>NC_137787.1:24477611-25677611 GCF_963383645.1 Muscardinus avellanarius | reverse complement strand
GGCAGGTGATTTTTTTTAGTTGATCTATGGATTCAAATTCTCTCTCTTCTGGAAATACCTTCACAAACACACTCATAAATAATGATTTGTTGCTTGGTATCTGAGCATCCCTTAGCATCACAAGAACCCAATTTTTAAACCTGTGGATTCTGCAAAAAACCTACATATAAAGTCCAAGAAGCCAAAAATACCAATAGCCCCTCCACAAGATATGGGAAACCACATCTTATTGGAATCTAGAGTATCCAAATGATGGAATGTACTGTGTAGTTGACATTGGCCAGTGGTTAAGAGGAGATTCAAAGGAGAAAAGCTTGTTAGTGAAGGGCAATGGTGCTAACTAACTATTCCTGGGAACAACAGTGAGCAACTGTCTCCATAAGGATTTTCTTTGCTTACAATGGCTCTGGCAGCCACTAATCTTAATTATTTGATATCATGGAACTTTAGGTGCTTGCAAGCTCCCTGTTGCAAAATATATGTTACTATTTTATGTAATATTAATTAGTAATCTCTGAGGTCAGTATATACCAGTAAAGAGTATTTTTCAGTTCCTGGGTTCCCTAAACTCATCTCATAATAAGTGTAACATTAAAATTGAGTTGGGGGTCACAAAAAAGGCAAACACCAGCTAAGTTATTAAAGGCCTCTTTAATCAAACTGGCACCTTTGGACGAAGTCTGCTGACCACGGGAAAGGGACCGATGACTGAGCAGCAGAGTCACATGGTCAGCAGAGTCATGCGGCAAAGAGGAAGTGAGGGTATTTATGTAGCTGAGTCTTGGGGTGGGGCTAGCAGCATGGGAATGCCGGTCCTCTCACAATATCTGGAGACTCACGGCCTCTGGAGTCTGCCATGAGGTGTCTGTCTGAAGTCTCATGATGTCTGGAGTCTTGCGATGCCTAAAGTCTTGCAACATCTTCACTTCTGGCTTCTGGAGTTCTGCCTCCTGTCCCTGCTGTGGGGTCCTGTAGGGGAAGGGAGGTACCCAACCTATCAATAAGGGCTTGGTTCCTTTTCTATTATGGATATCTGATAAATAATAATAATAATAATATATCTTGAACATTTACTGGTTGTTCAGCAGAGTGCTAAGCACTTTAAAATAACTTCACATTACTAGTAGTATTTTAATATTCACTTTAATGATACTAAAAAAAAAAAAAAGGAAAAGGAAGAATGCCGAGCATGGTGGCGCAGGCTTGTAATCCCTGCACTTGGGAGGCGGAGACAGGAGGATCATGCTGGTTTGATGCCAGCCTCGCGGGCTTAAGAGACACTGTTTCCAAATAAATAAATAATATATATATATATATATATATATATATATATATATATATATATAATAGGTCACCGGAAGTGTAGCCCGGAGATAGAGAGGTTTCCAGGAACCCCAGTACTACAAAACAAACAAAAAAAAAAAATAGAAAGAAAAAAGGGAACATCTATAGACAACCTGCTCATAGTGACAGAGACCAGAGCCTGATGCATAGCAAGGCCGGTGCTGGGGACTCTGAGGCCAGGATAGGAGCCTGCTGGGCCACTAGGCCGGCGCCGGGACCAGGGAGGCTGGGATTGGAGCCTGCCATGAGGCAAAGCCTGTGCTGGGGTCTCTGTCCTAGGCCGGGATCGGAGCCTGCTGAGGGATGAGGCCAATGCCAGGGCCAGTGAGGTCAGGATCGGAGCCTGTCACAAGGCAAAGCCAGTGCTTGGACTTCCGAGGCCAGGATCAGAGCCTGCCAAGGGGTTAGGCCAGTGCCGGGCCAGTCAGGCCGGGATCGCAAGGCCAGAATCGGGGCCTGTGGCCAGTGCTGGGGACTCTGAGGCTGGGATCAGAGCCTGCTGAGGGGTTAGGCCGGTGCTAGGGCCAGCCTGGCTGGGATTGGGGTCCACTGTGAGGCAAGGCCAGTTCTGGGACCTCCAAGGCCAGGATCAGAGCCTGCAGAGGGGTTAGGCCAGTGATGGGGCCAGCATGGCCGGGATTAAAGCCTGCTGTGAGGCAAGGCTGGTGCTGGGACCTTCGAGGCCAGGATCAGAGCCTTTTGAGGGGTGAGGCCAGTGTTGGGGCCAGTGAGGCCGGGATTAGATCCTGCTATGAGGCAAGGCTGGTGCTGGGGCCTCCAAGGCCAGGATTGGATCCTGCCAAGGGGTGAGGCCGGTGCCAGGGCCAGCAAGGCCAGGATGGGGGCCTGCTATGAGGCAAGGTCAGTGCTGGGACCAGCGAGGCCAGGATCAGAGTCTGCCAGGTGGACAGGCCGGCGCCGGGGCCTTCAGGAGTGGGATTGGAACTTGCAATGCAGCATACACAGAGAAATATCACAGAAAATAAAAAATCAGATGCTTTCCCTAATATGCAAAAACTAGGAAGAAATGGATGATAGGAGGAGATCTAGTTGAAGAAAGGGCCCTATGAAGGAGCAATTAAGGGACCAATCAGAGGAGATGGGATGGGGGAAGATGGAATGTCTTTAAAACGCATGATGTTCATAAAAAAAATATCAAAGTTAATCACCAAATCAAGCATGGGATCGAGGGAGGGGGAAGGAATGGGATGCGGATAGGATAAAGGATAATTGGATGATGTGTGCTTGTATATCCTCACAAGTCGTGTACTCCATTGTGATGTTTGACTACAATGCATATATATATAATAAAATATATATAATAATATATATAAATAAAAAATATATAATATATATAATAAAAAAAGAGTAGGACCACTCTGTCCTTGATGGGCTGGGAAAATCTCCTCAAGGTAGAAGTTGAACGGTTCCTGAGAAATTGGGGACTTGAGTAAATGTAACAGTAGGAATAGCACTTTTCTACACTTGCTTCTCTTTATAGGAAGAAGGGTGAACAAAATTTACAAATATAAATATAGTGAAAATACACTGATGAGTCCACAGGGTAGCAATTACACCAGTTTAAATAGAATGTGTAATCCTTATTGGGACACAAGGATAAACTGAAATTTTGAAACAGGTTTTAGGAAAGCCTTGCAGGACCAGTTGAAGCTTTTCTGGTATGGGGCTAGGGAAAGAACTTGGCTGATTCTAAGCTCCCCCGCCTAGATATTGAGCAGTTGGTAAGCTTTCAAACCTCACCCTGTACTATTATTCTCTCACACTTAACATGTCATATTTTTATGAGTACTCTATTATTCATAATATGTACAGCATGCCACTCATTGAATGATTACTTTAAAAATGGTAGCTAGTATCACTAATGTAATGGAGAATCACTATACGTTTGTGATGACTAAAGCATTAAATCAAGCAGGATATAGATCAAAATCTCTCATCACAGCTCTGCTCTTCCAATGAGATGGGAAAGAGTATAATAGAAGTGAATGCAGGATAGGCACTGGCACCTTGGAAACCGAGATGACTTAGCTCAGCATTGAGGAGTAGTATTAGATTCCAGAGTCAGAAGAGTGTAGCAAGTAGTGTCGACTGGACTGGTTGAATTAGAAGAGGTCACATGATTAAAGCTCTGGATGGAAATGAGAGGAGGTGGAGTGCGAGGCAAGTTTATGGTCCAAGAAAGAAATGATCAGGATGAAATATTAATAAGTCTGGACCTTATAAGGATGCCATCTGTAAGGTTGGTCATGATGGAGAACCATGATGGGGAAGACATAGAAGAGTGGACTTGAAGGTCAAGTCTTTTAAATTCATTACACCACATCAATTTCAAAGAATTTAACAATGTTGAGGGCAACATCTAACTTTTAGATATTAGGGGAAAATATGTGGCAGATTCAGAAATTTTGTAAATAATACAAAAGTGCCAGTGTTTCCTGAGGGGTGGAGGCAGAGAGAACGAAGGAAATGAAAAAGGGGAAAAATGATACATCTGGATGTCTAAATATCAGAGAAAGAAATTCGATTACTAATGGTGAGTTGAGGATCTAGAGACCCAAGAATCAACCATTTTCTTTTTTCCTCCTTAAATTGATAATAGAATGATAGTCAGAGATGCTGTATTTACTAAAGACTTAAATATATGCTCTGGTATTTTCTGAACAAGTCTAATCTTACTTAAGGGAAGTGAGAAATTAAATAAGGTTAGAAAAAGAAATTATAAATGAAGAGCTGTGCAAGGGGGGTTTTACATGGTAAAACAGAAATTTCATATGATGTAGAAGAGAAATGGATTAACCATGGACAATGAAAACAACAGAGTTGAATCACAGTTGAGAGTTGGGAAGCAGTCAGTAGTGTCGAGAGGGGAGTTTTAGACCTTAGGTAGCTAGCATGAATAATAGGAATTAGGGAAGAAGTTGGTTAAGAGGGCTTTGAATAATATCAAAGATATTCTGAAGCATAGAATTATCAGGAGAGGCAACCCTCTCCACAAACATGGGCATGCAAGAGTCAGTTTCAATATCTAGAAAAGAATGTCCATGGTACATTAAGCACCCACCCTCACCCTTGGAAATAATCATGTTTCAATTCTGGAAACTTGACGTTCAGAGATTACTTGAGGAAGTGGAAAAAAGAAGAGAAAATTCGTCATAGGATGTAGGAGCCAAACAACTCTACCTATGGAATAGCTTTCTCTATAACTGTGGGAGAATAAGAATAACTAAAATATTTTCATTTCTTCATTTTAGTAAATTGAATGTGATGATGTCTAGAACTTACCAAAAGATCCTGAGGTACCTTCTGAAATCTTCAAGCAAAGAATAAGTAGTTGTTTATTTGTTTTCTACTTTTCAATGGCCAACTCAAATGGTACCTCTTCATAAGGGAATGAGGGAATGCATGATGCTTGGCATGTACTGCAGTAGACAGTCAATTTCCCACTAGTTTTCTTTATATGCTACCTTCATTGTCTAACAACCCCATGTTTGGGGTAAAATTAAGCTAGTCCAGCTTCGCTAAGATTGGACACTGATTAGTGGATGCCAATTCAAGTGACATAATCATTGAGCAGGGATTGGTTCATAGATGGGGCCTGTGAATCAAGGCCCAACTTACTGCAAGAAATTTCTCTGGTCAGACAGATCAGCCTAGGGTCAACAAAAAACTTAAGTGGTCCAGTCCAAGGGAAGAGATTAAGACTTTAGTTGATGCTTGAAGGACAAAATTTATCAACCAAATCAATCATTCTCTCACTTTTTCCCCTCTCACTCCTTTATGATTGTTATTGATAGATAGTGTATGGCCATGATGTTAACCTGCTTGGAATAAATTTTGCCACAATAGAATGAAAACTGGAGAAACAGAACTGGTTCTTCATGAATACCACAGAGCTACTAGAACTCTCTTGCTTGCAACTTCCACTACTAGGAATATTTTGAGTTTGTACGTCAATACATTATCTTTTGTTGACTTAAAATAAGTTCATTATCATAGCCAAGATACATTTTTGAATTATGTTTACTCTCACTAAACACTTGATTTTTCTCACTTATTTTAATCTCACTACTTGCTACTTGCACTGAATTTATCTTTTCTCACAAACTTTGAGCTCCTTAAGAGCAAGGAATTTGCATATTTCCATTTTATATATCCCCATGTTTTGCATAGCTTTCAGAATACTTCTTTGCATGAAACAATGCTTTGAATGAAACATGTTTATAAAATAATAAATCAGATTTGGGAATATGACCTCAGTACCATATTAATCATGTTAAATATTGAATAAACTGAACATAAGAACATCATTGGTTTCATTGTTTCATTTTGTTTTCTTGGTTTTTTTCTGCTTATACAAATACTGAAACAGTGATTTCTATGTTTTATGTTTTTCACCATGGACCACAGGAATTCCTAAGATACAATGACAAATCATCTGAAGTTCTAAAGATTAGCAAAAATAATCATTGTGACGGTTTTATAGACAAAGCTAATATTTTGACATTTTCGTTAGCCAATGAGGCCTTATCTTGGCTAAAAGAGAGAGGAGGAATGTTTACAATGGGATACACAAATGTCACTAAAAAAAGTGCATTGCTTTTTTTTGGGGGGGGGGTGCTGGATATTCTACCTCTGATATATACCTCCAGCCCTATTTTTATTTTTTATTTAGAAACAGGGTTGCCATAAGTTGCTGAGGGTCTTGCTAAATTACTGAGGCTGGATTTGGACCTGTAACATTCCTGTCTTAGCTTTCCTAGTACTGGGATTAGAAGTGTGAGCCACCAGGCCTGGATTTTGCCTTATTTTAACTTAAATCTTGACACTTACTATATTTAATCTTGATGTGTGTGTGTGTGTGTGTATGTGTGTGTGTGTGTGTGTGTGTGTGTGTGTATTGCATATATCCTATATATCACCTTACTATAGTTAATATTTGATCACAGAAGAATCATTTTATTTCTCTTGGTATTAGTTTTCTCATCTTGGATTTTTCTTTGTAAAAGTTACTTTTTATTTTTTACTTTGAGATTAAATAAAATTGTATTTGCTGTTTCACAATAAAAGTAAATCTTTCCATGTACCTGCTATAGAGGAAACCTGGCTAGTTTTCTCTTAAGTCACACACCATGTAACAAATAAGTATAGATAGAAGAAATTAATAAATGAAACTTGTCCTAGTAGTGAATATGTTAGAAAGCTATAGAAAATAAATTAATTATATAAATAAAAAACACTTCTAAGTAAGATAAACACATTGCCTTTTAAAATAAATGTAACAAACAAAAAGGAGGTGTAAGAATTTATTTATTTATTTTTTGGTGGTGGTACTGGGGTTCCTTGAAGCCCTTCTACCTCTGGGCTACACTCCCAGACCTATTTTATATTTTTTTATTTGGAAACAGGGTCTCTTAAGCTAGCGAGGTAGGCTTTGAACCTGCGTGATCCTCTTGTCTCCGCCTCCCAAGAGCGGGGATTACAAGCGTGTGCCACCAATCCCAGCTAAGAATTCGTTTGGTTTAAATTCACTGTTTAACAGAGTTAATTTACACTTACATAATTACTTTTGACTGAAATTTCCATTGAAATAATGTATATATGTATATTCACATGCTTTGGGGAGAAAGAAGAGAGAGAGATGCTTTGTGCATTTTTTTTGTTTTTCCCAAGGACGACATCTTGCAAAACCATAATACAATATTCTAATGAGACTATTAACATTGATGCAACCCAAAAAATCTTATTCAGACTTTTCAGCTTTATTTGGACTCATTTGTGAGTGTGGCACATGCACAAGTGTATATACCTGCATGCATGTAAAGTTCTCTATAATTTTTATTTTTTTGGTACCGGAGATTGAACTCAAAGGCATTCTACCTCCTTGCTACACCTCAATACCTTATTTATTTTTTTATTTTGAAACATGGCCTTGTTAAGTTGCCGAGGACCTTGCTAAATTGCTGAGGCAAGCCTCAAGCCTATTGTTCTTCTGTCTTAGCCTCCCAAGTCCTGCGTTGCAGGCAGGCACCATCACATCCAGTAGTTTTCAACAAGTTTATCACCTGTTTTAATATCTATATCTATCATCACAGTCAGGCCATTGAACAGTTCCAACACCACACTCACCTCCCTCTTGTACTTCCTATACTTACTTTTTGAACTAAAAACCAGTTTAGAAAAAAATGAAGAAACTAACCAAAAAAACCCTTATGAAATAAGCACCCCTTCTACCACGGGATATTTCTACTCCTAGCAGAGAAAACCAGGTTTATTCGCTAACTGTAATAAACTTCTGATATGCATTTCTCTGAGCAACACTCATTAACAGATACATCTGACTATGCATTTCTTTGAATATACATACAGTTCTCTAGCCTCTACACATTACTTATCTCTGTCTAGAAAAGAACTGAGAATATAAGGTATCATTAATATTTTTATTAATTGTCCTTTATTTGAATTACAGGGACCTATTCATTATTATTAAAATCAAACCAGTTGCCATCTCCCTTAGGAACTCCAGAGTCTACTTTTACCTTTTATATGCAGCATTTGGCCAATGTTTTTCAGAAGTACACAACATTAAAATCACTTATGGAAAACATTAAAAGTAAAAGGCACAAAATAGTTAAATATAAAAGGCATTTAAATATTATTTAAAATATAAAATGACAAAAGACATTAAAACATTAAAAATAAAAATTGTATATAGATTTTTGATGCCCTCTAAGCATAAAATTATATTCAGAAATGACTATCAGCCAATAAGTACATTCACTGATCAAGGTATAAGAAATTACAGAAAACAAAAATTTATGAGAACATAAGAGAAATCTGGCAAGATGAACTCAGAAGGTAGACTGTGCATGCTTTAAAGAATGTCAGTACAAAGAGAGAGGCCTTCAGGAACTACTCTGGAGACACTTGACCTAGCTGTGTTCTCTTCCCAGTCATCGGCTGTCAGCTGACTGGGTCTCTAGAGGTTTTCTCACCAGGAAATGGAAATAAGCCCATTATTTGTAAGAGATTAAATATTGATCACAGTTTTATATTTGTTTCATATTAAAATCTATATGTAAGTGCTTCATTATTGAGTTTAGTTTCTGTATGATTGTTCAGTTCAGAAAACAACACAATAGAATTTGCTTCTACTGTAAATATTAAAAGAATGTAATGCTGCATCATATGAAATGATGAAGATGACTCTCAGTGTAAGATTCATCTCAAGCCACAAAGTAAATGTTGGTAAGAGAATAAGCAACAGGACAAAATATTGGAGACAGAAAACTAAAAGCAAAATGACCTTAAGAATTCTTGGCTCTGCCACTGACCAAGCAAAACTGTCTCTCTGGGCCTCAGCTTCTTCACTGGCAAAAGGATAATAATAACAGAATCTACTGTCTAGGGTTGTTGTGGGAGTTGTTATTTGACACACATCATATTTCCCAAGAGCCGGGTGTGATGGTGCACACCTGTAATCCTAGTACCTGGGAGGCTGAGACTGGTGGACTGCAGGATTGTGGCTAGCCTCAGCTACTTAGTGAGGCCCTCTGCAACTTAGTGAGACCTTTTTTCAAAATAAAGAATAAAATATAGGGCTGGAGGTGTAGTCAGGGGTAGAATGCTCCTGGGTTCCACGAAAAAAAAAAAAAAAGAAAAAAAGATTTCCAAGAATACAATATTTGTTCAATAAATGTGAGCTGTCAATAAATGAGATATCTTTCAACATTAACCTCAATTTTTATCCTGAGTACCTTATGTAAAATTACACTGAAAATAATTGGCATTTACAATTGCCCAAACAGCAGTCTAAGAGAACTTGCAATAACACATTGAAACAATGATTAAAAATCAGCTGATTTTGCCATTAGAATGACCATTTCTTTATCCTAAGAGTTAGCAGCAATATGACTGGCTACATACAATAGAATTACTGTGAAACCTATATAAAATTTTTCTAACTAAAATGTTTTTTTTTCTAGGTATGGTAAGAAGGAACAATCTCCAGAGATTTCAAAATGTTAAATTTTACAAGTATATGATCATTGTAGAGGGAATATTGAAGTAAAATGGGTATATAGACTGTTAGACTTGTATGAGACTTCAATTTCCTTTCTTTTCTTTTTTCTGTCATCATTCTGCTTGACATTTCCCAGCACCTTGCAATCGGTTATTGCTTATTTATCATATACCATATTTAATACCGAGCATGACGTTGTATTGATCAACGCATTATGTCTTCCCAGCTTGTCTATCTACTCTATTCTGATGGCTTTACACATCAGCTCTTTTGAATGATGTTGTAATTTGATTCAAAGTCTCCTGGTACATACTACTTCTTGAGAATATATTAGATACTTCAGCAAGCTGCCTTGGTTCTTTCTGGGCAAACAATAGTAGATTTTGCTTATACCTACAACAATTTTTCTTTTCCAAGCTTTTCTTCTTCTGCCTGTCTTTTACATGTTTTTTTTTTCTTCAAGATTCTATTGTAGGTTATCTCTAATTATTAATCGTCATAGTCTGCCTTAAGGTTTGGACATAGAATATTCTCCTAAAACTCATGTGGTTGCCAATGCAACAATGTTCAGAGGTGAAATAATTTAATAATAAGAGCTACAACCTCATCAATGGATTAATTATACAAATTAATAATTATTAAGATAGTAATTTGGATTATTGGTTATAGGGTGTGACTGGAGGTCTTGGGTCACTGGGGAACATTGCCTTGAACTTTATCTGCCCCTGGTCTCCTCCTCCTCCTCCTCTTCCTCCTCCTCCTCCTCCTCCTCCTCCTCCTTCTCCTCTTCTTCTTCTTCTTCTTCTTCTTCTTCTTCTTCTTCTTCTTCTTCTTCTTCTTCTTCTTCTTCTTCCTCTTCTTTCTCTCTCACTCTTTCTCTCTGTCTCTCTCTCTCTCTCTCTCTCTCTCTCTCCCCCTAAACATATACATACAACTTTCTTCCACCATGCCTGGCCAGAGAGCTAGCCAACCATGGACTTAACCTCTAAACCAAAAGCCCAAATACACCTTTTCTTCTCTAAGTTGTTCTTGTCAGGTATTTTGAGCATCATGATAAAAAGCTGACTAATACAGTCAGTCTGCTTGGGTGATTCCTTCTTTAGTTACTCAAATTATAAGCTATCTACTAAATGACTCCGAAGTCTAAACCTCCAGGTGACATCTCTATATTGAGTATATCTAGCTAACCTGAAGATATCTTCCTGTGTATGTCCTACTAGCATCTAAACTCAGCATGCCCACACAGAACAATCACTTTCCTGAACCTGTTAGTGCCTACTGTAGAGAATATTGCCTATGAATTATCTTTAATTTGATGCCACACTCCCCCCACTCCAGTTTATCAGTCACCATTTCTGTTGAATCTATTGCATAAATGTTTTTCTAATTTTTTTCTCCTTGGCCACCAGTGTCTCTTACTTATATTGTAATTATTTCTCTCCTTCCAAAATATGCTTCAAGATATTGTCAAAGCAATCTTTCTTAAATGCAGATCCAATTGTGTCACTCTTCCATGTAAAATCCTTCAATAACAGTAGTACTGAACCTCTTTGCTTTGAATCTTGAGGCCTTTAATGACCTTGAACTGTTTCAGAAGTCAATCATTTAGTGATAAAACATAAGTTTTGAGTCTGTATGCCTGGATTTAAATCTTATCCATCCATTTATCCATCCATCCATCTATCTATCCTTTCTTCCATCCATCTATTTTCTAATGGTATGCCTGGCACAATTTTTCCAGCAGCAAAAAAAAACAAAACCCTGCCCTTCTGAAGCATTGGTTCCAGAGGAATAAGATGAGCAATTACTGAGAGAACCAGTTTAGTATGTCAGAGGACAGTACAGTGGTCTAGAGCAGTGGTTGTGATGAGATTGATGTGTATATTTAATGACATTCTAGAGATGAAAAAAGACAGTAAATCTCCACTGTAGAATATTGAAGAGCTTATTCTTTTTACTAGGATCATCTTGGTGCTAAAAGTTTCTAAGGTAGTCTGCTTGCAAATTTTATTATCTAAAAGCATGTCTAGCTGCCAGGTAGAGAAAAAAACAGAAAAAACATGAGTGGCAGCCGAAAAAAAAAAAAAACAGAAAAAAATGAGTGGACCATTAAGAGGCTATCAACAATTATTCAGGGCAGAGACAAGACTAGAACTGTAACAGTGACATGATGAGGGGTGGTCTCACTCTGAGCATATTTTGGATGACTTTTTTTTTTAAAACGGGTCTGGGGATGGAGAGTCCTCGGGTCTTCCTTGATAGATTTGAGGATAGGAGGATGTGAAGTGTCAAGATGACTTCAAGGTTCTTGAGAAACTGCAAAGAATTGAATCATTCATTGTAATGGGGGAAAAATGAGATCATTTGGATTCTAGAGGGGAGAATTATTAAGAATCTGCTATTTTGAGATGTCTGTTACATACTCAAGTGGACATGTCAAATAGGAATCTGGCTATAAAAATATAGGGTTCAGGTGAGTAGTCTGAACGAGGATATAACATTTCCTGTCATTTGTAAATAATGATTTTAGTCACTGGACTGAATACGGATACTTGGTGATGAGTGTATATGAGGGGTATGCTAAAAATATTTGATGAATGGCTCATCTCTAAAAAGATGTATGTGTATAATTTTCTTTCTTCTCTCTTTCTTCCTCCCTTTCTTTCTCTTTTTCTTTCTCTCTCTTTCTCTTTCCTTCTTTCTTTCTCTCTTTCTTTTTTGATACTGGGGGTTGAAGCCACTATTGAGTTACACTTCTATCCCCTCCCCCTTTTTTTTTTTTGAGACAGTGTCTTACCAAACTCTCAAGGCTGGCCTTGGAACCTGCAATCCTCTAGCCTTGGCCTCCTGAGTTTCTGGGATTAGAGAAGTCTATTCCTTTTGACAGGACTTGCTTTTTCTAATTTGTCACAGCTCCTTTACACACCCAGCAATATGTATTCAATTATACAGGCCCTAGTCAGTCATCTATACAGCTTCCTTCTCCTTTTTGACAGTGGACTTTGCTAGACAGCAACAGCCTTTTAAAAATTTCTTTCTGGGTACTTTCCATTCTGTTTATTCAATGCATGGTATATTGCATGCTATTTGTCTCAAATGCCACCTTACTGGCAAAATCATCTGTCATCAGTCCCCACTTCCTTAGATCCAGGCCAATGTCAAATTGGATAGCAAAGGGACAAGTTAGAAATACCCCACTCCCTAAATATGGTTCTCAGTGCATATAAAGATGATTCTCCATCAGCTGAAAATTCTTTAATATCTTCTTGTTTAACTGGGAAGCTGGTATACTGCATGTAACTGCTGGAATGTCTCAGGAGTTGTGTTTTCAAGGAGAATTACCAGGTTGCCTTGAATATAATATGTAAGTTTTAGATATCCTAGAAGTTGAGACTAACAGGTCAAAAGAGATTTTTTTAAATTCTTTCAAAATATGATAAAGAAGACTTACTCAATCTCTCTTAAATTTTTAAAGTAAAGCAATAACTTCAGATATAATAAAAAGAGCCCCAAAGTAATTTACTATGGAAATGATTTCAGGGTAGAAAAATTAGGTATCAAATAGCCATGCACTTGATTTGTCAGCAGGCGAACTTAAAGATCAAGGGTTGCGTCGTCAGGGTGCTGAGCGCTGTCTCAGTTAATTGCCCGCTCACTGTGGCCCTGAGGTTAGCTCTCAACCATATGCCATATTTTTTACGTGATTTTTTCTATGGAAGATGTATGAAATATAACTTAAAAGCAATGAAAAATATTTCACATTAAAACCAGAATGGTTGTTTTATAGCCAACTGGCAGTCATCATTTTCTCTCTTTTAAAGTGTTTTCTGTTCTCTTTCTGCTCTGCCTCCCTTCCTTCTCATGGGTTTACAAGTCTTGTGATATTTTTTCTTTTTCCCGCAGAGCACAGTTAGTTTCCTGTGTGGTGCTCAATATGTCCACGACCTAGAATGCTCCTTGAGAGGTATGGTACTATTTTTGAGGCAAGTTATAGCATAAAACTGCATTAGCTGCCTCATTTGTGAAAATTATACCAAATTCCCAGATATGTGGTAAGCAGTTGCTGGTAAAAACATAATCCTAATGGTTTTCATAATTGATGCTTGCAAAACCAGAAATAATTCTGACCATGTTCCATACTCCTTACAGGAGTCCAGTGGTGAAAAGGGGGTTCTGCATTTTAGGAGGTTTAGTAGATATTACATTTAGTCTTTTTACTACTGTATTTCTAAAGCAGAAAGTAAATTATTTTTTCTTATACTAGTTGGTGGGTTATTAAAGAAATGTAGATATATATTCCTATTCTTATTAGAATTCCAAGAATGATGTGGCAAGTTATTTTATATGAGGTATGAACATTTTTCAGCTAGCACTTAAAATGCCTTTTAAGAAAAGATATCATTGCCAGGTGGTGGCACACTCCTGTAATCTCAGTAGTTGGGAGGTGAGACAGGAGGATAGCAGATTTTAAACCAGCCTTAGCAACTTAGCCAGATCCTGTTTAAAGAATAAAGTAAAATAAAATAGGGTCAAGGTAGAATGCCTTTGGGTTCAATTTGCAGTAATAGCAAACAAACAAACAAACAAACAAAAGTGAATAAAGAAGACATCATTGTACCTTTAGGTTTCCCTTTTTACATTGAAATATAAGATTGAGTGAGCTCTCTAAGTTAATTTTTAAATTATTTGTCCTGCTTTGTCATGCTTCTTGAATTAAACCTTCTGCAATGTTTATTGGCCTGCACATTAATCATAAACGGCTTGACCTTAATCAATTTCTAGTCTATCTTTTAGTCCAAATTCATACTTAGTGTTTAAATAACTTCAGGAACATGATCTCGTTTGTGCAAAGCTTCCATTGACTTTTGCTGGAGTCGGCAAAATTTTGTCTGCCATCCAGTATCTAATTCATTGCCACATCCCAGAATACAAATGGGGGCCGAGAAACTGACAAACTTTGTGCCATATAGCATGGTAATGTTCTTTTAATGTTTTTTTCCTGGTCTCTATGGGATTTTTTGATAAACACGTAGCATTTATAATGACATTTAGATTCCTGGTAGATAAATATTAACATAATGTATACATATATTTAATGATTTTATTGTATAAAATATTAATATTACCACTTATTATTACCATCATTATAATTTTCCTTTAGATTTACTTTTAGGTCCCCTGATTAAATGGAGTCTATGTACAGAAACAGGAAAGATTTTCTGATTATTCATTCTTAATGCATTTAAGCATAGTTTTAATGATGATAAATGAGATCTGAAACTTTTCTCTCCTAGAGAAGAATTAAAAATTAATTAATAGCTGAATGTGGTGACACATGCCTATAATCTCAGTACTGGGGAGACTGAGATGGAGGATTGCAGGTTTGAGGCCAGCCTGGGCAACTTAGTGAGACTTTCAGCAACTTAGCAAGGATTCTGTTTAAAAAACAAACAAACTAACTAACTAAAAATGGCTGAGGCTGTAGCTGAGGTAGAATGGCCCTGAGTTTAATCCCTAGTTAGGAATTCTAGAATGATCTAGAATGATGGTAGCATAAGGACATATATTCTATTCCCAACCACAAAAGGATGTCTGTGAGCAAAGTAAAGCAAAGGCAGGTGCAGTGAAATGGTCAGGGGGTGAGACTTCATTGGGAATGACACCAAAGAGAGACCATGAACATCAAAGGATTCCTCCCAGACATGGTAGTGTTTAGTAGCAGGCTTCTAGGAAGTTCTGGAAAACCTGCTACCACTGTAGAAACAAAGTTGGAGCTTCAGGCAGGCTAAGAGAAAGGATGGAGCCTCTGGGCTTCTTTCCCACCAGAGTTCAACAACATTCCAAAGCCAAGCTGGCATCTCTGGAATGTAAAGTGAGCACCCAGCCCTGCTTTCTTTGCTTCTCTGATCTGGCTTTGTGATAGTTCCCAGTTGCTAAGTTTCCTCAGGTGAAGGAGGGAATCGCCTTTTCAGGAGGAGCCGAGCTCTGAAGTGGAAAGGAACAGGAATGAGAAGGGAGAGGAGAGAATATTAACCACAAGGGTGTGTGGGGCCTGGGGGAACAGCATAAGGCAGACTGGACTCCATTCCAGTGAACTCATTCCTGGATGTGTGCTACTGGGTAAATTTTCTAACCTGTTTTCGCCTTAGTTTTCACATCTGTAAAATAGGAATAGCAAACTGGGAGTAGTGGTGCATGCCTATAATCACAGCACCTGAGAGGCTGGATCCTCCTCAGCAACTTAGCCAGACTCTGCTTCGAAATAAAAATAAGAAGGTCTGGCAGTGAAGGACAGTGATAGAGTACCCCTGAGTTCAGTTTTTCAGTTTTCAGTAACACACACACACACACACACACACACACACACACACACCTACATGTGAGTATAAAATCATGTCGGTTATATACAAAGGGATATGATAATACCTAACACACAGCAAGTGGTCTGTAAATGTTGATGGGATTATTAAATTAAATAATTCAATATATTTATATATATTAAGTTTAAACTGTTAAATTAAATATTGCTATTGTCATGTCCTGAGGGGTTCCCAGATTTAGAGATGGGAAACTCACCTCAGAATCCTGGGGTTTTTGGCTTCCTTGGTGAAAAAGAACTTCAGCACGTGCCAGTCAGGTAAAGCCAGGGATTTTATTTAGAAAAAGTGGGGAACAAGTTTAAGGGAGAATGTGGGCCACCTCGAGAGTGTGAGAGGCCCTTAAGGTCCTTACGATTCTACTTTTGCAGCAGACCCCTAGAAGGGGTGGCTAGGGATGCGTGGCAGGGATGGGGAGACACAGGGTGGTCAGTCTCCTTTCTTTGAATCCTTAAGTTCTTGCCATTTCATAGGTGGGTGCTGGGTGATGCCTGTGATAAGTAAAATAAAAAATTAAATGCGAGTAAAATAAAAATAAGTGAGTACGGCGGAGTGTGAAAAACACGAGAGAGGTCCGGTACACGTGGCATGTAAAGTTTTAATGGCACGGCTCTCCCGGGGATCAGGGCGAGGCACCGTGGGGCCCGCGCGCCTGTCCGAAGCTTGAGGACGCGGGCTCTCCTTTTCAAGGTATGCATCTCGCGAGAAGAGGGTTTACTCGCGGGAACGCCCAATTCTCGCGGGGTTTCAGCCCCTCCCTTGCCCTGCAGAGGTCATGTGACACAAAGTCACATGAGTGCAGGACCCAACTTAACAGCCTGGTCTTGACAAATGGCAAAAACTTTCTGTGGCATTTTTTTTTTTCTTTTTTTGCCAAGCATCCTAGGAAGTTCATGTTGCAGTTTTGGGAGTATGGTTGTGAGGAGACTATTCCCGGGGACCCCTGTTAGGGTCCTGGACGCACTTTCCCTCAAACCACAACAAAACTCAAAATGACCCAAAACAGAAAATTACCGCGGGTTCTTGCCTAAGTTAAGGATAAATATGCATAGCTTGGACAGTTGCTGAAGATATAAGGAAGTTTATTAAAAAGATAGAAATACAGAAAATAGAATAGAAAGTACAGAAAATAGTTACAGCCCCATGCCAAAATGACATGAGGGAGGAGGGTGGCCCAGGCCAACTCACCACTCCCCAGATACAGCACGTGGACCAGAATTTTTATACCCATGACCTCCATCTTGTTTATGTAATTTTGACATGGTGAATGTCCCTGTAAGGTACCTCCCCTTACCCTGTAATGTACCTCCCTCAGCGAGGTGTGGCAGGGTGTTTCCTTTCATGAAGGTCGACCCCTTCTACCATCTTAGCCAGCTTATCCAATCATGTAGATCTGTCTTTAGAGAAAGGCCTAGTTCTCCTCTCCAGAGAAAGGCCTAGTTCTCCTCTCCTATGGACTTGTTAATCACTTTTCCCTAGGTTAATTTACATTAGAAGAGTTGCCTGCTTTTAGGCAGAAACCAAGTCCTTGCACAGATTTGCCCCTCGCCCAATTTTTGAAATATATTAATAATCATAGCTTTCTCAAATCTTCCTAGGCCATTCCCAATACTGGTACAGTTCAGGTGTGAAGATTGGCCATTATGATTAAAAAGTGTAGGCAAGGCCTACTGAGGACCTAAGAAAAGGGCCACTATGATTAAAAGTGTGGCCCATTAGGGCTTTTGCCTAAGAAAGAGCAGACCTTGTAAAGTGAAGTTAAGGATTATAAAGATTCTGTTACGGTTTGTGTACCAGTATTGGGAATGGCCTAGGAAGATTTGAGAAAGCTATGATTATTAATATATTTCAAAAATAATTGTGTCAAAATGGTGGCAGACCTGGGTAAAGAAAGGACTTGATTTCTGCCTAAAAGCAGGCAGCTATTCCAATGTAAATTAACCTAGCTAAAAGTAATTAACAAGTCAATAGAGGAGAGCTAGGGCTTCCTCTTTCTAAAGACAGATCTATGTGATAATCTAGGGAGGAAGGAGCAGGGGGTTGACCTTCGTCCTTTATGAAAGGAGACACCCTGACACACCTTGCTGGGGGAGGTACCTTACAAGGTAAGGGGAAGTACCTTACAGGGACGTTCACTACGTCAGAATCACGTAAACAAGATGGAGGTGATGGATATAAAATGTCAGGTCCACGTGTTGTATCTGGAGGGTGGCTAATTGGCCCAGACCACCCTCCCTCCTCATGTCATTTTGGCATGGGGCTGTAACTATTTTCTGTATTTCTATCTTAATAAACTTTAAATCTTCAGCAAGTGTTCAAGCTATGAATACTTATCCTTAGCTCAGACAAGAACCTGCGTTTTATTTCTCTTTTTGGTCATTTTGGGTTTTGTTGTGGTTTGAGGGAAAGAGTGTCCGGGACCCTAACAGCTTTCCCTGTGAACAGTTTCCCCACAACCGTATTCTCCAAATCTGTAACAATTTGAGATGATATGGTTTTTGGGAAACTGTTGCCAGGGACCCCTGTTAGGGTCCTGGACACAATTTCCCTAAAAACACACAAAAAAACCCAAACAGAAAAACTGTGGGTTCTTGTCCTGAGCTAAGGGTGAATACACATTAGTCCAGACTCTTGCTGAAGATTTAAAGAAGTTTATTAAAAAGATAGAAATACTGAAGACAGCTAAAGCCCCATGCCATTTAGAAATGGCACGGTGGTGGTGGTGGGGGTGTATTCGAGAGAATTCACCAAAAGTCCCTGCATGCTGAGTGTTCTTATCCAGACCAAGTCTGCAGCAGGTCCTTTGATATGTAGATATGCTGCCCTATATCTAGCCCAAGTAATCTGCTCTGTCTCCATCCCAGCCAGACCCGCCTCCTCTGAGGGGGGGGGCAGCTCTCTCTCCAGCCCAGACCCCCAAACCTTTTGTTACACTCCCAAGATGTGTTAAGTTGCTTATCCAGAATCTAGGATTTCCATATCTTTGAGGAACCTTGAGTCTTTAGAAATGTAAAAAGGCCCTTTTCCTGAGAAACTTTGCCTCTCTTTAGAAATATAAAAAGGCCCTTTTCCCTGATGCTCCTGGCTTTCTTTACTACCAAAGATATATTTTTAAAATTAGAAATCTTTCCCACTACTGGTACATTACTACATTTTGAAATCTCTTCCCAATACTGGTACAGATTCTAGAGTTTACAACTATAGTTTCTCTTTTCTTCCCAGTTTGTCTCCTTTCTACCTAATATTTTATTTCACCTCTCCTACTTCACTATGAAAATGGGATAAAGTAACTCATTTACTTAGTAGATAAATCCTTATGTTAGGTAAAAAAAAATCAGTCTGCATGGTGTGTAACAGAGACAACTAGAAAAAATGGTGCTTGACTTCAGCATCTAGCTCATCACTACTGCCTGGTCACATGGACCCCTTGGGAGGGTATCCCAACCACAGGAATAAAGGCCATATTCTTTGGCCCACCTTTGATTATAGCTCACTTATTTGGGTGCAGACGGGTGATGACCAAAGATAACCTGGTGGCCTCTGCTTTGTGTCCTGGCTGATAAAGTCTTGAGAGAGGATCAGATTTATTTATTTTTTTTTTATTTGAGAAATGTAATAAAGGAGCTGAATACAATTGTAGTGATGGAGCTTAGAGGCAACTTCCTGTAGCCTCAAGTGAAGTATAGAAGGGAAAGGGAACATGGATATGCACCTGCGCTAGGTTGTTAGGTGGGAAACTGGGAAAAGCAAGTGGATTTTCTTTGCATCTGTAGGTTATCTCTGTCCTGGTCTCTGCTCTGAGAGCACTAAATGACTGCAGCAGACTACTAAGTTGTATTTCTATGTGTGATGTTGGGATCCTGATAGGAAGTAGCCTTATCCTGGAGGAGGGGGCAGCTGGGGATTTTGGGCATCCTGGCCTCTTGGAAGCACTTTCCTGTGCAAGCCCCCTCCCACCTGTGATGAGACATGCCGTTATAAATCCATCCTGTGACCAAAGCTTGGAATGCAGCACAGGGTTTTGGAAATAAGCAAAGGCAGATTAAGGAAGAAAGCCTCCTTACTGCCAGTTCAAACTGATGTTTCCCTTCAGGGCCCTGAGGCTTAAGCCTTTCTGTCTAGAAGAATGGGGAGGGGAGGAGCTGGTACCATTTGTTGCTAAGCGACCAAAGCTTTCCCAGGTCACATTTGCAGCTATTGAGAATCAGTGACAAGGTGGATGTGGAAAGACAAGGAGAAGCCACTCCTTTCAAGATTTCTGTTTCTGTGTTTTAAACCACAGAGTTCTCAAGGACAGAATGGACAGGAAGCTCATCAAAGTTCCTCAAGGATGGTGTTTTTAGAAATAAGCCAAACCTGAGAAGAGGGGATAAGTTTCAGACAAACCAACACAGCAGGGCCTTATCTTCCCCTGCAAAGTCCAGGCTCCCTACAAAGGATGATAAGGATGCATTTAACAAGAAATATAGGGAACCTGTATGGAGAAAACCCACAAACAACCACAAGTGAAGGAGACATAAAAGGGTATTGAAATGGGGTTTCTTGAGAAGAAACTCAGTGTTTCCTTAGGATGAAATGGGATTTCTTGAGAAGAAACTCGGTGTTTCCTTACTGGATTCTTGTCTGCGGTGAGCGGAGAATGACACCCACAGACCACAGGAAGGGGAGTAAAAGGTTTATTGGAAGCAACAGGGAATAGGAAAAAGTGGCCGAACACCCCAAAGGGCTATTGGGGCTCTGGTGTCCAGCAGCTGCCTTCAGGTCACTACCTGAGTGTATCCTGGGCCAAGTGACTTCAGTTGCAAGCTGCTTTCTTCCAAAGTCCACACGACCTGCCAGAAAAGAATAGGGGAAGTGGCAGAACACCCCTAAGGGCTACTGGGGCTCTGGTGTCCAGCAGCGGCCTTCAGGTCACTACCCAAGTGTATCCCAGGCCAGTTGCCTTCCGTTGCAAGCTGCTTTCCCCCAAAGTCCACACATCAGCCAGAAAGGAAGTGCAGGTCACCTCTAAGGGCCCTGGTTGGCCTTGATGTCCAGCAGAGGCCTTCAGGTTACTACCCAAGTATAGCCTGGGCCAAGTGACTTCAATTGCACCCCACCTTCTCTCAAAGCTAACGCGACCAGCGAGAGAGAGAGAAAAGCTCCCCAATGGGGAGGGGTTCCCAGAGTGGGTAACTGTCCTGGTGACTGGTCTAGGGGTTTATATATTTCTGCATGTCTTCTGTTGGTTGGAGTCTGGAAGGCAGTTCTTAAAATCTGCATAGGGTATTTGCATGTCCTTTGAGGGGTCTCCTTTCAGTAGGGATGTCAGACTTGCTCCAGGGATGTCTCCTGGGTTTGTTGATTAGTAAACAAGTGAAGTTTTGGTCATTCTTATCTCTGAACCTTGGAAGAGCTGGTCTCTTTTAGGAGCTTTGGAAGTTAAATAGTATTTGTCACCCCTCAGGAAATTAAGTTTTTCTACGAGGCCTCTTCCCTATCTGCCTACTTCCTGTCTACCTCCTCAGTATGAGAAGGGATGGAGCCTCACTGTTGCCCTTGTTAGGAGGGCAGATATTGTAAAGATGGGAGTTTCTTACAAATGTACTTGCAAATATATTGCAGAGATCCCATTTTGTTTTAAAGACGTGATCTTCATTTATTTGGAAGACTAAATATATAGAAATATCCAGAAACATTCTGAGAAACCAGATTAAGGAGAAAAAATTTACCTATGATATATTACAGAGTAAAATATTAAGGTATGAAAATAGAAATAGTGTGATAGTGTGTGATTCCAGCCTCAGAAGCAAACAGATTTTTGGGAGAGATTAAAAGGTCCACACCAGACACTGATGCATATCTGTAATCCCACTGCTTGGAAGGCTGAGACAGGAGGATGACAGGTTTGAGGACAGCCTCAGCAAGGAGTAAGACTCACAAACCTAGTGAAACCCAGTTTCAAAAACAAACAAACAAAACAAAACAAAACAAAAAAAAATAGGGCTTAGGGCTAGGCCGGGTGTGGTGGTACACGCTTGTAATCCCAGCATTTGGGTAGCTGAGACAGGAGAATCACAGTCCCTGGAAAGCCTCAGCTACTACTTAGTGAGGCCCTTTGCAACTCATTGAGAGCCTGTTTCAAAATAAAAAATTAGGGGTGGGAGTGTAGCTCGGAGATAGAATACCCCTGGGTCCATACCCAGTATCGCCAAAAAAAAAAAAAAAAAAAAAAAAAAAAAAAATTGGGCTGGTGGTGTAGCTTGGAGGTATACTTCTGGTTTCCATCTTCAGTAACACATAAAACCCATAGGAATTTAGCAAGCTCTATGGATGACATTTCAAATCAGTGTATTCAGTAGACTTTCCAAAAAAAAAAAAAGTTTTGGAATAAATAGCTAGTATTTGCAAAAATATAATGTTGTAACACTACCTCTCACTTTACTATATTTTAAAATTTGAAATAAGAGGTTTATTTTTGTTACTGGAGATTTAACCTAGAATATTCACCTCTGAGCTACATGACCAGCCCTATTTTCTTCCTTCCTTCCTTCCTTCCTTCCTTCCTTCCTTCCTTCCTTCTTTCTTTCTGTCTTTCTGTCTTTCTTTCTTTTTTGGTACTAGATACTGAACCCAGGAGCACTCTACCTCGGAGCTACATTCTTAGTCCTATTTTATTTTTAATTTTTAAATTTTTAATTAATTAACTAATTATTTTTGTCATACTGGAGGTGGAACCCAAGGGCTTTTCTACCTCCCAGCTATATTCCCAGACCTATTTTATACTTTATTTGGAAACAGGGTCTCACTAAGTTGCTGAGAGCCTCACTAAGTAGCTGAGGCTGACTTAGAATCTGTGCAATCCTCCTGTCTCAGCCTCCCAAACCCTGGGATTATAAGCGTGCACCACCACGCCTGGCTTATTTTTTATTTTGAAATAGATTTTCACTAAATTACTGAGGCTAGCCTCAAAACTGTGATCCTCCTGTTTCAGCCTCCCAAGTACTGGGATTACATGTGTCCACTATCATACACAGCCCTATTTTTTGTTTTTTATTTGCTGAGGCTGGCTTTGAATTTGCCATTCTCATCTCCACCTCCCAAGTCCAGGGATTACTGGCCTGCACTACTGCACCCAGCTGAAATAAGTTTAAATGAAGCCAGGCATGATGGTGCACACTTATAATCCCAGTACTTGGGAGGCTAAGACAGGAGGTTCAAGGTTCTCAGCCGGCCTCAGCTACTTAGTGAGGCCCTTTGGAACTTAGTGAGATCCTGTTTCAAATTAAAGAATAAGAAATAGAGCTGGGGCGGGGGGACTTAGAGGTAGAATGCTCCTGGATTCAATCCTCAGTACTGCAAAAAAAAAAAAAAAAAAAAGTTTAAATGGATAAAAATATTCATAAAGTAACAGACAAAAATTTACATTAACACTACTAGAATTTTAAGGTGAGGTGTTGAAGTCTTCTTAGTCAGCTAGGGCAGCCATAACAAAATGCCTGTGGTTTAAACAACAGTGATTTATTTGTTCAGCTCTGGAATCTGAAAGTCCAAGATCAAGGAGCTGGAAGATTTGGAGGTCTCTTTCCTTTTGTGTGGTGTATCTTCCTCTTCCTATAATATGGCAATCGTATTTGATTAGGGCCCCACACCTATGACCTCATTCAGTTTTAATTGCTTCTGTTGAGGCCCTTGTGTCCAAATATTGCCACTTTGAGTCTAGGCCTTCAGCACATGAACACAGAGATACATTTAAGTCCCTAACAGGATGAACTTTCTAAGCACTATTTCAAAGGCAGAAAAGTCACTCATTTCACCAGAAACAAAAGGAATTAAAATTAAATAATAAAAATATCAGTTTGCATTGATTTGATTTTTGAAATATTTGTAAGTCCCACTGTCAGTGGGAGTACACAGATCTGAACGTTATGCAGGACAATTTGGCTATGTGTAACATATAAGAAGGTATAGTTTTTAGATTTTTGTTTGAGATTAAAAATTAAGATAAAATCTAGATTTCTTACATCTTATTTTATAAGGAGTCTTAAAGATGAGAAAATGCATAAGACTGTTTTATATAATGAAAACAAATTTGATGTTAATAAATAGGAGATTGAATGTGCCTTTAACATATCGGTTATGCTGGGCACAGTGGCAGACACCTATATAATCTCAGTACTTGGGAGATTGAGATAGGAGGATCACAGTTCCAAGACTAGCCTCAGCAATTTAGCAAGGCCCGCAGCAACTTAGAGAGATTGTTTCAAGCTAAAAAATAAGAAGGGATGAGGGTGTAGCTCAGAGATAGAGTGTCCTTGGATTCAATCCCCAGGACCCCCCTAAAGATATCAGTTGGAATACTCTTTAATCCTTAAAAATATACAAAATAGTAGATAGGCTTTCTGGATAGGGACATAGAATCTCTAAGAAGTAATGTTAAATGAGCAAAGTAGGTTATAGTAGGTTTCCATTTATGCAAAAATATAAATAGAAGTACATAATGATGAAAACTAGTTATATATGGTCTGAATTATTTACATTGAACCTACAATGTTTTGCTAATTAGAAAAGAAAGCTGTTTTCATTTTTAAAAGTAACCATTTGCAGGGAGGAAAAGCATATTTCACATATAGGAAAGCATATTTCACATGTAGAAAAACATATTTTAAGAGTAATAGAAAACAAAAAATAAAAATAGATAAAACACTTTTATTATAAGGATTCTCCAAAACTAAAGGGGAAACACCTTCTACGAGTTTAAAAATTTGGGAAGCACACTTAGTGCTTTCCTGTGCAAGTCTTAGGCTATCTGAAAAATGGATGTTATAATTGACACTTGAGAATAAGTTTGAGAAACACAATTGGTAGTAGAAGGAAGATATTCTACCACCAACGAAAAGTTTGCCTCCAAATTTTCTCTTAAAGTGTAGGCCTATCCAATGTCAAAAAGGGTGCCTCAGATTTTCAGTATTGGTGGCACATTTGTTCAGATTAAAGAAAGTTATAACTTCTTTTTCATAATACATTTAGTATTGTTTGGTTACAGTATAAAGTGTTGCCTTCAATTTCTTTTATTTTTTAAATTATTTATTTTTTTCCTATTGAATGCAGGGGCATTCTACTTCTGAGCCATACCCCCAGCCATATATATATATATATATTTTAGAAAGAGTTTCTTCTTAGGTTGCTGAGAGCCTCACTAAGTTGCTGGCTGATTTCAAACCCGCAATCCTTCTATCTCAGCCTCCCAGGTACTGGAATGAATTGATGTTTTTTTTTGTTGTTTTTTTTTTGTTTTTTTGGTGGTACTGGAGTTCCTGGAAGTCCTTCTACCTCCGGGCTACATTCCCAGACCTATTTTTTATATTTTTATTTGGAAACAGGGTCTCTTAAGCCAGGGAGGCTGGCTTCAAACCTGCATGATCTTCCTGTCTCCACCTCCCAAGCGCGAGGATTACAAGCGTGCGTCACCACGCCCAGTTAAATGTATGATTTTTAATGGACACATTTTAAAAGATCAGATATGTCACTGGGTGTGGTGGTGTATACCTGTAATTCCAATACTTGGGAGGCTGAGACAGGAGGATCTCAGGTTTAAAACCAGCCTCAGCAACTTATCAAGACTCTCATCTACTTAGCAAGACCCTGTTTCAAAACAAAACAAACAAAATAAATAAATAAAAAGGGCCTGAGGTATGGCTTGGAGGCAGAATATCTCTGGGTTCAATCCCTAGTAACACACACACACACACACACACACACACACACACACACACACACGATCAAATATGTTCATATTATATTCACAATATATATAGTAAAGGAATTTATTTATATTATACTTGATATTATGTAACTTTGGTCAATCTTATTTTATTTAAATATTTTACTTTCTAACAAGTAAAAAGTCTACTTTAAAATGTGCTTTTTATCAACTCAATGCCCAGTCTGTCGTGTCGATCCCGCTCTATATCCATGATGCTAAAAACCCTTTGCTGGTATTTCCAATGAGAGTGTAGCCGCATACTGAACTACTTTCAACAAGTCTAGTGCCAAATGACAAATATGTATTTATATGTATGTATTTTTATATTTATCTGAGTCCCTTTAAGTACCCTGTTGGACTTCTTCATTCGGTGCTGAAAAAATATCAACAAAAAAGAATGCTTTGGGGGTTTTGATTGAGCATGCGACTCCCCCCATCTCATCTTTCTTTGTTCTTTATGAAGGAGGTTATGTGCAGAGATGCAGCCACATCTTCAAGTTTGCTTTTGCATCTCTTGGATGAGGCGTTTGGCATAAGGATGTAACAAGAAAGGGTCGGGAACTTCCAAAGGGAGGGAATTAAGTGCAAAACGGGAAATAAACCCTGGGGAAGGTGAGTGCCAAGCTCTTAAAGTCAGAAAAAAATAAAATAAAAATGACAAATGAAAATGGCTCTAAGGGTGAGCACTGGTGAGTGCAAGGGAACTTTCTTATTTGGAAGCTTCTTAAGGCAGCCACTGCCCAACCTTTCCCCAATGCAGGCCCAATAGAACTGCTTTTTCCTGAAGAATGGATTATTTTAATTCATGATATTTTGAGTTAAGTCCTGTATGCAAAAGTTTCATGATATGTGTATGACTTTTAAGAAAGATAAAAATTGCTCACTCAAATATATTTTGTATAAATCTAAAATTAGCAAAGGCATTTGAAAGAGAAATCAAAGCAATGTCGGTTACTTGTGCTATTAAGAAATGTAAAAGGACACAAAAATGTAAGAGTAATGGAGATTTCAAAAGTAAAGTTTAGGTGGGCATGGTGGCACATGCTTCTAATTTCAGTACTAAGATAGGAGGATCACAGGTTTGAGCCCAGCCTCAGCAACTTAGCCCTCAGCAACTTAGTGAGACCCTGTTACAAAATAAATATAAAAAGGGATGGGGGTGAAATTCATAGATACAATGCCCCTGGATTCAATTCTCAGCATCAACAAAATAAAATAAAACAAAGTAAAACAAAAAACAAAGTAAAGTTCAATAAGGGAAGAATTAAACATTTTTCAAAATCATAACTGAATAAAATTAGAAGTGAGTTCTTTAAAAATGTTTTATGTTCGCCGGGCGTGGTGGCGCACGCTTGTAATCCCCGCGCTTGGGAGGCAGAGACAGGAGGATCGCGCAGGTTCGAAGCCAGCCGCGCGCGCTGGTTTAAGAGACCCTGTTTCCAAATAAAAATGTAAAAATAGGTCTGGGAGTGTAGCCCAGAGGTAGAAGGGCTTCCAGAAACCCCAGGACCACCAAAAAAAAAAAAAAAGTTTTATGTTCTAGATACATATTTAGTTTGTAAATTAAATCTGCACGGGATTTAGATTATTTCTTAAATTGTATGCTAGTGCATAATCCAATCTTGACCCAGTAAATTTTTCATGACTATTTTGCATTAAAATAACTAATAATTACAAAATAAGATTTGCATTTCTAAAGAAAAATAATTAAAAAAATTTAGCTAGAATGGTCTTTATAGTTTGTACAGTTGTATGGTTTGTAATTTGCTAACAAAATTTATCATTTTTAAGTTGTAGAAGGAAGCATCTTTTTTATTTTTTTGGTGGTACTGGAGATTAAACCCAGGGGCATTCTACCTCTGAGTGACCCCAAGCCCTATTTTTAACTCTTTATTTTGAAACAGGGTCTCACTGGTTTGCAGAGGGCCTCACTAAGTAGCTGAGGCTGCCCATGAACTGCGATCCTCCTATCTCAGCCTCCCAAATGCTGGGATTACAAGCATCCACCACCAGGCTCAGCTAGAAGACATCTTTTGAATCTACTTGCACATTGCTTTTTAATTGGTAGCTTCAACTTTTTTTGCACTGCATGCTCTTTTGTTAATGTGGAAATAGTATCAACATCATTTTTTTTTTTGGTGGTGGTGGTACTGGGGTTCCTGGAAGCCCTTCTACCTCTGGGCTACACTCCCAGACCTATTTTATACTTTTTTTTTTTATATTTGGAAACAGGGTCTCTTAAGCCAGCATGGCTAGCTTCGAACCTACGCGATCCTCCTATCTCCACCTCCCAAGCGCGGGGATTACAAGTGTGTACCACCACACCCGGCTAGTATCAGCATCTTTAGAACATTATGATCAGTTTTTCTGACTTTTGCTCTACTAATTTAATAACTGTAACTTGCTGTTTAGCTTTGTATACTTGCTCTGTATTCCCAAATAAAGTATATGAATATAGCTATCCATAGAGCCTAGGTTGTAAAGGATATCATATTTGGGGAGAGGCTCCAAGATAAAGTATAGTCTGGGAACAACTAAAGGATCACACAGACCCACTTTGGATTTGGGTGGGAAAGAGCAGAGGAAATGGTAAAGGAGGAGTTAGGAGAAATATCCAGAGGATATACTAAAGGCTTTGTATATCATGTTAAGTGGGCTTCATACTGAAGGGCATAAATCAAGAAAACTCATCAGCTTTAATTATTCTAATAAAACACCACTAGAATGCTTTACAGAAGGGACAAGATTGTAGGTAATACCTACAATCTTTTAGGACAGTTATAATAAACCAGATATAAAATGGTAAAGATCCCAATTAAGGTAGAAGCAATGAGAATAGAAAGAAACCATAATGGCTTTATTCAAGAGATTAAAAAATGTTTTATTTGAGAATATAATGCTAAATTTCACAATGTAAACAAGGCAAAGTGGAAAAAAAAAAGAAAACTTGAGTACATAGATCAGATATCCAGAGTCATTTGTTAAGACTCAATATACCAAAAGGATTTTGGAAAGAATGACTTAAGAATAGCCAAGACTACCTTTTAAATTGAACAAAGAAAATGGGAAGCGTGCATTGCATTAAAACAGCATTAAACTGTCATAATAAAACAATGTGATTCTGACATAGAAAAAGCCATCCTAATGGGCTCCAAAACAACCGCAATAAGCCTTGTATGTTCGAAAACATCATAAGCAAAATTAAAAGGCAAACAGCAAAATGGAAAAATATATTCAACATGTAAGAAGATAATGGGTTTATTCATAACTGCAATGAATAGAGATCTCTTGAAGCTTCATAAAAATAGTTATAACAATGACAAAGCACATAAACTTCTGCAAAAATAAATAAGTGGCAATAAGCCTATGCTTACCGAATAAATCCAAATGTATTCTAATGTAGAAAAATATAAAGATCATGCCATCTTTACCTATTAAAGTACAGAACAGCAAAAAATGATGCTGATAATTAATAAATGTGGGAAAATGGCTACTGTATATATTCCTCATGACACTGAACTACAAGATCTTTCTGGAGAATAACTTTGGCAGTGTTTACTTCAGGCCTCAGTATGCTTTGATTCAGCAGGTTCCACCTGAGAGAGATCTGTGAGGAAATGTAATGTCTTCACCTGGGTGCCCCCAGTGCTTATGGGTGAGGATAGGGGAACAGACTGAGAGAGGAGGGAGAGCCAGAAAAAGGACACAATATCCATTCAGCCGCCATCAGGGACAAGAAGTTTCTTGGTATTACAGGATCATCTGGGAAATTACATGAAATACATCTCATGATGTCCATCTGAAGGAGAAAGGGGTATATGTGTTTATCTCCTCTTACTGGCCCCATCTCTTACTGGACAAATGTTTCTCCTACAGGGAGTTTAGCACGTTTCCAGGTCACCTGAGCAGCTCCTCCCAACCTCCACCCTCGCGGTATCCCAAGGTTATGCTTGAAGGTCATTCTGTCAGGGTTTAACATGAGAGGCCTGTTGGCATCTGTCTGAAGTTGATCAGTGTCCATCAAGTGCCTGAAATACAAACCGGAGAGGATCCAAAGTGGTGACTAGGAGATATTTAGTGAAGTCCAGCCCTCATGGCACTTAGATCATCAGTGTGCCCTCTGTCATATGTATCTCCCTTCCTATGTCACAGGGCTTTCCTTTTTTTTTTTTTTTTTTTTTTTGCTTGTTTATTTAAGAATATGTTGCCCTCACTTCTTCCCTGCAAGAGAGAAAGAGGGAGGTACAAATACAATATGCCATAGACCCCTTCATGGTGGAGCAGCCATAGTCTCTGCAAAGATGATAGAAGATGAGTAAACCACAACCAGCTGAAGCGAGGAAGTCTACAATGTCCATCCATGCAGCTGGTCCCAAGATTGTAATGACTTTTTTTTTTTTTTTTTTTGGTGTGGAACTAGGGATGAAAGCCAGGGCCATTCTACCTCTGAGCCCTTTTTATTTTTATTTTTTATTTTGAAATAGGGTCTTCTTAGGTTGCTTAAAGTCTCCTTATCTTTCTGAAGCTATCCTTGAACCTGACATACTCATATCTCAGTCTCTCAAGTACTGGGATGACAGGTGTGCACCACCACTTTCAGCTATAATTACTATTTATCATTTCTCTCCTCCAACTGGACACTTCCCTTACTTGTGGTCAGTACTTGGACCCCAGAGAGCAGGGGATTTAATGTAATTAACTGGGGAAAATCTGGAAAACTTCTCTCGTCAAAGATTTCCACTGCTGGCAGGTTATCTATTCAACTGCAGTAGCAGTTAGGTCAACCTTGAGAAGAGAGAGGCTATCCTGTGGGATTTATGAGCAGTCCTCACACTGCCACTCTACCACTGTATTCGTGCACCAGTGTGATTAAGAGGAGAGTCAAGTTGCTGTCCATGGAAGTCAGAATGTTCTTTGTGGCAGATATGCTGTGGTGGACACCGATGTTAAACACAAATTGGTGCTAGGTACAATCACTTGCCTCTTTCACAGATTTCCTCGCCATCAATTTGTTAACTTCATTCTTTTCAGTTCACTGAATACCCAGCCTAGCCATTTGCTGCTGTTTAAGAATCCATGTATATCCTTACCCTAGATGACTTTTCCTTGCATATAAATTGAATGTCAAGTGTACTGCTTCCCATGGGGAGAATGTCCCTTACCACTGTCATTTGGGTCATCCCTGCGTTGTGCTGTAACACAGCACTAGTCCATTTTTAGCTAATACCAAAATATCGCACTGACCTATCTGTGATCCAGGCCCAATTACTTTCTTTCTTCATAAGTTGTACTATAGAGAAGACCTTTCTCCTCCTTGAACCATGTTTGAATGAAAAAGTAGGAATATTGCTGAGAATGGCTGACATATCCTCATTTCTTTACTTAAAGAAAATGCTCTATGATGCCTAGATCGATGGGCCCATAGCAGCCTTACAGTTGTTGCAGGTCCCTATGTTGTCATGGGGTTTATCATCCAACTTTAGACATCTATCATCTTTCTAACAGACATAGGATACTTGCCCTTTGTTGCTCAGCAGGTCTACTTAGTGTGAGGTCATCTATATAGTAGATCAACTACCTAACCTTAGAAAACTTGTGTTGGCAATTCTGCAGCATGATAGTCATGGAAATAGATATAAGCCAGCCTAGATTCCGAGGAAGGGGATATAGACACCACCTCTTGATAGGAAAGTGGTTAAGTTTCAAAAATAACCTATGGGCTATTTTTTAAATTTATTTTTGGTGGTACTGGGGTTCCTCGAAGCCCTTCTACCTCCGGGCTACACTCCCAGACCTATTTTATACTTTTTTTTTTTTGGAAACAGGGTCTATTAAGCCAGTGCGGCTGGCTTCAAACCTGCATGATCCTCCTGTCTCTGCCTCCCAAGCGTGGGGATTACAAGCGTGAGCCACCACGCCCGGCCAACCTATGGGTTATTAAAAGACTATGTTGTAGCTATCTTTGGAAAATGCTCTCATGCCACACATTCTCTAGATGAACATAAATGAATCCACTCTTACATTCCTGCCTCCACGAATCTTTGGGTCACTTTCTTGACATTATTCCAAAAAGTTCTGTTGCTTACAATCATTTCACTCGCTCTAGGTCAAGTTTCAAGGACACATTCCAGGAGTAATAAGGACCATCCACATGGACACTGAATCTTGTTCTAAATGAATTATATAGATAGAATTACAGATGAATACATTCAAGTGGAAAAATCTTATCTAGAGTTTTTTTCTAATACCCTCATTATCTATAACTCGAGATTCCTCCTCACATGTTCACTTGAATTCTACTATTATCTATTATTCCAGGTCTTATAATTTACCAGTGTGTAAGCTATTTCTACTGTATACAGAAGCCACTGTATACAGAACCAGTGTGTAAGCATATTCTACTGTATACAGAAGCCACTCAGAGATTTGGCCTTAGTCATGGGCCTGGAGAAAATGAGGTATTTCAAAGACAGGTCTTGTATTATCTTGCAAGGCACCAGCCTCAGATAAGGTCACTGCAGATTCTCTATGCAAGGAAAGACACCAATCTTCTGACAAGAAATGCGCATCAGCAAAATTGAGGATTCAGGGTAATGTTAGGGCATGTGATTCTCAAGCTTGTTAACCCAAATGTCCTCACTTAAGCCCTGATGTCCCACCTTTTACCTATATGGGCCCATGTAGGGGAGCCCTTATTAATGTCTGACCATGAAGCAATCCAGTTCTAAAGTCCTTATTCTGACACTCTACTTTCCAAGGCCATTCCTGATAATATCTTTCATGATCTGTTTTCTTTAGAGAGCAGAACCTAAAACAAAGGCTTTTGTGTATTTGCTTTGTTTGAAGAAGTAGAAGGATGAAGAAAGCAAAGCAAAGCAAAAGAAATCACTATAAATGACTGGTGGCTAAATCCTGTGGGATCATCCGAGAGACTAAATAAAAAGCATGGTAGGTCTTTCTATTTAGAAAAAGAAAAGTGATAAACATGTATTAAACAGTTTTCATCCTCAGTGGTCAAAATTCCACCCAGTATGTGAACACCAAGTGATTCTCTGGAGTCTCATGCCTTAGAGCCAATGAAGAAATCTTAGATGAAAGAGGATGCTTATCACAGGGGTCTGAGCCAAGATGCTATCTGTATACATCAGTGTAAAGTTGGTCAGAGTATTGATTATCACAGATGAGTCTCAAATAAAGATATGTAAGAGCTAAGAGTGGTGGCACATACCTATAATCCAAGCTATTTAGGAGGCTGAGGAAGGAGGATTACAATGTTGAGGCTAGCCTAGGCAATATAGTGAGACCCTATTTCAAAATAAAAGAATAAAAAGTGTTGGGTATGAATCTGAGTGGTAGAGCAATTACCTAGCATTTTCTAGGCCCTAAATTCAACCCCAGTACTGTAAAACAAATACAAAACAAACAACACCCCCAAAACACAGATAAAACCAAGGGGAATTATTAAGCGGTACAAAGGACTATAGTCACAAGAGCAACCACTCATCTTACTATGAAACTAGAGAAAATAAGGTTAATTTTCATCACACTAGGATTTGTTAAAGAAATGGCAATATGTACATTCAATGAAACATTGTAAATCTCCAACAAAATGTAGTAGAATACAATAAAATATAAAATATTCGCGATAAATATTATTTTAGATAATCCAAATAATTGGTCAATTCTTAGAAATGGCTCAGCTTTTAAGTACTTGCTTTATCTTTCCTTTTTTTTCTAAACATATTGCTAGATCCTCTTGGGGGTATAAGGTCCTCCTGGGATGCTCCATTTAGGCTATCAAAGATCCACCCTTCCTTCCTTCCTTCCTTCCTTCCTTCCTTCCTTCCTTCCTTCCTTCCTTCCTTCTTTCCTTTCTAGAAATGGTGTATTTGTCAGCATTCTTGCAGCCATAATTTAAATATCTGACCACATAACTTAGAGGAAAGAATATTTTTTATGTTTTTGGACTCAGTCCATGTGAGGTTGGGACTGAGGATCTCAGGGCAAGGTGGCAGTAAGTGGAGGAAGAGCACATGGGCTGTGCTTTTTACATCACAAAGGCCAAAAGCAAGAGAGCAAACAGGGAGAGGAGGAGCCATTAATATAATCCCCAAGGCCATACCCCAGGGACCACCTCCGTCAGCCATACCCTGTCTACCTACAGGTGCCACACAGGTAAATCCATTAGCGTGGACTTATCAGCTTCTGAGATTATAGCCCTCATGACTCAATTACATCAGCCCCAAACACTAATAAACAAGCTCTTTAGGGAACATTTTATATCTAACTATAACAAATGATTTCTAAGTTCTTAACAATACAGAACTCCCAGTCTATTAACAGTTCTTCTCATCCTCCCCTTCCTTTGCCCTGTCTTCCTGTTTCTCCTTCTATTTTTCTCACCCCCCCCCAATAGATATTCCATTAGCAGGATATATGATGATGAATTTGAATCAAAGCCACAATATCTGAACTTTCTTACCAGTCACCTTCCCCATTCAGAGTTATTTTAGATTGCCATAGACTCTTTGAATATTATGAAGTTTAGAATCTAATTCAACCTTTTTCTCAGAAGAGTTCCCAGTTATAGGATTCTTGTGAAACGATGGTGCTGTTTTATACATTAATTAGCTCTTAGACATAGAAAGCTTAGTACCACAGAAAAACTTTTTAAACGATGACATATTTGCCTCTGTATGTGAGAACAATGTTGAGGACAAGTAATTTTAAAATATTAATAAGAGTGACAGGTGTAGTGGCACATACCTGTAATCCCAGTACTTGGGAAATTGAGAAAGAAGGATCACAGATTTGAGTCCAGCCTCAACAACTTGGCAAGAATCTCAGAAACTTAGCAAGATCCTGTTTAAAAAAAAAACAAATAAAAAAGGGATGGGGGCATAACTCAGAGGGAGAGTGCCCCCAAGTTCAATTCCCAGTACCACAAAAGTATTAATGAGAGTAATACCAAGCACTATAATGCTCTTTGTGATAGACATAGTTCTGAACACTTTTCACTTGTTAATATATTTAGTACTTGCTCTAACCCTTTAATGTGGGTGCTATTTGTAACTTCATTTTACAATAGAAGAAACTGAGTCGTAGAGAATTTAAGTAACTAGTCCAAGGTCACATCCTTGGTTAAGTGGAAGAATGGGGGCTTGACATCTCACCATCTGGCTCTAGAGTCTGTACTCTTAAACATTATATAAAGAAAACAATTTCTAGAGCCTCCACTTTTATTTCCTTTTCTCTCATTTGCTGTTGCTCCTTTATTTTTCATAAGGTTTCTATGATCTCTAGGCCAAATGAGATTCCAAAAATAACAATTTTAATTTCCATATCGAGGGCATGATTTCTAAATGGACCAAGTTATTTTTGTGAACCCTACATAAAATCCAGGAACAGAACTTTGGGAAAGAACTTCCAGATGGCAGTAAATCTTCACAGTTCAGTAATTAAGCCTTTTGAGAATGTTACTCTGTGATGGAGCCACTGCCTGATTAACTGTACAATATCAATTATATCAAATGGCACTACTTTAATTCTGTCAAAATTTAGAGAAATCTGACATGCTGACACAAGATTCTGTGAAGTGTGATAATGAGCTGCCAAGTGTCATAAAGTGCCATGGGGGGGGCACCCTTGCTTTCATACTAAAAGGTGCCTTTTTCCCTTTATTCATATTAGGGTATGTTTTATTCCATACCATGAACATCCAGATATACACACTGGTGCTTTTTGAAATGAGTAGCCTAATCCTTTTTAGTTTTTATGAATGAAGTTCAAGCAATGTAAGTTAAGCTTACTGAAGAAAATAAGTTTAACACTTAATTTTTGGCTAAGAAAGACTGCTTGTCTAGGAAATTAGGCCCTGATTCATTTTGTCCCCTCATTTCTGTGAATCCTGGTCCTCTGAAAGTTGACTTTAACTTTTCAAAAGTTAAGAAGTTTGACTTGCCTAATTTTACAGGGACAGAAACTTGTCTGGTCATTAAGGACAAATCCAGGCTGTTTAAATAGCAAAGCTGGAGTTATTAACTGACAGGATCTTTCAACAATATTCAGCTTTCTTGGGAAAAAAAAAGTCATGTTCTTTTCATAAAAAGTAGAGGAGACTTCATTTTAAATACAGTACATCAAATATAGTAGTTTAGTTATTCATTAATGAAGTAATAGAAGAGCTCAGGGACACAGGCCACCATGTTTTGGTCTTCTTTATTATTACTTTAATGTGATGTGTACATATTTTAATGATCTGTTGGGTCCTAAAGGAGAAAGATGAACCCTGTACCATGACTTAGTTGGATGTCTGAGTGTCCGTAATGAGCACTCTGCCATGAAGAATTAATTTATGTTCACATGCAGTATTTGGTGCTCATGTCTCTGAGTGACTACCATATCTATTCTCCTTGACCTCCTTTTTACCTTCTTTCCTAAATTTTCAGTTACCTCCTGGACATTTTCCTTTGGAAATCCCAGCGGTGAACTTGAATATCTAAAGCCCAATCCACATTTTTTCCAGCCTCTCTCAACTGGTCCACTCTCTTTTTTTCTTTTGGTTAAGAAAAAAATAATCATTTTCCAACTTATCCAAAGTTGACATTTCAGTTTCTCCCTTATTTTTTCTTTGGCACACCACTCTCAACAGTCTATGGTCTTATAAACTATTTAATGAACCTTTCAAACTCAATATAAAACAAACTAAAAACTTGTCTTTCTCTTGAATCATTGCTTCCAGCTAACAGTCCAAACTTCGCCATCTCATATGGCACTTGGAGACGATTCTTTCCTCCTAGAGCTGCCTGCACAGATATTGATCAGGCTTTCTCTATTCTAGCACTCTTTATTTTCCACTCTTAGCCCCCATGGCCACTCTCCTGATGTTCTTCTTGCCTTGCAGGGTTTTTCTGTTGTAGCTGTAGTTCTGGTTGTAGTTGTAGTTGTTGTTTGGTTTTTACAGACTAGTAAGATCATTTGACCCTTGCTACCTTCTATTTATATTCCTTGACTCCAGGACATTTGGACATCTCTGCCATTACCATACCAAATAATAATAGAGGTGGCTGACACACTGCCTTTGTCCAGTTCTTCATATTCAACTATTTTTCTTGGCGCTGGTAGGATTAGGCTGAAACAACAAATCTGCTGCTTAAACTGGATAAGATGTCACTCTATTTCTGGCAGGTGCTTCAACATTTTTTAAAAATCAGTGGTTGAGTATTTTTATTGATCTTTGGGAAAGAAAGCACCCATCTTATTGTCTTTTTCCAGCTACTGGGAGGAGGGTAAGTAAAAACCACAGTACTTCACCCCTTCTGTGCTCTCTGTTTACACAGGGAGGCAGGGTACAGCTGGGATGATAGCAGAGGAGGAGAGGATTGCTGGTCCAGCTGCTTCTTTATCTCCAAAATGGGTATCTAGCTTCTGTGATTTACTCAATTACTTGCTACTATATTTAGAGAGTCAGGCTACTTAGGGCTTCTTTTTCCTGAACTTCAGGGCTTAGTTACCACATCTGAGTAACTAACTGAGAGGCTCCCACTTAAGATCCTATTACGAAGCAACAAATTGTTTTGATATTTTCTTCAAATTATTTTTCACATCCAAACTAGGGTCAAGGACATTATCTTAAGAGCTAATATAAGACATTGGTGCATGTGTGTGTGTTGGGGTCATGGGAGGACACTGTTACTTAAGAAAACCTTTCAGGTGTCTTTAAAATAAAGTATAAGGTGCACGTATCTACTGTTGGCTAGCCATTTTTTTTTTCTTTGCTGTCTATTAGGTAATTCTGCCTACTTGGCTCTGGCCCTTCAAGATCCTATCATTCCTCTTAAAATTAGGAAGTGCAGTTCAGTGATGGCATTTCTCATTATTTCCTCCAGCCTACGGTGTTAGTTAGCTTTTTGTTGCTGTGACCAAAATACCCACCAAAAACAAGTGAGGAAAGGGCCAGGAGAGGGTAAGTACTTCCAGGTCACAACCCAGTGACTTACTTACTTTCTCCAACTAAGTCCTGAATTCCAGTAGGTCATTCAGCTCTCAGTGGACTAATCTACTGATGGGATCAGATCCCTCATGATCGATTCTCTTCCCCATGATCGATTCTCTTCCCCAAAGCCCTGACTCTGAACATTGTTCAGGTGTCCCCCATTGCATGGGGGACACCTGAGACTTTGGGGGACATTCCAGACCAAACCTTAACACCTGCATAGATCATATTTACAGAGCTATTCAAAGATGCTAGTGGACCCTTCTCTTGCTTTTCAATGATCTAAAGAAGAGAGTATACTCTGGAAAGGAGGATGTGCAAGACACATACCACATATGCATGTATGTACTTTGACATGTCTATCTTCCTAGACATTATTTCTCCTATATTATGCAGGGAAAGTTTTTTTTTTTCGAGTACTGGGGATGTAACCTAGGGGCATTCTACCTCTGAGTGACACCCCCAGACCTATTTTTTATTCTTTATTTTGAAACAGGGTCTCACTGAGTTGCAAAGGGCCTAAGTAGCTGAAGCTCTCTGCGAACTGCAATCCTCCTGTCTCAGCCTCCCGAATTCTGGGATTACAAGCATGTACCACCATGCCTGGCTATGCAGGGAAAGTTTTAGAATCTCACTCTTCTTACCCGTAGTCTGTAACTGAGCCTAGGTTTCAGTGAAGCAAGACAAAACAAAACAAAAAAGAAAATTAAAAACTAAACCTAAGTATTACATCCAGCTGTTGGACCTTATACATTAAACTCAGAATTCTTGAAAAGTATATCATATTGATAACTTTGGCCTGGTCCAGTGTTGTATTCCAACCCATCTGTCTAACACTGTTAGTGTTCACATTCCCCCCCAAAATTGCCAATATAAATAGAAAACTCTCACAGCTCCTTGGGTGTGATAAGACTTTGTACTTTCTTTTGGGGCATCTTTGGATGTGACTGTGGTTATGGGTTTGGAGGCAGTAAAGGCTATTGAAGGGAAAGCGGTGGAGTAGAATTTTCTTTGCTCTAGTGAGGTTATTATGCAGTTGTGTTGCTTGCTTGCTTGTCTTCTCAGATGGGGAAGGAATGACTGCTACTACTGGCAAAGGATGTTAAGGGGATTTTACAGCTCCAATCCTCAGTTTTGTCTGAGGATACCCAGAGGTGCTTACTGAATGTTTCAGGGACTATTCATTTCTAATAGTCCCTATTTCTAATAGTCCTAATTATAACTGCTGCACAAAAGACTTGGCAACAGGTGTGTGAAATCAGGTTGCTTTAATACTCTTAACTACTCTCTTAATTATTAAGTCTCAGTTCCAGCTATTTCTGCTTGTTATCCAGCCAAGTTATCATTCAAGACACATTTCTAGCCAAAGACAGGGAGAATGAACCATTTGAAAATTCTTGTAGGAAAAACTATGTACTAAAATATTTATTTTACTAAGAGGAAAATTGAACTCAGTAAAAAAGAATGACTGCAAAGAGCAATGTTTGGCAAAGAAATGTGGATTAAAGCAAATAAAAGATAATTCTGAATGTTGAAAAGAGACTAATTTGGGAGAAAAGTAAAGAACTAAAATAGCAGGTATGATAGATTTATTATTATTTAGCAAGGATTCATTCACTCTATACACACATTCATGGGGAAAACAAACTTTACCTCACTGATGTCGGGCTTGCGTTTATAACTTTCTTTGGTTAATGAGACGTTAACAGATGTATAGAGAGAAAAGTTTAAAATATATAAACCCTTTGCATTTTCTCTTCCTTTCCTGCTTTTTGCAACCAGAAGATTAAGTTTCACTTAGCTACTGGTTCAAGGAAGAAGAGAAGTATCAGAAGCAGATCTGAAACCAAGAAACCATTAGGACCCGATGTACAGACCTGTCAAATCTAGCTGGCACACACATCTCATTCAAAAATACACAACTGAGGAATGATTGTTTATTGTTGAATACTCCTGGGGATTTTTTGGTTGTTAATCAGGGATCCCACTGAACCGATATATAATGATAAGGTGCAAAATCAAGAATATTGCTTTAAAAAACACTGTAAGTCACTTGAATTGTTCTCAAGAAAGGGTATTAATTAACTTTAAAAATTATTATTGCCTTTTTGTAAATGTAACATATGTATATTATGAAAAATTCAAAAGGTATAGAGGATATTCAACGAAAACTATTTCCCCCCTCATACCTGCTTAATGTGTGCCTGTCTCCTCTCTTCAGAGGCGACCACTCTTACCAGCTTTATAGGTATATGTGCAGAGATATTTTGTACATATTACTTTATTTTTGTATATAATTATGTGTATGTATATATTTGCAAAAATAGTAACACATTACATAGACTCATAAACATTGCTTATATTTTCTGATTAAGCTGCATAATTGATAATTGTTCTATATCAGCACATACAGGACAGCTTATATTTAGTACATATCAGATTATCTGATAACCTGTTGCTTAAAAAATGGAAATTATTTATAATAAGACCCCCTCATAAAATATTATTGCTTTAAAGCATTAGTAATCAAGTAGATATCTTATATATTTGGGACAATTATTAAAAATATCAAAAAAAAATTCACTTCTAAACCAGTTAGGGGGAAAAGAAAAAAATTATCAGTTCATTAGAATACAAGAAGGGTGGCCAGGGTGGTGGCGCACGCTTGTAATCCCTGTGGTTGTGAGGCAAAGATAGGAGGATTGCGCAGGTTCGAAGCCAGCCGCGCTGGCTTAAGAAACCCTGTTTCCAAATAAAAAATTATAAAATAGGTCTGGGAGTGTAGCCCAGAGGTAGAAGGGCTTCCAGGAACCCCAGTACCACCACCACCAAAAAAAAAAAAAAAAAAAAAAGAATACAAGAAGGATGGAAAAAAGATGCAAATAACATAAATAACATGTGGTAAACAAAAAGTTCACATAATATTGTAGAAAAAAATCCAAAACCATCAGGTATTATAATCATAAGGAATGCTAGTAATATTTTTCAGAAAAACAACAAAGATTTTCAAAGTAGAGTGCTTTGAAAGACCAGAAAGATCAGAAAAACAACAAAGATTTTCAAAGTAGAGTGCTCTGAAAGACCAGAATAATATATTCACTAAAAGCATGATTGAATGTTTAGGGATGAAAAATAAGAAACCACAAAATAATTACAAAAATAATAAGGCATAAGTATATTAATACTAGATAATACAGATATCAAGAAACTATTATTTTAATAGTGCATATAATTATGCATAAAATTACCAGAAAGATAAAATATCTCTCAGCCTATGAAATATTATCAACTCAAAATATGTAAGCAAATATTGACAAATTTATAAGATTAGATCAAAATTATATAATTTAGCACCTACCTTCCTTGAAAGTTAATAATTTTGAACTAGCCAAAGGTGATGATGGTAAATAAAATTTGAATAAAATGTTAAAACTTAATGTACTGGTCAATATAGGCTCTCAAAACAAGTAGAAAGTACATATGCTTTCAAAAACACATATATCATTTACAATTCTAACCCATCTTTCAGGTTTTGAAGAAATCTTCACATATAACAAGAAACTTGTATGGACTGAATTTTTAGACTGAAATGCAATTCATTTATAAAATAAGTAAAAAATAAAAGTTCTCACTCTTATCAAACTAAAAAAAATCTCTAAATTGTAAACAATTTATGAGTCAAATAAGAAATAGTAAGTAAATTATGACAATTAGAACTAAATTTCAGCAAATGCACTAGAATAGAAATTTTGCGGACCGCATTATATTTTTAGACGTTTTTAATTCCTTGTATGCTCTGTGTATTTGTAGGCGAAAACAGGAAGAAATAAGGTAAAAAATGAGCAAATGCACAAATTAATGAATTAAACTATAAAGAAATAAAGAAGTCTACCAAAATCTAGGAGCTAGTTGAGAGTGGCAAAAATTATTCCAATAAATAAATAAGTAAATAAATAATAAATAAACCAGAAGGTAAAATAACCAATTTCAGCACTGAAAAGGAGGACATAACTAGAATACATGAATAATAGATGTTCATTACGTTCTGATATGAAGGTAGAGTTAATAATCTTTTGTCTTATTCTAGATTATTCAACACTTGTTTTATTCTATTTAGTTTCTTTTGTTTGTCTTCTGCTAGATTCATGCTTGTTTTCAGACTGGGAAGGACTGTCAGGTTCTCTTCAAATGGCACTGTGCCATCTGATCAATATCCCTGACAAATGATCAGAAAGACATTTTGGACACAGAAATTTGTGTTCTATTTTGATGTTCCCTCAAGTATTTTATGTACTTCAAAATATAATGCAGTATAGCTGAGGTTCTATATTGACACAGGGACAAATGTGGTGGTGGACTAAATGTTTGTACCCTTCTGAACTAAACTCATATATTGAAATCCTAACCTCCAATGTGATGGTATTAGATAGTGGGACCTTTGAGAGGTAATTAGGTCTTAAGGGTGGAGCCTTTATGAATGACATTAGTTCCCTTAGAAGAGGATATAGGAGCAATGGCCCACACCTATAATCCCAGTAGTTGGGAAGCTGAGACAGGGAGGATCACATATTCGAGGCTAGAATCACAACTTAGTGAAACTCAGCAACCTAGGATAGCCTTGTTTCAAAAAAAAAATATGACAGAGCTAGGCATGGTGGCACATAACTGGAATTCTAGTACTTGGAAAGCTGAAATAGGAGGATAACAGGTTCAAGGACAGTCTCAGCAAGTAGTGAAACTCTCATCAACTTAGCAAGACCCTGTTTCAAAAATAAAAATAAAACAGAACTGGGGGTATAGCTTGGGGATAGAATGCCCCAGGTTCAATTCCCATGACCACAATACATACATACATACATACATACATGCATGCATACATACATACATCAGGACTGAAGGTATTGCTTAGAGGTAGAACATTCCTAGGTTCGATTCCCAAAGGGGAGGGAGGGAGAAGAAACAGTAGAGTATGTTCTTTCTCCATGTGAGGGTACAATGAGAAAATGGCCAGTTGCAAACTAAGACAGTATCTTCACTAGATGAATGAACACTGGATCATATAGTCCTTTAATGTATCACCTTGCAGCCTCAAGACTGAGAAATAAATCTCTGTTGTTTAAATTGCCCAGTCTCTGGCATTCTGTTATCGTAGCCCAAACTCACTAAGAATTGTTAAAATGTTAAAAGGTTGATCCCCTTTATTTTATTTTATTATTTGTTAGATAAAAATTTAATTTCCTTTTGGGATCTGTATAATCTCTCATGATGCTATGAATACAGTATTGAAATGCCAGTACTGATGATCATTTTCAATTTCCTGTGCATTTAATATTTTCCTCCATTGACCACTTATCTCAATAAGTTATACAATAGGAAATACAATCAACTAAATTGTTTATAATTCATCATCACTTAACATAGTAACTTCTCAATGATTATTTGCATAGAAGAAAGAGCAAATCATGTAAATGAGATAAATTATGTTATAACTGATAGGGATAAAACAGTAAAATAGGTGAAAGAATTTTAAATGAGTTTTCTTAGAAACATCATGAAGATTGTTTCCATTAGAAGCTAGCCCTATCAAACTCATTTCGTATAGGTCTAATGGACTGTTTATAATTCATCCCAGTTCAGATTGTACGACTTACAAAAGCACAGAAGTTGTACTTGGGAGAAATTGTAGTTGAATGAATACAAATCCTTCCATATAATTAAAAATACAAGAGACTTAAAAATCAACACCCGTTCAAGTTTAGTTTAGATCTGGCTGGCAAAAGCAGAGAAAGGAAGAACAAGAACTAGTCTGGGCAAGTTGAACTGCGGAGTGAGTCACTGAGAGCTACAGTGCTAATCTTTTTTTGAAATAACTGATTGTTTCCTATTCAGTCCTGTTTCAGGGTCAAACAGAGTTTCAGCATTCCAAGAAGCAAGATGGAACTACCTCTGGTTGTAGAACATTTTGTCTTCTTGTCACAAATATAGATGTGTATATTAAACCAATTGCTATTACCTGACAGGAATTTAAGACTGTCTTCTCTTTTTACATTTCATGTGAAGAAAATAGTACTGTCCTTGAAAGTAGCTGTTTCTTCATTAGCACAGGTTTTGTATCTGGTCACTTTTGTATATTGTAAATGTGAAGAGCAGGATCAAATATAAAGCAATTCTGGGTACTAAATAGACCATTAAAATGTTTCATTAGGAGTCCATGTCAGAATCAAGATTAGGACTCCAGAATGTACACATTTACTTGTGAAGATTTGGTTTTCAAAAGTTAGAGCAAAGATTAGGTGAAAGCATCAAGGTTTGAAACCAGGTCTTGTACCTTTCTACTGTAACACATGGCTTCTTCTAGCATCACAAAATGGACAATTTAATATTATCATTTTCCATATTACAAAGAAAAACATAACTTTTAGTTGCTGAATGAGCTTTGTCTACTTGTAGATATGTGATACTTTTCATGTATGATCACCTGCAATTTATTTTGAGGGATTTTGGCATGTGCTAGTACTTGTTGAAAGTCATTTGATCACAGTTTTGGTCCCATTTCAGGCAGAGACTTATTTCACCAAATTCTAAGCAGGATGGATTCAAATTAGATTTAAATATTAGAGTTTTTCACAGTGGTATGCCAGAGCTGGCCAGATTTATAAATATCTCTCCCCATCTCCTTTTAGTGTGGTTAGTTTGGTAGCTTGAAATCAGCTATGGCGTGTTTATTTACACAATGAAGCTTGGAGGGTTATTGGTCAAACATTTACCATCACTCTACTGGTTCTGACAATGAGCCAGCTGTACACTGAATTACTCTTCCTAGCATAACAACATGTGTGGCTCCTTGCATCTTCTTCCATTCCAGCTGCTTGGAATGGGGAGGTAAAGGATGCTGCTGATACAGCCTTTTTATGTAATAAAGTTGAGAGGAGACTGGGTCCTTGATGACTTAGTAGAAGAACTATACCATCTGGAGGCTTCCAGGTGGTGCTGACATTGCCAGTATGGAGAATTAAGACTTTGCAAACCACTGTGGCTTTGGATTGTTTGTTGTACACAGATGAATCAAAAATCGATTCTGTTAGGTAATTTGGGTGAACTAGAGAGGGGAAAAAAAGTACTCATGTTCAAGCTTTTAAAATTCCAAGCTGGCCAACAATAAAGATTTTCTGGCTTTGTTAAGCAGAGGAACACAGTAAAAGGGAGGGATGCCACCTTGAACCGCAGGGTAGCACTCCAATGTCAGCAACCGATTGTCCCTAAACCCACCCTCACTTCTAGGATACCCAGAGAAGGAAAAATGTAAGGAAATAAGTAGAAAATAGATGAGGACAAGTATAGGTTTCAAGTTTAAACAGTGACACAAAGCAGCACCATTGCTTGCTCTGGGTACTTCATGTATTTTCACTCGTAAGTTGCCAGCCTATGTCTCTTTATTGAAGGACTGGCTTAGGCTGCCAGAACCTTCTTGGTTCTATTTTATTAGAAGAGCCTGGGGGCTTATATTTCTCCAGAATCAGTTCTTAACCAATTACTGACAGGTGCAGGGATTAAACTATTCCATGTACTTTGGATTGATCAGGATAAATTTGCCTCCAGATAACTCCTATAGGAGAGAACCAAAATGCCCTCCATGAGACTTTGCTTGGAGACATCCGTGCTTGGCTTCTTGCCTTAACTCTCCTGGGAAGTACGTCCTATTTGTGTCATTCACATGAATTCTATCTTATTTCTGAGGAACCCAACTGAAGGCAGAGGAGACAACAAGGCTTTTAATCTTCTTCTCAAGTGGGCCGCACCGAAGTAAGATCAGATTTCTTTCATCTTGAATTTTAGCTTTCTCCATTTACATGTCTCAGATGTGCTTGGGAAGAAAATCAACTCATTTTTGGACATCCAGATTCATTTAGGAGGATGGTAATGTATGTCTGGACCTCAGGAGAGAGGTCAGACCCAGAGATATATTAAAGTAAAACAAGCAGGGTTGTAAACTTATGTATGAATTATGCTGATTTACTTTTCTATGAGCTCCTTGCCAATCCTTGACTAATTTTAAAATTCAGTACAGCTGTGAGTTTCATTAAATGTTTATGATCCTATTATAGGATATATTTTTAGCTTTAATAAAAGGAAGTTGATAAAGCTTCATTATCTGTCGTTTCAGAGGAAGAGTAAAAAAATCTAACATCTACCAAGTGAGTCTATAATATGTCATCGTAAATCTTCTATTTCTCAAGCCTTTGTCTCTCTCTGACATCAAAGATAAATGACTATTACTAGAATTAATATCTCTTAAATATATCATGATTCTTCAACATTATTACCAAAAGGCTGCTATGAAAACTTAACTAAAATAGAATTTGATTTTCTCACTATGAACTATAAGGGTGACTGATTTTTTAGTACCTGTAGTGGAAGTGTCTTCCATGTTAACTCAGCAGGTTTCCTTTAGAGGAATAAGATTATGTTATATGTGAGAAATGAGATTACACAATATCACAGCAGAATTTTTCTATTTTTTAATCTTTTGAAAACCACTGTCATTTAAATCATTTTGCTAGAAGTTAGTGTCATTTCCAGGCTCTGAATATTGCTTTAAAAAGACATGAGCCTGGTTGCAAAATAATACAACTTAACCGACATAGGGAGAGCTCTTAAGAAACACTCTTGAGATCGTTGAAGTGCTCCTGTTTCTCGTACAGAAGCAAAAGATAATTTTACTCTGAGTATCTTTGTACCACTGTGAGTTAAAAACATAATTTCTCTAGAAATGTGTGTCTATGTAAAAGCTCCTGTAACAGTTGCTATGGAACTAGTTTCTAGTACTAACATTATCAAAGCTCATTTTAGATTGGGAGGATATTCATCTGAAAGACATAAAAAAAACTGCTTCTGTAATTTAAAGAGTGGCAGAAAATGAAACAAATTATTTGTAAGACTTAGTTACATATGAAGGTCCATGGATTTTTAATAATAATTAATAATAACTAAAAAGTATATACTTCATATGATTATTTTCTACCTCCGGATCAGTTAAAAGATAATTCCTGGAATGGTGAGATTTTTGTTTTAAACATTATACAATGATTTGAAAACATAGCTCACCCGAACAATACTGTCTCATATTAAGTTTTAGAAATTTGTTCCTTTCTTTTCAAGAATATACCACTGGAGGCAAAACTGTAAAATAATTGAGGAATATTTACTTATCCTATGTCCTTGAAGGGTTTAAGGATTTTTGTGCTTTCCTTGTGTTTTCCACTACAAAGACTTGTGTCTAACAGCAAGGGGATCTGTTCACATAAGAGGAACATCGCTGGCTTCAAAGAATTCAGACTTAACATGAAAACCACCAACCCTTTTCCCGACTCCACTTTGTGTTTACTCTCCTCCCACCCCCCTTGTTATGTTCCTACTCACCCCTTTCTCGATCTGTTTTGAGATTACACTGAGGTATGAATTAATACATAAATAAAACTAGACCTAAGTGATAAACAAAGACCATGTAAAATTAGTATCATCTCAGTTTCATGAGTAAAAAAATAATAGAGCAGAGGGAGGCTATGTGACTTTCTTTAACTTATTTGGAAATTTTTTAAAGTTGCAAATCAGCACCTAGAGCCCAGACACTTCTAATTGAGGACTCAGGGTTCCTTTGAAAAGGAACCCTCTCTATTCACCTCAACCCCCACTTTTCTGAAGATGTCTGTGAAGCCAGGTTGGTGGTACTGAATGGAACACTGTTTTCATTTTCGTTTGAAAAGGACAAGTATTGGCTTTTTGAAACTTATCTCTGTCCACATTTCCCACCATGATTTTAAAAGTAGGTCACTTTGGTGTACCATCAGTCTCTTCCTTAATATGAATGAATCCCTCAGGCAGAAGGAGAATCCAGGTGAGTCTCACCATTTTAGCAGGCTTACAAGGAGGAGCCTCTTGTTAGAAAGGCTGGTTACTGTTAGGAAAAAAGCTGAAAGGAAAGGACTCCTTTGTGTTGAGATAATTACTTTTCTACTAAATCATTGTCATATGACCACACAAGCCCCTGTTTGGAAATTTGTGTTCTGTTCACATAGTTGAAGTGTATAATATACAATGTAATCTAGTTTCTACATTATCTTTGAATTTTACTTTTAATATGAAGAGCAGATGTATGAGAGGATATGTCTTTGGTTAAAATTACAGCTATATTGCATTTGAAAGTTTCAGAGTTTTTTCACAATTTTTAATTTTCTCAGACTTCCTGGATATTCAGTTTGATACACTCCATACTCCTGCAGATTTTTACCATAACATGGTAGATTTTGAACAATTTTTCTTCATAATGCTCTTTTTTAAGCCAATGCTTACAATTGAAATAATATTTTTAACAAGTGTGTCAATAAATAACATTGCAAAATAATGAACTAAACAATCAGAGATAATGATGATATGCTCATCAAATACAGTGTTAACTATTATGAAAGAAATCTATTATGTTTTTAAGGAGTCAGTAAAAGTATTAGAAGAAACATATCTTTATGTTTCTTCTATGAATAGGTATTTCCTTATTGTTGAGATAATTTATTAAACCTATGTAATAGTTTCATTATTTTTCTGACCACACTTGGAATTTTTTTACAAAGTTTTCCTTACCAGAAATGCTATACATTTTGTATATATCACTACCACATGTATTTTCCAGAATATGTGTTGCCTAATTAAAGTAGCATTTACATCCCAATATTTAGTCTTTTATTCATTCTGAACCTATAACTATACGTATAATTAAAATGACTATACTCTTAGAAACGCAAAACATGGCTGAGCGTGGTGGCGCACACTTGTAATCCCCGCGCTTCGGAGGTGGAGACAGGAGGGTCGTTCAGGTTCGAAGCCAGCCTCTCTGGCTTAAGAGACCCTGTTTCCAAATAAAAATATAAAATAGGTCTGGGAGTGTAGCCCGGAGGTAGAAGGGTTTCCAGGAACCCCAGTGCCACACAAACCCCCCCCCCCCACAAATTATAGAAGGGTATATTTTACATATTCAACTTGGAGGAGATGTTGAAGAATGAGGAATTTAATATAAATAAATTTAAAACTAAATATGATTTTAACTACTAATTGCTTACCAAAGTCATCATTATAAAAATTTTTAAAAAGTAGTTATTTTAGCATATCATTACTATATCCAGGCATCAGTTTTTCAAAAGTAAAGGGAAACATTGAATTATTTGAGTTCCAAAGTCTTTTATAAATTTAATCTTACAAATGACTAGTTAATGTTCTCAGTTAAAAAAAAAACTAAGATACATAATGGTAATACAAAATATTCTACTCTCTATCAGAACCCAATATACTTTTGAACAAAGTACATTAGATTAATCTGGTCAGGCTGTCTGTTTATTTTGTATTACCTAGGGGCCAAAGTAGTTGAAAAGGTGATTAATAAAATGAAACTTCCCTTGTGACAAAAGGAAGTATATATGACCTGAGAGGCTGAGAAGGAGAGAATTCATTACTAGAATACACAATGAGAGGATTTGATGATCCTTAGTTTAAAAGAAACTGAACTATTATTAAGAAACAAAAGGTAAAGTTGTGCACCTTAAAAAGAGGTATTCCTTCACAAAACTCTATAGAATTGTGGAGAGTATTTTTGGTGGTATTGGGGTTCCTGGAAACCCTTCTACCTCTGGGCTAAACTCCCAGACCTATTTTTATTGGAAACAGGGTCTCTTAAGCCAGAGAGGCTGGCTTCGAACCTGCGCGATCCTCCTGTCTCCGCCTACCAAGTGCAGGGATCACAGGAGTACGCCACCATGACCGGCATTGTGGAGAGTCTTTTATGAAACAAAAAGTTTATAAACAAAATTATATCATATTCGTTACTGGGCTGACTTTGGAGTCTGGGCTCCTATCCCTGAGCTTGAAACTTTGAACAGATTCTTTTTTTTTTCTCCCCTGTGAAACTAGAGTTGCACTCAGAGGCATTTTACCTTCGATCTACATCCCCAGATCCACTTTATTTTTTATTTTGAAATGGTATCTCACTAAATTATCAATGGCTGGCCTCAAACCTGTGATCCTCTTGTCTCAGCCTCTCAAATACTAGAATTACAGGCGTGTACCACCACACCCAACTCTGGACAGTTCATTTAATCTCTCTGAGCTTCAAATTCTTCATTTGTAAAATATAGATGATGATAACATCTACCGTATGTATAGGGTCATTGTTTCCTGGCATAAATGGGTGCTCAGTAAATATTAACTAGTATTGTCACTGTATAGTGACATTAGAAATAGTGTATTAGAAAAAAACAAATAAAATGAATAAATTATATTCATCTAGTACAAATGACAAAGCTGAAAGTTAAGTACATATTGAGCTAAAAATCTTATTTCCTGAACATAAAGGATTTGATAGGTTTCTGTCTTACCTCACTGATAGTTTCTTCCAGAAAAAGGTAAAGCAAGTTATTAGGGAAATTATTACTATCAACCTATGCACTTGCATATTGGCTGGTTAGAAAAAAAAATCAGAACAAAGTACTGAAAGAAACCAGAGTAACTACCTAGGAAATTACTGACAAGATCAGATTTTAAATTGGTGAGACATAAGAAGAAAGGCCACATACTTAAATATTATGATGATACTGACTGTCAGGATAATGTCAGAGGCATTAAGGTCTAAAATAAACTGTGATGTATGAAAAATGTTAAGGTTAACAAAAAATTTAAAATATGTAAAGGGTATCTAGAGAAGCAGAATTAATATATGTGATGTATATTCTTTGGCAAAGGTTATTAATGAGAAAAGTTTGAAGCTTGCTGGTGGAGGAAGTGATAAAGCCCAGTGGCTATTTAGAAATTGAATCATGACCCTGAACTCCTTCCACATGTGTCTTAAAGTTAAAACTTTGAAGGGACAACTGGGATGCTAAGTCAGTACTTTAACTTAGGGATTGCAGCATTTAAAGGCAATTTCTGTTTAAGATGAAGTCACCATAAAAATAGGAAGAAATGGGGCTGCTAGGATGAATTGGTGAATTAGGTCAGGTTGGTGAATTAGATGGATGATACTGAATTCATGAGGCAATGGAATCTCTCCCTATTAACTTTGGGGCAAGCTATATGAAGCTCAGGTAAAGATGAATAAAGGACTTTGACAGTCAAGGTGTCAGGAAACCATAATGAGAGAGAAATGGCATTTATCCTTGGCAGCCCTGTCAACAGGCAAGGAAAAGATGCTGGGGGGACTAGCCACATGGAAGCATGTCTTCATCTAGACAGACCTTTGTGTGTGGCGACCCTATCGGAATCATGGCTGCAAACCCCAGGCAGTTGCCGTAGACTGTGATTCCTCCAAACTTAAGAGATCGGTATAAGATCTTGGTTGATTACTGAGATGATAAAATCAAGTCTGGCCCTGTGAATATTAATAAAAATTCAGGGAGAATCCAGGACTAGAGGAGAGCAAATAGACTCAACTTCCTTTTTATTGAAGGAGATGTAACCTAGAACAAGTCTTTTCTAACTATGTTGAAGAACCTTATTTCCCCCACTCTATCAAGGACAGATAACTTTGTAAAATATTGAAAATAAATTACTTGAAAAATAAAATTAAAGAACACCAAAACAAACCCAGACATGATATCTTCCTTCTTCTTTCCTTCTTTCCTTCCTATCTATCTGTCTGTCTGTCTTTCTATCTTATCTATGCCCTAATTGCAATCTACTGGTTGTTCATTGAAAGTGTGTACACCAGTGGTTGATAAAGACTGTTTACACACTGAACTGGAGTACTGAAGAGTGTCTTAACTGGTGCTTCCCAATTTGTGGACATAGGGTATATATTGAAAGTGACAATACTGATACAGTGTCATAGAATAAATAGAAATTGCTTAGACTATCATAAACATCTCCTGTCTGTCCCAGGGCTGATCTTGAAGGGAAAAAAAGACAAGGGTGTTGGGGGGGTAAGCCCATGTAGTCTCATAAAAATATACTGAAAGCAGCCAGGCGTGGTGGCGCACGCTTGTAATCCCTGTGCTTGGGAGGCGGAGATAGGAGGATCGCACAGGTTCGAAGCCAGCCGTGCTGGCTTAAGAGACACTGTTTCCAAATTAAAAAAATATAAAATAGGTCTAGGAGTGTAGCCTGAAGGTAGAAGGGTTTCCAGGAACCCCAGTACCACCACTACCACCACCACCACACACACATACACACACACACACACACACACACACACACACACACACACACACATATGGAAAGCAAGGTTCTTAAGATGTCTTTCTCTGTGTGTATGTGGGCACATGAATTCACACTTCATAAGAAAATGCACTTAATTGCAATCTATATTCATTGAAAGGCTTATGGTCTGTGATCAACTGCAGATGAAACAAGAAGATTTGAAACAAATCTTGTTCTACATAATGTAAGTGTCTAGAAACTTGGGTTAACTTGCAGTTATTGAGAACTCTCACAAAGAATGTAACTATACTACCTCCAGCATGCTGCAGAGGACCCATCTAGAAACCTGAAGACTTGTAATGTTGAAATTTTTTTATCTTATTGGAATACACTGTTCTTAATATATTGCCTTTCATGTTAAAAAGACTTAACACTAAATTTTATTTATGCAAGATTTTCATTTTACGTTTAGTTTAATGAGCGGTATCAAATTTTATGGTCACTGTTTTTCAATTTTTAATACTCAAAGGACATTGGTAATGTGCTGACTTGTCACAAGGATCTCAAAGCAGCAAATGGTGTGCTCAGGTGTGGAACTCTGCAGAACCATAATCCCAAAGCAAAGGTCCTGTCAGATAATAAGAAATCAGATCTTCCTCTCTCCTCTTCTATGACTCAGCCTGGATAAGGCCTTTCTAATATTGCAAAAGAACTCAAGGCTTTAAAATTCTGGGGACAGGGAGCTATAAAACAAGTTTATAGATGCCTTTTGTGGAGCAGAATGATGGGAATAAAATACTCAAATACATAGCAGAGTCAGAAGCACTCTGTATAAGATGCTAAAGGGTTGGTACTCCAATTGCCAGAACAGTGGATCTGAGTCCTGGAATCACCACTCGGTGTCAGTTATTTATTATATAGTGAAGTTATTTAACCTCGCTGTGCATCTATTTCCTAAGTGTAATGTTCCATCTTTATGATTTAGGTTCGCATTATCTCCTAATAGGTCCATGTGTTGAAACATGTCCCCAATGCAACAAAGTTCAGAGTTGGGGCATGACTGGCGGAGGTGGGTCACTGAGGACATGTTCATGGGGACTATATATGTCCCCTTCATGGGGACTATATATGTCCCCGTTTGTCTTCTGTCTCTCTATCTGCTTCTGGCCATCATGACTGAGAATGGCTTTTCTCTACTACCACACCCCAGTACTGTGGTTTCTGCCTTGAAGCTATCCGACCATAAACTAACCTTCTCCAACTGTGAGCCAAATAAATCTTTCCTTCACTAAGTTGTGCTTGTCAGGTATTTTGATCACAGGAATGAAAACAGGGAACTCTCACAAAGAGTTGGCTAGCTCTGCATTGGCTAAAACAGCATCCTTCTTGACTGTATTATGTTGAGAATTAAGTAAGTTAGTACACTTGGCACCCTGATAATAGTAAGTGCCAGTAAGTGTTAGGTAAAACCAATTTAGGCCTAAACAAAATGAGCAGAAAGTCTGTCAGCATTAATACACTATTTGAGGGCCTGTGATTGGGCAGAGGCTGCTCTGTGATTGGCTGTGTGCCGTTGTTGATAATGGAGAAGGTAGGAGAACAATGGTGCTGGAGCCTTCACTGGGGTCTCACACAGTGTTAGGCTTTCTAAAATGGCAGTGCTGGTATTTATTGATTACTGGTTACATGCCAGGTGCAAAACCGAACATTTACATATAGTATTATCTCTTTTTGTCCCGACAACAAACCTGTGAGTTAGGAACAATTGATATAATTTTTAAAGCAGAGGAAATGTTAACAGATTCGAGTGATTTGCCTAAGGCAAGAGAGGTAATGAACGGCAGAGCTACTTTTTAAACTTGGCAGTTTAATCCCAGAGTACCTACTTATATACTCTATTGCCTCTTAATGAATCTCTTAAGATTGCCCCCCCACCCCGCCCCATATTTTGGTGCTGGGGATTGAACTCAGGGGCATTCTGCCTCTAAGCTGTACCTCAAACCCTTTTTACATTTTTTTTTTTTAATTTTGAAACAGGGTCTTGCTCTATTGCTTAGCCTGGACTCTAACTGTAATTTTCCTGTCTCAGCCTCCCATATACTAGGATTACAGACATGTGCCACTACTTCAACATTTGCATTAAGGGTAAAACTGAGGTTCACTATTGCCCATTATTGAATTTTTCTCCCCTTTTTGTGAAGGAACTTGGGGGTAAATCTAAATTTAAACAGACTGCTTAAATAGAAAATTTCCATTATTCAAGAACTCAAGTTTTCATTTGGTAAATCAAGGGGACTCAGTTCCCTTATCTATAAACTGGGAATAATATCTATCATGTAGGGGTATTGGGACCATTACATAAAATAATTTCCCAAGTAGTTAATGTGGTGCCTGGAGGACAATAGTAGCTGTTAGCATGGTTGCATCCTTGAGAGCTATATTTCCTTGGGGTAAGGGAAAGTAGAGAGCAGAGCTTGAGTAGAGAAAGAAAAATATTTGAAGGAATGCATGAGTGGTTTAAAGAGAAGACTTCAACACACTTATGCCCGTGGCATGCAGATTTTTATTCAGTTCTAGGGTTATTCAAATTCTCTTTCGTGCCACTCTCCTTGCTGAAAGCTGTGTCCTTTTAAAGCATATGGGTAAGTATCATATTGTGTGTGAAAATCAAAGAGACACTAGTCTAAAAATATGTAACCTGGATTCTATTCCTGGCCTAGCTACAGACTCCTGTTAACTTATTAATATGTGTATGCCTCAATTTCATATATATATATTTAACTCTTTATCTCCAGCTTATAGGAATTTTGGAGGATGATGGAGTACCCAAAAGCTCCTAAATCCTCTTGCAGTAAATGATGTGTATAAGCAAAAGTTGTGTTAGTAGGTCACACTTGCTTTGATTATGAAAGTGTTCTGGTCCTGGAAGATGGGAAGGGTTCTCTATGACCAAACACAAGAAACAGTGTTCACTGAATTGGAATTTACTTATTCAAGGAGGATTTTACTTTTCTTATAAAAAGGTTCTCATATTTAACTTTTATAAAATTAAATATTATTGCACACTGACAAAAGAACTTTAGCAACTACTCACTTTACCTCACCATGGTAGCCTAATTGTAAGGCAGACCTGAGTTAGATTAACATTATGGAAAGGCACAAGTTAAGTTGGTTGTCATATGAGATTTGGTAAGTGCAGATAAATAATCTTAATCCTTAATTCTCAATTTTAAAATTAGATAAATGAAATGGAGATTTATAAATTATGTTGCCATTAGATTTTATTTTTTTACCATCCTAGGTTCCCATACAAATATGATAATCAGGGCATTATAATTACCTGTAAAAATTAAATATAAACATGTTTAATATTCATATGCATGGAGGGCTTTCTCCCGGTTTCTTTAAATTCTGCACAGGTTACCCTGCTGAGGGAAATATACATTTAGAATGATCCCTGGGTAATTCTAAAATGTCTTTTTTATTTCACAGACCTTTGGAATCTGAGGGTAACATTAGTGTTTTTTAGGTATTGGCAGCTACTGCTGTAAAGCGAAGGTACTATTGATTTCTCAGAAATCTTGTTTCCCAATCTTCTGTGAGTTTGGCTAAGGTGGAATATAAGGAAGTGTAATAAGAATGAAATAGATTATTGAGGGACATCACTGCAGATGCCTGTGTGCAAAGTAGAACTCTTTTGGGGAAGTCTTGTATGTTTATTCCTCAGGAATTTTTTTCCAACTGCTGAGTGAGTTGTTGATACTGTTAAGTACTAGCACTTAAGGTCCTTGTTAGAGGATGGCTGGATAACATTCCATGATGTCTCAGTTCAATGTAGCACAAATATGTTTATTATACAAAGTGGTTTCTTGGACTTTGATATTTTCTTGTTTGCTTTATACTGTTCCTTAAATATAAGTTTATATATATATAATGTATATATACAATGTGTGTGTGTATATATATATATATATATATATATATATATAGTGTGTGTGTGTGTGTGTGTGTGTGTGTGTGTATCTATGTGTCTGTGTAGTACTGGAGATTGAACCTAGGGCCATTCTACCTCTGATCTACATTTTCAGCCCTATTTTTATTTTTTGTAGAGGGCCTCATTAAGTTGCTAAGGTTGGTCTCGAACCTGCGATACTCTTGCCTTTGCCTCCCAAGTACTGGGATTACAGGCATGCACCACCACACATGGTTTATAATACCTTAATATAAGTGTCATAATATCTTAAGTGTAAGATGGACTTCAGAAGGCAATCATTGCATAAAATTGGCCACCAATGGGCAAAGCACTTTGTAATTTGGAAAGTGACATACATGATGAATCTAATTAAGAATGACTTGCACAAATTTAATAATCCTTAGGATGTTGATCTTTGAAAGACATTTGTCATACGTACTTAACCGTCACAACTTTTGTTAAAAGTTAAGGCAGCTTTCTTAGAGAATATAGTTCACCATCATCAGAGGAAATTGACCAAGATAATTACGAAAGGAGACATTTTAAAGAATAATTATGAAAGTAGTATATTGTGATTGTTAACAAATGCAAACACTGCAGATATGTGAAAAATAAGGAGTTGCTTCTAATTCTAACCACCTGAACTTCAAGTTCCAGAGGCAATGAACATGTAGTTGTGCATTATTCCTGGTTTTTATTGATATAAACACACACACACACACACACACACACACACACACACACACTCACACACTTTGTGTCTGTCTCACCAGAAACTTATTTTCCTTTTAAAAATAATTATCTTTTTACACATTCAAAATAGTTTCAACAAATGTTTTAAGGCACTTCTAAGTTGAATGCCTAAAGATCAGGACACCGTGTGATGTGCTAAATTATTTTTGGATTCTGATGATATCAAGAGTGAAATGTTCATACCCGATTTTTCTGAATGTCATGGAAAGGTCCACCTGTTTTCATGTCTTTACATCTCTGTTTCTCCTGGATGTGTGTGGGGGGGAGCTTTTACCCAGGGGATTTCTGGTTAGGGGAAGAGGGTCTACACCACAGTCTCACTCTAAGTGATTATTATCACACCAGTAAGTTTCCACTGTGGCTGCTGCGTGCAGGCTGTGAACACATTTGAAGTCAGCAGGGGACCGTTAGAAAACTCCCCTTTGCTGAGCCTGAGCTGTAGAAACCTCTGCTTCGCGAAAGCAGACTCACAACCTGCGGTCAGTAGCTTCTTTTTTCATCCAGTGCTGTTTTAAACTGTCTTCTATCCCACAGAGCAAAAACATACCCAACAACAAAAACAGTAACAAACAATCCCCATGAGGGTTTTTAAATGTTCCTCTGCTAATCTTGTTGTAATGCTATGAGGTCGTGCCAGGAGCCATTTGTGGTTTAGACAAACTAAATAACATAACATTCACACATTTAAAAACAATTAATATGAAGTATTGAATCAAAGGCTATTTGATGCAAAACCTAGATTAATTGACTTTTTCTACCTCTCGTATGGAAAAAGTATTTCATCCTCTACACTTTGCTGATTGCTGTTATAACGGGGCATATTTACTAATCTGTAAAAGATATTGAGTACCTTACTTAATGACATAATTGCATGAATTGTATACTAAGCTTGCACATTAGATTATCAGTAAAAGATTATTCTGTTTCAAGTAAAACCGATCACTATAGTGAAAAGTTCTGTACTGATGTTTGTTCTTAGCTGGCAGTAGACTTAGCAACACTTTAATTTCTATTTTGTATAAATTCAAATTATGTCCTTGGTTGGAATTATTGATTTATTTTTTTCAAGTAGAGTTTAGGTAAGGTTTTCATTTTTTGTAGAAATTTCAAGACAAGTGCAAAATCAGATAAAAAAGGTTTTTTTTTTTTCTTTTTTCTTTCATTTTTTAAAACTGGGATTGAACCCAACGGGTGTTCTACCTCCAAGTTCCACTTCCAGTCCTGCTTATTTCTTTTATTTTGAAACAGGGTCTTGCTAAATTGCTATGAGTGGCTTCAATTTTCTTGTCTCAGTCTTCTAAGTACTGGTATTACAGGAGTATGCTACCATGCCTGGCCTAATTTTTTTAAAAAATATTTTAACATTTATACTGTATATAAAATATGATATTGAGAAATTTGTGTTGTTATAGGTGGTAACTCTTCTTAAGAAGTTAAAACTAATGGTAGAGACCAATCAAGTCCCATATTCAGAGATTTACAAACATTGGTAGATCATAGGTGGTGAGGTACTTTCAGCAGGCTATTGGCTTTATTTTTTTTATTTTCCTATTAATAAACCCTAATAGTATAACTCATAAACCTTGAAAAACTATTGAAATTAGAAAAAATAATAATTTTATTACTTACCATATATTTAATCTTAATATTTTTAGTTATTATAGGGCATTTCAATTTCTTATTGTTTTTTTTCCTACTTTTACATATATTTTTTAATCTACTGATCAATATATTTACATGCTTGTAGGTCTAGCACTTGGGAGACTAAGACAGGAAGATTGCAGGTTCTAGGCCACCCTCAGCAACTTAGCAAGATCCTCAGAGACTTAGCAAGACTGTTTAAAAATTTAAAAGACTTGCTGGGTGTGGTGGTGCATGCTTGTAATCCTTGTGCTTGGGAGGCGGAGACAGGAGGATCATGCAGGTTCGAAGCCAGCCTTGCTGGCTTAAGAAACCCTGTTTCCAAATAAAAAAGTATATAAAAAAATAGGTCTGGGAGTGTAGCCCAGAGGTAGAAGGGTTTCCAGGAACTCCACTATCACCAAAATAATAATAATAATAAAAAAAAATTAAAAGACTCTGTTCAAGGCAAAATACCCCTGGGTTCAATCCCCAGTACCAAAATCAAACAAAACAAAAACACCAGAATCACTAGTTAAATAAACCATCACCTTGAAAACAGAATGTATTGGTCATTAATATTTCTGTGTCATTAATTTTATCTTTGGCATTTGTAATTTAAAACATCATCTTTGGCCAGATGTGGTGGTACATGGCCCGCAATCCTAATACTTGGGAGGCTGACACCGAAGGGTTACAGATTTGACACTGGCCTCAGCAATTTAGTGAGACTCTAAGGAGCCTCATAAAACCCTGCTTTAACACACACACACACACACACACACACACACACACACACACACACACATAAATTGAAAAAAGAGGTGTGGGGGTATAGCTCGGAGGTAGACTTTCCCTGCGTTCAATTCCTAGTACCAAACAAACAAACAAAAGCAAACAGTAACAGACCCTACCAACTACATTATTTGCTGTGCTAATATGACTGATAATGAGGATTCAGAATTTTACTATATCTTTTATGTGATTTTTGAGCCAAATATTTATGTTTGTGAGTTCCAAGGGTCTTTCTCTGAAAGGGATTCAATTATTTCTATCTCATTGGCTTGACTTTAAGAAGAATGAAGGCTTCTGGGCAGAAGAAGAAAGCTCTTGCTCCCTAGGGAGACAGTTTCAGTCCCCAGGGAGGAGTGGCGGTGTGACCTTCTGGGTCTGAGTTTCTCTTCTTTACATCCATCGCTGATGCTCCTGATTCCTGGGATCCTGGTGTCTTTCTGGCTCTTCCCTCCTCGCTGCAGCGGTTCTACCTGAGCTCCTGCCCTGTGGAACTTCTGCGAGCACAGTCTTCCCAATTCTCATGAAAAGGGAAGAAATGATGGAAAAATGCGTGACAACTCTGCCACTCTTAGCAGGCAATTGAGGGTAATATGCTATTTAGGCTTTCTGGTCTGAGGCTCTCCCATCTTTATTGAGGGAATTCTTGGAGGAAGGGGGTAGTGAGTGGGAAGAGAGAAGTCTCCACATCATTGGCTGCTTCTCATTTCTCCATTATTTTATTCATGCTATGGTTAGTAGTGATGCCTTCAAGAGACATTCAGTTAGCTAGTGGATTGTAATCTCTTGTCTGTGCCGTTGGGAAATTTGATTGTTTTCTGTGATTCCCATGGGTATTTTTTATTTTTATTTTTTATTTTTTCGGTGATACTGGTGATGGAACCCAGGGGCCTTCTACCTCTGGGCTACACTCCCAGACCTATTTTATATTTTATTTGGAAACAAGGTCTCTTAAACCAGCGAGGCTGGCTTCGAACCTGCGCAGTTCTCCTGTCTCAGCCTGACCAAGCATGGGGATTATAAGTGTGCGCCACCGTGCCCGGCTTCCCATGGATATTTCATTGAGAAATATTTCACTGAAAAGGCAGGGGACAGACTGAGTCACATAGGTGAACTAACTGCCAGGATGAACTCGAGTCTTTAGAACTGAAGACAGATTTTTATATAAGTAACATGTATTTCTTGTGAAAAATGAGATGACATAAACATGATTAAATGCCATGAATTTATTCTCACCATCTTATATGGGTGTAATTAAGATTTTATTGCATATTCTTCTAGGATATGTAGTTCATAAAATAATAGATAACTACCTATTTCATATTGTTGATATTGTTATATGTAATATAATATTTATGTATTATATGACATAGAATATACAATATAGAAATTGATTTGTAACTTGGTGTTAAAATTTAGTGTAATATAACCTGGGCATTGTGGTACATGTCTGTAATTCCAGTACTTAGGAGAGTGAGACAGGAGGATCATAGGTTTGAAGCCAGCATCAAAAATTGAGCAAGTCCCTCCAAAACTTAGACTTTGATTAAAAAAGATAAATAAATAAAATAAAAAGAGGGCTGGAGAATGTACCATGGAGATAGAATGTCCCTGGGCTCATCTCCAGTACTAAAAGAAAAAGTTGACATCTACATCAATGAATTAATTTTAACAACAATATTGACGACTATACTAGGACATTCCAGTTGCCTATTGTTTTAATTTTTCTACTTTAATATATACTTTCAATTTATTTATCATTAATACTACAATTTGAGTCAGCAAATTAATGAAAGTTGTAAAGCATACAGATTTTTTTAATATTAAAATTCTGTTCAAGGTACACATGACACCTTTGGTATCACTTTTTAATGCTTTCTGCAGCTTGTGTATTTATGGTATAAATATTTTCTTGTCCAAATTAAGTAAAGTGTAGGTTTTACCATTTGTCACCATAATTCTGCATGGTTTCGCATTGCAGCTTGTGTATTTATGGTATAAATATTTTCTTGTCCAAATTAAGTAAAGTGTAGGTTTTACCATTTGTCACCATAATTCTGCATGGTTTCGCATTCTCAGCTGAACCACTCTGACTCCTAAAGTCTGAAAATCCAGTTACATTCATTGTGCATTCAACTTGAAGACCTCTCCAAATGATTAGGAATCATATGAATCTTTAACTATAAAGCAGAGTGGAGAAAATATAACATAAATGTTAATTAAAGCTAATTTTTCTTTGGCATAGCTAATTTTGAAAGTAATTGTAAATACTTGTTAAATAGGACAGTCTTTTGCTTACTTAAGCTTATTATGTTTATGGGTATGCAATTCTGTCTTAAATCACCAAGTTTATATTTTATCACTTGGTCAGTTTTAAAGATGAAACTCAGAATATTAATCACATTAGAGAGAATGAGAATTGGTGCTTCTTGCAGTATTTTGAGAAACCCAAAGAAAGGGTTCTATATCAATAGATACAAACTAGATTTATTCTCATTCTGTACAGGTTCCTTCCCTCACTGAACCATGAGAGAATGAATTTCCTGAAATGGTAACTTTGGCTTTTAAGAAGTCACTTTGTGTCAAATCATTCATTATTTTGAAACAACTCCTGATCTTATTCTGCTATTTCCTAGGCCTATTGAGAGACCTGACTCCACGTTTATATTACTAGAAGAGATTCTGAGTAACTAACCAAAAAATTGGTAAATAGTTTTTTTCTTTCTGGATATTCTCATTGAACAGAGGGATATTAAGGAAAAGGTGGCAAATACCATTTCTTGTGGGTCATCTATTAGAGTGTGTGTGTGTGTGTGTGTGTGTGTACTGGGGATTGAAATCAGGGGATTCTACCACTTATCTACACCCCCCACGGCCCTATTATATTTTTATTTTTGAAACAGAGGCTTACTAGGTTGATGAGAATCTCACTATTTGTTGAGGTTGTCCTTGAACCTGAGATCCTTCTATCTCTCAAGTACTGGGCTTAGAGCTGTGAGCCACCATGCTTGGCTTAGATCTCTTTTTAACCTGAGGAGAGTTTTACCTGATTTTTTCTTTTCAACTGAAGGAGTTAGAGGAGATCATGCAGGCACATTTATTTGATAATGGAAACAAGGGTCCAGTTGGTCTTCCCAGTTCTATGTTTGTGCATGTAAGTGTGAAAAGAAATCCATTACCACACAAATGCTGTTCGTTTCTTTAGCTAATCTAATTTTGCCAGAGAAAAAAACATTTAAGGCACTGAAATTCTTTTCACATGCTGATTGCTGATTACTACACTTATATTTTACTGTTCTCTATTTTAACGAGGGAGGTAAATAGTGCCTCACTTAAACTCCCCAAATAAGAGGCTTTGTTACAATTAAAATGAGCCAATTGGCTGTCGAGGTATTTCTGAGCCTCATTGATGAAGAAGTTATCTAGTTTGATGGATGTCTTTATTTCTGTCGTAATCACAGCATGCAAGATTAGCGATACGTGTGTTTTACTTTGGTTAATTACTCAGAACACACACACAAATGCAAGGCTTTACTTCAGTTAATTGCTTTGCATTTCAATAAATTTAGGAAAGACCATGTAGAAAGTACCTGATTGAATCCTTGGATAAAGCTAATGAATGTTTCAGAAATTTTATAGAACAACCTCCTCTAGGTCTAGATTTTCTTTCGTCATGGTGAAAAATCTGAAAAGATAAACATGTGGAGCATATAACCATAAATCAGATAATTGAATGACCTAATATCCTGTCTTTGGCTATTGTCATTACCTGAGGGTTCAAAGAGCAGTGAGAAACTATTAGATTAACTGTGCTGTGGTTGTAGGAAAAAAAAGAGATGAGGCATATATTCTTACTCATGTATCGATCCCTCACTTGTGACCCTCAACATAAATTTTATTAATGACTATTCTATTGTGCTGGTCTTGAAAAAAGTTTCTAGATTGAAGACAAGATTATGCTCTTGATACTTATTGACGCCGAAGTTCTAAACACCTCATAATTATTGTGTTGTACGATGTGAGCAAGCAGTTAAGAGTTCTTTCATCATTCAAAACTAGAAAGAATTTTTTGACTCTAGGTTATGGAAAATATTCAAAATTGAGAAATAATAATATTACTATGTGTACTACAGAGAAATAGACTAAAAAAAAGGCACAAGTAGAATAAAAGAAATCAAAGAGTCAGGTTCATTTATTAGAGACCAAGGCCAGTGGATGATTAAGTGTATATAGGAGAGAAGACAGGCACTTTCATAATGCTGGTGTTCCAAATAAGGGGAGCTCACAGAAATGTGACACCAAACATTAACATAATCATGCGAAAGACAAAACTTACTAGAACAGTTGTTTCTGAAAAAAAAAGAGAAGAAATATGGTGGGAAAAATAATAGGAAATATATATTAAATTAAGCAAAAATACCAATTCAAAAGCTGAAAAAATATGAGCCGGGAGTTGTAGCACACACCTATATTTCTATACTTAGAGGCTGACACAGAGAAGTGCGGGTTTAAGGCCAACTTAGCAAGATTCCCAGCAATTTAGCATGACTCTGTTTCAAAATTTAAAATGTCTCTGGGTTCAAACCCTGTTACCAAACCAAACAATATAAAATAAAACACAACAACACTTTCTGACTTCAGCTAGAAAAGCTAAATTCCAACATAATTGTTAAATGAAACTGTACAATCTAAATCTCTTCTAATTTACAATGGAATTTGGCTTTGGGTAAGTGACTTCATTACTCATCTGTTAGTTATTCTTTGAACAAAAGCAGTTTTGTTTCTCAACCTGGGATTAAACAGATAAATGTGTAACACCCTTTTGCACTGAGAACTGGGGTGCTGCCAAAGCCATTTTGAGAGTTCAAGAGTAATTGCCAAAACACGAAAGAATCAGAATATCAGAGTCATTCACATTTAGTGTAGATGAGCTGCAAAAATATATAGATCATTCCCCCTCGCAAGGTAACTTTAAATGGGAAATTTTACTTTTTTCTGAAATCAAGATGTCATGTACTCAGTTGGCATAAGAATAATTAGGAATAGCTCCCATTATAAAAATGAAAATCATTTCAAAATATTATGGAATGAAACAAAATATCATGGTCATTTTTATTCCCCAAATTATAAGGTACTATCCCAGTACTCAAGAATGCTTGACAGGTCATTTGTATCTGGTATACATTTGGTTCATAAAGAAACGATTGTGAATGTTAATTCCTCGTAAAGTTGCAAAAACAGGGTAGATTTATTATGCTATGTGTTTAGAAATGAGTGCTTGTATAAAGTCTTTTTATATAATAGGATAAAGTTAATGGTAGACGCTTAGGTTTTGATTTAGAAATAAAAATAAATACATATTTAAAAGTGAAATTAAAAAGGCACTTAAAAACTGTTGGCTTGGTTATTTGTGCCACTTTTATATGACCTAATGTTATTTTATTTCAAAAATACTGAACCTGCAAAATAAGTGAATGTTAAGAAGACCTAAAATTCTTTTTCTTTTGAGGGAGCATTGTTTAGTGCTCATTGCCTATTCCTTTTGGACATTTTTATTTTAAAACATTTTTATTTTTATAAAGCTCCTGCTCATATATATTGCATAGAATATGAAGATAGGTGTCAAGACACTGTAAAATATTTATAATTACAGGAGACTTTAAGTGTTTTATTTTTAAAAGCAAAAGTATCTACATGAATATATATATATATATATATATATATATATATACACACACATTTATAACGTATATTTATATGTAATTGTTCTCATTAACCCAAGAAAATTAGAAACAGTATGTGTTTTTCTTTTAACTTGTTACTGTCATTTTTGGGGCATTAGAAAATATTTATTGGATTTTAAAAATTACTTAAATTTTACATACTTAAAATAATGCTCGGTATTTGAGAGCGATTTCATGTATCATAGATTAGTTTTAAAAAGTGTTACTTTTCATTAGAAAATTTGTGTAAATATAGCTCAAGCATATCCATAATTTAAAAAAGACACTTTAATCAAGAAATAATTCTTACTTTTAGAGTTAAGTTGATATTGACTATTAGTCTTTTGAAATTTTTGGTATCTCCAGAACAGAAAGAAAAGAAAGTTTAATTGAGCCAAACAACCGTCATCATCATCATCATCAGTGTTCCTTGCCAGCCTTTTTTGCTTAATATCATTCTGCAGTTGGCAATGATAACTGTCCTCGGATAATGTGGATCAAGGGCAGGGGATTCCATTGTTTCAGGAGCCAGGCCTGTAAGAAACTGCTAGATCTGCTGAGTCGGTATGGAAATTGAGAGAAGAGGTTAACACACTTTTGCTTAAACGTATCTAAGCTGTCTTCATTTCTGAAAATACTGTGCTGCTCATACAAAACCATTGCCTCCTAACATTTTAGGTAGAGGGGCAAAATTAAAATAAATATGCAGCAGCAGCAGTCACCCCCTAATGGTGTCTGCTTAACAGCCGCACAAAATGATGTGGCTAATTCGTTAATGCAAATTTTAGTTCACGCTTGGAAATTCTAACTCTGTAGTCTCAGGGACTCATGTTTTGAATGCACAGACGAGTTCATATTTAAGAACTTGTTACAATCAGCAAAGGATAAAAATCAGATGGATACTTTAAAAATGATCAATTATCAGAAAGGGGGGACTGAAATCATGGGGTTTGCTGTAGTAAGAATGGCTAGCTGTCTGGCAGGCCTTAGGTTTTATTATTATTATTATTTATTATTATTATTATTATTATTATTATTATTATTTGCGGTACTGGTATTTGGGGATAGAACCCAGGGGCATTCTACCTCTGAGCTACACCCCCACCCCTATTTTTTGTTCTTTATCTTAAAACAGGGTCTCACTGAGTTGCAAAGGACCTCACTAAGTAGCTGAGGCTATCTGCAAACTGCGAGCCTCCTGTCTCAGCCTCCCAAGTGCTATGATTACAAGCGTGCACCACCACGCCCAGCAGGCCTTAGGTTCTAATATTGGCTATTACATATGTTGCATGTGACCTTTGTTCTTTTAATATCTAAATAGAACCAGGCATGGTTGTACATGCCTGTAATCCCTTGAGAAACTAAAGCAGGAACATCACATGTTTCAGAATAGCCTCAGTAATGTAGTGAGACACTTAGCAATTTAAAAAAGCCATGTTTAAAAAAATAGGGTTGGGGCCAGGCGTGGTGGTGCACACTTGTAATCCCCGTGCTTGGGAGGCGGAGACAGGAGTATCGTGCTGGTTCAAAGCCAGCCTTGTTGGCTTAAGAGACCCTGTTTCCAAATAAAATAAAAATAGGTCTGGGAGTAAAACCCGGAGATAGAAGGGTTTCCAGGAACCCCAGTACCACCAAAAAAAAAAAAAAAAAAAAAAAAAAATAGGGCTGGGAGTGTAGCTTAGAGGAAGAATACCCTTGAGTTCAATCCCAGTACCACAACACACACACACACACACACACACACACACACACACACAAATCTATCTATGTATCTATCTACCATCTATCTGTCTATCTATCTTTCTATCTACATACCTACCTACCTACCTACCTATCTTGGCACAATTTACAGGACAGATCAAGGAAAGTAAAGAATTGTGTGTGTGTGTGTCTGTGTGTGTGTGGTACTGGGGATTGAATTTAGGGGCATTCTACCTCTAAGTTACACCCACGGCCCTATGTTTTTATTCTTTATTTGAAACAGGTCCCTCTAAGTTGTCCAGGGCCTCACTAAGTAGCTGAGGTTGGCCATGAGCCGTGATTTTCCTTCTCAGCCTCCCAAGTACTAGGAATAGAAAGAAGTGTGCGCCACCATGCCTGGCTTAAAAGTATAGAATTTGAGGAAGTAAATTACTGCAAACAAATTGTGAATGGTCAGTGTCATTTTGAGTTCTTCTTCCGTCTATTCCCACTGGTTTAATGATAGCTCCTTGGGAGAGACATTGGTTAGAAATACTGACATTTCACTGAGAAGCACATGTCAAATGATCGACAGAAAAACTTTTCTTTTGCGATTTCAGGACTATCACCAGTAGGCAGTTATTTATATTTTATTTGCCCTCTAAATCTGCAGCTTTTAATGACGATCATGTTCGGTAAGGAAAACATTTTAGGCAGGGGTACAACACACTCATCCTACTCACCTTTTTATTTAATTTTTTCCACCTAAACTCTTGTGGTAGCCGCATCTGCAGTTTGTCACCCTCAGACCGTCATCCCAGGTCTAGCCACTGACATTTCAGGTTAGTGTCATTTCAACACCTTTATCATTCTCACAGACTATGACCTGGAGATCCTACAAAATGAAGATCGATTGGCCAGTGATGAGGAAAGCTTTGGCAGCTGGTGCAGCCCAGGCAGGTGGACCAATAGCAAGAGCAGAAGGGGTTAGGTGAGGGGCATCGGCTAGAAGTCCAGGTAGTCTGAGGTCAAAGTGAAGAAGGGACGTCAGCACAGGGATGGTTGTTGTTATTTGTTTGTTTGTTTGTTTTTGTAGTGCTGTGGATGAAACCCAGGGGTATTCTATCTTCAAGCTAAACGCCCAGCCCTATTTTTTATTCTTTTTTTTTTTTTTTTTTTGGCGGTACTGGGATTTCTGGGCTACACTCCCAGAACCTTTTTTTAAATATATTTATTTGGAAACAGGGTCTCTTAACCCAGCACGGCTGGCTTCAAACCTGCGCGATCCTCCTGTCTCCGCCTCCCAAGCACGGGGATTACAAGCATGCACCACCACGCCCGGCTATTTTTTATTCTGTATTTTAAACAGGGTCTCACTGCATTGAAAAGGGCCTCACTAAATAGCTGAGGATATCTGCAAACCATGATCCTCCAGTCTCAGGCTCCCAACTGCTGGGATTATAAGCATGCGCCACCATGCCCGGCTCTCAGCACAGGGTTGTGAGAGAAAGTCTCATGTGTTAGGGAAGTTGTGGGCGTAAGTGCATCCAGTACTATAGCAACTGGGGCCTGGATGAGAACCCAAGGGAAGTGGAACAGAAGTGGAGACAAGGGCAAGTCCTAAAATTTAAACCATGAACTTAGTTTTAGAAGCTGGGTTTAAGGTTAGAATGAGATTTGATTCTGAGCCTTCTTTGGGGATTCCTAAAATCTTACCAAGCTGGGCCTGGTGGTGTATGCTTTAATACTTGGGAGGCTGAGATAGGATGATCATAGGTTTTTGGCCAGCCTCAGCAACTTAGTGAGGCCCTCTGCAACGTAGTGTGACCCTGTTTCAAAATAAAGAAATAAAAAAGGGCTTGTGGTCCAAATCACAGGTAGAAAGCCCCTGGGTCAATCCCCAATAACACACACCACACACACACATACACACACACACACACACACACACACACACTATTCTTATGGTGTATCAAAGATTTGTCCCAGAAATAGGTAGCAGAAATCAGAGTTAATTGACCATTAAAGATCACAAGCTAATGAGGGCTATGGTTAAAAATCAGAGCTCAGACTTTCAGTTCACAGACCAGGGGTATTTATGCTGCTGGGAATGAAGCAGAAATTCAGATCAATGCATTTCATTGAGTGAGATGTGTTTACTTATTGCTTCTATCTCTTAATTATAAAGAGAACTACTAATCAGGATCAGATTAGTAGAGAGATAAGGTGAAGCTTTGCATGACATATATAAAATGTACCAGTATTGGGAATGGCCTAGGAAGATTTGAGAAAGCTCTGATTAATAATAGATATATTTCAAAAATAATTGTGTCAAAATGGCAGCAGACCTGGGGAAATAAAGGACTTGGTTTCTGCCTAGTAGCAGGCAATTATTCCAATGTAAAATTAACCTAGCTAAAGGTAATTAGCAAGTCAATGGGAGTGGGGAGCTAGGGCTTCCTCTTGACAGATCTACATAATAATCTAGTTCGATAGACCTTCATGAAAGGAGACACCTTGCCACACCTTGCTGGGGGAGGTACCTTACAGGGTAAGGGGAGGTACCTTACAAGAACCTTCACTATGTCTGAATTACATGAAAAAGATGGAGATCATATGTATAAAAAAAGCCGGTCCACGTGTGTCCCTTTGGTTTATTCACTCAAATTGCCCTCCACTGTGCCATTTCTGAATGGCATGGGTCTTTAACTGTCTTCTGTATTTCTATCTTTTTAATAAACTTCTTTAAATCTTCAGCAAGAGTCTGGGATAATGTGTTTTCACCATTAGTTCAGGACAAGAACCCACGGTTTTTCTGTTTTTGTTTGTTTTGGGTTTTGTTGTGGTTTGAGGGAAATTGTGTCCAGGACCCTAACAGGGGTCCCCGGGAACAGTTTCCCCACAACCATAACATTCCCACACCATAACATATTTTACCGTAACATAAAATATATAGGAATTTATCTTGAAAAGACTTGAAATTAACTGACTTTTCTGATTCAGTCACATCATTTCTATGTGTTATTGACTATAATTGGATATTTCAGATGAGAAATTTTATATTAAGGCAAATTAATAAATGAAACATAATTTACATGTATCCATTTTGTTGATAAATTTTTCTTTTCTTTGTTTCATCCAAACTTGGCATTAAAAATATTTAAAATAGTGTGTGTGTGTGTGTGTGTGTGTGAGAGAGAGAGAGAGAGAGAGAGAGAGAGTTAAACATTGCTGTTTTTACAGCTCTAATTATGAAGTTTTTGAATTAAAAGTTTATGCAAGATGAATCCCTATATTATTCAAAAATTCAACCCTTAATTCAAAGCTAACAATACTCTCTCTGGTCAAAATTGTATTTATAATTGCATGTTCTATTTTTGCCTTATAACCTTTAAAGTTAGCATAGACTTCTCATACTTGAAATCATAGAACTATTCTTTAAAAAAATTCCACCTTAATCTTGCAGAACAAATAAAAATGGAATGTGTGTGTGTGTGTGTGTGTGTGTGTGTGTGTGTGTGTGTGTGTGTTACAAGGGATTGAAGCCAGGGGCATTTTACCTCTCAGCTACATCCCCAGTCCTATTTCATTTTTTATTTTGAAATAGGAGCTCAGTGAGTTGCTGGGGTTGGCCTTAGACCTGTGATTCTCCTGTCTCAGCCTCCCCAGTACTGGGAGTACAGGGGAGGCTGTTACCCCTGTCTCTGATTAATTGACCAAAACATAAAGACAAGGACTATTTTTTTTTTTTTTTTTTTTTTTGCAGGTCTAGGGATGGAACCCAGGGGCATTCAACCGCCGAGCTACACCCCTTGCCCTGTTTTTTATTCTTTATTTTGAAACCGGGTCTCACTAACTTGCAGAGGGCCTCATTAAATAGCTGAGGCTGTCCGCGCGAACCGCAATCCTCCCATCTGTGATTACAAGCATACGCCACCACACCCGGCTTGACAAGGACTATTTCAAGGTTGTACAGAATTTATCAGATAATGCTATTTGGTGAGGAAATGCAGTATTGTAGCATACCTGCCTTGGCTATCTCCGGATTTTGTATTTAAGCAGAAGAAATTTTGTAAATTGGCAAATCATTGAGGTTTCTGCCCTTCATGAGCCTATGACATTGGTATTACAGTTTTATTTGACTACATAGAACTACATTGAAGAAGGAGCTAGAGACCAAGTTCTAAAATCAGAGTGTGGACTGGAAGCTGCAGGTGTGCTAGTGGAAGGAGAATAGGCCAGGGAGAACTTTCTGAGGAAATTTGTATCACATGATAATAGTAAATCCACAGTAACAGGGCACTTTTATCTTTATTTTTTTACCACCCAAGAAAGAAAGAAAGGTGGAAAAATGAATAGCATGCGCAGAAATTGGGAAAAATATTTAAGAAACCAGAAAGAGAAGGATAAAAGATTTTGCAATGATATCTGTATTCAAGTTGAAGTCCACACTCTTGTTATCGGAGGTGTAATTCAAGAACTTGCAACCTAGGAACCAACTGAGAACTTAAACATGCCGGCTCCTGGGCCCTGCCTGGCCAGATAGAAACAAGATCTGCATTTGAAAAAGAGTCCTGAGGGAATAATGAGGATATTAATGTTTGAGATGAAAATTTGGCAAGCCTGTTTTTTACATTAACAAGAATAAAAATATGCATTCAAAGATCGGAGCCTGCCGAGGGGTTAGGCTGGTGCTGGGGCCAACGAGGCCGGCATTGGAACCTGCCATGAGGCTAGGCCGGTTCTGGGGCCTCCAAGGCCGGGATTGGAATCCTGCCAAGGGGTTAGATTGGTGCAGGGGCCAATGGCCAGCATCGGAGCCTGGCGTGAGGCAAGTTCACTCCTGCGGCCTCCAAGGCCGGGACCAAAGCCAGCTTAGGGGTTAGACCGGTTCAGGGGCCAGCGAGACCAGAACTGGGGCCTCCCATGAGGCAAGGCCGCTGCTTGAGCCAGCGAGGTCTGGATCAGTCCACTGAGTAGCCAGGCCACTACTGGGACCATCAAGAGTGGGATTGGTACTTGCAACGCAGCATGCACAGAGAAATATCGCAGAAAATATAAATCATACGCTTCTCTTAATCAGCAATAACTAGGAGGATAAGGGCAACAGGAAGAGGTTGAGCTATAGAAAGGGCCCTATAGTGAAGCAACTAATGTGACCAATCAGAGGGTATGTAATACTGGAGGATGGAGCCTCTTTAAAACGCAGGAGGTACATAAACAAATGTATCAAAGTAAATCACCAAAGAAGTGTGGGATGGAGGGAGGGGGAGGGAATGGGATGGGGACTGGAGGAGGGCTAATTGGATGATGTGTGCTTGTATATCCTCTCAAGTCTTGTACTCCAATGTGATTGATATATGACTACAATGCACCAATTTAAAAAAATAAATTAATAAAAAAAAGAAAGAAAAAAAAAAGAAATAACCACTTGTAAGGTTTGAATGTAATGTGAAAGAGAATATCAAAAAAATTGCTTAAAAACACACACACAAAAAAAACAAATATTATCAACATTATTTGTGAAATTTTTCTTTCAAACTTGAATTTTATACTTTGAGAAAAAAATATTGGAAATCTTACCAAAATTTGCTTTTTTTTCTTTGTTTTCTCTCAATTTCTTCTTATTCAATATTTACTTTTCAAGCTATTTATAAAGGTATTATGCTTAACTAAAGCATTCAATTAAATGTTTCATTATAGTCAGGTGTGGTGGCGGCACACACCTATAATCCTGGAATTTGGGAGGCTGAGACAGGAGGATCACAGTTCATGGCCAATTTCAGCTACTTAGGGAGGTTTTTTGCAACTCAGTGAGACCCAGTTTCAAAATAAAGAATAAAAAAATAGGGCTAGGGGTAGAATGCCTCTGGGTTCCATCCCCAGTATCACAAAACATAAAATAAAATTTAAAAATAAATGTTTCATTATAATATTAATATATTTTGATTATTTTGCAGTACTGGGCATTGAACCCAAGGGTACTCCACCACTTAGCCCCCCCCCTTTTATTTTGGTGGTATTGGGGTTCCTGGAAACCCTTCTACCTTCGGGATACACTCCCAGACCTATTTTATATATTTTTTTATTTGAAAACAAGGTCTCTTAAGCCAGAGAGGCTGGCTTCGAACCTGTAAGAGCCACCTGTCTCCGCCTCCCAACCGCTGGGATTACAAGCCTGCGCCACCACACCCGGCCTCCCAGCCCTTTTTATATTTTATTTTGAGACAGGGTCTCACTACGTTGCCGAGAGCTAGCTTCCAACTTGTGATCCTCCTGCTTCCACCTCCCAAGTACTGAGATGTTAGGTGTCGTGCCACTGCTCCCAGCTTTTATTTAAATTTTTAATGGATTGAAACACACTAGTTTATAGTGTGTTTCAATTACAATCTCAATTTCCCAGGTTTTGTTTGGGGATGATGTATTTTCTTTTAAAAACTATTTTGAGTGAATTTGTGAACACAAACACCGAGATTGCTTTGGAATTTTAACTGACTTGATAATAGTTCTATAGGTGTGTTCAGGTTGTCAAAATTAAGCTGCATGCTCGTGATACATATCCAGTTCTGTGTGCATATAAATAATTTAAATTATGATTGTTTTTAAGTCAATAAACAATTCACTTTATCAAATCAATAAACACTTTAATTATAGAAGACATCTATAGCAACAGAGCATTAAATAAGGGGTCTTGCAAGACTTTACACATGCTCCAAAACATTGCAGTTGCTAAAATCATTTGGAAAATGTCTCTTTGATGGTTTTAGAATGACTTAAAAAATAGCCTTTAGAGTTCATTTATATTGACAACACTCCTCCTCCATGCTTAATAGATTATAGATCTCCGCACCTTTTAAAGGTAATTTTATTTTTTTCACCATGCAATTACCCATTAGTCTTGGTTGCAAATAACTTTTAATGTTCTTCAAAAAAAATTCAAATCTATCACCAAAAGCAAAGTTTTGTCCTAGAAACAGATATTCAAAATATATGCTACCAGCATAGAAAGCACTTTTAAAATAGAAATTCCCAATTCTATTTTGGGCAAGGACAACTGATTTTCTTAGGTGTTTGCTTTCAAGAAGTTTACATTCATTTAGACACATCTATTTCCAAAACAATGATAAAACACTGATTTTTATGGTCTTAAAAAATGCTACAAATAGCCGAAGAAAGAAAAAAGGCTAAAATTCAAATTATACATTTTTCTCTTAATTTAAGATGCAAACCCGAGGCACAGGTAGAAATGAGATAAAGAAGATCTCTATAAAAATGATAGAAGGTTCTAGGTCAAGTTGACTATTGGAAATAAAGCCACTATCATGTTTCATCAAAGATTAGGACACAGTTCTAAGGGTTTTCATTATACACAGGGTATGAAGTACTTTATAAATCACCATATCTGCTGACATTCAATTACATTCAGCCTTATTAATATGAACTGCAGGGTGATTTTACGTGTCTACCGGCAGTAAAACTAGCCTTTTCATTAAAAAAGCTGGGCTTTCACACATGGCTCAAAGTTCATATAACATTTTTAAACATCTAACAAACAAATGCCGACTAGTTTGAAATATTTCAAACTGCAGACTAATTACCTGAACCTGAGAAATAAACACCTGTTCATCTACTGAGGGTTTGTCTGAAATGTGATAACAGGCCTGCAAGTCAGGCAGTTACTTTCCCAAGAAAACACAGTCCTTCTACATCGCTTTCTATGTGGTCTATTTTTAATTTTGCACAGTAATGTGCTTTTATGAGACTGGCGTGTTTGTAAAATCGTTTGCAAATCTCTAGTAGACAAAACACCTGGCCTTGTTCTTATAATTCTACCAAAATATTCCTCCAGGCAGAAAAGTAGTGTTGAAAGATAAGAGTCAACATTTCACCATTCTCCAACTTCCAGGTAATGTGGGCTCCTCTTTTTTCTCCATTTTATATATTTTTTCCAACCAAATAATTGTTATACACACTTTTAAATTAGAAGTGGAACACTAGCTATAAAACTGTGTGTTCCTTTACTTATTTTCAGAAATTTTGGTCAAAATCTTCGTGGTGACATTCAGACAGGGTCTGATTATTATTGTTGGTAATATTAATATCATTAGTGACTTTAATAGGCGATCAAGGTTGAACATCACTGTTGACCATGGCTGCTGGGAGCAAAAAGGCTTTGTATAATTTTGTAAGACAGAGGAACCATCCTTGGGAGGTGTTTGAAAACACCCACAAATTTTATGGATATTTGTAGGTATATTTGTCTACTTGTCTACTTGTGTACACACATAAGTTCCTGTGTGTTATACACAGTTGTTACATACATATAAATATTTTAATTTAGTTCTAAGTAATCTGTGTAAAACAAGGTACTTCAAACCTTAAAATTAGTCTCTTAGGTATGAAAGCGCCTTGTATGAGAAATTTCACATCTGACCACAAGGAGGCGCAAATGACCTGTGAATATAAGTAATGTAAAGCAGGATTAAAGTAATCGGTAACTATGTATGCATTTTGAAATCTTTTTCTATTGGCATTTTTTTCTCAAAAAAGGTTATAATTTATAGCAATGATAACATACATTTTCCCCATGGATGTAAATAATCTACATGCCCGCCATACAGTTATGTGTTCTTTTACTTTAGAAAATATTTTCCTATAGTGAATTCCTTAAAAGTTTCCATTTAAATGCTTGGCTACTATTTTAGTACAAAGTCAATAGATGTGTTTTAAATGGACAAATAAAAACATTTTAATGTCTAATTTTTAAAAATATTCAAATGTCTAATTTGTTTTCTATAAAAATATTAGTTTAATTAGAACAAGAAATAATATTTAGTTTTTATGACTTGAATGACTGTGGAAAGACTTATTCTTGATGTTTTTTCTTTGTTTATGAAACTCAGAGTGTGCTCAAAGGTAACAAATGTTAAAATTGGAGTAAGCGAGGCATAGTACTGTAATTCCACTTGGGAGGCTGAGGCAAGAGGATTGCAGGTTTAAAAAAACAACAACTTGGGATGTGGCTTGAAAGTAGAATGTCCCTGGGTTCAATCCCTAGTACTAAAAACTTTAAAAAAATTAAATAATAATTTTGAGCCAAGTGTGGTTGCTCATGCTTGTAATCCCAGTACTTAGGAGGCTGAGACAGGAGAATCTGGGTTTACAGTCAGCCTCAGCTACTTAGTAAGGCCCTCCACAACTTAGTGAGATACTGTTTAAAAAAAGAGAATAACAATAGGCTTGGGGGTGTAGCTTGGAAGTAGAATACCCCTAGGTTCAATCCCCAGTACTGCGAAAAAAAAAAAAAAGAAAGAAAAAGGAAAAGAAAAAAAAGAAAAGAAAAGAGAGAAAGAAAGAAAAAGAAAGAAAGAAAGAAAGAAAGAAAGAAAGAAAGAAAGAAAGAAAGAAAGAAAGGAAGAAAAATTTTGGAGTAGTTTTCAGAATTTGAGGAGATAAAATTTTTGTCTTAGTTTAAATGGTATTTATTTATCTATTTATTTTACTGGGAATAGAACCCAGGAGCATTCTACCTCTGAGCTACACCCTAACCCTATTTTATTTTTTTATTTCGAAACAGGGAGGGTCTCACTAAGTTGTGGAAGGCCTCACTAAGTAACTGAGGCTGCTTATCTTTGATCCCTGTCTCAGCTCCCAAGTATTGGGATTACAAGTGTGTGCCACCATGCCCAGTTTGGTTTGGATTTTAAGTAGTTAAATATTTTCAGTTAGGTCTGTAATTCAGTACTTGGGAGGCTGAGACAGGAGGATTGCAAGTTCAAGACTAACCTGAGCAACTTAGTGAGACCCTGTTTCAAAATAAAAAATAAAATAGGGCTAGGTGTGTAGCTCAGAGGTGGAATGTCCCTGGAGTGAATTCCCAGTTACACACACACATACACACACACACACACACACACTAAATATTTTTTTAAATTTAACTTTGTAATGAAAGAGGATTCTAAAATACAAACACAAAAATCATCTATAAAATTTAAGCCAATAAACATCATGAGAACCTTTTATTTATTTCTTTTGGTTTGGTGCATAAAATTTCACATCATATTGGGGTACAGAGTGTCAGACAGAAAAACACATGCATGCAGCTCTTGGTGCTCTCCCCGTTCCCTTACCCTCTCTATGCATGACATTGAGATTGGAATTAGTAGTTTTGTATGTTTTTATAGCATCATTTCAACCGATATATTCTTCATGACTTTGTCCCCCTTCCTCCCTTCCTAATACCCCTTAATCACTCCCTCTGGACTCTGATTTTGAGATGAAAAGTGCTGAGATTGTATTCAAAAAAATCTACAATTTAACAAATTATAAAACGATTGTAAACAAATTACTCCAGTGCCGATAAAGAGATTTGTTATTCCTTCTTCCCTGCCCCCGTGCCATACCACGACATCCCAGGGTTAAACATCTCTTAGTATGTGAAGGATCAAAACATCCTCCATCTGGAGCACTAGAACTTCGTGCAGCTCGAGGAGGTACGAGGCAAGTGTAAGTTCTGTCTTTCAATCCTGATTTAAGAGATATTTGAGTCTTTTATGGAAGATCACTATGAATGAAGCAGAGAAATACCTTTGCACTAAACCATGTGCCTGTCCACCTTGACTGGCTTTTCTGTGCTTCCAACACAATAGGACAATTCCCCTGTCCATGCTTAGTATGACATTCCCCCCTTCTACGTCATCATCTATTGAAACATAACTCAGGGGACTCTGCCTCGTCCTACTCTCTTTAGATTTTTTCCTTGTATACATAAGATTTCCCTTCTGTCCTGTTGATGGCAGAGTTCTTCTCTCTTCCTGTCGTGGCTATGTTTTTGTTGCTCAGTTTCAAGGCAGATCTTTCCCTTCACTGTTTTTTGAAGCTGAGAGTCTTACCCAAGTGTCTAGCGAGGATACAGGTTATTAACTTAACAGGAGCCAGTTAAGATCTGCTGCATGAACGAAGTCTGCTGCTTGCTTTTGATTTTATGAAAATGAGAGTTAAATCAAAAACAGGTTGGCAGCTGGGTTGGTGCTCACAGTCAGGGAATGCACCAAGAATGTTACTCTTCACTTTGGAATAGAAAAGAGCTGATTGAAAAAGACACGGAAACTCAAGGGCTTCCTAGTTTCTACTGGAGTTTAGGACAGATATATGTGGCCACAGAAGATAATTTGAAAGAGAAAAAATATGAACAGAAAAAAGAGATGAAAAAGAAATGATGCTGTTAACTCAGCCTCATTCAGTTGACTTCTGTGACGGATGGGCTGGGAGGGTCCTAACGGGGCCCAAAGAAAAGAAAAATTTTTTCCTTTAATATGGCACTGGGGATTGAACCCAGGGGCATTCTACCTCTTTGAGCTACACCTCCCATCTGTGATCCTTTCATCTCAGCCTCCCAAATACTTAAAATTAAAGACATTTGCCACCATGCCAGGCTATGAAAATGAATTTCCGTCTTTAAAACACAAGCAGTCCTGAGTAATGTTTTATTTTGGGGCAATCATAAGAGTAAAATGGGCAATCATAAGAGTAAAATAAAGGCAGAGAATGGATTTCAGGGGCCCCAGAGAAAGTAAAATTGGCCTGAAATGAATGTAGAAATTTTGTCAATTCTTGAACATCCAAGTAAAATGTCTCTTCAGGCAGCAGATGCGGGACTTCCGGCTACTTGACAGCAACATCCTCATGGAGTTACGTTATTCCTCTTGTCCACCTCTAGATCTTCTGCTGTAGCACAGTCAAAAGCCTTCTTAACTCTCATCGTAATGACTTCTCATGGTGATGAAGAGGCCTGGAATAAATAAAGAGCTTAGCTGTTGGTTTGTAGCTTATGTGGCTACATGTTCTCATTTCTCTTGGAGGGTATCTGATTTGGGTGATGTGACAAGCACATGTTTAGAGGAATAGCATAGATGAGTTGACTAATTTTTCTCTATCTCCATTCTCTAAATTGTGAAATGAAGATATTGGCATCTGGTTTATAAAATGTGATGAGTTTGGTCCCTACAGAGAGTGTAGAGTCACGTCTGGTACAGACCAAACATGCAATACAGAAATTGATGAGAGTCCTTGTTCACTCACACAGGACCGTTTTGGAGAAGGATAAAGAGTAAAGCCCTGGTCACTGGGATTGTTAAAAGAGAAGCAAATTGGAGCCTACTACTGGGGCTCTCATCTCAGCAATATCACTTGGTAGCTTGGTGTCTTCAAAACTCTCTGCATTTAAGAAAAATCTGGCAGAATATTCTTGACATGAAGTATTTAAAACTAGCTTAAAGACAACCAACTAATTCTCTCACCAACTGACTAGTTTAAAAACTTATATCAGTAGCCTGAGAAAGCACATAGGTCACATGACAGAGTAAAAATGAGCATCCTTTGACTAACACCCATTTTCTTCTAGGCCTATTTAATTTTTGTCACTGTAGAGACCTAAGAGGCCTTCCTCTTCACTTATACAAGAAATGCAATTCATCTGTATGTCTTTTAATTAGAATGCCATGTGTGAGGTCCATTTACTTGGGGACTTCAAACTTTATCTCTTCTACAGGATAGTTAATATAAAAACTACATTAAGGAATTCACAATTACCATTTAAAGCTCATTATTAGCAGGGCTTTGCAGCAATATGGTAAAGTTATAGACACATCTATGCATTTCTTTTACTATCTTGCTTTGTGTGGTTGTCTCCCAGGACAAATTCTCCAAATTTAACAAGGAAAATTCTATTGCTAATTAGATTGAGAAAACAGCCTAGAAATTAATGGAAAAGTAAATTTAGGAAGAGGGGGCTATTAGTCCAAAATTAATGAAAAAATAAATTTAGAAAGAGGGGCTATTAGTCCATGAAGCCTTTATGGCTACCATATAAGGTACATTTTCAATTTATTCCCATAATGTTTATAAAACTGCTTGAAGTAATACATAAGTACATATAAAAGTAATTGGTTACAAAAACAGAATGACATTATCTCTGTGCAAAGAAGTTTCTCCATCTTCTTAAATATTTTAGAGAATGATGCTTAATATTTATTACATAATTATAAGATTTCAGTCCCCATAGTGGATGGGAAAACTCATTGGAGTCAGCTGGACACGGGCGTGACTGTACTCAGACAGTAGATGTCGCTATTGTCATTTTCTAGCAATGTGCTGAGTCAGAGCGGACCGAGCTGCCAAGACACAGACATTGTTTTTCAATTAAGGCATGAGAAGGACTGTCATACAAGAGTCAATCTTGAAAATCATTATTAATTCGAAATGATGTCAAGGCTCCATTCTTTTGCCACTCTCTTGTTTAAAAGAACAAAATTTCTCTCACCCTTTCGCTCTAGACGGTTCCCTTTGCGCAGCTTTAACATTCTTTTATGTCTGGTGAATTTTCTTTTCAATAATTTCAGTGCTTTGGCTGGCACAACAGAACAAAGTCTTACATAAACGATGCTACGAAAAATCTATGTCTAGATGGTGAGGATAACAATACTCTGTCTTCATCTCCCGTGCTTATTATCCCTCTTCAATAACATTGCCTTGTAGCAGACAGTGATCTTGAAGGTTAACCGCAGCTTGATTTCCACCGGGAAGATTACCTATGTTTACATTTTCATACAAATTGTTGGAATTACCTCCTACCAGCTCTTTTGTCAATCTCAAATCCATTTATGGCTACTTTTTATCCTAAAACAAACAAAGCAGTAATGACAACAACAACAAAAATTTAGTTTGCTGCTTTTCCCTGCAATGAATGCGCTCTTTTCTATTGTCTGACTTAATACCGCGTCAGCCATTAGTCACTAATGGATTAGTAACTTGAAAAGGTGGATGGTATTGACGGACACAAATGGATTTCTAAGCATTTCTCCGAAACTTCTTGCTAATGTTCTTTTCATAGGTGCAGTGAAGCATGCCAATCCTTTCTTGCAAGTTTTGGTTTTGTTCCAATCAAGAAGACAGGGCTTGCCATACAAGGGTTTCCATACTGGGGTGGGGAGCTCATTTGCCTTCCTAGGATTTTCCTAACAAATTAAGGGTGTAAAATTATGTACTGATGCAGAATTTGGAAACAACTCAGGGGCGTTATCAGATTTTGTGTTATTTGCTGTTACACTTTTCTCCTCAGAAAATTAACAGATGTCCCATATTCAATTCTGGGTAGATACATATGATTTTCTTCAACATACTTAGGGCATTTCTCTCCTGCTCCTTTCATTTCAAATGATATGGATACAAACGTGTACATGATGACTCCTATATTTATTATATTTCATATACCACCAAAGCCAAGGAAAAGCTAAATTTTAAATATCTAACTTGATAGTTTCATATTTAAATACAAATGCAATATAAATAAAGGTGAAAATGTTTTGACAAGATTCAGAGAGCTCCAACATTGTATTTTATTTAGATGCCTGACATTTTACTATACTACTGTGTACGTATTGCTGATTTGGGATCAAATTGTTGCTATTCTTTGTATTTACAATTGGTATTAGAGGCTAAATTGCCTGTAGCTAGTACTGAACGATTCAGCATTATTGATAATTAAGGCTATTGAGACAAAATTACCTTTAATTTCTGTTTTAATTTGGTTCAAGTCAATCAGGTTGAAGGTTTGACCTCTTGGTTTTTATTTGAACCATATAAAGTCATGCCCTCTGACTGCTGTAGCTTTTAAAAATTAAAAATGGTTTATTTATTTGTAGTGCTGGAGATTGAACCCCGGAGCATTCTATCTTGGAGCTACACTCCCAGCCCTTTTCATTTTGAAACAGTCTTCCTAGGTTGCTGAGTCTCACTATGCGGCTAAGGCTGGTCTTGAACCTGCGATCTTCCTGTCTTAGTCTCCAAATCCTGTGATTACAAGTGTGTGCCATCGCACTTAGCTAAATTATGTAAATATTTTAAGCCCTATACTGGAAGTCAGAGAGGAAGGGTCCGTGTATGTTCTTGAGAGTCAAAGAATGTTGTTCAGTAAATTATCTGTTAAAACTTTAAACAGGAGGGCTGGCAATCTGATAAATCTGACAATTTGCTTTCAATGTTTAATATGTCAGGAGCTACCCAATTAACCTGTCTTTTCTTAATTATTTATTTTTGTGGTACTGGAGTGGAACCCAGGGGCTTTTCTACCTCCTGGCTATACTCCCAGACCTATTTTATATTTTATTTGGAAACAGGGTCTCACTGAGTTGCTGAGAGCCTCACTAAGTAGCTGAGGCTGGCTTTGAAACTGTGCGATCCTCCTGTCTCAGCCTCCCAAGCATGGAGATTACAAGAGTGTGCCACCATGCCCAGCTTAGCCTGTTGTTTTAAGCAGGGCTTTGATTTTTCTCTTCTACCCTTTCTATAAACCACAAAGTTCTCTAAAAGTATTAGTTTATTCAATGTGGTTTATATGCCTTTCTTTTAAAAATACCCAGATTCTTGTTGCTGGGTTACATTTTTTGAAAATTTGAGATTTCATCAAGATAATACAAAGATTATTTGAGAGTTACACAAAAAATATATATACTTTATAATTTACATTTGCTATATATATTCATGTGTACAATCATATAAGTAAACTTAGAAAATGTGATCTAGCCAGGCGTGGTGGCGCACGCTTGTAATCCCTGCGCCTGGGAGGCAGAGACAGGAGGATCGCGCAGGTTCGAAGCCAGCTGTGCTGGCTTAAGAGACCCTGTTTCCAAATAAAAAGGTATAAAAATGGGTCTGGGAGTGTAACCCGGAGGTAGAAGGGTTTTCAGGAACCCCAGTACCACCAAAAAAAAAGAAAAAAAAAAAAGAAAAAAGAAAACGTGATCTACTTACTTATATGAAGGCAATTTTAATCATTTCTAAGATTTCCTTCAGGAATTTGAGGTTTACACTCTGCTAGAGTTTGGATATGGTTTGGGTGTGTTCCTCAATGTTTCATGTGTTGGATGGAGACTTGGTCCCCTGTGTTGTAATGTGAGAGGTGGAGAGACACTTCAGAAGCAGGGCCTAGCGCAAGGTCACTGGCTACATTGGGCCCGCCCCTCTCTGATTCTGTCTCATCAGGTGGTATCTCTCTCTCTATGCACTACCACTATGATACTGTGTGCAGTGAAGTGACCCAGTCTGTGGGCATCATTCACCAGAGGCTGAATCAATGTGGCTGCCGGAGCTCAGACTTGCAGACTCCATGTATTATGAGCTAAATGAAATTCTTTTTTCTATCAAGTATCTAGTGTCAGGTATTTCATTATAGTAACTGAAAATGGACTACTCTAAACTTGGTTAAATTCAGTATTTTATTTCTCGCCCTTACTCCTATATGACTTGGATTTTAACTTCGGGCTGTAGGAACATTGCTCGGGCTGCCTAGGGTTGTCTACCTGTAGAGTCTTGTACCTCACGCGATTACAACAATCTCTGTTCTCTTGCTCCATGACCTTAAGGCACAAAAGGAAGCTACTGCTTCTAGGAATTCCACAAAAACAGTGGGCTGTTCTTTCCTCTTGGATCACCAACCTTATTTAGAGGTTTTTTTTTTTCTCTTCTGTACATTCTCTTGTTTTATCACTACTTCCTTGACCTGAAGGAGAACAACAACGGGGACTTTCTAGACCAGGCTGTCCTTCTCTTCCTCCCACTCCTTTGGTTTTCTTCCTCCACCCAACAAACAAAGCGAAAGAAATCAGTTCTTCAGGAGGCATTCTGCTAAATACTCGATACTTCAGCTGACTTTTTGAAAGTTAAAAGTTAAGAATTTGCTCTAGGTTTTCTGTTGTTGTTGGTGGTGGTTCTTTTTCTTTTTCTTTTAATGTTGTTTTGTTTTTCCCATTGACATCTCTCTGGCAATAGTGGGCTTCAGGGGTAATGTGTGTGGGAGTTTGAGACGGGAAGAAGACAAGTGAGCTAACACTTCTCACATCCTCCCAATCTCAACCACAGAATGACTGTAAGGAAGGGGATTTAGGCACTTTTTAAATCTTTACAACAATGCTGCAAAGAATATTTTTCTCCTTTTCACAGGTGAGAAATTTGAGACATAGAAAGATAAAGTCGAAGCAGCTCCCAATTACAGAATGGCATGGTGGCAGCAGGGATTCAATGTTACCTGTCAATCTTCCATCACTGAGATATTAGTGAACATTTTAGGTGTGAATGGCAGAGAGATTTCCTAACTGTAGTCTGAAACTCTAGTCCTATGCTACTGGCTTGCACAGTCTGGAACAGTCCACACCTCACTTCGATTCACACAGATTCATATCAGAATGGCTATTTCCTTGTATCAGCACAGATATCATTACAATTCCATCTTCCTTAGGTTAGGCCAGGATTTCTCAGTATTGATGTTCTGGACCAGATAATCCTTTGTCCTAATGGCTGTCTTGAGTATTAGGGTAACTTCCCTCACCTGCCTTCCAGGTGCCAGTAGTATTGCCTCTTGTCACGCCATCTAGGCATGACTTTAGCCATTGCAAAATACCCTGTGGGTGGGGGACATAACTGCCCACCCTCTGCTGAGATCTACCACATAGGCTTCTTACCCATAACTTACTTCTATAGTATGATTTTTTACTCTTTACTTGAGAATTTTTTTTTTTTGGCCACGAATTTAATATCATTAGGAGCTCCTTCTTGAAGAAAAATAATATAAAATCACAAAAGTAAAATTAAGCATAATGGATAATAATTACATTGAGAAAAAACATGGCTTGGCTATATGTTACAAATTATGACAAACATAAAAATTACAAAACCCAGGAAAAAGGCCAATAGATTTTTATTAATTAACTGTTTATCACACTCATTTTGGTCTACATTTCTGAGTGCCTATTCTTTGATAACTCATTTTTTGATTAGTTTTTAGCATTTTTTAAATAAAGAGAACAATTTAGATTTTCCCTACCATGGTTAAATTGACATTTTTTTTTTGCTACTGGTAGTATGCTGGAAAAGTTTATTTCAGCCTTACAACTTGTTATGCTGTGATTTAATATACTGCAATTAATAAAACACAATTTTATGCACAAACATCTCTGCCTTTAGTGTTACAATAGATTGCTGTTCTGAACAGGAATTCCCATAAATTCTATTTCAAATGATTCCCATCTAAAAAAGAGAAGATATGGGACATGTTTATAATAGCAAATGTTGCATTATTGAGTTTATTCTGGCTGGGGACCATTTCAGTTTTGACTTGTCAATGTTGAGATTAGAATCTTTGGCTCACGGTGTTACTGGTTCGGTTTTTGGAAGAATTTTCACAGACTAGTTTATGGATCTACACATTTCAAACCTCTTTCTTCTTCTGCCCCACACATTCTTTATTTTCTCATGATGATGGGACCTATTCATCTAGAAATATAACCTCTGCCATTTCACATTGCTGTCATAACTCTGGGAGGTCAGTAAGGTAAACCCATAGGGACAGTTCAGTGTCTCTTTATTCAAGATGAAAGGATGGTGGGAGGCTCTCAGAGTGAAAAGACACAATGTATTAGTTGATGATAGTTAAAACATTTTCTTTTTTCTTTTTTATTCTCAAATTTAACAAACTTTTATCCCAGGATAAATGCATTTCCAGTATTCTTCACAGAGTCTTGGAAAAATATGCAAACAAAGAACCCTGAAACACTGAATTCACTATTTTAAGATAAAGACATTTAACCCTAGCTACTGCTATCAGGGAAGATGATGAGGGATGTGGAAGGGGAGGGAAGACTGGGGCAGGAGATTTATGTTGGGTCAGAGGAAACAAGAGGAGATTATGAGTTTATATTTTTAAAAGATGGAAGGAAATTTCCTTGCAATAGTCAAGGTAGAGGATTTACTTTTCTACTGGGAAGCTAATAGAGCCTCTTCTAAAATATACATGAAAAACGTATTTGGTAGCATTGATGGCACACAGGTTATATACTGTTGGTTTACTTGTTTTAGAATTTCATGTATATGTAATCATCCAGTGTGTATAATTTTGTCTTTTATTTTATTTATTGATATAATTTTGCAGTGCTGAGGATGGAACCCAGGGGAATTCTACCTCTGAGCTATACCCCCAGCCCTTCTTTTATTCTTTATTTTGAAACAGGGTCTCACTGAGTTGCAAAGAGCCTCACTAGGTAGCTGAGGCTGCCCACAAACCACAGTCCTTCTGTCTCAACCTCCCGAATGCTGGGATTACAAGTATGCGCCACCATGCCTGGCTTGTGTCTTTTATTTTTTTCAGAAAATATTTTTTAAGATTCATTCATGTTATAGCAGGTGTACCAATGATTTCTTTCCTTCATAACTGAATAGGATTTCCCTAAATATTAAGCTATGAGTTATCTGTCTCTTGATCCACAGTTGGATTATATTGTTTTAGATATTATAAGCAAAATTGCCATGAATACTTATATACGAGTCTTTATGATACTAAAACGTATTATCTTACTCGGATCAGTAGTTAAATTAGGTCATACACATGGTCAGCATATGTTTAAGGGAATATCACAGGTAAATTACTTAACCTCCATTTCCTGATCTGAAAAATGAATATCTTAGCCTTTCACATATACAATATATTAAGTTTAATTCATATGAAGAATGTTATGTAATGCCTGGTATATAATAAACATTCAATACACAAAATAATGACAATTATTATCAGTTAAGGACATTCTTCAGGTCCGATGAAGATCAAGGCTCCAGTCTGTGGGGTAGTCAGTTACTTCCTAGATGCAAAAGAAGAGGCAAGTTATCTGTAGCCAACTGTCAGAATTCTAACTTGGGCATCACCTGCAGCCCTACCCCCCCCCCCCCCCCCGTGAATGCATCTGATCCTGTTAACTCCCAGCTCCATCACTCACTCACTTGGTGTTGTTAGAAAAGTTCTTAACCTCTCTGTGTAATTTCTTCACCAATAGAGCTGGAGAAAGCCTTGTATTCCATAAGATTTGCAATTCTTAATAGTCCCATTATTATCATTATTCCATTCCCTATTCATACTTTAAAGAAATTTTTTATATCAGGAAGGCATATTGTTCAAACACTTTCTGTAGCTTAATATTCAAACAAAATAGAATGTGTTACATTTGGCAATTGCCTGCATGGTAAAGGTATTTTACAACAGCGAAGGATTCTCTTTGTTTCTCTTTGCTTTGTGCTAGAGAAAACTCTCTCCCAGAATAAGTAAGTTTTCTGGTCTCCTTCGATCAAAATGTTCCCTTCAGGAGATTTTTCTTTTTCTTTTTCTTTTTTTTCTTTCCCACAATCCAGTTGACGTTTACGGGAATAAATTAATGGAGATCTTTTGAGCTTTAGCTGCTGTGTAAGATTTTCTAATCTAGGAGTTTGTTGTGAGGTTCCTGACAGCTGGGGGAAGGCATGAAATTGTAAAGGCACACTCAGACATGAAATAGTCAAGAGCTATGATGCATCTGGGGTTTTTATAGCCGAATTGCTATAGAACATAAAATACCAAAAGCTCCAATTCTGCCTCACCTGGTAATGACGTTGTCTGAGTAGAGGTTGTTATGGCATTGGAAGAGGTTAGATTGACAGGCAACAGAGGAGCTACTGTGATTCAGTTAAAAGGACCTTGCTTATATAAGCCTCTCTGGGAAATTATTTCCTTTGGCAAAACAGAGACATTGCATAAACCAGTCCCAGGAGGCCTTCAGAGATCACAAAGTCAGTAAAAGTTTGAGGTTTTTGCAAGTCAGAATATTTCTATCATCATTTCATTACCCTAGGTACAAGAAGTAGATGTGGGCCTAATTTTAGCGGTAGGATATACTCAAAGCAAAGTATTTACAGAAGGAAAATTCCAAATGTATAAAGTTCATAGAATATTCTAGATTTAACTGCATATAAACAGATTTAAATGAAAAACTTCCATTGACAATATGTACATATGTGAGAATACTAATGCCAATCTCAATATCATGTATGGGGAAATAGGGAAAAAGGGGGAGGGAGCCCCCAAGTGCTGTGTGCATGTATGTCACTAGCACTCTGCATGACATTTTGATATGCGACTGTAATAAACCAATAAATATATAAAAAATAAATGTCTACAGTTTAGAAATCTAGTTGTTGATGACATCCAAGTAACATTGGAGTTTCCCCCCTAAGCTTTATTGAGGTAAAATCAACATATTTAAGATGTATAACAGGATATAAATCTATATGTATATACATATATATATACATATATATATATATATAGTGAAATGATCACCAAGATCAAGATAATTGACATATTATCACCTCATATTGTTAGTTTTTTGCAAATTTCAATGTGCAACAGATTATTATTAACCATAATCATTATGTTGTACATTAGGTCTCCAGAATGAATTTATATTTTAACTGAAAGTGTGACAGTTTGTGCTCTGTGACAAACATCTTCTCATTCCCTCACCCCTTGACTCCTGGTAACCCCTCTATTTTCTGTGAGGTTGAGTTTAAGACAAGTCATTCAGTCTTTGTCCTTCTGTGTTTGACTCACTTAGAATTATGATTTCATGGAGCATAATGTTCTCTAATTTTGATGCATGAATGTTAGAATTTCCTTCATTTTAAAGCTTGAATTATGTTTGATTTTGTGTATACACACACACACACACACACACATACACACATACACACACATACACACACACACACGTACACCATTTATTCCTTGGGGGACACTTAGAGTTTTTTCCCCACATTTAGCTATTATGAATAATGCTGCACTAAATATTGAAATCTATTTATCTATCTATCTTTCTATCTATCTATCCATATATCTTTGAAATAGTGATATAGTTTCCTTTGGATATATACTCAGAACTGATATTTCAGGGTCATGTGGTAGTTATATTTTTATCCTGTTTTCCATTGTGACTGCGCCATTTTGCATTCCCACCAGTGGTATTAACTTTTGTAGAAATAGCTGATTGATAAAGGGTTCAAGATATTCTGATTGCTTCATGACAGTGTTGGCTTTATTTTGCTAATGAAAAAAATAAAAAGAAAGAAAGAGAGACATTAGCTGATTAAGTGATTTTCCTGTGGTCAGACCAAACCTGAGAAAATAATCCCAGATTACCTGTGTCAACATTACCTCGAGCCAGGACATTTTAAAGCAGGCTCCAAACCAATAAACCTCTTGGCTGTTTGCTTAAAAAATATTTTGTGAAGCAATTTTTTCTTGGCAAACAGTTTGTTCATCTGGGCAAATAACTATTTAGTCAGAGCACCAATTTGCTCATTTCAACAAAAAACCCACCTATCAGTGCATTTATTACTTTATCAAAATTTACTCTCAGACCTTCATCTTTTGAATCCTCATGTATTATGGAATTAACTTTGTTAATACTAACTAGTTCCCTTTCTGAAAGATTTTTCCCAAATAACTTGAATATGTACTCTAAAATTCTCAAAACATTCTTCTCTAACATCTACCTTTGGTATATCACTATGACTATCAAGATGAGATACCCTCTTGCTAAAATAAATTTAATGTATTCAGTTTTGCTTAATCAATAGTTTGGAAGTATTTTTTGATTGTCTAGGTATGTAAGTTTTGGCAATAGACATACATTAGAGTTATTCTTTTAAGATATATATATAAGATATATATATATATATATATATGCTTATAGGCAATATATATTGCAATCCATATATATACATACACATATCCATATATACATTTTGTATACATGTATACATGTATAGATACATATAGATACATAAATATACATATATATACATACACATATCCATATATATCTATATATGGATATATAATTTCATATATAATATAAATATATATAATATTATATATAATACACATATATAATATATATATACATATATATATATTGCAAAAAAAGAGAGACATAAGAAACCAGACAGATTAGGAAGAAAAGTTGTATTTTTGAATTTACAAATTGAAATTTCTTAGCATGATAATGAGGCTGGGCCCATAGGGGCAAATTAATAAATCAGAAAAAAGTGAGGATGTATTTCTTATATAATGCTGATTTGTTTTTTGACCGGTTTACTTCAGTTAACAATGGTTTGAACAAAAAAAAAAAAAAGATTTCTTGAACATACCATAGTTATTAAATATTTTCTGACAGTTTCAATAATGACAGTACTGCCTTAATAAGCATTGTTACTATAGCTCTGTGGAATATATTGTTGAATTATTTTCAGAGAAAATACATTTAAAAATCAATGAAACAACATAGTAACTTTCAAAACCAACCACTCATTCCTATTTTTTCATTTCATACTGTACTACTCTCTCCTCATACTCAATAGTGTTCGTGCTCACATGTTTATTTAAATATCAAATTGAACTTAAGTAGGAATAGCACTCCTAGTACAATATGACTCCCAGAAAGATAAATGGATGCTTTCTGTGCTCTCAAAAATCCAAGACAGAGTTCACTGCAACACTATAATTCATATTTCTATTTTAATGATTATATAAGAAAGCATTTCTAAATTTTGGGTGTTTGGTGAATGTCCTAATTCACTGTTGATTTCACTGGATTTGCGATGCTTATTTGAGAGTTTATAGGATTCTTATTCTTGGCCTCTGTCCTTAGACTATTTTCCTCACTAAGTTCTCAGCTCTGTTGGGAAGAATTTTCTTCGATTTCCAAAAAGATATAAGTAGAACTAGAGAAACGATTTTAATGAAATTTACTTTACTGATAACTGGAATACATTTTAAAAATTGCTGATCTCAGGCTTCCTGTTCCTGCTCACCCGAGTTCGTATAAAGTTGAGTGAAACTCTTGGGCCACAGAAACCCAGGGGGAGTGCTTCAGAGGAAACTGTTCAGCCATATTATGTAAATTGCTGAAATTTGGCGGATCTGCTAAGCCCTAGGAGGCACCTCAGCCTTAGTCTATAAAAATAATTAATAATATATAAGAATTATTGAGCTCTCACAGAATTCTGGAAACGTTGCTACAGTGGCGTATAAATTATTTTATAGTCCCATTCTACGGATGAGTAACAGGCCCACAAGGGTGAAGCAGCTTTTCCAGTGCCACCCTGCTGCTGCATGCACTCTCCGGAGCTTACCCTATTTATGGCTGCAGTGTTGTGACTGTAGTCACTACTATGCTCTTTTTGTTTGGGGGGTTTTCCTCAATTTCTTAATGCATTATGATTCCAACAGGCCAATCAATCCCAGTATGATTCCAGCTCAGAAAGTTGTTTCAAGATCTTTACCTGTCTTGGTCCTCCTTCACCTGCCAGCTGATGATGATTCTAATATCTTTAAGAGTTATGTATATGATGTGTATGCTTATGATGCTTTTATCTAAACACTAGTAGTATTAATAAACCCCTGTGTTTTAGTCTGTTTCCTTCCTTCCTCTCTTTCTTTCTCTTTCTTTCTTTCTTTCTTTCTTTCTTTCTTTCTTTCTTTCTTTCTTTCTTTCTTTCTTTCTTTCTTATTTTGTGGTACTGGGGATTGAACCCAGGGCACTTTCTACCTCCAAGCTACACCCCAGCCCTATTTATATTCTTTATTTCGAAACAGGGTCTCACTAAGTAGCCACTGAGGCTGGTCAGGAACCTTCAATCCTCCTGTCTCAGCCTCCCAAGTACTGGAATTACAAGTGTGTGCCACCACGCCTGGCTTTAGTCTGTTTTCTTTTGTGACTGCAGAAGACACAGACAGTAAAACACGAACGTTAGAAGTTTCTTTGGCTTATGGTTATGGAAGCTGAGAAGTCTAAGAGCGTGCAGCCAGTATATCTTTCAATGACATCATGAACACAGAACTCTCAAGACCTAAGCACCTTAGAAGTCCCGCCTCTTATATCCTCACGATGGCAAATAAATTTCAGCATGACTGTTAGAGGGAACATTCATATCGTGGAATCCCATGTACTTACATTTAAGTGTATTTTTGAAAAACTTAAAGGACTGTATTATTTTATTTAATATACTTGTAAATCACACCTGGATAAAATTTGTTCAAATATTCCCAATGCACTTGTATTCATCATTTCAGTAGTAAAAGCAGGATTTTTGTTTGTTTTGTCTATCTCAGGTTCCCAGTTATTTAGGAAGTATGATAAAGGCTAGTAAAAATGCTTTTTGAATTCTGTGTTGTTTGTATGAGTTTATTGCTTGTTTTTTAAAGACTATTCATTGCTATTCCTGTCTTTTATATACATTCCTCAGGACAGTGTATTTATTAGCAATTTTAGAGGTAGAATTAATGTCAGTGACCACTTTGTAGCAATGTTGTCTGTCTCCTTTTAGGTGGTAATTAAAGTAACACAGGCATAGTTATTTTTCAGGAAATCTTTTGTGATTTGAAAATATAAAATGGGCTAGAGTCAAGTGTGATGGCACACACCTATACACCCAGCTACTCAGGAGGCTAAGGCAAGAGGATCCCAAGTTCGAGGCCAACCTGAGCAACTTCAGGAGACTCTGTCTCAAAATAAAAATAAAAGGGCTGAGGGTTTAGCTCAGTGGCAGAGCACTCCTGTGTTTCTTCCCAAGCATTGAAAAAAAAATTTGTGGGTGAACTGGATTATCTAGAGGTCAAAGTTTGTTAACCAACTATAATATACATATTGGTGACCCCTCAAAGAATTTTATGACTGGCCAGGGACAAGTCTAATATCGGTTAATCATTAGGAGAATATACTGTACTAAGCATCTGTTTGCAAACCCTGTTTTTGCATCCTATATCCACACACATCTTGAGGACACCTATTGGAAATTTAGTAGGAAAAATATAGTCGGTTAGTGCTTCTTAAACTTCAGTGTCTGTCAGAATCACCCGGCAAGCTTATGCTAACACAAATTATAAGGCTCCATCTGGGAGATTCCGATTTAGTCCATTTGAATTGGGCCTCAGATTTTACACTATTAACAAGTTTCCAATGGATGTTATCACTAAAGATCTCAGCACTGCACTTACAGAGCTATAGGAAAGAAGAAAGATCTTTTATTCTTTCAAAATACATTCTGTACCGTTTCACGCTATCATGTACATTGCATAACCTGTTTTTCCTATTTGAACATTTAGAAAATTTCCCCTTTCTTGTTAGTCTTTCTTTTTATTGTTAACCTAACCTCTGACACATAACCCCTTTATTTTGGTAACATTTTTTCTTTCTGATTTTGTGGCTGATACATATTACTGAAAGAGTGATTCTTTCCTGAATAATGAAGGCTTTTTTTTTTTCTTTGTGGTACTGGGGGTGGAACCCAGAGGCTTTCTACCTCCGGGCTATACTCCCAGACCTTTTTTTAAAATATTTTATTTGGAAACAGGGTCTCACTAAGTTGCTGAGAGCCTCACTAAGTAGCTGAGGTTGGCTTTGAACCTGCGCGATCCTCCTGTCTCCGCCTCCCAAGCACGGGGATTACAAGCGTGTGCCACCACGCCTGGGTAATGAAGGCTTTTAAGCTTCTCAATACATGGAAGCAATTTTGAATCCCCATCCATCTCCTATAACTGGTGATTAGTACTGAGCATTGTAGGTGGAAGAAATCAATGTCTAGGTGCTGAATTAAATGCTATTATATTTTGATCCTCTTTCTTCTAAAGTCTAAAAACATTACAAAGAGTTTTAAATAATCTGAAATTTAAACATAAAGATTAAAAAAAAGAGAAAGGAAAAAATAGAAAGCTAATAGTGGTCGATACAAAGAGAAGGTAGTATGAAATGTCTGCATCTAAATCAATTAGAATCGTAATTTATTAAGAACTTTGAGTATAGCATGCTTCTGTGTTATTTATTTGGAGTTTTATAGTAGTATTTCAAGAGGAAGCAATCAATGCTGAAATATTGATCAGAAATGAGTTGGAATAGAATGCAAACATTATAAATAGACTTTTATCTAAAAGAGTTTTTAGAAGATACTAGTTAAAGCCAATCACATTTTAGCCAAATGAGATGAAATGATAATAAAATTCTGCTCAGGATAAAATCAAGTGGTTTAAATCAAGAAACTCACCATAATAACTGGACATTGTATAAAATATTTTCTCACATGAGAGGAACCTTGAGGAATCTTTGTAAAGGCTATGTGGCAAAGAATTTTTAAAAATATATGTTTGAGAGTAAAAGTTTCATAACCTTAAAAGAGAAAAATATATTGAAGGACAAAAAGTAGATATTGAACAAATTGAAAGGCCTACTATTTCTTTTTATCTTTATTTACTTATTTTTGCAGAACTGGGCATTGAACCCAGGACATTCTACCTCAAGACTACAACCTCAGGCCTAGATTTTTTTTTTTTTTTTTGGTACTGGGGATTGAACCCAAGGCACTTTCTACCTACAAGCTACACCCCTAACCCTATTTTTATTCTTTATTTTGAAACAGGGTCTCACTAAGTTGCTGAGGGCCTCAGTAGCTGAAGCTGGCCACAAACCTGCGATTCTCCTGTCTCAGCCTCCCAAGTACTGAGAATACAAGTGTGAGCCACTGTGCTATATCTTACTTATTTAAAGACATATTACTACATATATGTGTGTGTATGTATGTATGTATGCATGTATGTATGTGGGGTTTTCTTGGTGGTACTGGGGTTCCTGGAAACATTTCTACTTCTGGACTACACTCCCAGATCCATTTTTTATACTTTTTTTTACTTGGAAACAGGGGCTCTTAAGCCAGCACAGCTGACTTTGAACCTGCGTGAGCCTCCTGTCTCTGCCTCCCAAGTGTGGGGATTACAAGCGTGTGCCACCATGCCCAGCCATATTACTATATTTTTAAATAGAAAGACTTAATATCAATAGAAGTCAATAATAACAAAATTTATATATAAATATGTATGTGGGAGGTGACAGTTATAAAATATTAGTACTGCCTGACAAAAAAGCTATGAGAATATGCAAAAGATCCAGGGAAAGGAATTTGACTTTCCAGATTCCAGAATATTAAAACTGAAAAGCCATGAAACAAAAATTTTAAAAGCCAAATTAATATGGCATTAATATAGTAGCATGCAGATTACAGGAATAGAATGAATAGTTCATAAACAAATTTCAGGTAAAATGAGACCTTAATGTATAAAATGATGTATTCAGTGATAAAAAAGAAATTATGCTGGGCGTGGTGGCGCACGTTTGTAAACACCCCCCCCCCCCCCCCCCCCCCCCCGCTTGGGAGGCGGAGACAGGATCACGCAGGTTCGAAGTCAGCCTCGTGCGCTGGCCTAAGAGACCCTATTTCCAAATTTAAAAGTATAAAAATAAGTCTGGGAATGTAGCCCGGAGGTAGAGGGTTTCCAGGAACCCCAGTAACACCAAAAAATGATTTTTTTTTTTTGGTGGTACTGGGGTTCCTGGAAGCCCTTCTTCCTCCGGGCTACACTCCCAGACCTATTTTATATTTTTGAAACAGGGTCTCTTGCCAGCGCGGCTGGCTTCGAACCTGCGCGATCCTCCTGTCTCCGCCTCCCAAGCGCGGGGATTACAAGCGTGCGCCACCACGCCCGGCATATTTTTAAAAAGGTTCTGTTCTTGGCCGGGTTTGGTGGCACACGCTTGTAATCCCCGCGCTTGGGAGGCGGAGACAGGAGGATTGTGCTGGTTCAAAGCCAGCCTCGCTGGCTTAAGAGACCCTTTTCCCAAATAAAAATATAAAATAAATCTGGGAGTGTAGCCCGGAGGTAGAAGGATTCCATCTCCAATACCACCACCACCAACAAAAAAAGGTTCTGGTCTTATCGACTGCCCATCTGGAAAAAATAAAATTGAAACCTATTTGATCTATTATACAAAACCAAACTTCAAATAAAAACTATAGGAAATAGAAGAGACTTGCAATAATATTAAAGAGGTGTTTATATAATCTAAGGTTTGAAGACTGCAAAACTAGAAGTCATAAAAGAAAATATGGCTATGATTGACTACAGGAAAATGGATTTTTTTCAAATATGTTATAAAGTTAACAATGAGACGATAAATGTAAATAGATATTTATAAGAGAATTGGTAACTCAAGGTCTAATATCAATATTTTAAAAATTAACAAAAATTGTAGAAAATTTAAAAAGTGATAAAAGACCCTTGAAAATATTTTAAGTGAAACATAACAAAGATACCATACCATATATTTCACCCTTCCTACCTTCCTTCTTCCCTTCCATCCTTCCTTCCTTCTTTCATTTTTCTCTTTTTTCTTCCTTTCTTCATTCTTTCCTTTTTTTTCTTCTTGATGGTAAGGATTGAGTCCAAGCACATTCTACCTCCAAACTATATCTCTAGCCTTTATTTATTTATTTATTTATTTATTTATTTATTATTTATTTTTTATGTTGTGGTCCTGGTAATTGAATGTCCGGGGACATTTAACCTCCTAGCTCTATTCCCAGTCCTATATTTATTTGTTTGTTAATTTATTTATTTATTTTTAACTTAGTTTATTTTATTTATTTATTTTAATTTTTTTGTTATTGGTGCATTGTAGTCATACACTGTAATGGAGTACAAGATGGTAGAGGCATATAGGCCTCCATCACTCATTTAGCCCTTCCCCAATTCCCTCCCAATGCCTTCTGCCTCCCCCTTCTCCAGTTTGGCTTAGTGATTGACTTTGAAATGTTTGTTAATGTACACCATGTACATTAGGGGATTTCCTTCTTTCCCCCACTTATCCTCTCAGTTAGGTCGCCTTATTTTTTGTGACTGACTAATCTCACTTAGGGCAATGTCCTCCTTGGTTAAGTTTATTTTTAAATATTTTTTGTGAGATATCATAAGTAGAAGTATATTCTGGATTTCTTTTTCAGTAGATTTATACTTGGTATACAGAAAAGCTTCTGATTTTTTAAGATTGATTTTGTATCCAAACACTTTGTTGAATTTGTTGATCAGATCTATAAGCCTTTTGGTTGAGTTTGTTGGGTTTTTTAAATATAGTATTATCTGCAAATAGGAATAGCTTCAGTTCTACTTTTGTTATTTGTGCTTCTTTAAATACTCCTTTTCTTATTGCTCTGGCTAGAGTCTCAGGTACTTTACTGAAAAGCAATGGTCATGATGGATATTTTTGTCTTGTTCCTGTTTTAAGGAGGAACTCTCACAGTTTTCCCGTTTAATGTATGATATTGGCTATAGGCCTATTGTAGATTGCCTTTATGATGTTGAGATATGTTCCTTCTATTCCTATTCTCTGCAGTGCTTTTAGCATAAATAGGTGTTGGATTTTATGAAATGCTTTTATAGCATCTATTGAAATGATCATGTGATTTTTTTCTTTGGTTCTGATTATGTGATGAATTATTTGCATTGGTTTTTTGTATGTTGAACCAACCTTGCATCCCTGGGATGAACCCTATTTGGTCATTGTATATAATTTTTTTGATGTGGTTTTGAATGCATGTTGCTAGTATTTTGTTTAGCAGTGTTATATCTAAGTTTATCAATGATCTAGGTCTACAGTTTTATTTCCTTGAGTTGTCTTTATGTGGTTTTGGTATCAATGTGATGTTGGCTTTGTTGAATGTGTTTTAGAAAGTCATGTTTCTTTCTCTTTAATGGAATAGATTGAGAAATTTTCTAATTTTTTCAACCTATTTTAATTTTTATTTTGAAATAAGGTTTTGCTATGTTGACAAGAATATAACAATTAGCTGAGGCTGTCCTAGAACCTGCAATAATACTATCTCAGCCTGCCAAGTACTGGGATTACAAGTGTGTGTCACCATGCCCAGCTTATTTATTTATTTATTTATTTATTTTTTGGTGGTACTGGGGTTCCTGGAAGCCCTTCTACCTCTGGGCTACACTCCCAGACCTATTTTTATATTTTTATTTAGAAACAGGGTCTCCTAAGCCAGCGCGGCTGGCTTCGAACCTGCGCGATCCTCCTGTCTCCGCCTCCCAAGCGCGGGGATTACAAGCGTGCGCCACCACGCCTGACTCCTTTTTTAAAATTTATTTTGTTTTGTTTTGTGGTTCTAGAGATTGTAACCAGGAGCATTCTACCTCCAAGCTATACTTCCAGCCTGAATTTTTTATCCTTAATTTTGCAGAGGGACTCACTAAGTGGCTGAGGCTGGCCACAAACCTGTGATCGTCCTGTCTCAGCCTCCCATGTACTGGGATTACAAGTGTGTGCCACTATGCCCAGCTTGCTATTTAATGAGGAAAAAAACAGAAGTATTATTAAAATGTCATGTTATCTCCAGTCTGAGTGGAGGTTGCAAATGACAGTAAAAATTATAGTGAAGGCTAAGCAGCTAAACATTGCAGATATTAATGTGATATTTTATAGGTTTTTAATCAGTGTGGCAGTAGCTGTTGAAATTAAAAGTGAATATATTCTTTGATCTAGTATTTACACAGTTCCACAGATTCTGTATCATAGAAATCAAAGCATTATTAATTAAAGTTATATCTATAAGGATTTTATTGCAACAGTGCTCACAGCATTATAGTGAAGAAGGTTAAATATATTCTCTATTACATGTACATCAAAGAAAATATCCACACACTTAAACAATACATTTTATTAATACAAACAGATTTGGATTATTTTCTATAGGATATTTTGAGTAAGTAAAGCAAGAGGAGAAAAGGTTACTATAATTTATTCTTTTTGTGTATGTGTGTGGTACTAGAGATTGAACTCAGAGACATTATATTTCTCAGCTATACTCCTAGACCTTTTTTTAGTTTTTGTTTTGAAACAAGATCTTGCAAGATTGATGAGAGTCTTGCAAAATTGCTGAGGCTGGTCTCAAACCTAAGATCCGTATGTATCAGCCTCCCAAGCACCTGGATTGCAGGCTTGTGCCACCACACCCAACTCATTTATTTTTGTAAAATATAAATAACCAAAGATATTCTCTATTTATACTGATATATGCATATACATTTAGGATGAAAAAACCAAAGAAAGTAAGGAGCTAAGCTCCTTTTGAGCAAGTAGAACACATTGTAGCATGCATCAAATATGCCAGTCCTGGTAGTCAAATTGTGGTAGGTTTCCGGGCGTGGTGGTGCACACTTGTAATCCCTGCGCTTGGGAGGCTGAGACAGGAGGATCGCACAGGTTCAAAGCCAGCCTCAGCTACTTAGTGAGGCTCTCAGCAACTTAGTGAGACCTGTAAGACCCCTCAGAGGGGAGACCCTCAATCAGCCTTGGGATAAGCGACTACAGCAAGAACACACAAGAAACTTTAATCTTGATGCAAAAGCAAAAGGTAAAAGGAGCCAGTGCACTGGGGCCGACCCGTATAGGAGTTCGGCCCCGAGCCGCTGAAACTGAGGGTATTTATAGGGAAAAGACCATTAGGGGGTTTTGTGCTAAATTGCATGCGTTTACAGAACATTACAGAATCATTTGAAAATTACATTCTGTAGTCAAGAGTTAGATAATACCAGGTGTAGTCAGTAAGCTCCCGGGTCAAGGCGCTCTGACTCAGTCAGTATAGATAAGATGGGGTGGGCTTATCGCACATTTTACATTCCTAAGCTGTGAGCTGCAGTAAAATATACTTTTTCTTTTTAACTATTAGCTGGCTGTTTTAACTGTTAGCTAGCTGCTAGGGGCTTATGATTTTTCTTCTAAATGGAGCCTTTCATTCCCCACTCCTTTTAGGAAATAGTTCTAATCTTAGAACTAAGTTTCTGAGTCTACATGTTTAAGGACTTCGGGTGTAACTCTTTGGTACTGCTGGTGTAGCATTAAAACCTGAAAGGCATTAACTCATTCCTTAACAAAGGCAATTAATCTATTTATTATACAAGGTCCTATGGTAAGCAAAAGCAGTAATAGTAGAAGTGGCCCCATAAAAGCAGATATTAATGCAATCATCCAAGGAGACCTTATTGAACTATTCTTTAAACCATCCTTTTTGCAGGTTTCGTTTCCACTATTTATCTTTTAACCGCTTTCTAAATCTTGCCATCGATTTCTGAAATACCCCAGAATGGTTAGCATAAGAACAGCATTTCTCCTAGTAGGAGAAGGTGTAGATAAGCAGTTATTGTTGCCATCACAGGACTTCCTAATGAGGTGCAGCTTCAATGAGTTGGTAAGATGTCATCTAAGTTCCATTCCTTTGGTTTGTGCTTCTCGCACGGGGGGTGGGGGGGAAGTGCTTTCAAAGTTCAGTTCCATCAACAGTTCTGTTTATGGTTCAAATGTCCTCGTTATCTGCTCCAGTTATTGCTTGACTTGAGAGCGGTGAATTCAGTAGCATTTTCTTTTATCTTCACTGCAGCCAGGGTGCTACTCAGACCAGGTCACCTGGCTGTGCAACTGGGGTGTTGGGTTGATCTTCTTTACACCAGGTAGTGGGTTTGCTCTTTGACCGTTTGGAGAACCTGTAAGGACCTAGGCACAAGGCTGGCATTTCTTAGTTAGACTCTGTATCTTAAGGGTTTAAACAATATGCTGTAACATCACCAATCTAAGTTTTACAGTAGCCTGTATCCCAAAGAGTTAGTTTTCTAGATGCTTACATTTTAATCAGAACTGGCTAGAATAGCAATGTTTTGAACAACCTTGAATAATATAACCTGATCGCTGAGTTTCTTTACTCATGAGGCTGTTTTTCTTGGTCACTTACTTCATATTAGGGTTAGAGTCAAATCAGCAGGATTAGACCAGCTAGCATATAAATCTAGGCTTAATTATCTTATAAGCTTAAGATATCATAAATTTCTTTGGCCTTGGAGTGTTGTCAGCCTCAGATACAAAATAAGTTTCTACTGAATAAAACTCTAGGAGAGACAGAGCGAGCAGAGAACTAAGCCTGATATTTAAAGAAATGTAATATTTTGCCTGTTACCTCAAGAGCTACCCAGGCTTTCATCAGCTGGTCAGAGGGCTGATCAGGGTTTTGCTGAGCCTTGGGCATCCTTAGTTCTCAGCCACGAAGGAGCAGACTGACCTCACTTCCCTCCGGAAGTGAAGGCAACATGCTTTGTAGAGGTGGCACATCTTATGCAGGTGGGACTTCTTTCAGGGAAGTCCTTGACACGACACCCAGGCATCTTTGCCATGCTGGCAGGTATAAGGCCTTTAGCTTTCTCCCTTTCTGTATAAGAAGCCTTTGGTAACTCTGAGGGGGCAAAGACTTATTATTCAATGTAGGGCTGTTAAATGGGCTTGTCTCTGTGTCTGCATCTGTTCATTCTGATGCTTAACTTTGTTTACCCTATTTCCGTTGTTGAGACACTCCAAAGGTTAAACTTAAAAGCTGATTAATGGGAGCCTTCATCCCAGAGACACAGTAGGATATGCATCTCATTTTTGTTATATTAAACATAATAGTTAGATTTTAAATTTTATTTGTATATTTATCAGGGTTTTTTGCACATTGACCCATTTTTATGCTGGACTACACTAGTAACTATAAGCTATGTGAGCTAACAGTATTGATAAAAATCAGATAGCTTTATCTTTTAAATGACAATATTAACAATGAAAATAAATATGTTATTATCAATAATAAAACACTTACTTAATCAGGATAAACAGATTTTTAACCCAGGTTTTAAGGCTAAATCTCTGAATCAAAAGACAAAATCTTATTGGTTAGTTCACATACAAATATAAAATTTACATATTTTTAACCTTTAACTTCTGATTTTTGAAAAATTTTTTTAGCACATTTAGATAACTCTAGATATAGAATGACATTATGATTTAAATATTTATTACCAGGAAGACAATATGATGGTAGTTGTCTCAGCCTGAAGAAAACAAAGTATGTTAATCTTTCAGTAACGACCTTAAACCTTTAACAATTTAAGCCACATGAACCAAGGTATCTTCTTATTATTGTTTGATTTACTTATTTAGCAAACATTTAACAAAGTTTTCCTTTAAGAACAAAAAGCTGCTGGGGATTGAGCCAGTAGCAAGAATAAGTCTTCACATGTAGGCCAAATAATAAAATATTTTTTTTGTCTCTGAGCCATCAGGCTAGAGTTATAATTAACATTGACCTTGGTCAGCCAAAGCTAACCCTTAGTTTAGTTAACACCAAGTGTTAAAACACAAATACCTGTATTTAGAAAAATTATTATATAAATTGTTATAAAAAGCAAGCTGTATTAATCCAATATTAATTATCAATTATACAAAGGAATTTTAATTCAAAGCCTTTATACCTTGTAGGACTATATATTTCTGTATTTTGAAATTTTTATAAACAATTTTTTAGCAGACAGATAAAAAATGACCCAAAATTATTTAAGGACACATGTGGACAGTACATGCTCCAAATTCCAAAGTGGGCATGTACCCTGTGTTATTTGTATTGGTATCCATAACACCTAGGCTCTGATTATATTTTTAATACTGCCACATTAATACATTTTGATGCCTCTTTCCAATACTGGTACATTTTTCTCTCTGTTTAGTAACTTCCTGACACCTGTTAGGACAAAGGTAAACACAGAAAATACATTTTGATTTTTATAATTGTTGCTAACAATCATGAGCCCAATTTTTATTAAATTTTTCTTATTTTTATTATATACCTGTACCCCTAGCAAAGGAATAAGGATGCTGACTCAGTTATAAACTGCTTCGAGCTGAACAGGGACGAAGTTGGGGGCCCGGCTTTAGGGTACAGGCATGCAGGTGGGTGGTGAGGGAGTCAAATGGGTGAGTATGTCTCTATGGCAGTTCAAAGGGCTTTGATAGATATCTGTCAGGTTCCGTCTATAACACCATCTGATGCAGGAGATAACACAAAATAGTTAGACAGGGCCACAAAGCAACATGACAAGGAAAGAAAAGTGAATTGATTTCCATAACTGCTCTCTGATAAATAATTTTGAAGCCAGTTTTAAAGAATTATCTTTCCCCAATGTTTTCTTTGGGAATACACAAGTGGTAGGCTTATTAGAAATTTATTTTTTTAATAATTTATCTTTATCACATATGCAAATATATCACAAACACTGTTTTGCAACTTATTACACCTTTTGCAACATGTTTTAATCTTCTTGTTTTATCCTGTTTTTTACTTTTTTCATTTGGGACAATTTTGGGATAAAACTTACAACCAAACAAATTCCATCCATGCTTTATATTTTGCTTTAACCCTCTAATTATTTATCTGGTTTTTTATTTCCCTTAGGGACAACCTTAGGACAAACCTCACAATATGCTTTCTTAGTTTTACAAAACCTTCTTTTTCTGTACTTACCAACATATAAAGAAATTCAAATGAAATATAAAATAGGTCTGGGAGGATACCCTGGAGGTAGAAAGCCCCTGGGTTCCATTCCTAGTACCACAAAAAAAAAAAAAATTGTGGTAGGTGGTCAAATTGTGGTCTCCTTGACCTGTATTTATAACTAGAGAAACTTCTTATATCAGGAGACAGATTACAATCCTGCACACTCAGCAAGAGCATGAAATAACAGAGGCACTGTGAGTTGCAAACAAGCATACAGAAAAATAGAGATGAACATTTATAAGATTTCCAACATGGGTAATCTTGGAAGAAAAAGTGGAAGTGGGGGGAAGTATGAAAATATGGGGAAGAATAAGGCAAATGAAAAAAGGCTAAATTTAATAAACACATAGATGATAGAAATATTTAATAATTGCATATATACACATATATTTATAATTATATTTTTAAATTATAGGTTTAAGTTACAAATAGTTTTTGAATGTTAAAATACTAATATTTGTCATTTTAATCTTATTAAAAATTTTTTTAATTTACTTTTTTATTGGTGCATTGTATTTATACATCATAATGGGGTAAAAAACTTGTATAGGCACTTAATGGCCTTCTATTAATTTTAGGATGAGATGCCTATCCCTAAATAAAGCATATAATGTCTTCCTTTTAAAATCCCTGCTTGGGAAAGGGCGGGGCAAGATGGCAGCGGCCACGGTTGCAGTGGTGATCATGGCCATTGAAAAGGACATGCATTCCTTGTAAAAGCCCTGGACACCAAATTGTGGTTTAATATCTGATTGGGACAACCTAAGGAGACATTTCCAGCCATGGCTTCTTATCTATAATACAGGAGAGAGAGTGGTTAATGGAGGAACTGGAAGCAAGATGACAACAAGGCGCCCACCATGCAAGAAAAGTGATTTTTGGAAGAACATCCCGGAAGAGGTTAGAGAAAAGAGTGATTTAGCCGCACATGCTGGAGAACTCTTAACAACATACCTTGTGAGAAAAATGATCCGGGTGTGGTGGAGGGAGCCCAGCAGTGCCAGGCAGGAAGCCCAGCGGAGCATCCTGGGGTGCTCAGTGCACCTGGCCACCACACTCCTCTATGTTGCATTGGGGGCCATGATGTGCTCAGAACAGCAGATCCTGCTCTACACAGTGAGGCTGTGGCCTCCGATCTTGGAGGGGAGATAAAATCCATTGCTGCTGAGTGCTCGATCTCACCTCTTGAAAACACACATACTGTCTTCTCTTATTAAAAAATATTGGAGAGGGGTCAAGATGGCGGCAGCGGCAGCCAGAATTTAGGAGATGCAGACAAATCCTATCCAATCTACCTTGAACTTTTGGGAAAAAAATCTCTGCAAAGGGGGACTGCTCCTGCTGAACATGCTTAAGAATTCTGGTCATCATACCATGTACAGAAGGAGCTCAGTGGAGAACCAGGAGGAAGGTGGCAGCAGCAGGGGTGGAGGAGGCCAGTATTTGGGAGAGGCAGAGATCAGATCCAATCCACCTTGAACTTTCAAAAAAATTGTCCCACAGGTATGCTGTTATGGCCACGTGTGCTTAGGAATTCTGGACAACTTGCTGTGTGGGAAAAGTGTTTGGGAGAGAATTGAGATGGTGGAGGCAGTGGCAATGGCAGCAGCCAGTATTTGGGAGAGGCAGAGATCTGAATCAATCCAACTTGATCTTTTGAAGAAATTGCCCCAAAGGTAGAATGCTACTGCCACACATGCTCAGGAATTCTGGAAAGCATACTGTGTGGGAAAGGTGTTCCAGACAGAACCAAGATGGCGTTGGTGGCAGCAGCAGTGGGGGTGACCAGTATTTGGAGGGGCAGACAGATCCAGTCTAATCCACCTTGAACTTTTGAGGAAATCTCCCCAAACATACACTGCTCCTGCCACACATGCTCGGGAACTCTGGACAACATGCTATGTGCTGAAAGCATTTGGGGAGGTATCATAGGGAGCCCTGCATAGCCAGGATGGGCTGCCACACTGCATGTTCTGGGAGACATTAGCCTTCATGGCCACTGTTCTCCTCTGTGCAGAGCGAGAGGCCAGGGTGCACACGGAGCAGCAGAGCCTGCTCTGCAAAGTAAAGCTGTGGACCTCTGCCTTTGGAGGAAAGACAAAATTCATGGCCACTAGGTATTTGGGGTCCCAGCTCTTGCAAAAGACATGTACTGCTCTCTCATATAAAAAAAAAAAAATGGAAGAACGTCGGGCGTGGTGGTGTATGCTTGTAATCCCCATGCTTGGGAGGTGGAGACAGGAGGATCATGCAGGTTCGAAGCCAGCCTCTCTGGCTTAAGAGACCTTGTTACCAAATAAAAATATACATTAAAAAATAGGTATCCAGGAGTGTAGCCCGGAGGTAGAAGGGTTTCCAGGAACACCAGTACCACCAAAAAAAAAAAAAAAAAGGAAAAAAAAGGGAACATCTGTAGATGACCTGCTCATCTGCTCATAGTGACAGAGACCAGAGCCTGATGCACAGCAAGGCCAGTGCCAGGGCCTTTGAGGCCAGGATAGGAGCCTGCCAGGCGGTGAGGCCGGGGCTGGGGCCAGTGAGGCCGGGATCGGAGCCTGCCATGTGGTGAGGCCTGTGCTGGGGCTAACGAGGCTGGGATAGGAGCCTGCCATGTGGTGAGGCCTGTGCTGGGGCTAACAAGGCTGGGATAGGAGGCTGCCTTAAGGCAAGGCCAGTGCTGTGGCCTCCGAGGCTGGGATCAGAGCCTGCCATGAGGCAAGGCCGGTGCTGGGGCCTCCTAGGCAGGATCAGAGCCTACCATGAGGCAAGGTCAGTGCTGGGGCCTCCAAGGCCAGGACCAGAGCCTGCCAAGTGGTGAGGCTGGTGCCAGGGCCATCAAGGCTGGGATCGGAGCCTGCTGTGAGGCAAGGCCAGTGCTGTGGCCTCTGAGGCCAGTATCAGAGCCTGCCGAGGGGTGAGGCTGGTGCTGAGGTCAGCAAGTCTGGGATGGGTGTCTGCTGTGAGGCTGGGTCCAGAGCCTGCCAAGGAGTGAGGCCGATGCTGGGGCTCCGAGGCTGGGATTGGAGCCTGTCATGTGGCAAGGCCAGTGCTGGAGCCAGCGAGGCTGGGATCAGAGCCTGCCATGAGGCAAACCCAGTGCAGGAGCCAGTGAGGCCAGGATCAGAGCCTGCCGAGTGGCCAGGCCAGTGCCAGGGCCTTCAAGAGTGGGATCGGAACCTGCAATGCGGCATACACAGAGAAATATCACAGAAAAGAAAAAATCAGATGGTTTCCCTAATATGCAAGAACTAGGAAGAAATGGGTAATAGGAGGAAATCTAGTTGAAGAAAGGGCCCTATGGAGGAGTAATTAAGGTGATCTGTGAGAGGGGATAGGATGGGGGAAGATAGAATCTCTTTAAAGCACATGATGTACTTAAACAAATATATCAAAGTTAATCATTAAATCAAGCATGGGATTGAGGGAGGGGGAGAGAATGGGATGGGGATTGGATAAGGGCTAATTGGATGATGCGTGCTTGTATATCTTCACAAGTCTTGTATTCCATTGAGACATTTGACTACAATGCACCAATAAAAATATATTAAAGGAAAAAATAAATAATTCAGTACCAATTAAACAAAATAAAAAAATAAAATGTTGTGACTCTAAAAAAAAAAAAAAAACTGGCCTTCAACTTTAAATTCTGGATATTTTATAGTTTCCCCAGAATATTTATATAGTATCCCTTTCTGCATAACCTATACAATTTTGGACTGTAATTTTATTTCAATTATATTTTATTTCAATTATTTAAAATCAATTTAATATAAACATTATTCATTTAGCAAACAGCCTGAACCAGTAAAAGTTTTAACTGTAATCAGAAAAAAAAATCCCTGCTTGACTTTTTATCCTGACCTTCAGCTGCCTCTGTTAACTTTTGCGTCTTGACTATGCTGAAGATCAAGAAGCAAAGGAAGTCACATGCTACTCATCTAGAGGCTAGCCCTCAGTGATATAAAAGTTAATTTAGATATGTGATTTTGAGAAAATATATGTCTTTCCTTATTACAGCATTAGACTTTATTATTGTCCCAAAGCATGGTACAAAAAGAGCTCTGCTGAGAGCTTGGTAGTTGTGTTTATTAAGCTGGTCAATTACTATAACCTAAATAATACCTTCTTAAAATATAATGATTGTTCATTTGAAGAAGTACATTCATAAATGCTAACAGTGAGAAACACTATGAAGAGTGTTTTTCTAGAAGAGGGAATTTCAGGATCTTCTCCAAACCTTTTATTGTGTTACATTTAAAAATTTTAAAGGTTTATAAGCAACTATTATGAAGTTCTAAATGTTAAACATCATTTATGACTTCAGGAGAAGCTTCTTTACAGTGATCAGCAATAAAATTAAGAAATAAAAATAAGCAAGGAATTCTAGCGACAGAAAACAAGAGCAAGGGATGTTTCAGGGAGGTTTCTGGTGCCTTCCTAACCCTTCCAGTCTAGTCTGAATTTCAGGTTAGAATGGAGGAAAGATTATGGTTCTCAATCTCAGATTTGGTGGGATGACACAGTATATTGTCAGACTAAACATATGGCTTAAAATCTGCCTAAAGAAATTATGATATATCCACACCAAGGAATACTGTATAGTTACTAAAAAGAATGGACCATTTCTTCCTATATCAACGCGGATCAATGTCTGAAATACTGTTAAGAAAAAAAAAAGCCAGACAAGATTATGCACACATAATCTTTACACAATTGATAGAATACTATATACATCTCAAAGCAGGATGTCTTTGAAACAACATACCAGAAATAGAAAGCATTTTTTATGATGAAAAGAATAAATTGGTTGGAAAAGAAGAAAACTGAATCACTACTCTTTAACTCTTAGATTTGTTTAGAATTTATTATTGGTTGATGTGATAGAATATCTTGACCCTGAATAAGTAAGTTAACTGAGCCAAGTGTGGTGGTGCACACCTGTAATCCCAGTACTTGGGAGGCTGAGATAGCAGGATTGTAAACTCCGGATCAGCCTTAGCAACTTAGCAAGACTCCCAACAAGCCGGTGAGACCCTGTGGTATGTAGTGACTAAAAGTAAGAGGCAAGACCGTTCCAAGCTTAAATGAGGAGAGGCTCATCATCAGCTAATCCTTCTGTATCAGAGACAGTATCATGTCTCGAAGGTGAGGAGTTCATCTTAGTAAGTACTGCCTAAATGAGGGAGTTTGTGCAAGATATTGATTCTCTCTGCAGATTCCCCCAAAGTAACAGCCTCAAAGGATTGCTGTGGGTTCAAATGCAATATTCCAGATAAAACACTCAGTAAGGATTAGCTATTGAGGCCCTTATTCTCAGCATTGGAAAATCAACACAGATCACAAATCTCTCTTAAAGCTTGATTTTGCCCCACCGCACCACTTTAAGGAAGAGATGTCTTTGTGTAGCAAAGCTCTGTGTCAGCAAATCCTAGGGCTACAGATGTGTAGGCAACAGTGGCTGGGAGTGTTTTGGAAGGATGGAAAGTTATATGAGTGGGCTTCATGTTGTAAAGTCTTGTAGAAAAATAAACTTTAAGATGCATCATTCAGATAATTTCATTCTCAGATCCTCAAATTGTGAATAATCTTATTATAAAGGATTAGTTTTTCATGACCAAAACTTTTTTAGAATATAGAGTACTTGATTATCTTAATTCAAGTTTACAAAACAGTAGCCATTGAATTTCTGGGATGATTGTTAAAATTTCTTGATCTTCCCAGTAATAATTTTTAACTTTCTATGGCTCTGGGAACAATCGTCCCTATTTCAGTGTTCTCTAGTTGCTAAGTTCAGTCATCTGAATATTTTATATCCTAGTGCTTTTTTTTTTTAGTATTGTAAATGTTTCTAAGTGATTCCAAGGCATTGACTGTTAAATTATGTAAATATAAAAATGGTAATGAATGAGAAGATTTACATAAGTAAACTTTGTCTGGATATTGGAGTTATTAAAGAATTTAAAAATAATGTTGGGCTCTAAATGCAAGAGTACTGTTAGGGAATATTGATGGAATGTCAGTTTTTGTACTTTGCTGCTGAGAGTTGGGAATGTCAGAGTTTTCATAATGGTGAGCACAGTTGACCATCCTCATCTCAGGAACCAGTTCCCTGCCCTTGCCTGCCATCAGCAACTGTTGTCTCTGAAGTCACAGTCATGTCATCTGAAGTAATGTTCTTATTAAGTTGCAGATTACTTTTCTTCAAGAGATTTTGCCAAAACTTTTTTTTTTGTTTCGGTGGTACTGGGGTTCCTGGAAACCCTTATACCTTCGGGCTGTACTCCAAGACACCTAATTTTTATATTTTTATTTGGAAACAGAGTCTAGTAAGCCAGAAAGGCTGGCTTAGAACCTGCACAATCCTCCTGCCTCTGCCTCCCAAGCGCAGGGATTACAAACGTGCACCACCATGCCCAGAAAGGCTTTGTCAAAACTTTAGCAATGCATGCTTTATTTAAATTAAGCCCTTAATAAATATGTAAGTTCAGGAAGTTCAGGTGTGTCTGTGTCAGTTTGGAGGAGGGTGTGTTTGACACAAAATAAGTAATTTAGATTCAAAGCAGGATTTAAAGTGAGTAGCCATAAAGAGCTGAAGAACTGGACTATCATAAGAAAAGCAACTTTTTTTAATTAGAGTAATGGCAACCTAACACTTTTGTTTTTTTCATATGTATCTGGGATTCTTTTCTGTTTTACCTATTGTTTTATCAATTACTCTCATATTCCTTGAATCAGGGACTTGTATGGTTGTGACATGTCTAGAACATGTGTGGTCCTAGACACTCAATTTATGGATCTCTGGCTTTGATAAATTTTTTGAGGTACAATTTCATATGACCAGCCTATGTATCATGTACCAGCCAGCTTAACCACTATCAGACCTGTGTATTCACCATCTGAAGAGAATGGAATGATGATGATGATGATGATGATGATGATGATGATGATGATGATAGTGATGATGTTGATTGTGTTGGGTGAACTTAGAGAATTCTGACTCCAAGATATACCTCCAGTCATTTTAAGTTTTTTTTTTAATATTTGAAACAAGGTCTCACTAAGTTGCTGAGTATGTCCTTAAACCTGCTTCCCATTATCTCAGAAGAACTGAGCATTGAGAGACAAAGGTTTCTTTCCTTTCCTTTGTCCCTTTTTTCTTCCTTCCTCAAACTCCTCTCTCTCCCTCTCTCCCTTCCCATTCCTCTCCTCTCCCCTCCCCATCCTAAGCCTCCTTTCTCTTCCTTCTTGTTCTTTTTATTCTTGTTCTCCTTCATGTTCTAGTAGTTGTTGTTGTTGTTGTTGTTGTTGTTGTTGTTGTTGTTGTTGTTCTTCTTCTTCTTCTTCTTCTTCTTCTTCTTCTTCTTCTTCTTCTTCTTCTTTTTCTTCTCCTTCTTTTTCTTCTTCCTCTTCTCTCCTCTCCTGCCTCTCTCTCTCTCTCTCTCTCTCTCTCTCTCTCTCTCTCTCTCTCTCTCTCTCTCTCCCTCTCTCCCTTCCTCCCTCCCTCCCTCCCTCCCTCCCTCCCTCCCTCCCTCCCTCTCTCATGGTATGAGAGTTGTGGACAAGCTATGGGATGTCAGTAATTATACAATACTTGAGACAATTTGTTCTGTTTGTGTGGAGTCTATGACAATTAGCAATTAGAGATCAGAAGAACCTGCAATGCCTGGAAGAAGACTCCATCTAATCCTGTCTTGGCAATGACTAGGTATACTCTGTGAATTAAACAAAAGAATATCCCTAGGCAAGTCTTCATTGCTTGAAGTGGTCAGTAGATGTATGTTAGGTGCACTGCCAGAAGTGTCACAGTGCTCTCCAGTGTCAGACTTCCAGTTCTATCTACCTCATATCTAAACTTCGACCTCCAATATTTCACAATTCTCTGCACAATTCTCCTTTCCTTATAACCAGTGGCATAGTTTCTCTTTTTAACAATCATTTTATCTTTCTTTTCCTCAGTCTGAAGATGAAAAATCATCTGATTGGTGGACAAAATAGTAGTGGGCTTCCTGGATTTCTAAAATAATGCACTTAGTTCTCTCCTGGGTGTGAAAGCAAACTGGACTTCTTACATATGTCTAGGATGAAAAGAACTTTCAGGTATAAATGCACAAAAGTACATCATCCTGTTAGGTTTTTTGTTGTTTGGTAAGAATGCTATACATGAGATCTACCATCTCAATACATTTTAAGGGCACAATACAGCATTGCTGTATATTAAATGTTTTATTTATTTTTTAATATTTTATTTTATTTTATTTTTATGTGGAACATATTGAAAGTGGCATACATTCACACAGTGCTTGGTGACCTCTCCCCTTGCTTTGCCTTCTCCTATTTCCAATAGTGAGTGTCCAGATTGACCACGCTACATTCACACTTATACAAATATCTGAATGTAGCTCTTCAAGTTACTCAACCTGAGCCTTCCTCTCCTACCCTTCCTTTCTAGCTTTGCTGAGGTTTTCCCTCCATTACCTGGAGTCCCTCTGGTATTCCTAATACTTCCTAGTTTGGGCATATTTAAAAAAAAATATGTCCTATCTCTTTCTGTGCTTGGCTGATCTCACTTAATATAGTGTTCTCCAGCTCGTTCCATCTTCTTGTGAATGACATGATTGTGTTCTTCTTTATAGCTGAGCAGAATGCCGTTGTGTGTATTTCCCATAATTTTGCAATCCATTCATCTTTGATGGAGACCTAGGTTAGTCCCGTATTTTGGCTATTACGAATTGTGCTGCTATGAACATGGGTATGCATATGTTACTGTAGTTCTCTGATTTTAACTCCTTTGGAAAGTTACCCAGAAGTAGTATAGCTGGAGCACATGGTGGATCCATTCTAAGGAATCTCCACACTGATCTTCATAGTGGCTGAATTAGTTTGGACTCCCACCAACAGTGTAAAAGAGTTCCTCTTTTCCCTCATCTTTGCCAGCATTTGTTGTTATTTGACATCTTTATGCTTGCCTTTCTGATTGGGGTTAGATGGAATCTCGGCATAGTTTTTATTTGCATCTCCCTGATGGCTAATGATGTTGAACATTTCTTCATGTATGTATTGGCCATTAGTATCTCTTCTTTTGTGAAGTGTCTATTCAATTCAGTTGCATATTTCTTGATTGTGTTATATGTTTTAATAGTGTAGAGTCTTTTGAACTCTTTATATATTTTGGATATTAGCCCTTTATCAGAGTGGTGGCTGGTAAAGATCTTCACCCATTCTGTAGGCTTTCTCTTTAGGTTCTTGCTGGTTTCTTTTGATGAACAGAAACTTTTTAGTTTGATGCCATCCCACTTGTTAATTCTTGCTTTAATTTCCTGAGCTTTGGAGGTCTTGTTGAGGAAGTTACTGTCTGTGCCTACAAGTTGGAGTTTTGAACATATATGCTCCTCTAATAACTTCAGAGATTCTGGTAATTTCTAAGTCTTTGATCCATCTCGAGTTGATTCCTGTGTATGGTGAGAGGTAAGGATTTAGTTCCATCTTTCTACAAATGGATAGTCAGTTCTCCCAGCACCATTTGTCAAAAAGGCTGTCTTTTCTCCAGCGTACAAGTTTGGCCCCTTTGTCAAAGATCAATTGACTATCAGTGTGTGGGTTTGTTTCTATACCTTCTATTCTGTTCCATTAGTCTGTATGCCTGTTGTTGTGCCAATACCATGCAGTTTTTACTACTATTGATCTGCAGTATATTTTGAAGCCCTGGATTGTGATGCCTCCTGCATGGTTCTTATTGCTGAGAATTGCTTTGGCTATTCTGGGTCTTTTCTTTCTCTATATAAAATTCACGACTGATTTTTCTAGGTCTCTGAAGAATGTTGTTGGTATTTTGATAGGAATTGCATTGAATCTCTAGATCACTTTTGGAAGAATGACCATTTTCACGATATTTATTCTGTTTATTCACGAGCAAGGTAAATCTTTCCATTTTCCAAGGTCTTCTTCAATTTCTTTCTTTAATGTTTTATAGTTTTCATTGTAGGGGTCTTTTATGTCTTTAGTTAGGCTTATTCAATAGGTATTTTATTGGTTTTGAGGTTATTGTGAATGAAATTTTCTTCTTTATTTCTTTCATTGTGGATTGTTGGCATATTGAAAAGCAAGTGATTTTTTTAGATTGATTTTGTATCCTGCAACATTGCTGAATTGGTTAATCAGCTCCAGTAGTTTTTTGGTTGAGTTCTTTGGGTCTTCTAGATAAAGAATCATGTCACCTGCAAACAAGGATAATTTTAATTCTTCTTTTCCCATTTGAATTCCTTTGATATCCATCTCTTGTATTATTGTTGTGGCAAAAGTCTCAAGAATTATAATGAATAGGAGTGGTGAAAGTGAGCATCCTTGTCTTGTTCCTGATTTTAGAGGAAATTCTTGCAGTTATACCCCATTCAATATGATGTTAGCTTTGGGTTTATTGTGTATTGCCTTAATGATGTTGATATACATTTCTTCCATTCCAATTTTCTGCAGTGTTTTTTTTTTTAACATGAATAGGTGTTGGATTTGTCAAATGCTTTATTCAGCATCTATTGATATAATTTTGTGTTTTTTGTTCTCAGTTTTATTTATGTGGTGAATAACATGTATTGATTTGCATATGTTGAACCAGCCTTGCTTTTCTGGGATAACACCAACTTGGTCATTGTGTACAATTCTCTTGATATGGTTTTGAATGCGTATAGCTAGTATTTTGTTTTGAATTTTTGCATCTATGTTCATCAAGGGTATTGGTCTGTAATTTTCTTTTCTGAGGTATCTTTATTTGGTTTTGGTATTAAAGTGATACTAGCCTCATAGAAGGAATTTGGGAGAATTCTATCTCTTTCAATTTCCCAGAACAAGTTGTAAAATATTGTGATTAATGTTTCACCAAAGGTTTTGTAGAATTCAGCTGGGAACTTGTCAGGGCCTGGACTTTTCTTTGCTGGCAGAATTTTTATTGTTGTTTCTGTTTCTTTGCTTGCTATTGGTGAGTTTAGGCTTGCTATGCCCTTTTGGTTCAATTTGTGCTTAGAAATCTATTGATTTCTTCCATGTTTTCCAGTTTCCAGTATAAATTTTCAATACAGTTTTTGAAAGTTTTTCTAATTTCCCCACTGTGTGGGGTGATAGCTCCTTTTAAATTTCCAATTTTAATGATTTAAGTTGATTCTCTCTTTTTCCTGATTATGTTTGCCAAGGGATTGTCAATCTTATTAATCTTTTCAATGAAACAGCTTTTTGTTTTGTTGATTCGTTATACTGTTTTTCTTTTATTCTGTACTTTATTTCTGCTCTGATTTTAATTATTCCCTGCCTTCTTCTGGGTTTTGAATTAGACTATGCAGTTTTTCTAGGTTGTTGAATGTGTCATTAGGTTGTTTACTTGGTGACTCACTGTTCTTCTAATGTGGGCACTCAATGCTATAAACTTTCCTCTTAACACTGACTTCAAAGTGTCCCATAGATTTTGGTAAGTTGTGTCTCTATTTTCATTTAATTTCAGGAATTTATTTTTCTCCTCATTTCTGATCTTACCCACTCATCATTCAATAGTGTATCATTTAATCTCCATGTATTTAATTTGCATATTTTGGTCTTCCTGTTGTTGATTTCTACTTTCATTCCATCATGATCTGAAAAGATGTAAGCAATTATATTACATCTTTTGAATTTGCTTGTGCTTGCTTTGTGGCCCAGGATGTGATTTATTTTGGAGTAGCTCCATGGGCTACTGAGTATATTGTGTATTCTGCTGTTCCTGGCCGAAATATTTTGTATATGTCTATTAGGTCCATTTGGTTTATAGTTTTCTTTAGTTCTGAAGAGTCTTTACTTATCTTTTGCCTTGAAGATCAATCTATAGGCATGAGAGGTGTGTTGAAGTCTCCCAATATTATTGTATTTGAGATCTGATGTCCTCAAGGGTTGTTTTACAAATATAGGTATGCTCACATTTGGGGCATAAACATTTACTATCATTATATCTTCTTGGTGAATTGTTCCTTTTAATAAAAGGAAGTGCCTTGCTTTGTCTCTTCTGATGTGTTTAGCTTAAAGTCTGTTCTGTTAGATTATCAGCATTGCTACTCCTGCCCGTTTTTGGTCTCCATTAGCATGATATATCTTTTACATCCTTTCACTTTCAGTCTATGTATGTCTTTGGCTGTAAGGTGAGTTTCTTGCAAGCAGCACATATTTAGATCATGTTTTTTAATCCACATTGCCAGTCTTTGTTTTTTCATTAAGTCCTTTGATGCTCAGAGTTATTATTGAAATACGATTTTTATTTCCTGTCATTTTGCCTTCTATCTTCTTTTGATATAATGTTATTTCTTTTTTACTTAGTTGTACCATGGATCAATTTATTCTCTTCTCTGGTTCTGAAATTTGCTTCTTTTTTCTTCTTTATGGTTTTTTAAAGTATTTTTTCTAGTCTTGGCTTTGTATTCATGACATTTTTGAGATTCTGCTTATCTTAAAATGCTTTTGTTTTTCCTTCAATTTTGAATAATAACCTTGCTGGATATAGCAGTTTTGGTTGGAAGTTCTTTTCTTTTCTTTCTTTCTTTCTTTTTTTTTTTTTTGCTTTGATACATTCCTGTTTATTATTATTATTTTTTTTTTACTTTTTTATTGGTGCACTGTATTCATACATCATAATGGGATAAAAAAAAACTTTTGTAGACATACATGCACACATCACTCAATTAGCCCCTACTCGATTCCCACCCCGTTCTCTCCCCATCCCTCCTTCCCATGCTTGGCTTAGTGGTTGACATCTAGTATTATAGCAATTTATCCAAAATTAACAATGATAATCTCACAGAACAGTTTCATTTGTCTCATACCAAGCTTTTGATGACTTAAAGATAACATTTCAATATTTCTTTTTGCTTTCTTTCTTACCAGAGAATATTTTTTTAGGTGAAACTATCATACCTTTATTTATTTATTTTTCAGAAAAAAAAATCTATCCTAATATGGAATATGCACTCTAGATACCCAAAACTATCTCAAAAAAGAACAGAGCTAGAAGATGTATATTTTCTGATTTCAAACCAAATAAAGCTACAATAATTGAAACAGTGTAGTACTGTTATAAAGGCAGATATATAAACCATTGGAGTTAAATAAAATCCTAGAGATAAATTCTTCCATATATTGTCAAGTTATTTTTGACAAGATTTCCACAAATATTTGGTGGAGGAAATAATAATCTTTTAACTAACTATTGTTGAAAAATAATAATTACATGAAAATAATAAAATTGGACCCTTACCTAACACCATATACAAATATTAACTCAAAATAGATAAAAGACCTAAATATAAGTCTTAAGACTATAAACTTTTAGAAGAAAATCTGGGTCATTAAACCTCACAACATTGGAATTGGCAATGATTTCTTGGATATGATTTCAATGCTACAGGCAACAGAAGGGTAAACAAACTCCCTAAGAATTAAAAATAATATTGTATATCCAAAGACAATGTAAACAGAGTTAAAAGTTACTGATAGAATGGGATAAAATATTTCTAAATGCTATATCTGAAGGTATATTAATATTCCAACTAGAAATCCTAAAAATTAGCAACAATAAAAGCAAACAATACAATTTAGAGATAGGTAAAAGACTAACATAAATAATAAATCTCCACAGACAACCAATCTTAGTTGTCTGTTGGATGGAAAATATTGTTTCTCTGGTTCTGGTGTGTGTTACCTAATTCTTCTTTGTAGTTAATCTCTTTGAGTATTTTCTCTAGCGCTGGTTTTGAAGACATAAATTCCTTCAGTTTCTGTTTGTCGTGGAAGCTTCTTATTTCCCCATCTAATTTGATAGAAAGTTTTGCTGGGTAGGAAATTTTTGGCTGGAAGTTGTTTTCCTTCAGAGTTTGGAATATGTTACTCCAAGCCCTTCTGGCTCTCATGACTTGGTTTGGGAAGTCTGGAGTGATTCTAATTGGTTTGCCTCTGAATGTCACTTGGCCCTTTGTTTTTGTTGCCTTTAAGATTCTCTGCTTGGCTTCCACATTGGTCATTTTGACAATTATATGGCATGGGGATCATTTTCTCTGATTCTGTCTAAAGGGGGTTCTATCAGTTTCCTGGACCTGTGTATTGACCTCTTGCTCTATGTTTGGAAAATTTTCTGCTATTACTTCCTTGAAGAGATTGTTGATCCCTTTGGTTACACCTTCTGTTCCCTCCTCGATTCCAATTATTCTTAGGTTAGCTCTCTTAAAATGGGCCCATATTTCTTCAACGTCAGATTCCTGCTGTTGGATTTTTTTCCCTAAATTAGAAACTATGCGTTCATTTTTGGAGTGATCATCTTTTAAGAGCAAGATTCTATTCTTCATGTGGTCTAGTCGGTTGTTTGTACTTTGAATTGAGGCCTTTACTTCATTAATTGTATCCTTTATCTCTTTTTGGCTCTGAGTTCTTTTCGAAGCACCTCTATTATTTCTACAGTTATTTTCCTGATTTGACCTTCTAGAAATCTCTGAATTTGTTTTATCGGGTTCTGATGTTGTGGGGTTGCTCCAGTATTATTCTTCTTTCCCATGATTTCGGAAGTTTGTGCCTTCTCTGGGTTCTTCCCTTGGGTCACTAAGACTTCACTTAAGGTGCTCTGGATCTCAGTCCCCACTACTCCTTTATTCGGTTGTATCGCAGAGTCTCAGACCCAGGGAGTCAAATGAGGCTGCTTTATACCATGGGGGGTGCCAGGTTTGGTGTTCTCCTATGGTGTGATATCTCTGCCACCACTACTCTCCCACTGGGTCAAGTCCCTGGGAGTGCAGTACTGGGATTTCTCCTCTAGGAGCCGCAATTTGTCTTACTGTTGATGAGTGCGCCGATGGAGCTGTAGTGGACTCGGTGGATTTGCTGCTGTTGTTGCCGGTGGCAATATGGCGCCGCTGCCATACCCTCGGCCATGAGGCTGGCGTATTTATTCTCTGGTTTTGAGCTCTGCTCTGAGTCTCTGCAGGGTATGCTGAGCCCAGCCACTGGGAGCTTTAGATGCTCCCTGTGCCGAAAAATCTGCCGAATCCCACCCGGCAGTGGCTCACCTCGGCTCACTGTCCGCTGTTCCTCTCTGGAGCCTGGTGGGCTGTTGAATGCGTTGGTCTGTTGCTGTCTGGTGAATTTGCCGCTGCCGCTGGCAGTAAGGCACTGTTGCCACATCCTCGGGTGTGAGACCGGCGTATCTCCTCTGTGGCTCTGAGCTCCATTCTGAGTCTCCACCTCTCCATGGCGCCAGCCGCTCGGAAGTTCTTTTCTTATAGGGTCTAGATTACATCATACCAACCTCTCCTGACATTCAGGACTTGGGTTGTAAAGGGCTATTTTTAATGTTTTGCTTCTGTATGTCACCTGTTCTTTTGTTTTCACTGCTTTTAAGATTCTTTCCTTGCCTCTATGCTGGTCATTTTGATGATTACATGGAATGGTGAGGCCTTTCTTTGATCTTGTCTTAATGGTGTTCTGTATGTCTCCTGTACATGTATGTCCATGTCTCTTTCCATATTTGAAAAATTCTCTGAAATTATTTCTCTGAAGAGATTATGAATACCCTTGGTCTGTACCTCTATTCCTTCTTCAAAGCTTTTTATTCATAAGTTAGGATATTTCATGTTGTCCCATAATTGTTGGATTTTTAGGTTTTGTTTCTGTAATGACTTTTTTATGTTGTTAACTCTGCTTTCAGCTTTGAATGAACTTATAACAGTGATATTCTATTTTCTATTTTATCTTATAATTCAGAATTTTTTCTATTGCTGTTTTCATTCCATTTATTGCCTCTTTCATTTCATTTCAGACCACTTTCTGATTCTTTCTTAATGTCTCCATTTCCTATTGCATTTTCTGTACACTTACTGTGAGGCCTTTCATCATACTGAAAATCAGGATTCTGAATTCTCCTTCTTACAGGTTTGAGGACAGCCTCAGCAACTTCAGGAGACCTATTTCAAAGAGGGCTGTGTGCCTGAGTATAGCTCAGAAGTAGAATGTCCTTGCGTTCATTCCTTGGTATACACAAATCACACACACACACACACAGAACATCTATGGGCAAGATATTTTAATATATCCCCTTCATTGCATAATTTTCAGTAGAAGAGGACATTTTAACATTCTTGTCCCCAATTCTTTAGGATCATCTTGTATATTCCTGACCTGGTCTTAGAGTCATCCATTTTTCCAAGAAACTCTCAGTTCTTATATTGGAAAATGGTATGAAAGGAAAATTAGGGTGCTAGTTGTGCCCACCGTTATGGGTGTGTGCTGCTTTTAGGCCTTCCCAGATGACAGCATGGAAAGGTTATGTGTGTATATTAGAGGTTCATATGATGTTATCTGGGCTCACTTTATTCTCTTGTTTCTCTTAGTTCATCAATGTTGACTCAATTCTTAGAAATTTACTCAATACTTGCAAGAGGGCTCAAGGGAGAGAAGAGTCTTTTTTTTTTTCTTTCCAGAATTCCATTGGAATTTTATCCAATCTTATTTGGCTCCTTTAAAAACATATGCCAACTCCAAGAAGCCTTCACTGTAACTAAAAGAACTGAGATATTCTTTTGTGTTAAACCTATTTCATGTGTTTTCCACAAGAGATGGCAGATAGTCTCTGTTTGAACCACATGGCCAGAGAATATAGAAGTGGATTTTCAAATAGATGCTAATTAAGAAGAAAAATTATATACTGTATGTTGAAAAAACTGATACTTTTCCACCATACTTATTACTTTTTTCATGAATTCAGGAATTCTGAAGTTGACTACCACTTACTGTGAGGTTTTGAAAGAAAATAAGATATCTACTTTTTTAAAAGATGCATTGTTGGTAAATGGCTTAGGCTCTTTTAGAAGCAAACCGATGCTTCTAACTCTTGAAAATTGAATAGTACTTTATTATATATTTGCATATGAGTATTTTCTGCTTTGAAACTACAAGTGCAGAGAGTACATTCATTGTGAGATTCCTTTCCTGGTTTTGCTTTTAAAAATAATTTCACTTTTACATAAATGGAGCATTTAGTCTGGGAAGAGATCATACTTATCTTTATGATTGTTGCTTCATTTTTATTGTCTTCATTGGTTCCCTTTATTTATCTCTTTCAGAAATGCACTCGAAAAAAGACAGTTTGCTATTCATTCATCAAAATATTGAGGTGCTTTTTTCTCACTTCAAAGAAATTTGTAAAATATACTACAAAGAAAAGACTATAGGATAAAAATGAACTGCAAACCAAACCAATACTGAGATCTAAAGCTTTTATTTTCTCTTAGTAAGGCTTGCATACCCCTTTATATGGAAAGCAGAAATTAAAGGAATAAGGATTCCAATGTAACATCATGATTTTTTGATTCATTTCTTGCAAAGGCATACTACTTCTAAGATATTAGAAGTCATCATTAAACTATGTATTATTCCATTTGTGTGTGTGCATGTGTGTGTGTGAGTGTGTGCATATCTGTGTGTATATGTGTGTGAACCTTAGAGCACTCTACATTGAGCTACATTCCCAGGCCTTCTCATTTTTTGTTCTGAGATAGATCTTGGTAAGTTGCCCAGGCTGGCCTTGAACTGTGATCCTCCTGCCTTAGCCTCGGGCTACAAGGTTACAGGTGTGTGACAGCACACACACACACACACACACACACACACACACACGCACACACACACACGACTACATTATTTTGATTTTTTTCTGAAGGTGATTATTGGTTTTATTCACATTTCTTAATATTATTTTGCATTTATTTAATTGCTTTTTCAAATATTGTTCATCTATTATAGAGATCAAAATGCTTAAAAATAAAATCTTAAGGTCTCTTTAATTTAAAAAATTAAAAGCACCACCAATTAGGTTTTTATGAAATGTATTTCAAATTGTAATTGAGTAAAAAATAAGTTGGGTGAATTTTATATTTAGAATTTATTGTATAGACATGAAATAGGTAACTCAATTAAAATTTTGATTATTTGGAACATTTATAGAATTATACTTAACAGGTTTTTGTGGCAAGTAGTTATGATATTTATTTAAGTTACAAGACTTTTACTTCTGAAGTTTATCCCTACCTTTATTTTTATTTGGACACAGGATCTCGCCAAGTTGCTGAGGCTAACTTTGAATCTGTGATCCTCCTCTCTCAGCCTCCCAAGTACTTGACTTGTACCACTACACTCAGTTCAAGAATACCTTTTCTTTTGATCCTGTTTGACCAGAATCTTTCCCAGTTCTCCTCTACCTCATGCAGTGGACACTGGCCACAATTTACTTATTTTTGTGGTTCTATTAAACTATTTTTCTTTTAAGTGCTAAATATTTCTAAAAACATTTGACTTTTATCTTAAAACTCTTCTTACATATTTCCTTCAAATATAATATCCAATGGGATTGGCATATTAAATTAATATTTAAGCACATTTATTCACAATTACTTTTGAAAACATATGATATACCAGACAGATTGATAAGTGCTTTATACACATTTAATTTGGTTTTCTCTTTATATTTAGTAAGATATGTATTAAACTCCTTTGTAGAGAACAGGAAACTAAGGCTCAAAAAGTTTACATTAATTAAGATAATACAGAAGAGTTAGGACACAAACCTTTCTTAAGGAGGTGACATGTTACATACAAAAAATAAGAAAAAAAAAGAGCTGTTATGCAATAAAAATGGTCATTAAATGTTCTATGAGACCCTGCTTCATGGTTCTCTCATGTTTCTATATATCTTCCTGGGTTGCTAAAAATGTCAGGCCCTGAACACTCTTTACCCAAGTCATTTTTCAGTGCTGGATCTACAGGAAATAATCTCAAAGGAGGAAGTCAGCCCTTTCTCTTAAACAAAAAGCAGACTTTCTATAAAAGCAGTAGATTGCCCATTTTCAGAATTCCTCCTCTATATTTCAGTACCCTACAATTGTCCCGTGAATTTAATGACCACTCAGTATATGTTTGATGTAAGAAGTCAAAGACAAAGAGTAGGTTAGGAAAAGGATAAATACCAGGAATGAACTCTCCTATTGTGTGTAGTTGTGACCTTTGATAATTCTAAAAGAAAAAAGTAGAAGGAAAACCCACCACCTAAATTTTATAGAAATAACTTTTTTTAGTGTTACTTAGTGCCTAGAAAGTTCTTAAAGTTTTATGTCATTTTGCTTTTCACAATAACACTTTGATGTAGGTAATAGTATTATCACCATTTTTATAAACGTGGAAACGGAGCTCTAGTAATATTAAGTAATTTGCTCAAGGTTTAATAGCTAGTAAGTGGTGGGGCCAGGCTCGACTGCAGCCTCTTTGGCTCCAACAGTGGTGTTTTCTCAGTCATTTCATTTGAAAGTTATCATCATTTTTGGTAATAAATGGGAGGTTTTATTGAGTCACTGTATCATTATTCATAAAAATGTAGAATAAAAAGAATCTGCAGGTAAAAGGGTCTTAAAGATACTTCTGATATATACACAGTATAAATCTGAAGATGATAGTGTCATTGCAATAGGGCTTCACGTGATTGGGCCAATGCCATCTATTGCACATTGTGGTAGGAGGGCCATTTGTAGCTCACGATTTTTTTTTTTTTTATGAAAGTGACTTTATCTTGGCAAAAAAAAAAAAAATCAATCAAATACTATTCCAAGTCTCAGTGTATGAAACCGAAAATAGATGTCTAGATATGTTGTATTAAAGATTATAAGAAAGGAAATATCCACGGTGACCACCCTAATTCTTTATTGCTAAGAGTCTGAGAAGCATCTGGAGGCTCTCCAGGGTCAGTTTCTCAATTATGATTTTTAGAACCCCCCTCCAAGACATTGAATATATTTTTCTTTTCTAGGAGTTTTCCCTTTGAAAAATTCAGGCTCCACAAACATATAAAACTCGGGGGCTGATAATGGGCAAACAAGAACCAAAATAAAGGCAATTTAGGGAAGAAAAGGAAGCAAGAAGGAAATGATAGGGTCAAAGAGAAAGAAATCAAGGTGCCTCAGTCTGAAGATGCAATCCAAGCTGACTGTTCCTGGCATCTGGTCCACTCCAGGAGTTGTGCCCTGAGTTAGGCGGTAACCAGGCAACGGTGTTGCCCAGGTAACCAGGGAAGCGCAGAGGGCTCTGGGCCGCCCTACCTGGCCCCAGCCTAGCCAAGGGGGAGGAGGTGAGGGAGGGCTGGATCTCGCGAGAGCTTCGTGGGCTGCGTGGGGCGCTGGTAGCGTCCTCGAGCGCAGTTGCCCTTAGGAACAAACTACCCAGGGCCGGCTGGGGGCCGGCAGAGGAGCTCGGCAGATGGCCGCTCAGCAGAGCATGCCCAGCAACTCCTTGCGGGTGCTGGAAGAAGCGCTGGGCATGGGTTTGACAGCAGTCGGGGACACTGCGGACGCGGTGGCCGCCGAGGGCGCCTACTACCTTGAGCGTATCCTTCCCGTGCGGGCTTGGCCCTCAGGAGCTGGCGGACAGAAGGCCAGGCCTCCCGCGGGGCGCCCTTGAGCTGTGTCCTGGAGCCCCAGGGTGGATGGAGCCTTTGCCACTGCAGTCACCCTGAGAGCCACTCACGGAGTCTCTCCTTTTAAGCACGATGCCTCTTTTCCTCTTACAGAATTGGGAGGTCTTCCAGGACTTCGTACTTAACTATTTATGCAGTCCTTTTTGGATGGAGGGTTGCTTTTTAAGTTAAAGTGGCACAGCTCTTCTTTCACTTCATGGTTTCCCTAAACAGATCTTCAAGCTTTCAAATACTGTCTCATTAAATTCAATTGGGGAACTTAGGAGGCTGGGGAAAGACCTCTGTCACCAGGCTTTAGCCAGCTTATCTGAGACTGCCCCACCCACGATCCTGTAGATGGTCCAGTGCTTAAAATGATTTTTCTCATCAGTATCATCTTACTGAGGACTTTCAATTTGGTCTATTTAATAATAATAATAATAATAATAATAATAATAATAATAATAAACAACAACAACAACAACAATAGCAATAATGATAATCGCTTTTTTCCCCCTTGTGCAACTAAAAGATGACCTAGTGAGCTGACAAGGTACAGAGATGATAAGAAAATAGATATCAATGAGCGGTAATTAAAGTACCAGAAAAATTGAACAGCAGGATATGGATAATTAGGTTCACTGTTTTTTTGAAAGACTCTGGAGCTTCCCACTTGTACATAGATAAGTAGTACTGGAGAGATGGGAGAATTTGTGAGAAAAAGAGACTTGAGTCCCTCCTTGAGGCAGATAAGTGAGAGATGGTTATCTATTTTAGCCTAAAGATATCAAACTCCAAATCTCCCTTATCTTTTTGTCCACCTATAATCCCCCCTGCTATAATTCAAGATTTCAGAGATCTAGCAGTGATTCTTTGTGTGAGCTCTGGTAAGCCAATTAACCTGTCCTGACTCAAGCTTAGCACACATCCATGCTTTAGGAGGCCCGAGGAATAGATTACTGAAAATGTGTAGTATTTGATTGCATGTAAAGATGATTTTTATAGGAATATATGTTTGAATGGTATGGAATATATTTGAGTGAAATATCTAGGTGTTTTAGTGTCACAAATGAAGTTTTATACTCTGTTTTTATAGCTCCAACAGGCTATCTTTTCCTTTAAGATTCCTTTTTAAAGTAAAAAAAAAAATTTTTTTTTTAGCTTAGCTACCTCAGATATTAAGTTTTCCAGTGTCCTTTCTGGTGAGTGGTAACCAAGCATCTGTCATTTTTGTCTGCATTAAAATGATTTCTGTAAACACCGTTTAATTCCAAACTTGAGAATACACCAATGGCATTTTTCAAATGCCATTGTAAAATAAATGATAGAATTTCAACATAAGAAAATGTTTAGTAGTGAAAATCAGATTTACTTAATTTGCAAGGAGATCACTGAGTCACAGCTGCCAACATGTAGCCGTTTTTACATTATACCTTATCCAAATAAACGCAGTAGCAGATATATGCAACTCTTAATATTTCAGTATTTTTTTAATGTATTTTGTGAATTATCTAGCCCTTTTGATTTTCTTCTGTCTCTCTTTGGTTGACTGATCACTATTTTGTGTTTCGACTAAAAGGTAGTCAGGGGATAGCAAAGTTAAACACTTGGGCAGCCAGTTTTGCCATATTCATTGTTCAGGGAAGAGGTTTAGTCACGGGAGAGGCTTTAACTCTTAGTTAAAATGAAACTTGAAGATTACTTCTGAATGCCAATTATCCTCCTATCCCTGGGCTCTCCTCGCATGCATAATTAAGAGTTGACTGTATAATGTTATTTGACATTGTTTTTTAAGGCAATTATGAGAGTTGCCGAAGTGAGACTTTCTTGGGTTTAAAGTCTTTAGCTCTCAGGTAATTTAATTGAGCTACTTCAGTGGAAAAATAAAAGTTATAATATGCACAAATGAATGAGAAATGTGGTCTTCTACTTTGCACATATACTTAATCACTTCCAATCTACTGTTTTTGGTCCTGGACTTACTTTATTTTGGATTGAGCAGATGCTCCTAGTAGATAATGTTCTATCAACACTGAGCAAGGTTTTGAAAGAGGTTGACTTGAGTTCTCCAGAAAATCACCTTCTTCTCTTAAACATTGAAATAGAATACAGATAGACCAAACCAAATACATAGCCTGGGCATACTATAGGGGGAGATATCTTCATTAATAAAGGCCCCACTTTATTTATAATAGCTTAGAGAATGTGTTCAGGAGAAAGAACGCATACCCCTGTAACCTCCTAGTTCTAACAGTGCCATTTATTTTATTAAGAGATTCACAATTTTCACTTTTGTGTTTTAAACTTTCATAAGGTCAGAAACAAAACTACATGACATAGGCCTTAATTGTCAGCAGAGCTTTAAGAAATCTAGTTATATGGCGCATAAATCCTTGGTAGAGAACTCTTCATTGGGAAAATACTTGCAGCATTATAAAACAGAAGGCCAGATTTTAACTATGTACTTTGTAGTGGGCTAAGCAGGTGCCTCCAGAACTTCTCTTGGGAATGAGTCCTCTGTTAGAAATCAACAGAACTTGGGTGAAGTTTTCAATTGTAGTGGCTAGGAGCACCCTATTAAGGTGTGGTTATGAACATACTGGAGAGCCTATTTCCAAGTAGGAATGGATTTATCTCAAGAAAGTTGAAAGTTGATTGATTTTCCTGTTACTTGTCTAAAGAAAGACCTATTCAAGGAAGATTAATGGAATATGTGAAAAGTGGAGTCCTCAAAGTATTGTTTTGTTAGCTCTCTTCCTTTTTACTCTATCATCCTCTGGTTAGCTTTGATTACTTCATCTTTCTATGCATTCTGACTCTAAGATTTGGTTTCTGAGACCAGATATAAATTGGCTGGTGCTGGGTGTGGTAGCCCATGCTTGTAATCTCAGTACTTGGAAGCCTGAAACAGGAGGATCACAGGTTTGAAGCCAGACACACACACACACACACACACACACACACACACACACACACACACACACACACACACATTGGCTGGCCACCTCATCCCCAGCAACAGTTTTTCAGGATTGAGTGAGGTTAAGCCAATTCTTTTAGGCTAATCATCTGAGTATGCAGTCTTAAAGTCAACTGTTTTTAAAACAGCAAAACAGGACCTAAAAGGAATATCACAAGACTGATTGATGTCTGATGTATGATGTGTTTGTCTTCTTAAGTGACATCTGTAGCCAGTTTTCACTGATAATTCTAAAAGAAATTGAATTGTGTTATTTTTTCTTTTTGTTACATACTGCTTTTTATATTTAGTGATTTTTTTGGACTAAAGTAAACTTTGTAATTGAATAAGTGAAAGGAATTTGAATGCTAGATATATTTCTCTCCTTTTCTTCCTTCCTTCATCATTCCTATAGAAAAATTAATAAATTTATTTATTTAAGTTTATATAAATAGATATATAATAATTATATAAATAAATAGATAAACTTATCTATCACAATTAGATAAACTTTTCTCTTATACAAATGGAACTTCCCAGAAATGTTTATACTATTAGGTGAAAAAAATTCTTAATAATAAGAAAACTCAAATGCTCTATTTTTTACTATCATTGGAAAACTAAATCTGTCCATGGGTACTTAGATATTAGAATACATGCACCATACATATATTCAAATAAAAAGAATAATTTAAATGTTGACTCTAGACCAAGAATCATATTGCTATATCCAGAGTGCTGAATATTATGTGTATGAAAGTTATAGGCTATTTAAAGACAAAAATATGCTCTGTTCTGTGTCCTCTTGCCTAGACAAACTTTATTGTGCATAGGATTCACCCAAAAACCTTTAAATGAAAATTCTAATGCAATAAATCTAGGCAAGGGCTGAAATTTATTATTGCTAACAAGCTCCCAGAAGCTGCTGGTTTAAGGACTATAATTGGAGTAGCAAGTCTATGAACAAATATCTTTAGTCTTTACATTTTCTGGTAGAAGTATAATATGTAATTCCATATCTTTGGATCTCTTGACCTAGAAGTTCAAAAGCCTTATACCACAACTCACTATTGAACTATGAGTTCTTTATGTTAAAAGAAAGTTATTTTCTGGATTCTCAGATAGATGTGTGATAACTGTCTATGACAAGAGTGGCTACTACATTTCTTCTTTTACAGATTCCCTTGATATAGTAGTGACTCCCTAGTATGTGACATTGATGATTTCTGAAACCTCGTGAAGACTGCATGGTAAAAGCTACAGAAAACAAACAGGAATGGGGAAAGTGATAGTGAGCATGCCAGTTATTTGTCATCATTGGTCTGTATTATTCATTCAGTTAACTTTTTACTGGCATTCCTAAGTAAGGGAAGGTGACTGTGATGTTTGCTATTTATATTACTTCCATTTAGTAAGTTTAATGTTTGTCAGGGATGATCCAAGTTAGATTTTAGGTTGCTTCTGTGTACTTTGGCTCTTAAATGATGGCAAAGATTGCAAGGCGATTTCTGTCTCTAGTAACTTTGGGACATATAAAAAATATAATTCATTGTGTTTTACTCTGTTTCTTTATTAAAGATGCTGCTGCTGGCCATGATCACTACCTACAAATGGGGGAGCAGAAGAGATCAGGGTGTAAGGAACTTAGTGTGCTGCTCACATCTGAAAATTATTTATTGGTTTCTGGCCATTTTCAGAACATTGTGACTCCCTCATACCAATGTCACCACAAGCTCTGCTTCCATGACTCCAGCTTTCATACTTTTCTGAGGTTATGGCTTCAGGGTTGTACCTTCAATAGTACTATGATGAGTTAAGGGCTCCCTGGTAGTTTCAGTGTGTTACATTGGATTATTTCTTGAAAGGATCCACAATGTTAGGATCTAGTGCAGATTCTGCTCGTATAGAAACGAAGTAGCCAAGTACCACAGGACAGATTTATACTAGTCAAACTCACAAGTCCTATAAAGAAATCAAATAACAAATGCTGGCGAGGATGTGGAAAAGAGGAACTCTTTTACACTGTTGGTGGGAGTGCAAAGCAGTTCAGCTGCTTTGGAGATCAGTGTGAAGATTCCTTAGAAAACTGGGAATAGATCCATCATATGATTCGGCTATACCACTCCTGAGTATTTGTCCAAAGGGGTTGACATCAGAGAACTACAGTTACATATGCATACCCATGTTCATAGCAGCACAATTCGTAATAGCCAAAATATGGAACCAACCTAGGTCTCCATCAGCAGGTGAATGGATTGCAGTTTTATGGGAAATACACACAATGGAATTCTATTCAGCTATAAGGAAGAACAAAATCATGTCATTTGCAAGAAGATGGGAAGAACTGGAGAACAGTATGTTAAGTGAGATCAGCCAAGCACAGAATGAGAAGGAACATATGTTTTCTCTGATATGCCCAAACTAGTGAGTATTAGGGATACCAGAGGAACTCCAGATAACAGAGGGGAAACCTCAGCAAAGCTAGAATGGAAGGATAGGAGAGGAAGGCAGCTGAGGTTGATTAATGGAGGAGCTACATCTGAATATGTGTAAAAGTATGAATATAGCATAGTTAACCTGGACACTCATTGTTGGGAGGGAGGAAGAGGAAAGGGGAGGGAGAGGGCACCAAGCACAGTCTAAATGTATTCCATTTTCAATATGTTCCACATAAAAATAAAATTAAAAACTAAATGGATAAACAAATTCACATGTCCTAGATTCTTTCCAGAATAAGCGGAGATGTAGCTGAGTAGGAGCCTCAGTCTGTGTGTAGGCTCTGGCTCTAGAATACAGAATCTGGTTTGGGAGTGGGTGGTGCTATATGCTGTGCCTTCAGCTGGGGAGGAAAGAGGACCCAGACAAGTACCCTGTGTAAGACTAGAAAACTAGGCAGTAGACAAGGTAGATCTGAAGGTAGTAGACAAGATGATCAAATATGAATTTTGGAACAGGAGTTCAACTGTGATCTTTGAAGGAATAGTAGACAGATAGAGGAAAGGTGTTTTCTAAAGGTTCAGAGCCTGCTCAGCATTATGAAGCAGATTTTGAGTCAGAATGCTAGCTCATTATTCTGGTTGAAAAAGAACTCTGCCTGAGAACTGTGACCATTTTAATTGTATGGATGTTACCTGGGGTGTAGGATCACCTAAGAGGTTAAGTTATAGATGAGAAAGTTGCTCAATGAAAGTGGAAGCAGAGTAAAGGGTTTTATCTTTTAGACCATTCTTGACGAACTGCCCTTTTCAGTCAAGATTGCTGTCCAAAGAAGTGCTTTCCAAACTTTTTCACACATGGTATTTCATCAGATCTTACTTCACTCTGTCTTTTAGCCTGTCCCAAGGGCCAAGGAGATCAATAACTGTACAATATGGAGTGTCCTTTTTATGAGCACCTAAGAATGTAATTTCTCTGAGGCCTTGGCCAAAATATGTTGTGCATCTGCTGAGAAAGTCATCTGTTTTCATTGGGTGGATACTGAATTGGAATCTGATTACAATCCCCTCTTTACCCTGACTGATAGAAAATTTGGAGTCAAATTTGTAGATTATGTTTAAAAAAGTTTATGAGACAGATAACATATGCTCCATGTTTATCTTTTTTCTGCTGTTTTCCTCTTCTAATTTTATATTTATTTATTTATTTATTTATTTATTTATTTATTTATTTATTTTCGGTGGTGCTAGGGGTGGAACCCAGAGGGGTTCTACCTCCAGGCTATACTCCCAGACCTATTTTATATTTTATTCGGAAACCGGGTCTCACTAAGTGTCTGAGAGCCTCACTAAGTAGCTGAGGCTGGCTTCGAACCTGTGTGATCCTCCTATTTCAGCCTTCCAAGCACAGATATTACAAGCATGCGCCACCATGCCCAGCACATTCAATTATTTTTATATTTTGTATGATGGACATATTTGTAAATTGCCACAGAGTCACTTTATGATTAGTTTGTGCATTTGTCCATGTGTTATTAGCTAGCCACATAGTCAGATACATATACATGTACACAACAAAGTTTGTGTGTGCATGTATATATATATTTATATCCCTGTAATGTGATGTTTAAGCTGACTAACTTCTGAGAATGTTTTCTGCACAAATTAGATTGTGGATACTTAAAACTATCAGAGAAGATACTTGTTCTTGTTTGGATCTTTAATTCTCTGCTTGATCTTTTGTCTCATTAATCTCTTGAACTTGGTTAAATTAATCTTTGGGTCCATAGCCTATAGCTATTTTACATGCTTTCTCTTCAGGGTTCTTCAGATTGACCTATTTAAGTGTTTTAGATTTAGCTGTTGGTAACATAGTACTTGAGAGTTAAGAAAACAAATAGGTGAGTTCATTACCTAAGATACTGGTAAAAAAAATTTGCACATGGCTATTGTGTCACATATGGAACCATATGGTGTGGTAGAAAATTTATGGCATCTGTATTCATGAAAATTGTTTTTGTCACTCATGGCTGTGTGATCTTGAGCAAATCTTAATTTTCCTGATTGACTTCTTTTTCAGCTTGGAAATTTTATCTGTGCCATTTAGTCTCATATGTTTGTTGTAAAAATAAATATGATTATAATCTATGTGAAAATAAACTAGCAGTTATGCTTTACAAAATGAGTTATTTTTCATCATAAAATGGTATTTTTCTTACAAAGTGTTGGTTACTTTTTATTATGGGAAAACAATATGTTATTATTGATTTAAAGCTGTTGCCTGGAATATTTGTTGGACAGGAGCTACAAGTGTTTGATATTTCTGATATGTTGAGGGTAAATTCCTTCTCTTTTATATTGCTGTGTTTAACAACCTATGCTATGCATCTCTTTCCCATATAAATGAGTCTTTGGTTGGCTTATTTCAAGTCTGGCCAGATGACTTTGGGATATTTATTCCTTTTGAAATTTATTATGGTAGGAACATGAGGGGTGGCATTGCTTTTCTGGATACTTCCACACAAAAGCCCGCTTTCAAAGTTACCTTCTCAGAAGGGGGCACAGTTTTTCTTAGAAAAGAGGCTAACTTTCTCTATCTGAACTTTGAGAAAATTTTATTAAGTAAAAATGTATAGAAATATATAAACAGAATTGGAGGGAAATTTAGAATTTTGTTTTTGTATTCATTCATTTTAACTAAGGTATAAGAGAAGGGAGAAGGCATGTGAGATTTCTCCAAAGATACCCATCTTTTATTCAAGAATGATAAAAAATAATAATAGCAAATAGTTCTTAAGCATTTATGACAATCCAGGCAGCATTCTAAATGCTTTCCATATATCACCACTCTTAAATCTCTTGAAATCCTAAACGGTAGTATGGTAGCTAGCCAGCCTCCCAAATGAAGCCCAGTTATCTGTACCTCTTGGTGTTCATGCTCTTCTGTAGTCCTCACATACTGAGTAGGGTTGGCCTATGTAGTTGATGGCTATTGAAGAAATAATGAGGTGTAATTTCTAAGGCTCGGCTATAAAACATAGTATGGCTTCTACCTCTTGGACTGATAATTCTGGGGTAACTAGCCACTCTGTCTTGAAGATGCTCAAGCAGCTTCTTCAAGAAGCTGAGAGATCTGCCTGGGGAAGAACCGAGGCCTTCAGTGAACAGTGAGTTCAGTTTCAGTGAACCATCTTGGAGCAGGCTTTAGTTCAGCCTTGCTTCAGCCTTCAGGTACTGCCGTCCTGCTGTCATCTTCACTTGACCTCCTGAGAGAACCCAAGTCAAAGTCTATTTGGGTGAGTGGCTAATGAGTTTTTGACCCCCAGAACCTATGAGATAATAAATACATATTGTTCCCTTTTTAAAGCTTTACTGAAATGTGATTGACAAAATTGTATATATTAAAAGTATACAATGGCCAGGCGTGGTGGTGCACGCTTGTAATCCCCGTTCTTGGGAGGGGGAGACAGGAGGATTGCGCAGGTTTGAAGCCAGCTGAACTAGCTTAAGAGACCCTGTTTCCAAATAAAAAAATATAAAAAAAATAGGTCTGGAGTATAGCCCAGAGGTAGAAGGGCTTCTAGGAATCCCAGTGCCACCAAAAAAAAAAAAAAAAAAGTATACTGTGTGGTATTTTGATGCAGATTATCTAGTATGCTTTAAGGTGATAATACAATAAGCAAATTAGTGTGTTTACCTCTTTATCTTTTTGTTTTTTTAAATATATTTGTGGTAAGAGTACTTTAAATCTACTCTGCAAAATTCAAGTACACAACACACTTAGATTAACTATTGTCTCCATGTTAGACATTAATCTCTAGAACTATTTTATATATTTTTTTCTTTTTTGTGGTACTTGGGATTGAACCCAAGAGCATTCTACCTCTGAGCTAAATCCCTAGCTTTATTTTATTCTTTGCTTTGAAAGAGTGTCTCACTAAGTTGCTGAGGAAGGACTCAAATCTTTGATTTTCCTGTCTCAGCCTCCCCAATACTGGGATTACAGAATATGCCACCATACTTGGCTAACTTTTTTTGTTTTTAAAACTGAAATTTTGTGCTTTTTGACCAACATTTCCCCATTTCTTCTGTCCCTCAGTCTCTAGTAACTACCGTCTACTGTCTATTTCTATGAGTTGAACTTTTTTTCGGTTCCATATATGAGATTATGTAGTGCTTATTTTTCTGTGTTTGATTTATTTCACTTACTATAATATCCTCCAGGCTCATCCATTTTGCGTAAAATGGTTGTATTTACTTCTTGCCTTTTTAATCCTTAATTTTTAGGCAGTTTTTTATGCAGCAGTAAACAATGACATATTTTGCTATCTGGAGTAGGGTGCTAATAACATAAGAAATGTTTTTAAGTACAGACTGGTTTTGGAATTGAGGATTGGGCAAATGTTATAAATACTTTAAGTTAGGAGTTAGTGAAAGATAAGATACCTTGAAAAGATTGCTACTAGAAGCCTGATATTCTCTGTGGGAGGCTGCTGTCTAGGGATTATAGGAGAGTAGATACACGCTATTGGACACTATTATTTAGCAAAAGATAACCAATACAAGTAGGCACTTCATTTCTTGTAGTACTTAATATGAATGAACTAAAGTTCCGGAAAGATTTCAAATCTGCAACTTTTATTGTGTAGTTTAGCTTAATCTTTTAATTTATTTTTGAACCTGATTACTTTTCACTGTATTATTGGGAGAGATGCTCAGATTGATTATAAAGCATCAGCTTTTTGACAGATACCTGGTATCTGAGGATTGGTTGTAAGGGAACTAGGCATAAGTCTTTTGCAAGTGGTAGGGATAGGGAAGAAAGTGAAGCATGATTACTTATGATACAGCTGAGAACAAGAATACACTTAAAATTCTATGAAAGGTAATTGGAAAACACAAGACAACACATCTAGTATTTATGCAGTACAGAAATCCTGTCCAGAATATAAAGAGGTGGTACAACGCAGTGGAGCCTGAACTTCTGAGGCTTATTCCCAGCATAAGATTTTAGAATATTATGTCTCTGATTATAATTTGTAAAATAGAGAAAGTAGGTTCCAGTCTCAGAGATAAAATGAGGATCAAATGATTTAATATGTGGAAAACCAGCAGAACAATGCCTGGATCCCATTAAGAACTGTGCAAATGGTGTCTGTTCTTGTTAGCATTAGCAGAAGTGTCACATACACTTTCAGCTAAGTCTTGGGATATAAAATAACACAGATAATTAATTTTTTTTGACCAGCACCAAAATGAAAAGTGGGCTAATTTAATATTCTTATTTTCATAACCGTTATTATGAATTGAAGTGTTTAATTCATAACTTTTAAGCTTTGAACACCAAATCAGTATAGTAATTGAAAACAATATAGACCTACCAACCAAAGCAAAAACAAGACTGTTACTGGTATAATATATTATTTCTTTTAATGTAAAATGTGAAGCCAGGCGTGGTGGCGCACGCTTGTAATCCCTGCTCTTGGGAGGCTGAGACAGGAGGATCGCACAGGTTCGAAGCCAGCCTCAGCTTGCTTAAGAGACCCTGTTTCCAAATAAAATATAAAATAGGTCTGGGAGTGTAGCCCAGAGGTAGAAGGCCCCTGGGTTGCATCCCCAGTACCGCAAAAATAGATAAATAAATAAATAAATAAATAAATAAATAAAATGTGATCTTGATGTTTTCACTCATTGTTAGAGTAACTTACAATTTTTGAAAGTCGTGCAACAATGCTCTAGAATTCTTTGTTAGAATCATTTATGTTGATATTTAATTTCTTGAGTGTTTTAAAAATACTGAATTATTGCTATATAATATATATTTTATATTTGCTTAAAATTAGTAAATCTGTTATAAAAATTAAAAGTTGAGATATGTAAGAAAAATAAGGACTTAAATAAATTTATGGTGAAAGCAGGTGTTCATTTATATTTAAATATTGGTATGCTTTTTGTTTTGTTTATTCACAGTACTATAAATGAAAAAAATTATGCTGCATGTGAATCATTGTTTTAGGAGTCCTAGAAAATTGAGTGTGGGTTAAGATGATTTTTAAAAGTGATAATGTTTTTGTATCTCTATACATATTTTTGTAAGCATATTTTTGTAAGCATCTTTAGAATCAAGCTAGATAGTAATTGTACAGACAGATATAAATGTTTTTCATGGATGTGGGTTGTGTAATAAAAACAAATACTAATTAAAATATTTATATCTAAATTTATAGGCTAGATGGAGAAGATACTTTCTGAAAATCAAATGACATATTTACAAACTTTCTGGTGAGGTAATTAGATACAGCAGTGTGTTTTAATGTAAAATATTATAAGTAAAACATTATTCCATATCTTTGAGATCAAAACTTGACAAGATGTTCAGAGGTCACCATAACTGAAGCATCTGAAGATGATTATGAATATGAAGAGGTAACTGCTAATTTTATTACTTAATCTATACACTAATTGCAGTCACTGTCATGAACTATTTATTTTATGAAACATGTAAATAATTATTTTTCTTTAGGAGACACTTTTTAAACTGAAGGTAAATTATCAGCTGGCTAAATTGAGATGAAATTCTGCTTAAGCATTTAGATTGCATACATCTGGCTCTTTGGGTTTTCTTGCTAAGTATTCTTCATATTAAGCTCCTTACCCACTTTCTTGTGGATCCTGACTGTAGACTATAACCGCTGTCAAGAAAGCTTGCCCCATGATCCAGTCATTTCTTGGTAGGCATTTCTGGATTCCCACTTTCTAGTTGGAGCCCGGGCCTCAGTCTTCCTTTAAGGTTACCTGAACTTTTGTAAAATGTGGTCACTACCTCAAAGTTTCCTTTTGATCCGTGCATTGTTCCCTATGGACCTATCAGTACTTTGTGGACTTGGAGGACAAAGTCATTTCTAGATGTCAGAAGCTGTGAATGAAACTATGTAGAGTCAAGCCCAGCAATGGGTGGTCTTTACAAGTCAGAGATAGGAAAAACAAAGGAGATAGGCTTTTGGTAAAATGAAGATAATATATACCATATGAAGTTACTAAATGAATTAAAGAGCTGAAAAAGTTTTCAGCACATAAGATGTGATATGTTAACTATCATGAGTATAATTACCATCCAATGCATTTGCTAAGGTTTTAGCACTTAGTTTTGTTCTCAAATAAACTAGAGATTTATTGTTCCTAGTTGTTAGGAAAAAATAATGATGGAGAAAACCTGAGGTAAGGAGTAGTTGGTGGCATTTAGATAATCTAACATTTTTTAACCAGAATTGTTAGACCACATTTACTAGTATAGATAAAGGCACTCGCCTATAAGATAATCTTGAGTTAATTAGAAGTGACATCGAGCCAGGCAAGGTGGCACATGCTTATAATCCTAGCATGCGGGAGGCTGAGACTGGAGGATCATGGTTCGTGGATGGCCTCAGCTACTAAGTGAAGCCCTTTGCAACTGAGTGAGATCCTGTTTCTGTAGCATTGAAATTGAGGGGAGGGGGGTTCACAAAGGAGGTAAACATCAGCCTGGTTATCAAAAGTTGCTTTAATTAACTTGTGCCTTCTGGTGGGTCTGCGGACCATGGGAGAAGGGATCAATGAGCCATGAGGTTGCAGAGTCATGCAGGGGAGCAGAATTACCCTGTTATTTAAAGTGGGGGATTTGGGGAGGGGCTAGCAGTGTGGGAATGCTAATTCTCTCATGACATTCAGAATTTCACAATGCTTGGAGTCTGTCTTCGCGATGTTTGGAGTCTTGTGACACCTGGAGTATCGCTATATCTCTGCTTGTGGCTTCCAGTGTTCCACCTCCTGTCCCCATTGTGAGGTCCTGTGGGGGAAGGGAGGGACCCGACCTATCATCCCGGCCTTTTGGTGATACTGGGCGATGACCAAGTCCATAACTACTTCCTGCTGATGGTGGGTGTTGTAGAAGCCCCTTCACCGGGAGGGGTCAAGTTCTTTGGAAGTGACCAGGTGGGAGTATGGCTGTAGTGGGAATTGATTGGAGGTTACCCTGGACAGCTCAGTAATGTGCATTTGAATAAACTTTAACAGATGAGCATCTATTAAAAGAAAAGGCAAATCATGAGGACAGGTCCCAGGAAAGCAAGGAGCCCATCAGCTACTGGCCCTTGCCAGAAGGGGAAGGAGCCCAGCAATTGCTGGCCTTTTGAATCATTTCAGATGAAGTAGACTGTTAATATTGTGTTTTTAGATTCTTGCTTAACCCGGTCAGAGTTTGAATGCAAGAGCCACTTTGAAGAGGCAATGTCTGGTTAAATAGAAAACATGCTTTTGGGTCAGAAGCATTAGTAACAATTTTAGAGAGTTTAATACTTAGGGCTGTCTGACATCCAGAGAGGGAGAACACCGTACTATGTAAACAATGATGTTTTTCTCGGTCGACATCTTCCTGGAAGTCCGGACCTGCTAAAATAAAAGCATTAGAGAATCATGCTGTGAAAAATGAGCTTAGTGGGCCTCAGCACTGTACAGGAGGGTTTGTCATGAAGTTGGTGTAATGGAGCCCTTTTTAGCAGAGTAAGGTGATGCCAGTTGGGGTCCCCCAGCATTTTGGCTGCAGTAGGTGTTGTGAGGATCACTGTAAAAGGCCCAGGCCACCATGTTCAGGTTGAAGCGACTTGAGGAGGACTTGATCTCCTGGCTTAAGGGCCTTGAGTTTGAATGCTGGGTGTGGAGCTGCTTCTTCAGTCTCAGGTTGGGGAAGATACTGGTCAGCCTATTCCATAAGGAGGTGCCTTTTCTGATGACTGCAGTCGATGTGGGATGTGGAGCTTCCAAGAAATGCAAAGGGCTTGTGCCACCTGCCGAGTAACCTTAGAAATAAAAGCTGTTACATTATCAGACTGTAAGGAATTGGGGATTCCAAACCTAGGAATGATATATGAGCATAGAACATTGGTCACTCTGCTGGCTGTCCTTTGAGGGAAAAGCCTCTACCCAACCTGTTAGGGTGTCTACTATGGTAAGAAGATATTTTAGTTTTTTTGTGAGAAAGCATATGGGGTAAGTCAATTTGCCAGTCCTGTCCCAGCAAGTGTCCTTTCATCTGGTGGGTAGGAAAAGAGCAGTGAAGGCCTCCTTGGGGAGAAACAGCAGTGCAAGTAGAACAGGAGGCACTGACTTTACGAATTAGCTGTTGTAGGAGAGGAGAATAAAACTAGGGGCTTAGGAAATGTCTAAGTGCTGTAGGCCAAATGTGTAGGAAATTTTGTATTAGGTTTATGACTGCTTCATCCTGAGCCTCAGGCAGAGTAATTTTGACCTTTAAAAGTGGACCTGTAGTGCGTGGGAAGCAGAGATCTGGCTATCAATTCCCTGTACCAAGATTGGAAAAGGAAAACTAAGACCCACAAAGGATGGAAGGACTGCAGTGACCCATTATTTTGGAATTCTGGCTTCCCATGTCTGGTTAGTGGGAGAGAACGAAGAACAGGAAACAGACATCCCCATTTTCCTGATCAATCTTTTGGGAACAAGGGTTCTCGACCTATAGAACCCAGTTAGCACTGGGGGTCTAACGAGTGAGTGGTCCCAGTGGACTGGAGGACAATGGGTCACCAAACGCTTGGATTTTTAGGTCCCAGTGGACTGGCAGAAAGGGAGGACTCAAGTATGGAGAGGTAAGAAGTAGGAACCTTCTGACCAAAGGAAGGGGAGGGAGTTTACCGTGTTTGGAAGACCTCTGTGGGGTGCAGGAATGCTGCGCCAGAACAGCAGTGGCTAGCATGCAGCTGTGGGGCATGCAGCAGGCCCGAGCAGCTGTGGGGTGTGTGCGCAGCAACAGCAGTGCACACACTGCTCGGAGAAACTGGCACGGGTCCTTGTGAGCGAGTGGCTGGTGGGTGTGCTCTGCCCACAATGCCCAGTGCGGGATCTCGGGTGCACCTGGTTCAAAAGAGAGCTGTCAGTCCAATTGAGGGTTGGATCAGAGAGGCTGGGGCTCAAGGAGGAGTACAGCAACGACAACAAAAAAGAAAAAAATAATACAAAAATCTTCCTGGGTTTCATGCACCAAATGTAATGTTGAAATTAGCTTAGGGGTCGCAGAGGTGGTAAACCCCAGCCTAGCTTTCAAAAGCTGCTTTAATCAACTGGTGCCTTTGGGTGGATCTGCTGACTGTTGGGGAAAGGACCCATGAGCCATGTAGTCAGCAGAGTCAGAGTCAGGTGAGGGAGTAGAATTACCCTGATACCGATTGATTATATATATCTATATCTACATCTATCTATCTATATATCTATATATATATCTATATATCTATATCTATATCTATATCTATCTATCTATCTATCTATCTATCTATATATCTATATATATATATATATGGGGATACTGGGGTTCCTGGAAGCCCTTCTACCTCCGGGCTACACTCCAAGACCATATATATATATATATATATATATATATATATATATATATATTTTTTTTTTTTTTTTTTTTAATTTATTTATTTTTGGAAAAGGTCTCTTAAGCCAGTGCGGCTGGCTTCGAACCTGCACTATCCTCCTGTCTCCTCCTCCCAAGAGTGGGGATTACTAACGTGCAGCTACCACGCCCAGCTGGATACTGATATTTAAAGCGGGTTTGGGGTGGGGTTGGCAGTGTGGGAATGACAATTGTCTCATGACATCCGGAGTCTTTGCGATGCTTGGAGTCTGTCTCGTGATGTTTGGAGTCTCGTGACACCTTGAGTCTCTGGATATTTCTCTGCTTCTGGCTTTCAGGGTTCTGCTTCCTATCCCCATTGTGGAGTCCCATGGGGGAAGGAAGGTAGCCAACCTATCAGTTTCAAAATTAAAAAGAATAAAAATATATGGCTGGGCCGGGCGTTGTGGTGCACGTTTGTAATCCCAGCATTCGAGAGGTTGAGACCGGAGGATGGTGGTTCTCGGACAGCCTCAGCTACTTAGTGAGGCCCTCTGCAACTCAGTGAGACCTGGTTTCAAAATAAAGAATAAAAATAATAGGGCAGGAGGTGTAGCTTGGAGGTCAAATGCCCCTGGGTTCCATCCCCAGACCCGAAAAAAAAAATATTTATATATATATGGCTGGGGGTGTCATTCAGAGAATGCCCTTGGGTTCCATTGCCAGTTGCTGCAAAAAAAAAAAAAAAAAAAGAAAAAAGGAAAAAGTGATATTGCTATGTCTTGTATATATTTCTGTGATGCTTTGCTTTGTAAAGAAAATTATTTAGGAAATGAAATACAGTAGTCTCCTCTGATCTGTGGTTTCAGATAATCATGTTACATGAAAAACTCTAGACATGAATAATTAACATCTTTAAATTTATTGATGTATATTGCTATGATTTCTCTATTTTATTATTAGTTATTGCTGTTAATCTCTTACTATGCCCAGTTTGTAAGTTGAATTTTAGCATATGCATGTATATATGGGGAAAATGTAGCATGTGTGGGGTTTGGCACTATCTACAGTTTCAGTCATCCGTGAAATGTCCCCTGTAGTGGGGACTACTCTATGGCTCCTTATATCTCTGCTGACTTGTCCTATCCTCTTTCTCTGTGTTCCAGATACCAGATGACAATTTCAGCATTCCAGAAGGTGAAGAAGATCTGGCAAAAGCAATTCAGATGGTCCAAGAACAGGCTGCAGATACTCAAATTTTGGTGAGAATTCAAACACTATTATATCCTATAGCTTAGCAGCAGAAAGTATATGTGAAGTTTTGACAATCATATACATTTTAAATGTTCTATTTATTAAGGGAAGCACTATCACTCCTGTGCTTTTTCTGACTCTACTTACTTGCCGTCAGAACTTCAGTTTATTTTTAAGTGCACAGTCATATTTATTCTTCTTTGGGTTGTCATTTTCCACATGACCAGTTTTGCTTGAATGCAATGAGGGGCACCTTTCTTCAGATTCCTACCTGATTAATTTTATTAGAGATTAAGCCAAGAATTTTCAACTCTCATTTTTATAAGCATTTCATGTCTTTTTAACTGAAAGTATTCAGCTTTCATTTAATATGTCAAGTAAGGGAATGCTTGATATATTACAACATTTTCTTGTGAGGTATATAAACTAATTTATTTAAGGAATACAATATGGGGTATGATTTTCATTATAATATCAATTAAATTGTCCATAATTCAATGATAGTAGCACAGATATTTTAGACCTTATATTTTTTTAAGAACACCAATCCAAAGTATACTTTTTCTGTTATAAATCTGACTTAAGTGCAAAGTAGTGTGTGAGATTTTACCCAACTTTATACCCATTATACCATTTTATTTTTTCATTTTTCAGTAGATTTGCTTAGTGTGGAAACCAATGAACTCCTTTCCTAAATATTTGTCCACCTGAAATCGAAAAAACAAAATAAAACAAAATCTTCATGAAAGATTTCATAAAGCCAGAATAGATAACATATTGTTATGAATGGAGGTCTCTGGCTCATAGTAAATGGCATTTTCTAATAATCTTATGGACATGGTCCTGCTAGGTAGACAGAAACTACCCTAGATTTTTTTAGTTTTTGGATAACACAGTACAGTAATTTATAAGTATTTTGCTGAGTGGGTTATGACCTGTAATTGAAAACGCAACCACTCTCACACTGTTAAAACTATAAGACAATTTAATATGAGGAAATAATTAAAACACAAGAAAGTCCCACTTCATTGTATGAAATTAATGATTTTATTTTAATATTTTTTAATGTACAAGTGGTACTGGGGATTGAACCTGGAGGCATTCTACCTCCAAGCCACACCCCCAGCCCTTTTGCTTTTTGTTTTGAAACAGTGTCTCACTAAGTTCCTGAGGGCCTCACTAATTTGCTGAGGCTGGCCTTGAACCTGTGATCTTCCAATCTCAGCCTCCCTAGTACTAAGATTATAAGCATGTGCTACAGCACCCAGCTTGAATTTTTTTTTTTTTTTTTTTTGGTTGTACTGGGGTTCCTGGAACCTCTTCTACCTCCAGGCTACACTCCCAGACCTATTTTATATTTTTATTTGGAAACAGGGTCTCTTAAGTCAGCAAGGCTGGCTTTGAGCCTGCATGATCCTCCTGTCTCTGCCTCCCAAGCACAGGGATCACAAGCGTGCGCCACCACACCTGGCATTGAAATTAGTAATTTTAAAGTAACACATCCCTGGGAATTCTCTGTTCCCAAGGTGGTATTAATAATAACAATTAAAAGCACAGAAAAATGCAATATCAAGAAATAGAAAATCGTATACAGCACCAGACCAGGGAGAAACATAGAATCCAAAGTAATGCTGAAGGCCCTGGAGCAGTGTGCCTATTCCATGGGTGGATAAGAGAAGAGAAGAGAATTTAAGAAAGCGCTCTTGCCAAACATGAGAAGGAGGGAGGGGGAGAGAATGGGGTGGAAATTGGGTAAGGGCTAATTGAGTGATGTGTGCATGCATGCCTCTAACATCTTGTACTCCATTAAGATGTATGACTACAATGCATAAATAAAAAATTTTAAAAAAGAAATAGCTCTTAAAGAGATATCTGAGTCCATTGCCCTCTCTGTGAACTCACTGGGGTAAGCCTTTTGGCCATGAGATCATTGGTCAAATGCCCATTAAGCCAGGTTTTCTGGTGGCCTAGCCCTTGAACCTCCTGTCTCCATCACCCACACATTTTGTGAGAAACAAGCTAAGCAAATGAAGTAGAGAAGATTGAGGCAAGGGCGAGGGATGACTAGGCCGAGACTCATTCATGTGCTCTACAATAGGAATGATTTCATTTTTAACTTTTTATTTATTTATATTTTACTGTACTGGGGATTGAACCTAGGGTTACTCTACTACTGAGCTATATATATCCCCACCCCTTTATTTTTTATTTTAAGAGAGGGGTTTACTATGTTGCCCAGGCTGGCCTTGAACTTGTGATTCTCCTTCTTCAGTCCAGAGTAGCTGGGATTATGGGTGTGTACATCTGCATTAGGTTTTATGAGAAAAGTTTAAAAATAGAGCATTTCTAATGTTATATAGCTGTGTTTATTCATTGCTTATCATCTTACCTCTTACTTTTCATCATTAAGCAAATACTTTTAAAATGTTTTATGTACCACTCCATTTATTGATATTTTCCAAAGTAAATATGGGTAACACAGCGCTTGGCACATAGTAGGTAGTAAACAGCAGTTCAATAAGTGAGTAAATCATTGAATGCAAAATTATAAATCAAGCTAACAGCTTATTTGTATCTGGGATATGCTGAAAGGTATTTGTAAATGCTAAAATAATTAAAGGGGGACAAATGGGGAAGAAATACAAGAATTGAAGAAACTGTCATGTCTATTGAGCCAAATAATTCTTCTTTCATCTGTTAAGTGGAAACTTCTTAGAATTATAATCTTCCAAAAGTTAACTTTTTTGTATAAAAGTTATGTAAAACCCTTATATATTCATTCATAGCTACTTAACTTCATTATTTTTGGTGGTACTGGGGGTGGAACCCAGAGGCTTTCTACCTCCAGGCTATACTACCAGACCTATTTTTTATTTTATTTGGAAACAGGGTCTCACTAAGTTTCTGAGAGCCTCACTAAGTAGCTGAGGCTGGCTTCGAACCTGTGCGATCCTCCTGTCTCAGCCTCCCAAGCGCTGGGATTACAAGCATACACCACCACCACACCCAGAATTAATTTAAGTATTTTTTAGACCTGCTTTTTTAGTTCTTTAGAAGAACAGTGCTATGTAGAAAATTCACAAAAGCTGCCTGTAAGCTGTTAAATATGGAAAATATGGATTTATTCTATTGTGAGCACATTAGTTATGTTTTTATAACTTGCTTTTTATTTAATCTTCAAAAAATAGTTTTGAATTGTGTCATGGGCTTTATGGTTGTTATTTATATTTTTTTCTGTACTGGGTTTGACCCCAGGCCATTCTACCTCTGAACTACACTCCCACTCTTTTTTTTTTTTTTTTTGGTGGTGGTACAGGGGTTCCTGGAAGCCCTTCTACCTCCGGGTTACACTCCCAGACCTATTTTATACTTTTTTTTATGTTTGGAAACATGGTCTCTTAAGCCAGCGGGGCTGGCTTTGAACCTGCGCGATCCTCCTGTCTCCGCCTCCCAAGCACGGGGATTACAAGCGTGCGCCACCACGTCGGCTACACTCCCACTCCTTTTTATGTTCATTTTGGAACAGGGTCTTATAAAGTTGCTGAGGGCCTCGCTAAGTTTCTGAGGCTGCCCCTGAACCCGAGTTTCTCCTTTTTCAGCCTACCAAGTACTATTATTCCAGGTTGGACTAATATGTCTGGCAGGGCTTCCTGTTTTAAAGAATATTTATTGCTTATGAAACTAATTTTATTTTCTTATGATCTTATTATATCTGTTATAAATAACACATTTTCTTATATGCTATAGAATGCTGTAGGAATGAGGTCTTTAATATTTTTTACTATAAACTGCAAGTCAAAGTTCATAATATTATAAGAAAAGTTAAGTAGAAAGACTAGTACTACAGTCTTATTTTTTTAAGAAATTAACAGAGAGTACTTACTGAATAGTTGACAGTTAAACAAGTTCTCATGATTTTCTTTAAACTTTAAAAATATAGATTGGGCCAGGCGTGGAGGCACACGCTTGTAATCCCAGGACTTGTGAGTCTGAGACTGGAGGATGGCGGATCGCGGCCAGCTTCTGTTATTTAGTGAGGCACTCTGCCACTTAATGGAACTCTGTTTCAAAATAAAGAACAGAAAAGTAGGGCTGAGGATATAGCTTGGAGACAGAATATCCCTGGGTTCCATCCCAATACAGTAAAAAAGAAAAAAATAAATAAAGCCAGGTATGGTGGGTCACATATGCATTGTAATGCCAGTATTTGGGAGGCTGAGACAGGAAGATCACAGGTTAGAGTTAGCCTCAGCAACAGCAACCTAGGTCCTTCAGAAACTTAGTGAGACCTTGTTTCAAAATAAAAAATAAATAAAATAAAACAGTGCTGGGAGTGTAGCTCAGAGGTGAAATACCTCTGAGTCTAAATCCCAGTAGCAAAAAAAAAAAAAGACAAAGATTAAAATTTTGTGAATTGATTTTACGACTTATTTTATATGAATAATTTAAAAAATAAATCTATTTTTAACTGATAAAAACAAAATTGTACATATTAATGGGGTAATATTTTTAATACACACGTATATTGTGTAATGTTTAAATCAGGTTAATCATACTTATCTCCTCAGACATTTATCATTTCTTTGTTGTAAAATCTTTCAATAGCCCTTTTTTCCTAGCTTTTCAAAATATATAGTATATTAGTATTATTGATAGCTAATCTTATTGTACAATAGCACACTAAACCTTTTTGTTCCCTTTTAAATTTAACTTAGTAGCTAGTGATCATCTTTACAAATCTGAGCTCCTGTGTGCTACTAGTACTATGCCTCTTTAGACTAAACATTTGAGTTTATCGCTCCTTTTCTTAAATCCCCAGAGTTGCACCCTAATAACTGCTTTTGCCTTTCTGATGTACTTTCCAACTTTATCTTTGGTCTTTCACCGTAAGACTCTGAACACAAATGGATTGACCTGTTACACTTCATCTTTGCCTCAGGTATTTTTCTTGCCTTAAATTTCTTCTACCCTTCTTCTTTTTCTTTTTCTTTTTTTCTTTCTTTTTTGTGTGTGTGTTACTGGGGATTTAACCCAAGGTCATTCTACCTCTGCAATATATCCTCAGTCCTTTTTATTATTTTATTTTGAGACAAGGTCTCACTGAATTGCCCAGGTTGGCCTTGAACTTGCAATCCTCCTGCCTTAGCCTCTTAATTCTCTGTGATTATAGGTATATGCCATTGTGCCTGACCTTCTTTATCAGTTGAACTTCTTTGTCTTCTATAAAGTCAATTTAAGTTTTTTTTTTTTTGACAGTAGTGGGGACTGACCTAGAGGCCTTCTACCTCTTAGTTTTAACCTCAACCCTGTTTTATTTTATTATTATCTTTTAAGTTTTGAAACAAGGTCTCACTATGTTGCTAAGGCTGGTCTTGAACCTCTGATCCTCCTGTCTCAGCCCCTAAGTACTGAAATTACTGGGATTTATGAGTGTTCTTAACAAAGCCTTTATTTGTCATCTAAGACAAGTGAAGTACTCTTCTCCTTCATGTATCATTTTGCCTGTTATATCTCTGTTGTTGCTATCATAGCACATGTAGAGACCTGGAACTGGCTAGACTCACCTTTATCTACATTTATTTTTCCTCAACAGATTTCAGGATTCATGTGGGTAAAATATTTTTTTGATAATTTTGCCATCTGTGAAGTGATATATACTTTTGCAAGCTGGTAGTGCTTGTTTTTATTTATTTTTGTATATTCTGTGTTTTATTAACCTCATAATTCAGTTATAAATCATGCATATAATGTATAATTGAGGCAAAAGTGCTACGTAAATTACATAAATGCAAATATTAGTTGTGTGTATTATATACATATATTTAGACAGACTTATGGCAGGCTTTGTAATCCAATTTTATTACAAATTGAAGAATTCTATATTGTAATTTTTTGTTTTTTACTTACCTAGTCTTTCAGTTCCTTGAGACAGGGCTATGTCTCATTTATATTTGATTTTTAGCACTATTCAAAATGCTTGACACATAGGAAATGTTCACCAGATCTCATATTGAGTAAATATTATATGTCAAAATAAGAGAGACATTAAGACTTGTGTGTGTGTGTGTGTGTGTGTGTGTGTGTGTGTGTGTGGTGTATAAATGCAAGAAGACTAAGGATTAAGGTATTAGTATGTTGACAAGATTATACATGTTAATGTATAAGTAATATCCATAGCAGTTTAAGGTGGTTGTATATCTGTTCTGTGTAGATATTTTAAGGTATGTATTTTACATATTTTCAGAAAGAGAGAGAAAAGTTTGAGTTTTTTTCTTTAGGAATCAGGGATTAACCTGGTACATCTTTTGAAAACTAGAGTAGCTGTCCCTCTTCTTTTTCTTTCCCCAATTCTTTCCAACTCATTTCATTCTAAAATATAGTCTGATTTCTTAAGCAAAATGCAAGCTGACATTTATTATTGTGTAATGAATGTTTATTTCCAGCTATAATATGTTCTTACTTAACAATTATAAATAATCTTCTGTGCTACTAACCACTGCCATAAAGACTTGTAGGCAGGTATACTGTTCTCTGCTTCTTTGGCATGTTCTATGACATTATTATTATAGAGTCCTACACATTGCTATCTAATATTTAAAAATAACATTAGAGAGGATGGTCTAAATATTTTTACTCGAGATTTAAAAATTACTTTAAAATCCTACGCATTTGTCAGGATTTTCCCGTAGCTTCTGAAATTTTCCTCAACTTATCACTTTCAAATATTACAATAGCTACTAGTGATAAATATCAGCTTTCTATTATGTATAGCATTCTTAAAATAATTAATTTGGATATGAAAGAGCCCCTTCCCTCAGTGTATTTGTATAAAAATATTCTTTGAAGTTTGTGTAACTCGTAATAATGACCAGCTTAGCAAAGAAAAGTAGAAAGGGAATTCTGCTACTGAGTTTTTAGAGGTGACAATAGGACTATTTACCTAAATGATCATCAATAGATAAGTTAGTGAGATATCCCCAATGAGAAGAAATGAATGCTCTCAAGAGACAAATGATGCTTTTTTTTTTTTTAAAGAAATGACCTACTATTTGATTTATTTTGCATACTGGCCCATTTTACGTAACTTTTGAAATATCTCCATTTTTTTCAGGTGTCTAAAATTGTTCTGTCAATATAGTAGCTTGGATTTTGAGGGCCATAAAGTATCAATGGCAGCTAGTTAACTGTCTCATGTGGTGTGAGAGCCATAGACAGACATAAACAACTGGACAGCTGTGTGCTCTTAAACTTCACTTATGAGAACAGTTGGCAGACACCTGATCTACTTGATAGCATTCTTTGCTTTCATTATGGAATAGTACAAGGTCTTTTTATCACATATTTTTTCTTTAATGGTGTTGTTAAAGTCAAGGTACCAAAATTATATTTAAAAATGATTAAAACAATTAAAAGTTTTGTATATTTATTTTTTTTAGTGTTATGTGGCATGAGAGAAGAATAAACTGAGCTTTTGAGATAGTCCAGTCACCCACCCTTACCTTGGGGCTTTTGCATTTGGTGATGCTGTATTGGAACATGAGTTACTCTTCTTCACTCTCTAGATTTGTGTTAACACCGTACTTTGTCCAGTGATGATTATAATTCTGAAAGACACAATATTGACAGACTAAAATTCTGACTGTCAAAATTTCCAGAGTCACAATCCCCAAACTCTAATTTCAGTTGGTGGATGAGCTATGTAAGAGGGGTGGACAGCTGAATTCTGGGAAAGAGATTAGTATGTTTTCTGTTATTCACAGGATGGTTGTGAAATTGCTCAGTCGTGTGCTGCTTCTGCCCCTTCACACGGAGCACTGTACTTGCCTGAAAAATGCCCTTCATCATAGGATGAAAATAATCTGTGACAGGCAGGGACCTTCTGAGTGAAAGACACTCATTGATACAGAAGTTTCTTTAGTGTTAAAAAAAAAAACACATTAAATTGTCAACTGTTCTTGCTTAGAGATTTGACTCTTAAGTAAGATAGGCGTATATTTACCACTAAGTCAAACAGAACACTAGGGTATGCTTCCCTTTAGCTAATGGATGGCACTTGCAAAACTTTCCCTTATGTATGTACAATTGCCCATAGTCGACCTTTGTAATATGCATTTTCATTTGTTGATTTTTAAGTTTTTTTCCCTTTTTAAACTTTCATTCCACTATTTTTAAATTGCTAACATTAAGCCAGGCGTGGTGGCGCATGCTTGTAATCCCTGCGCTTGGGAGGCTGAGACAGGAGGATCACACGGGTTCAAAGCCAGCCTCAGCAACTTAGTGAGACCCTTTTTCCAAATAAAATATAAAAAAGGTCTGGGAGTATAGCCCGGAGGTAGAAATCCTCTGAGTTCTATCCCCAGTACCACCAAAATAAATATATAAATAAAAAATAAATTGTTAACATTATTTTTTTTACAAGTTACTAGCCTATATATTTCATCTTCATATAGTTTTTCAATGCTGGAGGAATAAATTATATAACAATAAAGATTTTTAGAAAACCAGTTCCTTTTATGTGTTTCTTTTTGCAAATTCGTGTCTGTAAAAGTGCATTCTAACTTTACTGACTTTGTATAGAAGCATTGTATATGTGTGTAAAATCACTGAAAGGTCTTCAGTAAATAGATGACTTTTTTGTATATTGCATTTGTGAACGATAAAGTTTCTTGAGATGCTAGACCTTTGGGTGACTGCGTATGTAATGGTGACCCATCCTGGTTTTTGATTGCTCTCATCAGAATATTTAGGTTGTCGGCTGGGCATGGTGGTATACACGTGTAATCCCAGGACTTGGGAGACTGAGACAGGAGGATCGAAGGTGTGTGGCTAGCCTCAGCTAATTAGTGAGGCCCTCTGCAACTCAGTGAGACTCTGTTTCAAAAAAAGGAATAAAAAACAGGGTTAAAAGTAGAGTTAGGGGTATAGCTCAGAGGTAAAATGCCCCTGAGTTTAATCCTCAGTACTGCACACACACAAAAAAATTTAGGCTGTTTATCATACCATTCAGATTACTGTGGCTATAAAGCTGAGTGCACATTACTATAAGCAGTGGTGATGTGCATTTATACCTTCACTTTTATGTGATTGCTGTTTGCTCATAACTGTTACATCTCTGCAACTGTCCTTAGTATACATGAATGTTTATATTTAACAAAAATATGTATGCTCTTCTAACCATGTCATTGCATAAAGTGGCTCTTAAAGTACTCTGTCATGATTTTATATGTTTCTCAAATATTTAAAAAATGCAAACATATGCCTTTTTTGTGGTACTGGGGTTCCTGGAAACCCTTCTACCTCCGGGCTACACTCCCAGACCTAATTTTTATATTTTTATTTGGAAACAGGGTCTCTTAAGCCAGCAAGGCTGGCTTCGAACCTGCACAATCCTCCTGTCTCTGCCTCCCAAGCATGGAGATTACAAGCGTGCGCCACCACGCCCGGCTAAATATATGCCTTTTAAATAATTTTTTGAATTATTTTTTTCCAGAATTATGTGTTTAGTATTTTTATCCTTTGGAATCTTAAACTTTAGAGACTTTGAGCTTTCTGAATTTCAACATTTGGGAATAGGGCCCAAACCCTCTTCGTCAATGCGTTCTTATCCACCACCATATACACATATACACGTAGCCACTGAGCTGCACACGTGCCTGCTGGAAGCCTGCTCTCCCTGCCATCAAGCTTTTGCTCCCCCCTCCCCCAGACAGTTAGCACTGTCTGCCATACTACATATCTTTTATTTAGTTCTCCATATTCTTTCTCTATCTACTTGGCTGTTACACATGAAGGCAGAGACTTTTTTTTCAATGCCTTTTCCCAATAGATTAAAATAGTCCTGGGCACATAATGATTAAGAAAAGATTGCTGAAAAAATGGATGAATGAATGAGTGAGTGAAAGAACTATCTGCACCATTAACCAAAGACACTATTTTTACAAAATAAGTAATTGTACATTTAAATTTCAGGAGCAGAAAACAATTCTTCCTGCAAGGCATGTAGTACCTGAAGTAATAGAAGACTTTCTCTGTAATTTTCTGATCAAAATGGGAATGACCAGAACTCTTGATTGCTTTCAAGCTGAATGGTAAATAATTATGTGAATAAATAGTATCTTACAAGTGTTATTGTCATTTAAAATGTGCACTTTTAACTGTCTTAAAAGACATTGAAATGACACAGTTTACACAAATGAGTAGAAACCTTTTGTACCTCTACCTCTGAAACCACACACACACACACACACACACACACACACACACACACACACGCGCGCGCGCGCGCGCTCTCCCTCCCCCACCCTCGCCTCCTCCCTCTCTTTCTCCAACTTAAGTACTAATTGCCAAATAATTTATATTAAACATCTTTTCAAAGATTCATTTAGCTGCTTTTCAAAAAATCAAGGAAGTAGAATATCTCCTTGAGTTATATAATGAAAAACTAGTTTATGAAATTTTTTTACTATTTTTTCATAATTAAGGATATTGTTTTATGTACTAAGACACACTAAAAGTACTACTTTGTTTGCTTTATTTATATCGTTAATGCTTGCCTTTCCCTATTATGTAGATGATCAAATTTTTCTATAAATACTATGTAAAAAGAGATTTGTATTTTCAAATATTAACTACACACCAGATTTTTTGTTATAACTGAAAATTTTAATGACCATTCCTTATGAAAATTCACAGACATGCTGTCTTTATCCCTTTGTCATAACAATAAGTTCGCCAGACACTTATGATTCCTAATATTCACTAAAAATACTATTAAATGATTAAATATGTACTAAGTTTGATCTTTAATAGCCATTGTATATTATACATAGAGATATATATATGAAAATTATATATATATATATATATATATATATATATATATATATATATATATATATATATATGTAGAGCTGAACGTGGTGGCGCACGCTTGTAATCCCTGTGCTTGGGAGGCAGAGACAGAAAGATCGCGCAGGTTCGAAGCCAGCCACGCGCGCTGGCTTAGGAGACCCTGTTTCCAAATAAAAATATAAAAAATAGGTCTGGGAGGGTAGCCCGGAGGTAGAAGGGCTTCCAGAAACCCCAGTACCACCAAACAAAAAACAAAAAAAAAAAAAGAAAATTATATGTGATATATATTCATATATATGATATATATCTATGAAGATCTTTTTGTGTTTGGGGGTTAAATCCTAGCTTGAAATATAGGTGTAATTTTCAATTTTTACCAATCTAGTTGTGATATAATTTTTAATTTTGACTTTTTTATATTCATCTACTGAGAACATGCATATAAAAGTAGTTGGTTTTGTTATTTCTAATTGAATGTAGTAACTAAATTTAATGAGAAGGACCACTTTTCATTAGAAAAAATTAAGAAAAAAATTGGCAATAGAAAAATAATACTTTTTTGTGCTACTGGGGATGGAACCCAGGGGTATTCTACCTCCGATGTACACCCCAAGCCCTATTTTTTGATTATTTATTTTTAAATAGGGTCTCACTGGGTTGCAAAGCGCCTAAGTAGCTGAGTCTGTCTGTGAACTGCAATCCTCATGTTTTGTCCTTCCAAATAATGGGATTACAAGAATGCATCACCATGGCTGGCTTACTTTTTAGTTTTTGAATAACACTTTTTAAAATTTGAAAATTATGCTAATGATTTAAAATATTTTTATAAAATATACCTAAGGAATTAAGAAAATACATTTTTGTAAGAGTAGATAGATGATTAGTTTTGTGTAATTAAGGAAATAAAAGATTAATGTTATTCAGTTACCTTCTACTAAGAATGTATTTTAGGACATATATTATATGTTAGGCCAGTCTAAAGTGTGAAATATTTCCCTTAGGAAAATCTTGTTCCTAGTATATACTTAGCAATTAGGTAATTGTTATAACATTGTCCTTTAAAATTTACCACTCTGAATTGATGAGATGTGTGTATAGCATTGGAAATTGAACCCAGGGGCATTCTACCTTTGAGCTACACCCAAGCCCTATTTTATTCTTTGGAAACAGAGTCTTGTTAGGTTGATGAGAGCCTCTCTACTTGCTGAGGCTGTCCTAAAGTCTCTATTTCTTCTGTTTCAACCTCCCAAGACTAGAATTACAAGCATGAACCACCACACCTGGCTGCAGTAAATCTTTTGAATTCAGGGTCAGAAAACTAAGACCTGTGAGCCTAATCTTGTTTTTCTTCTAGTTTTGTAAATAATATTTTATTGGGCTATAGCCATGACCTTTTTGTAGGCATTGTCTATTTTCATACTATAAAAGCAACATTCATTTGCTGGGGCTGTATGCTCCACAAAGCACTTTTTGCAAGTTCTAAAACACTTTCTTGCTCTTTCAAAAATCAAGTTGTCAAACTCTTTGTGCAATGTAGTCATATAACTTAAAGGGGAACAAGATAGTGGAGATATACATGCATACATCTCTCAATTTGCTCTTAACCAGTTCCCACCCCATTCCCTCCAATCCCTCCTCTCATCTCTGGCTTAGTGATGGACATTGATATGTTTGTTAGAGTACATCATGTTCATTAGAGAATTTCCCTCTTCCCCTGTTCCATCCCCTCAGTTAGGTTGCCTTATTTGCTCACCTATAGAATTTCCATCTTCATCTAGAATTCCTCTTAGAATTCCTCTAGAATTATCCCTAGCTCCTGCATTTTAGGGAAAGCATTGCATTTCTTATTTTTTGTGACTGACTACTCTCTGCATAATGTTCTCTGGTTCCATCCATTTCCCTGTACATGACATAATTGTGTTTTTTTATGGCTGAGTAAAATTCCATTGTGTACATATCCCATAGTTTTGTATCTATTCATCTGTTGATGGATATCTTAGCTGGTTCCATAGTTTGGCAATGGTGAATTGTACAGCTATGAGCATAGATACATATGCATTAGTTTGGTGGTTTGGTTTCCATTCTTTTGGGTAGATACCCAGAAGTGATATTGCTGGTAAGTTCATTCCAATTCTTCTGAGGGTCCTCCATATTGTTTTCCAGAGTGGTTGCACTTATTTGCAATCCCACCAACAATGTCTTAGAGTTTCCAATTCTCCACATCCTTCCTGGCATTTGTTGTTGCTTGTGTTTTCAATTATTACCATTCTAGTTGGAGTTAGGTGGAATCTCAGGGTAGTTTTGATTTGCATTTCTCTGATTGCTAATGATGTTGAGCATTTTTTCATTCATTTATTGGCCATTTGAATTTCTCCTTTTGTCCAGTGTTCACTTGCCCATTTTTTGTTTGGGTTATTTTATTTTATTTTGTTTTTTTGGTGGTGGTACTGGGGTTCCTGGAAGCCTTTCTACCTCCGGGCTATATTCCCAGACCTATTTTATACTTTTTTATTTTTGGAAACAGGGTCTCTTAAGCCAGTGTGGCTGGCTTCGAACTTGCGCGATCCTGCTGTCTCCGCCTCCTAAGCACAGGGATTACAAGCGTGCGCCACCACGTTCGGCTCGTTGGGTTATTTTCTTAGTGCTGAGTTTCTTGAGTTTTCTGTATATTCTAGATATTAGTCTTCTATTGAAAGAATAGTTGGCAAAAATCTTTTCCCATTTTGTTCGCTCTCCGTTGAAGTTCTTGATAGTTACCTTTGCTGTATAGACGCAATCCCACATATTGATTTGCCTTTTAGTCTCTTGTGCCTTTGGGGTCTTGTTGAGAAAATTTTCATCTGTGCTATGTGTTGCAGTATTGGACCTATACCCTCTTCAAGGAGCCTCAAAGTCTGTGGTCTAATTTCCAAGTCTTTGATCCATCTTGAATTGACTCTTGTGCAGGGTGAGAAAGTTGAATTTATTTCCATTTCTTTCCATATGGTTAACAAGTTTTGCCAACAACATTTGTTGAACAGGCTATAATTTTTCTAGTGTATGTTTTTGGCTTCTTTGTAAAAAATCAATTGTCTATCAGTGTGTGGATTTGTTTCTGAGTGTTCTATTCTGCTCCATTGATCTATGTATCTTTTTTCGTGCTAGCACCATGCTGTTTTTATTACTATGATTTTATAGTATACTTTAAAGTCAAGTATTGTGATTTCTCCTACATGATTTTTGTTGCTGAGCACTACTTTGACTATTCTGAATTATTTTTGTTCCAAATGAATTTAGGGACTGATTTTTCTATGTCTGTGAGAAATGACCTTGGTAATTTAATGGGTATTGTGTTGAATCTGTAGATTACTTCTGGAAGTATGGCCATTTTGATGATATTTATTTTGCCTATCCATGAACATGGAAGATCTTTTCATCTTCTAAGGTCTTCTTCAATTTCTCTTTTCAATGTTTTATAATTTTTTTGTAGAAGTCTTTTACCTCTTTGTTTAAATTTATTCCTAAGTATTTTTTTTTTTTTGAGATATACTGAGTGACAGTGTTTGCTGGATTTCTCCTTAAGTGTTTTTATGGCTGGTATATAAAAAAGCTTCCACTTTTTAAAGGTTGATTTTGTATCCAGACACTTTGCTGAATTTGTTGATAAGTTCTATAGGCCTTTTGGTTGAGTTTGTTGTGTCTTCTAAGAATAGTATCATATCATCTGCAAATAGTGAAAGTTTCAGTTCTTCTTTTCCTATTTGTACTCTTTTGATTTCCTTTTTTTTGCCTTATTGCTCTGGTTAGAGTCTCAAGTACTAAATTGAAAAGAAGTGGTGATAGTGGACATTCTTGTCTTGTTCCCCTTTTTAAGGGAAATTCTCAAAGTTTTTCTCCATTTAATATGATGTTGGCTGTGGGCCTATTGTAGATTGCCTTTATGATGTTGAGGTATGTTCCTTCAATTCTGATTCTCTGTAGTGGTTTTAGCATAAATGTATGTTGGATTTTGTCAAATGCTTTTTCAGCATTTATTGAAAGGATCATATGATATTTGTATTTGGTTCTATTTATATGATGAATTACATGGATTGATTTTCATATGTTGAGCAAGCCTTGCATCCCTGAGATGATTCCTACCTAGTCATGGTGTATGATTTTATTGATGTGGTTTTGAATGCGTGTTACTAGTATTTTGTTTAACAGTTTTGCATCCAAGTTCATCAAAGGGCCTGTAGTGTTTCTTCCTTGAGCTTCTTTATTTGGTTTTTGTATTTATGTGATGTTGGTTTCATAAATTAATTTGGGAGAGCCCCATTTCTTTCTATTTCATTAAATAGAATGAGGAGTATTGGCCTTAGCTCTTCTATAAAGGTTTTTATGAAATTCATTTGGGAAACCATCTGCTCCTGGCCTTTTCTTTGATGGTAGATTCTTTATTGCTGCCTCAATCTCTTTGATTGCTACTGGTAGGTTTAAATTTTCTATTTCTTCTTGACTCAGCTTAGGAAAGTTGTATTGTCTAGAAAATTGTCAGTTTCCTCCAGATTTTCCATTTTTTTTAATATAGCATATATATATATATATATATATATATATATATATATATATATATATATATATTTGTATGTGTGTGGAGGGTCTAGGGATGGAACCCAGAGGCATTTGACCTCCGAGCTACACCCCCTGCCCTATTTTTTAATTCTTTATTTTGAAAGAGGGTCTCACTAAGTTGTGGAGGACCTCACTAAGTAGCTGAGGCTGTCTGTGGACAACAATCCTCCAGTCTCAGCCTCCCATTTGCTGAGATTACAAGCATGTGCCACCACGCCTGGCTAAATATAGTTTTTCTTTCTTTCTTTCTTTCTTTCTTTCTTTCTTTCTTTCTTTCTTTCTTTTTTTTTTTTTTTTAAGAAAGACAGACTGCCACATGCAGCGCCTCATTTGAATGTGTCTGGAGTCTTGGAAGCTTGACTACCCTACGTTCTCCTACAAATGGACCTTGAGAGCTTGTTTGGAGGTTCTAGCAGGAGAGCGCAGCTACTCGTATACCCTTGACCGAAGACTGGTCCTTCTCTATTCGGGGAAGGTCGTCCTCTTCAACCAAGCACGCAGCTTTGGGAGGGACGCACATGAAGTGGTGAGGGAGGAAGGGGACACCCGCCTAGCCAGCCAGATCAGCCGAATCAACCCTGGTGATCAATGGGGTGACAGATGTTGCAGCCAGATCGCCCTCACATCCTGAATATAGTTTTTCAAAGTAGTTTCTTATAATCTTTTGAATTTCTACATTGTCAGTGGTAATATCTTCTTTTTTTAACTCTTATCATTGTAATTTGGGTTGATTTCTCTTTTTTGGTTAATTTTGTTAGTGCTTTATTTTATCTATCTTGTTAAGTTTTCAAGAAACCAGCTTTTTGTTTTGTTGATTTTCCATATTGTTTTTATGTTCTCTATTTTGTTGATTTCTGGTCTGATTTTAATAATTTCCTCTCTATTACTGGTTTGGGGATTAGATTGTTTCTGTTTTTCAAAGGCTTTGAGGTATGTCTTTAGGTTACTTATTTGGTGATTTTCTGTTCTTATGTGAGCATTCAATGCTATGAATTTTCCTCTTAATATTGCCTTCAAAGTGTACCAGAGGTTTTGATATGTTGTATCTCTATTTTTGTTTGTTTCTAAAAATGTTTTAATTCCACCTCTTACTTCTTCTATGAACCATTCTTCATTCAGCAGTGTGGTCTTCAGTCTACACATGTTCATGTAGTTTATCTGGGTCTTCTTATGGTTGATTTCTAGTTTTATTCCATTGTGGTCTAAAAAGACACAGGAAAGTATGTCACATTTTTTGAATTTGCTACTGCTTGTTTTGTGGTCGAGGATATGATCTATTTTGGAGAAGGTCCTGTGAGCAGCTATGAAAAATGTGAATTCTGCTGTCGTAAAGTAGAATACTCTATATGTGTCTAATTCATTCATTTGTTTGATGGTGTTCTTTAGGTCTGAGGCATCTTTACTGACCTTTTGTCTAGAAGATCAGTCTAATAGCAAGGTGGCAAGTTTCTTTTCTGGTGTTGTTGGGTGTTCCTATGGACCTCTGAAGGGCATGGTGAGCTCAGCTGCCACTGCTGGAAATTGTAGCCAGTGTTTGCGCAGGAGGAACTGATTTCTTACAGTTCTGATGATCTGCAGCTGCTCACTTCAGGTCCTTGATTGTTTTCCTGTTGGTCTCTGGAGTCGGGTACAGTGAGGAACAATGGCGCTGCTGTGGTGCCAGGCGGGCAGGTTTCTTTTGTGTTCTCTGACAAGTCTTCTAACTTTTTCCCTGCTGCTTTGTACTTATTATGTAATTTCTCTAGTTATGGTATTTTTGCACTTTTGTAGAATGCTTTCTTTAAGGCAATGGAGATTGGATATCAGCAGGACTCGTATGTACTGCTTCCCTTGATCGCCATCTTCTGTTAAACTCTTATATATTTTTATACTATACCTAAGTGAATATAGTAGGAATTTGTTCTATGAATCACCAAAAAATCTTCTACTGGGGGGTTTAATCAGTGCTATTTTATGTCTATTTTATTTTTTTATTTTATTTTTTTGTTTTGTTTTTGTTTTTTTGTTTTTTTGTTTTTTTGGTGGTACTGGGGTTCCTGGAAGCCCTCCTTCCTCCGGGCTACACTCCCAGACCTATTTTATATTTTTGAAACAGGGTCTCTTATGCCAGCACGGCTGGCTTCGAACCTGCGCGATCCTCCTGTCTCCGCCTCCCAAGCGCGGGGATTACAAGCATGCGCCACCACGCCCGGCCTTTTATGTCTATTTTAGAAGTACTCTATGGGCAATGGTAATTTACTCTGTGGTCCAAAATTGAGGAAGGGGTTATAGAATGGAGGCAGTTTAGGTCAGTGGCAGAGTCAACCCTGAGGAGACTAATCCTAAAGACCAGTCTCCTAACCACAATGCTATACTGTAGAATTGTATAAGGCATTCTGGAAAAAAGATTAACAAAGATGCATTGCAGCTTGGCTGGGGACTGGAAGAACTAAAGAAATGTCTTTATTTAGAGTTCAAATTTGTGCCTGTTTTTCAAGTTGGACTGAGGAATCATGGAGCCATTAATGAACTTTTAAACTGTACTATATTTGCCTGTGAAGGACCTCTACTTTTATTTATTTATTTTTTTTTCTGGTACTGGGGTTCCTGGAAGCCCTTCTACCTCAAGGCTACACTCCCAGACCTATTTTTATATTTTTATTTGGAAACAGGGTCTCTTAAACCAAGCAAGACTGGCTTTGAATCTGTGTGATCCTCCTGTCTCTGCCTCCCAAGTTCGGGGATTACAAGTGTGCACCACCATGCCCGGCTACTTTTATTTTTTTTAATACTGGAGATTGAACCTAGGGGAACTCTACCAGTGAGCCATATCCTCAGGCCTATTTTTTTTTTTTTGTCTTGCTAAATTGCATGGGCTGGCCTGGAACCTACAATTTTACCATCTTAGCCTCCCAGGGATTATTGTTGGGTACCATCATACCCAGTAGGACTCTCCATTTCTATAGTGATAAGTTATGCTGGTGTTGGGAAACCAATATTCTCAGTTTTAGTAGTAAATAAGAAAATTTTGTCTTTGTTGGTAAAATATGTTCCTAAATCTCTTTGAAAACATGGAGGAAAAAGTTCTTATTTAATACTTACTACCTACATGTCCTTTACTCTGCTTTTACATCTTGTGCCTGGTGTCATCATGATGGAAAACTGATCACTATTCTGACACCATTTATACCATGACTGGTATTTCATCATACTTTTCATAATCTAAGATAGATTTAAAGCTTTTTGGCACGTAGACAAATCTTACCAAAGTTCTCTATGCTTTCCCATGGAAATGCACACCTATTTTCAGTGTCTACATATTTCTGATTAGTTCATGGTAAATATTAAGAACAGTAATGGAATGCTATTGGCAGTTTTGTTGGGAATACATTTTTCATAATAGGTATGACAATCTTTTTCCAAGATTAGCATTTTTCATTGTTATTCTACGGACAATAAAATAGGATGAAAGAAATAAAAAGGCCAAAATATTTCTTAAAATTAAAACAATATAAGCCGGGCATGATGGCTCACACCTGTAATCTCAGGGTGGGCTAGGAGGATCACAGGTTCGAAGCCAACCTCTGCAACTCAGGGAGGATTGCATCAGCTTAGTGAGACCTTGTTTCCCAATAAAAACTTAAAAGAAAATAGGGCTGAGGGTGTAGCTGAGAGGTAGACTACCTCTGAGTTTAATCCCCAGCACCACAAAAATACAAACAAAACCTCCAATACATATATGAAAAAAATCACACCAAAAACTATAAATGATGTTAGATAGGAGGATGCAGGCTTTTCTGGGAACTCTACTTCTGGAATTTATAGATTGAAATCCCTAATTACTTACAGTGGCTATTTTTAAAGTCATACTTCTTATTTTTTTCATGGATGTCAGAATTTTGCATGATGAATGACTTTTAATATTTTAACATAGATGTGATATATGCTTATATTTTGATTTGCACTTACTTTTTCACATTTTATTTTATTTATATCATGGTGTGTGCTTCTTTAGCACATTTTATTTACACACGGAAAACTATGAAGGCACTTTTTACCCTCATAGAAATAATTTTAGTAAAGTTTTTATTTCTGTAATAAATAAAGTTAGTTGCTAAAAACAACTCTATGACCACAAAACCTTTATGGCCTAGTATTTCAATCAATTTCTATGTCTTCTCTTCATATATAAGCATATCCGAATTCCAAATTCAGATTAAATCTCAGTCATTCCAAATGCAAGTAAAATAGCTGAATTTATGATTAAGTAACTGTTTTCTATTTCATTACTAATTATGGAAAATACTATAATATATTGATTCAATTTTTTTAACCTTCAGGATATTCTACAGGGGTCCTCCTGAGAGTTTTTGATGTCACAAATTATTTGACATAAGAATATGTGACTTTATTAGTATGTTTATGGTTTATATTATGAAAATACAAAAATTAACTTTTACAAATATTAGGTCTCTTTAAATTAGAAAAAGCTTTGTAGACATTGACTTGTTAGTAACTTTTTACTGTGTTCATACTGTTTTTTTATTTAGCTTTGACTGGTATGTATAATGATTAAAATTGTAATTATTTACAGCCTATCAATAATTTTCTGATTTCCTTTTTATTTTACTAAGAACAGAGACAAGAGGTACCCTGCAGTCTCAGCTGCAACCCACTTTGTTCAACCCATAAAATATGATCAGTGTTACTCTTCTCAAAACCTTCCCATGGCTTCAGCCTGGTCAAAGCACAATTCCTTTTCTCACTTTAGCTCTTAGTTTCTCTATATCACTTCCCCATGCTCAGTTAAGTCAAGCTTCATACTGGCTTCTTGTAGGTGCCACACATGTCTTTGTCTCAGCACCTGCATTACTGTTCTATCAGCCCTGGATGCTCCTCTCCCATAGATCCACGTGATACCATCCCTCATTCCCTTCAAGTTCTCTCAAATATCAGTTTGTCAGTCATGCCTTGTCAGTCATGACCACTGTACCTAGCATAGCACAACCATCCCTGCCAGTATCACCTGCTCGTTCTCTCCTACCCTCCTCCTGCTTTATTTTACTTCATAGAGTTTATCACCATCACTAGATAGGAATGAGCGAGGCTCTTGGGCAGCTTTGTCAACTTCCCCAGCATGTGGACCAGAGCTGGCAATGCAGGGACTGTCCAGTTATATTTCATGCACCATGTTGGTATTCATATCTAGCAATTCATTAACATTTTATTTCAACAGAATACTATTGAAATACTATTTTGTAACTGTAATATGGCAGGTAATTACTACTATTTCTCTGAAACTGAACTTTTTGAATTGTAGATGAATTAAGACCATTTAATGCAGAGAAATGCCATCAAATCCTTTGTTTGACTTTTGTCCCTAGGTATGAGTTAATACAAAAGGGGGTAACTGACCTTAGAGCTGTTGGGACTGTTCCAGATGTCTATACTCAAGTTATGCATTTGGAGAACGAGAACAGAACTTTGAAGAAAGACTTGAAGCTCTACAAACAGGCAGCTGAGTATGCTATTTTCAGTGACTTTTTTTTCCCTTTTAATTTTGCATCAAATAAAAATAGTTGACGCCAGGCATATTGGCACATGACTGTAACCTGAATACTTGGGAGGCTGGAACAGAAGGATTGCAGGTTGGAGGCCAGTATGTGGTGAAGTAGCATGATCCTGTTTCAAAATAAAAAAAAAATTGAAAGGCTGGGGGTCTAGCTCAAAGTAGAACGCCACTGTATTTAGTCCCTAGTAACACACACACACACACACACACACACACACACACACACACAAATTGAATTAATCTAATATGTGTAATGAGGACATTAATTCTCTAGAGCTCTGTGTGCATATATATAGAGAATATGTATTTATATACATATTTTTATATATGTGTTGCTTGTATACATGTGTGTATACGTATGTTATTTTATGGTATGAATTTATACACAGAATATAAACTAAACAGACGCCAAATTTTTCCACATCTTTTTTCACTAAAATTAATGGGAAATATGTAGTTTTGAGGGAAAATTTTTTATAAGTAACCAATGGTATTCTGGCAAATAAATATGTGACTATGGTGAATTGGGGAGAATCTACTCATATGAGACAATGTTATGTTAAAAAAGTCAGTGCTTAGATGTAGAGGAGAGTTCATACTTTATTCATTCATTTTTGTTAAACATATTTAAGAAAAGGCCTGTCTGAAAAGAATCCCATATTAATAGAAAACTCAGAATAGCATAATCATTATATTAGAAAATAATATTTTAAGAGGTATAGAATATTTATTATGATGAAATATGACATTGTATTGCATAGTAGAAGAAACATTTAAAATATACTACTTTTAAAAGGTGGCAGTAAATAAAAGGTAATTTTATATGATTACTTACTCAGTTATTATAAGCATTTGCATTAGAGTTTTTGCAAAGTATACATTTTATATTATCTAAGGGTGTACTATTTAGAATATTACATTTTGTATAGACATATATGATGATTCACAATAATGTGTTACAAGAACCATTTTTGTCTGTATACTTGGTTTTAATCTCAGAGTGGTTTGTATTTTTTACTTGTAGATTCACTATGCTTCTGAATAGATACCTAATGGATACACTGGGAATTTGATACAGCAAAATTTTCAACAGTGCAACTTGGCACATTGTTTCAATTCCTGATTTCCTTTGAATAACTGCTTGAGTTTGCTAATTTTCTTTTCAATAGAAACATACTGTATGTAATAAGTCTTAATCAAAGGAATATTAAATAATCATTGTTGATTACTGGATGTTTACTGATTATTATATTTTAAAGTTATAATCAACATTATATAAGCTATTACTCATGCAAATTTTTACCTTAATGCTAAAAGAAGCCAAAATTAGAACAGATATCAAATAAAATTTTCTTATTTATGTTTTATAAAATATCAAATTATAGTTTTAATTTCAGTGGTTTATGTTTTATAAAGTATATTTAAAACATAGCAAAATAGAATATAAATATTTATCTACTTTACTTGAATGACAAATTCAATGGGAAGATGTTTGCTCTTATAGATGCTTAATATTTATTTTGATAGTGAATATTAAAGCCTGTTGTGTTTTCAGAGCATGCTTTTTTATGGAGTACATTCCAACAGCCTAATATAACTGATACATTTTCAGAAAATGGAGAATGATGCTTTGTAAAATGTTCCCCTCTATGTCTTTTATGCTATAAGCTTACCCCACATTGTACTATTTTATATTTCATCACCCATACTTTTATATTTGACTTATGAAGAAATTTTCCAATAGCAGTTGGTGATAAACATGAGATTTGATCAAATTTTTAAATAAAATTTGATCAAATGTTTGCCTTTTTAGGATTAGAGTGTTTTAATATAAAATGGTTATAGATATATAATATTTTATGATAATTAATATCTAACAGGGAAAGATACTTAAGTTACAGACATATCATCCATTGTCTTTCATTAACAGGTAGCATTTTAGTGAAGCATTGAGAAGAATTAGAGAAATTACATAGCTATAAATTTAATATTTATTTAGAAAAGCATTGCCATAGAAAGAGTTATGAACTTAAATGACCTAGCTTCCTATATTCTACTACTTACTACCTCAGTTTTCTTTTGTTAATTTGGGAGTAATTATAGATGGTGTTATTAAGTCCTAGCGAGTGATGTGATAATTAATGAGACAATCTATGTTAAAGAGCTGTGTAAATTACAAAGTTCCTTGAAATGTCAGCTATTACTACCAGTATCTCTAAAGGTTGTCATCCTTAGGTTTTAAAAATATTGTCACATCATTTATTTTGAAATTCAGCAGTGGTGAAGCACATATAAAGAAATAAGAGGTGTAGTATTTTATGCTAAAGTATCATTTAAATTTCTGTAATTGAATCAAGGAATTGTCTTTTTCTCCGCTGTAAGCATCGTTAATTTCTGAGTCACAGAGGTTTTTCTTATACTTGCTACAAATAGTTTATCTTCCAAAATAGAAAGCTTGGCAAACAGTAGTTAGGAAAATTTACTTATAGATTTTTGGAGGAGAAATTATATTACTAAAAGATTTATAGTTACAATGAAGGTAAAAATGTATTCTATATGGGGTACTTGAGAAGAAATATACGCTAGGTTGACACCTTTCTAGGAAAAGGAAAATATAACTTCAGTTTTGTAGTGAAACATGGGCTAATTGTTATTTCAAGTGCATAGATATAGAAGTCAAGTGACCTCCCCTACATTATCAGATGATTAGTGATAGGCTAAAGACTAGAAAATAAAATTTACCGTTCTAGTAACTTTGATCGTTAAGACACCATTTCATAAACTGTTTTTTATTGGCAGTTAACATCCTGTAAGATTCATGTTGGGATGAGGACCATAAGTGACTACTGTAAATTTTATGAACTAGGAACCTGTTTTTCTTGATCTTGTTGCCTATTTTTTATTAGCATTCTGTGTCTTTCCTCCTACCACAGACATGCAAATACACTTCATTGGATGGTTATTTATGAAAGTGCCAGTGCACTTGTACGTTAACAGCCTGTCGACTGCTTTCATCTCAACCTTTTATCACATGGTCTTGGACAATGGAGAACTTTTTGCTCCTAAATTTAAGTCACTTTTTTTTCCTTCTTTTTGGTGGTACTGGGGTTCCTGGAAGCCCTTCTACCTCTGGGCTACACTCCCAGACCTATTTTATACTTTTTTATTTTTGGAAGCAGGGTCTCTTAAGCCAGCGGGGCTGGCTTCGAACCAGCACAATCCTCCTGTCTCTGCCTCCCAAGCGTGAGGATTACAAGAGTGCGCCGCCACGCCTGGCTCTATCTGTATATTCTACTTTATTCCTGTCCTCCCACAGTTTCTCTGGCAGCACACTGTTTTGCCTCTCTTTCTGCCTTATCAGCTGACTCCTTTTCTTCTTGCTTTCCAGTGTTGACACTGTAAATCCACGATGATAGCCCTTGATTACACGTAGTTATTGGCAAATATATCATGTATGAGTGAGAGGTAAAGGCTCTGAAGTAAAATAATGTAAATGAAGGAGATAGACCAATGGGTGCTTTTTTAGATTTTGTGGGGCAGGGAGGTCCTCTCAGATGTCCAGAGAGTAAGGGAGGTTATATACAAACCTGGGAAAGTGGAGTTCTGGGCAGGTGTAAAAGGAAGTACAAAGAGCCTGTGGTGAGGGCAGATTGGTTTGCTAGGGGATTAAGATGGTGGCCACGGAGCTGCAATAAGAGGGTCAGTGGTGGAGGTCTTTGATAGAACTTTGCTTATTTTCCACAAGTAGTATATGAAATTAAAGGATGGTTTGAGCAGAGGTGTTAAGGTGACCCAGCTTCTGCATGAAAAATAGATCTGGTTGAGGGACATGATGGAAATAGAAAGCAGATCTTCTTTTGGGTTGCTGTAAGGTAGTTGACTATATAGTAACAAAGTCAAACAAAGTTCTTAAGGGACAATTAGATTTTTCCAAGGATAGTATTTAATGTTATCAATCCCTTCATTATTAAACCCATGCAAACTCTGGTTCAGAACAGATCACTGATCAGGTGTTATGACTAGGGTAATACAAATGCATAATGCTTTGCCACTTCTTAGATAGAATAATATAATTATCACTCAGTTTCCTCTAACCTAACTAGGGCAACATTTTATTTATTTTTGTAGTACTGGGGATAGAACCCAAGGACATTCTACTTCTGAGCTACACCCCCAACCCTGTTTTTTTTTTTTTTATTCTTTATTTTGAAACAAGGTTTCACTAAGTTGCAGAAGGTCTCACTAAATAGCTGAGGGTATCTGGATTCTATTTTTCTATTCATCTATTTTCTTATCATCATGCTTACACCATTCTTTTTTATATTAGTTTTAATTAAGTATTAAGGCCAGGTAGTATTAGTTTTCCACCATTTTTTTTTTTTTAGGATAGTTTGACTCTTATAGGTTTTTTGTATTTTCATAGAGGTTTTAGAATCACTTTGCTAATTTCCACAGAAATACATGGATGAGATTAAGATTGAAATCATATTGAGTTTAGCTTAATTTGGGAGCGGGAAGAATGTGAGTCTGCCTGTGTATATGTATGTACATACGCATATATATTGGGAGAAAGGATTGATGACTTCAGAAGTTTGAGTCTTCTGTTTATATAGGCTATCTCTCCATTTATATACGTAAGTTATCTTTTTTTAATATCATAGATAAATAGATAGATAGATAGATAGATAGATAGATAGATGAAAGTGTTTGGAAAGTATGCTTTCATATCTAATTTTCTGTATTTTATATAAATTGTAAGCTTCATATGGTAGATACTGGGACTTGTGTTAATTATATCCCCAGGGCCTGTTGCTGTGCCCAGCACACAGTAGGAACAGAAACGATGGTGTGGTGTTAATCTTTTGAAATTTTTTATAATGATTAGTTAATTTTTGCTGCTTTCATAGCATTTTTTTTTGAGTAAGCATCATTTTCTTTTTATAATGGGAATTTTTAAACAACATTCTATCAAGTTAAATATTGTCCTATTTAGAGTATTGTCTTCTTTTGCTGAGTTTTAAGTTAAGGAAATAAAATGCTGACTAGAAAGGGTCTACTGAGAGCCCGCAAGAGAAAATAATACTGACTGAAATTATTAATTATAAGCCGGGCGTGGTGGCGCACGCTTGTAATCCCCATGCTTGGGAGGCTGAGACAGTTGGAGAGACCCTGTTTCCAAATAAAAAATATAAAATAGGTCTGAAAGTGTAGCCTGGAGGTAGAAGGCCCCTGGGTTCCATCCCCAGTACCACCCCCCCAAAAAAAATAATAATAATAAGTAGAAAAGTACCATTTTAAAAATAATAAAACATTTTATTATATTACCTTCTTCCAGAAAAATATAGATATGGAGAAAATTTACCTTAAGTGACAATTAATATTAAGGAAAAGATTAGGTACTTTACTAAGGAGCCTTGCTTTCACTTCAATGAAAGGTCAAAGAGTGCTCAGCTTTTGTGAAGACCCATTTAATTTAATGACTTTCAGAAACAAACAGTGTGAAAATAAAGATAATAATGAAGCCAATAAAATTTTATGCTTTAGTGTTTAGGTAATTGCTTGTTAAATTAAGAAGGTATTTTTTTTTCTGGACATGAGTATACCCCTTTATTTTTTGGCTAAGATTATAATGAATTTTTTCCTCTAATCTGGTTGAATCCTATTTGACCTTTGAATAATTATTCCAATATTAATTTTAATAGGTTAATTTCATTTATGAACAACAGAAGATAATTAAATATTTGGTAATTAAATAATTATCAGAAATTACTGTGGCTCATGTTTGCACAAGAGGAAAATACATGGCAAAGATGTCCTGTTTTGATACAATAAGAATATATTTCTATATTTTATTTTGCCAAATAATTATAATAACATAGTACATTCATTATCAAGTGGTTATTTCAATATAATTACTTAAAAAGTATTCAGTTAATAAAAGGATTTCAATAGGGGTATTCATGCAAAATAATTTTAAGAGAATGCTACTAAATTACTTTCATATCATGTTGAAAAATGTACTTTCATAGTATGATAATATGTGTATTTTAATATTGCATAATTGAATTATATACTTTGATGTGCTGATTTCTTGAAGTAGAAAGGTTAAGGCAATTATACCATCTCATTAAGACAAGGCATGTGTGAATTATATTCTTTATGATATATCAATTTAAATAGAATGTTTCACTGAGTAACTCTTACTTCATTGTATTAGAAACAGAATCTCAGTGTTTGCTGTCTGTGTTAATAAAAGTTTTTTTCTAATATGAAGATACTCTACTAATATGATGAGAAATACTGGGTCATTTAAAATATTAATTGCTTTTATGAATATTTAAAACTATTCTTTAGTGAAACTTTTATTTTCCTTTTATCAAGCAGATGGGAAGCAGGAAGGTCATAATAGGAGAAGCATAACCATGAAATGAATTTAAATTGTTTTACTGAGTAGACTTCATTGTGCAAACAGAATGCAAGTCCCTGAAAACCAATTTAATGGTCAGAAAAACTTTAAGGTCTAATACTTCAATCAATTCCTATGCTTTCTTTTCTGGGATGAGCATAAATAGGTTTCTAAATGTGTATTAAAAAAGTGAGTTGATGCAATGCTGCACATTTGTGGTTCTGGGTAAGAAGCTTGGCAGCATTAATTTTTTTTAAAGCATTTTAACCTATTGAGGTCTTACATTTCAGATAAAATAATATATATCTGTATTTATATAATTCAAGTTATTGAAGACGGTTTTAGTGATGTTTGTATAGATGCTCATAAAAGTTTAATTTGTTTTTAAAAAGATGAATAGTGTTACTAATAATTGTGCATCCTGATATTGTTAGTCCATTAGAGGAGATTTAATTAGTTCTTGCCACTCTCCTTATTTTAGAAAGACAAATGTGTTGGAACAACTGAATATATCCCTTCTTGTATACTAAATAGTAATAGTAACATGCTAATAATGATGATTTTGGTAACATTTATTGATTTATGTATGCAAGACAGGTACCAATTTTACTAAAATATTTAATTGAATACACTTCAAGCCCTACTATATGGCCATTTTGCAGATGCTAAGTCTGATATGTAACTAGCTTACATGGCTTTTTTTTTGTGTGTGTGTGTGTGTGTTTCTGGGGATGGAACCCAGGGGAAGTCGTCGACCTCTGAGCTACAACCCCTGCCCTATTTTTAATTCTTTATTTTGAAACAGGGTCTCACTAAGTTGCAAAGTGCCTCACCTAAGTAGCTGAGGCTGTCTGTGAACTGCGATCCTTCAGTCTCAGCCTCCCAAATGCTAGAATTACAAGGGTGCACCACCACGCCTGACTACTTACGTAGCTTTGTAAGGTTATTCTATTTCCAGTATGATATTATTATACTATAATTACTGTGATGAAGCAACTGGACCTATTAGTAGATGATTTATTGAGTTGTTTTGATATGCCTATCAGGATATTCTGAAGAACTCTTAAAATATTAGACTTTAAATCAAATGTCATCAGGAGAGCCATACTACCAAAGTGATCTACAGATTTAGTGAAATACCTGCCAAGATATCAATGTCATTCTTTACAGAGCTAGAGAAAAGAGCCCTAAAATTCATATGGAAAAATAAAAGACCCAGAATAGCCAAAGCAGTTGAGAACAATAAGAACTGTGCTGGAGGCATTATAATGCCTGATTTCAATTTATACTATAGAGATATACCAGCAAAAGTATCATGGTATTGTCACAAAAATAGAAAGAGACCAATGATATTGAAGATACAGAAATAAATCCTCAAACTTATATCCATTTAATTTTCAACAAAGGAGCCCCAAACATATACTACAGAAAAGAGTCTCTTCAACAAATCATGCTTGGAGAACCATATATCCTATATACCCATATCTAGAAGAATGAAATCTTGACAAGAGTCAAGATGGATCAAATACCTAGACTTTAGCACAGAGACTTTGCAGTTACTGTTAAAGAGCATAGGAGCAACCTTCCAACATATAGGCACTGAAAGAGACATCCTTAGTAAGACTCCCAAAGTGTGGGAAATAAAACTGGGAATCCATAAATAGGGTGGGATCAAGTTGAAAAGCTTCTACTCAACAAAAAAAAACACACGAAAAGTATGAACAGAACCTACAGAATGGGAGAAATTTCTGCCAGCTCCTCCTCTGATAGAGGACTAATATCCAGAATATATAAAGAACCTAAAAAACTTAACACTAGAAAAGCAGCCCAATTGAAAATAGGCAATTAAACTGAATGGTTACTTCCCAAAAGAAGAAATACAAATGGCCAATAAATGCATGAAAAATGTTCAACATCACTAATAGGGAAATGGAAATAAAAACTACAGAGATTCCATGTAATGTTAGTTACAATGCCAGTCATCAAGAATCAAACAGTATTAAATGGTAGCAAAGATGTGGGGAAATAGAAACTCTTATATACTATTTGTGGGACTACAAATTGGTACAACCACTCTGGAGATCAATACAGAGGCTCCTCATAAACTAGGAATGGGACCACTGTAGGACCTACCTCTATCTCTTCTTGGTATCATTACAAAAGAAGTCATAATACTATAGTGACTACTTATGTCTCCTCACTTCCTCCTCACCCCCATCTTTTTCCAGAATACTTTGTTGAGTCTTGTGGTGGGTGAAAGCTTGTAAATGAGTTGCAACTCCCGGCTCTTTCAAACTGTCATGCTAATCCGCACTTGACGACCTTACGAACTACTTTAAAGTTTTAGTTGATTTCTCTTGTCCTAGGATACCTCCTCTGCCTGGCCATAGTTCGTATTCCCGTCTTTTCTTGTAATGGCTTGTCTGTATTTTGATTTCATGTTATTAGGTTCTTTGTCATTTCGGCTATCTGATAGGTTTGAGAAGAATATTAAAAAGCTTTCTAAAAGGCTATTATGTCTAGTAATATGATACCCTGTTTGGTATATTTTTCTCATATGATTAACCATAAAACTTTTCATAATTTGTATGCTTTTCTCAAATATCACAACTAAATAATCAAATGTATTCTTTTAATCTATGATTAAAAGTGGAGAGTTAAATTCTGTAAACCTTTTTCTTTTATTTGTAATTATTTTGAATTACTGCATTTTGTATACATTTCCAATTTGGAAGCAAAACAAATTCTCTTTGGAAATAAGCCTTCAAAGCATTCTGGCAGCATACCTTTAATTTTAATTTAGTTAAGTGAAATGTGAATAAATAACATTTTTGAAACTACAGATTTTTGTCCTGTCATTCTATGTCCCCTTTCACATTTGATCCACCTTGTATGTAATCTTTCAATGAAAATTAGAGTGGAATCTCTGTTTTTCAATTCTATTTGAGTTGGTCAATAGTGAATTTGAATGAAGACTAAATAATTTTCAAGAAAGGGAGACTAGCAGTGATTTTTAAAGTTGTTATTATTATTATTTTTAGCAAGGCTAAAGAAGATCTACTGAAAACTCAAAAAGAACGCGATTTCCATCGAATGCATCACAAGAGAATAATCCAAGAAAAAAACAAGTTAATTAATGACCTCAAAGGGTAAGCTGCTTATTTTGTTGGCGTGTTTATTGTTATGTAACTGGTGTTAAGAAATTTGGCTATGGCAGAAGATTTTTAATTTTTATGATTTTATTAGTAATTATAGCCCCACATCTTAATGTAGTTCATAGGGCAGAAGATTTTAGATATTCATTCAAGATTTATTGAGAATTTAATATGTACCAAATACTGTATTATGTATTTGAAACACAAGGATCAATACAGTTAGGACTTTGCTGTCAGGAACCTTATATACTAATTAGGAGAGTATGTGATGGAGGAGGAAATAAATAAAAATGTAACAAAATGTACTTCTACACTGTGGACATATCACACAAGAGGGTAGTTGTCTCAACAAGACTGTAGTATAAGAGGGATCCAGGGCGAATTTTTAGGGAAAATGAATTCTAAAGAATATGTAAGAGTAAACAGAGTGAAGGAGCGTGATGAGCAGAGTGCTCTTGGCACTTGGTGTCTCATATGCAAAGGTACCAAGTCATTTTTAGAGGGCAAAGTACAGATATGGTTTTGAAGGGGTAGAAAGAGGAATATCCTAAATGACTGTACATTTTTATTTAAAAATTTTTATCTTTAATAGGGATTTATTTGTGCATTAGAGTCGCATGTCATAATGTAAACCATGTTGACTGTGATATACCTGCCCCTCCCTTCGGATGCCTACCCATATTCCCCTTCCCCCACACAGAATACTAAGATTGACATTGGTATTGTCACATGTATACATGGCTGATGATAGTGATTACTTAAGTGAAGCTCAGACTTTGGGTTTATGATGAGGCATTATTCAGATTTTTCATTTTGCCTTACCTTCCTTTTCCCTAAAACAAGAAGTGAATTTTTTTTAATCCTTAACTAAAATTCCCTTTTACTTGCTCTAAGTCAGAGCCATCCAGTAGAATTTCCTGTAATGTCATAAATTTTTATGTTGTCTAATACAATAACAACTATGCATTGATATTTTAAAAATATATCATACTTGTTAAATATCCAAATATGTTTAAAATGTTATATCATTTCATATAAAATTTTATACTTTTATTCTATTTATTTAGTTATTGCTTTGTTTATTCATTCATTTTTAATTGGTGTGCTGTAGTCATGCATCTTCGTGGAGTACAAGATGGTTGAGGAGTACATGCACTCATCTCTCATTTAGCCCTTCCCCAATTCCCACCCCATTTCCTCCACACTTTCTTTTTCTAATGTTTGGCTTAGGGATGACTTTGATATGTTTGTGAATGTACATCATGTACATTAGGGAATTTCCCTCTTCCCTGTTCCCACCCCCCTCAGCTAGGTCACCATATTTATTCATCTGTTATCTCCTTTGTGTAGAGTTCCTCCTATGACTGTTTTTCTCCCTAGCTTCTGCATATTAAAGAGAACATCCAATTTTTTACTTTTTGTTACTGACTAATCTCACTTAGCATAATGTTCTCCAGTTCCATGCATTTCCCCTCAAAATGTTCTTTATGGCCTGAAAAAAATTCTGTTCTGTACATATCCCATAGCATTGTAATCCATTTATCTGTTGATGGACATCTTGGCTGGTTCCATAGTTTGGCAATTATGAATTGTGTGGCTATGAACATAGATATGCATGAATTAGTTTGGTATTTTGTTTTCCATTCTTTTGAGTAGATAATCAGAAGTGGTATTGCTAGATCATATGGTTGGTTCATTCCCATTCTTCTGAGGATCCTCTCTACTGTTTTCCAAAGTAGTTGCACTGATTTGCAATCCCACCAACAATGTACTAAAGTTCCCACTTCTATGCATTCTCCCAGCATTTGTTGTTTGTGTTTTGAGTGATTGCCATTATATTTGGAATTAGGTGGAATCTCAGGATAGTTTTGATTTGCATTTCTCTGATGGCTAATGCTGTTGAACCATTTTTTATACATTTATTGGCTATTTAAATTTCTTGTTTTGTGAAGTATCTATTTAGTTCACTTGCCCATTTTTTATTGTGTTGTTTTCTTAGCAGTGAGTTTCTTAAGTTCTCTGTATTATTCTTGAGTTCTCTGTAGATATTAATTCTCTATTGGAAGAAGAGTTGGCAAAATTTTTGTTCCATTCTGTAGGCTTTCTGTTGAGGTTCTTGATAGTTTCCTTTACTGTACAGAAGCTCTTCAGTTTAATGCAATCCCATGTATTGAGCCATGTTTTAGTTTCTTGTGCCTTTGGGGTCTTGTTGAGAAAGTTTTTACCTGTGTCTATGTTTTTATGTGTTAGATCTATATCTTCTTCAAGGAGCTGTAAAGTCTCTGGTCTGAATTATGTCTTTGATTCATCTTGAATTGACTCTTGTGCAAGGTGAGAAAGTGACATTTATTTTAGTTTTTCTGAGTGTGGTTAACCAGTTTTGCCAATACCATTTGTTGAAGAGGCTATTTTCCAGTATATGTTTTTAGCCTCTTTGTCAGAAATCAATTGGCCATAAGTGTGTAGATTTGTTTCTGAGTCTTCTGTTCTGCTCTATTGGTCTATGCATCTGTTTATGTATCAGTACCATGCTATTTTTATTATTATGGCTTTGTTGTATAGTTTGAAGTAAGGTATTGTGATTCTTCCTGCGTAGTTCTCATTGCTGAAAACTGCTTTGGCTATTCTGGTTTTTTTTTTTGTTCCAAATGAATATTTAAGGACTGATTTTTCAATGTTTGTGAGGAAAGACCTTGGTAATTTAATGGGTATTGTGTTGAATCGGTAGATCAGTTTTGGAAGAATGGAAATTTTGATATTTTTTCTGCCTGGCCAAGAGGATAGAAGATCTTTCCATATTCTAAGGCCTTTTTTTATTTCTTTTTTTCAGTGCTTTATAATTTTCTTTGTATAGGTATTTTGCCTTCTTGATTAGGTTTATTCCTAAGTAGTTTTTTTTCCTGGAATATACTGAGTGGAAATGTTTTCTGAATTTTTTTTCCACTAGACTTATGGCTGGCATACAGGAAAGCTTCTGATCTTTTAATATTGACTTTGTGTCCAAACACTTTGCTAAATTTATTGATCAGATTTATAAGCTTTTTGTATGAGTTTGTTAGGTCTTATTAGTATCATATCATCTGAAAATAGGGATAGTTTTAGTTCTTTTTTATTTGTACTCCTTTGATTTTCTTCTCTTGCTCTGGCTATCGTCTCAAGTATTACATTGAAAAGAAGTGATAATGCTGGGTGTGGTGGCGCACGCTTGTAATCCCCGTGCTTGGGAGGCAGAGACAGGTTGAGCTGGTTCAAAGCTAGCTGCACTGGCTTAAGAGACCCTTTTTCCAAATAAAAATTTAAAAATAGGTACTGGGAGTGTAGCCCAGAGGTAGAAGAGCTTCCAGGAACCCCAGTACCACCACCAAAAAAAAAAAGCAATAATATACAATAATATACAATCTTGTCTTGTTTTTAGGGGGAAGTTCCTCACAGTTTATCCCATTTAATATTATGTTGACTCTGAACCTATTGTATATTGCCTTTATGATGTTGAGGTATGTTTCTTATATTCCTATTCTTTGCAGTGCTTTTAGCAAAAATGGCTATTGGCTATTATTGAATGCTTTTTAAGCATTAGTTGAAATGATAATGTGATTTTTCTGTTTGATTTTTTTTATGTGATGAATTACATTTTTTTAATTTATGTTGAACCAACCTTGTGGCCCTGGGATGAATTCTGCTTGTTCATGCTGTATGATTTTCTTTGTGTGTTTTTGAATGCGTAGTGCCAGTATTTTATTTAGCAGTTTTACTCTAAGTTCATCAATAATATGGGCCTGTAGTTTTCTTTCCTTGAGCTGTCTTTATTTGGTTTTGGTATTCATATGATTTTGGCTTTGTAGATGTATTTGGGGATTCCTGATTCTTTCTATTTCACAGAATAGAATGAGTAGTATTGGGATTAGCTCTTCTATAAAAATTTTATAAAATTTACTTGGGAAATCATCTAGTCCTGGGCTTTTCTTTGATGGCAGACTCTATTGCAGCCTTAGTCTCTTTTATTGCTATTGGTCTGCTTAAATTTTCTATATTTTCTTGGTTCAATTTAGGAAGGCTGTATGCGTTTAGAAAAAGTGTCAATTTCTTCTAAGTTTTCCATTTTGTTGAAGTTTTTTTTTTTTTTTTTTTTTTTAAGGTCTGGGGATGGAACCCAGATTCAGCCTCTGAGCTACACCTCCTGCCCTATTTTTTTTATTCTTTATTTTGAAACCAGGTCTCATTGAGTTGCAGAGGGCCTCACCTCACTAAGTAGCTGAGGCTGTCTGAGAACCGCGATCCTCCGGTCTCAGCCTCCCAAATGCTGGGATTACAAGCGTGTGCCACCATGCCTGGCTGAAGTACAGTTTATTAAAGTAGTTTTTTTTTATCCTCTGGATTTTTGGTTGGTAATATATCTATTTAGATATCTTATTTTATTAATTTTTATTGATTATTTTTCTTTTGGTTAGGTTGTTTAGTAGTTTATCTATCTTGGTTATTATTTTTTTTTTAGAAACCAGCTTTTGGTTTTGTTGATATTCTGTATTGTTTTTTATTCTCTACTTCATTGATTTATGCTCCGATTTCAATAATTTTCTGTCTTCTACTGGCATTGGGGTTAGAGTGTTTCTGTTTTCCAACAGAAACAGGGCTTTGAGTTATGTCATTAAGTTATTTATTTGATTTTTTTTTTATTCTTATGTGGGCACTCAGTACTATGAATTTTCCTCTTAATACTGCTTCAGCATGTCCTAGAGGTTTTGATATATTGTGTCTCTGTTTTCATTTGTTTCTAGACATTTTTAATTTTACCCCTTCTCCTATGATCTTCTCCTTCTCTCATTCAGCAGTGTGGTAGTCAGTCTCCACATATTTATGTGGTTACTCTGTGTCTTCTTATAGTTGATTTCCAGTTTCATTTCATTGAGGTCTGAAAAGATGCAAGGAAGTATGTCTCGTTTTTTGAATTTGCTAGTGCTCTCTTTGTTACCCAGGATATGTCCTATTTTGGAGAAGGTTCCATGAGCAGCTGAGAAAAGTGTGAACTCTGCTATAGTTGGTGGAATATTCTGTATGTGTCTAATATGTCCATTTTGTTTATGGTGTTATTTAAGTCTGAGATATCTTTATTGACCCTAAAGTCTAATTTGTCTGATATCATAGTTGCCACTCCTGCTTGTCTTAGAGTTTCAGTTGTATGGATTACCTTGCTCCAGCCCTTCACCTTTAGTTTGTGACTATCTTTACTTATAAGGTTCTTGCAGGCCACATATAGATGATGGGTTCTGGATTTTAATCAATTAAATTTACCACTTTATGTCTTTTTACTGGGGAGTTGAGACCCTTTATGTTCAGAGAGATGATTTTTAATTCCTAACATTTTGAGTTTTAAATTCTGTTTGTTCTTCTTTGCTTAGTTGTTTGATTGATGGAATTTATTGTTTCTTTGGTTCTGATGTTTATTACTTATTTTTCTTTGCAGTTAATCTTTTTGAGTAATTTTTTTGTGATGGTTTGAAAAACATAAATTCCTTCAGTTTCTGTTTGTCATAGAACATTTTTATTCCCCATCAAATTTGAGATATAATTTTGCTGGGTATGAAATTTTGGACTGCAAGTTTTTTTTCTTGTCTCCCCCCCCCCAGAGTTTGGAATATGTTGCTCCTGGCTCTGCTGGCTTTCATGACTTGGTTTGGGAAGTTTGGAGTGATTCTAATTGGTTTTGCCTCTGAATGTCACTTTGTCTTTTGCTTTTGTTGCCTTTAACATTCTCTCCTTGGCTTTTACATTAGTCAGTTTGTCGATTATGTGGCTTGGTGAACCTTTTCTTTGATATTGTCTAACAGGTTTTTATGTTTCCTGTACCTGTTTCTCTACTTCTCTATCAGTGTTTGAAATTTTTTCTGACATTACTTCTTTAAAAAGATTGTTGATTTATTTGGTTTTATCTCCTGTTTTTTTTTTCTCTTCTATGCCTATTATTTTTAGGTTAGTTCTTTTAAGATGGGCCTCTTTGATGTCTGATTCATGCTTTCCAATTGTTTTTTCTAAATTATACACTATGCATTTCATTTCTGGAGTAATCATCTTCTAACAAACAGTAAGATTTTATTTTTCATGTGGTCTAATATATTCTTTATAGTTTGTATTGACACCTTCACTTCAATGATTGTGTCCTTCACTTCTTTCAGAACTTCTTTCTGTTCAGGGTGTCAGATTCTTTTTTGTTCCTTTATTTCTTCCAGGCACTCTCTAAGTTCTTTGGGGGCAATTCGGTATCATTTTTACTATTAATTTCTGATTTGTCCTTCTGGTGATCTCTGAAATTCTGTGTTGATGGGTTCTCTTGTGGGGTTGTGGGAGCTCATTGCTTCCTTTCATTACTTCCTTGTTTTTTCTCCTCATGATTTCACATTTCATAAGTTTGTATCTTTGCTGCTTTTGATAGCTTTCTTTCACTGTGAGGTGCCAGCCAGCTGGTATATCCAAGGGCAAGTTGTGTTGTATTCAATGCTGAAGTTTGAATGAGGAGGAAGGTGATATAGTAGTAAATTCAAGAATAGGGTTAAATAGCAGATAGGATTGAACAGAATGAGAGTTTGAGTTTAGTAAGGTAATATATAGTAGATAGATTAGAGTTAGTTAATATATATTAGGTTTCTAGTAACCTATGTAGAGTATTTAATATAGTGATATGAAGTGGATTTAATATAAGACAAAAGAAAAAAAAAGAAAAGTGATGGAGAGAAGGAAGTAGATATGTATGTAAGAAGAAGCTTGTAAAAGGGGCAGGGAAGAGCATGAACAAATAAGCACATACACACACACATACACATACTCTCACACACAAATAACAAAATAACACAACCCCCAAAATATATGAATACTGAGTAGACTTGGCCTCTGCAGTCTTCTTGGGTCTGCATGAATTCTTTCAGCTGTTTAAGTTTTACATTCTATAATAGTTCTTGACCATGTTCCAGGCACTTTCATTTGCTCTGTAACCTAAATAATGATGTCAGTTGATAGCCCTGGTTTTGGTCTTCTTCAGTGATTGGGACCCTGGTCTGGTGTCTCTTTTTGTACAGGCACTGAGTGCGACCAGTACTATTCCCACTGCAAGCCTGGGTCTCTGAGCTCTTAAAAATAACCTGTCTCTGAAACTCACTCAGTCTATGTAGGCAGCCAGTATCACTGAGGCTATGTTTAGTGTTAAGTGTGGATGGGTCTCCATTTCTTCCATAGACTCTGAACCCAGTTTTCTCCCTGCTTGCATAGGTGGCAGATGCTGCTGGTACCAAACCCAGTGTCTACATAGGAGTTCATGTTCTCAATAGCTATAGTTGGGTTGGTTTGACTTCTCCCTGGTGACCACAATTGGGTGGTCTGTGGTGATCTCTGGAGGTCCTACTAGGGCTCTGCACCCTGGGGACTGTAAGCCTTCTTTGCTGATTGGTCCTGGGGACTATCTAATCTATTTCTCTGCTGTATCTTACAGCAGACTCCACTCCTATCTTCACCATGATGAACTGCAAATTCTCAGACCCTGTAAGTCTATCACTTGCTGCATGTGTCCCTGTGACTGCACTGGGCAGTCTATTTTGGGGACTGCTGGTTCACTGAAGGTGTTATTTAATGCTGCTCTGGATCTCTGGAGGACATGGTGAATTTGGCCACTGCTACTGGCCCATGCATGCAGGTCATATCCAGAGTCTGGTCAGGAGGAGCCGACTGCTTACCATTTTGATAACCTGCAGCTGTTTACTTCAACTCGTTGATGTTTTTGCTGTGGTCTCTGGAGGCACAGTGCCCCTGGAGGTGGGTGGATTACTTTTCTGCTCTCCTGCCTTCTAGCTTTGTTTCTGCTGCCTTTCAATTCTCTGCTCTGTTCAAATTAATGCTAGTTTATTTCTCTTGTCAAGATCCTGTTTTCACAGTGATAGAGATCAAAGATAGAGATCAAGTATTAGCAGGACTGCTTCCCTTGGTTGCCACCTTCTTGGAAATCAAAATTTTATCATTTTAGATTATACTTTTGTTTTTATTTTATTATCTCAGGGACATTGGTAAAAATACTTAGAATGCCTTGTGATACAGCTAGATTTTTTATATGCTCAGATTATTTCTTCATTTACTCATTAGGAATAATGTCTTCATTCTCCACTTATATGAATCACTATTGTGCATTTTTTAAGGACCTTAAGGAGAACTTCACTGATACTATTAGAGCCACAAAAAAAGCTCGTAAAGCCAGGTGTGGTTGCCCATGCTTGTAATCCCAGTACTTGGGAAGGCTGATACAGGAAGACTGTAGGTTCGAGGCTAGCCTCTGCAACTTAGTAAGACCCTGTTTCAAAATAAAGAATAAAAAATAGGGCTGTGGGTGTGTAGCTTGGAGGTAGAATAATCTGGGTTCAATCCCCAGTACCAACAACAACAACAAAAAAGCTAGTAATTCACAAGTGACTCTTTTTTCTTGTGCTTTTATTGGTGCATTATTTTCATATCCTAGTATAAATCATGCTGACAATCACATACATGCACATGTTCTTGGTGCCCACCTCTCCAATTCCCTCACTCCCAATACAGAGTACCCACATGTTATATATTCACATGTATACACATAGTCTATGGTAGTATTTCCATTAATGAAACTTAGTCTTTCTCTTATATCTTCTCCCTGGCTCCACTAAGGTTTCTCCTCATCATCTGGAGTCTCTCTTGTATCCCATTTACTCCCTATCCTGCACATATTAAAGAAAATATATGAGCCTTTATTCTCCGTGATTAGCTAATCTCACTTAACATAATGTTCTCTGGGCCCTTCCATTTTCTTTTAAATAATATAATTTCATTTTTATTACAGAGTAGAATTAAATTGTGTGTATTTTCTGTAATTTTGTAATCTATTCATCTGTTGATGGACACCCAAGGTGGTTCCACAATTTGGCTATTGTGAATTGTGCTGCTATGAACATGAATATGCATATATTACTGTATTTCTCTGGTTTCAACCCTTCTGAAAATGTACCCAGTAATGGTATGGCCAGATCAAATGGTGGATCCAGTCCCTGTTTTCTAAGAACTTTCCATACTGATCTCCATCTAATTTTTTTTTTTTTTTTTTTTGGTGGTACTGGGGCTCCTGGAAGCCCTTCTACCTCCGGGCTACACTCCCAGACCTATTTTTACATTTTTATTTGGAGACTATTACTATTTTTACATTTTTATTTGGAAACAGGGTCTCCTAAGCCAGCGCCCGTGGCTGGCTTCCAACCTGCGCAATCCTCCTGTCTCTGCCTCTCAAGCGCGGGGATTACAAGCGTGTGCCACCATGCCCAGCTGGACTAGTTTTTAATTCCACCAACAATGTAGATACATGCCTATTTTCTTATCCTCACCAACTTTTATTGTTATTTGACTTCTTTATGATTGCTATTCTGATTGTGATTAGATGTAATTTCTGTGTAGTTTTATTTGCATCTCTAATGATGTTAAACATTTTATCATGACTCTATTGGCCATTTGTATCTCTTCTCATGTGAAGTGTTCAATTCAGTTGCCCATTTCTTGATTGAGTTATTTGTATTTTTAGTGTAAAGATTTTTAAGTTCTTTGTATATTCTATATATTAGACCTTTGTCAGAGGGATAGCTGGTAAAGATCTTCTATTCTGAAGGCTTTCCCTTTAGACTCTTTATGATTGCCTTTGAGGGGCAGAAACTTTTTTATTTTGATTCCATCCCACTTATTAATTCTTAATTTTCTGAGCTTTGGGGGTCCTATTGAGGAAGTTTCTACCTGTGCCTATATTTTGGAGTTTTGAACTCTATTCTAACAGGTTCTTAGACTCTGGTCTAACTTTCAGATCTTTGATCCATCTTAGGTTGATTTTTGTGCAGGGTGAGAAGTAAGGCCTTAGTTCCATTTTTCTACAAGTGAATAGCCTGTTTCTCCAGCAACATTTATTGAAAAGACTGTCTTTTCTCCAACATCTATATTTTGCCCCTTTGTTGAAGATCAATTGTCTATAAGTGTGTGGATTAGTTTCTGTATCTTCTATTCTGTTCTACTCATCTGTGTGCTTTATTTTTTGCCAATACCATGCTGTTTTAATTACTATAGCTCTGTAATATAATTTGAAGTCAGGAATTGTGATGCCTCCTGCATGGTTCTTGTTACTGAGAATTGCTTTGGCTATTCTGGGTATTTTGTTTCTCCATATGAAGTTTATGACTGGGTTTTATAGGTTTATGAAGAATGGCATTGGTATTTTGATAGAGCTTACATTGATTTTCTAAATTACTTTTGGTAGAATGGCCATTTTGATGATATTTATTCTGTCTATCCAAGAGCAAAGGAGAACTTTCCATCTTCCGAGGTCTTCTTCAGTATCTTTATTTACCATTTTATTTTTTTGAGACTTATGGCACCTCAAAGTTAATAGGGTATGTGTAGGGTGAAAGAGACCAAGAGCCTCCAAGTCCATCAGAAAGGTAGTTCTAATAAGAGGGTGAGATTCAGTTCCACACTGTATAGTGAAAGATTTGAAGGGTGACATCTGGGATGTCAGATATAAAGAACTGCAAAGGGATTTGAGCCCTAATGGAAAGAGGAGACTTGGACTTAATGTGGTGACTTGGACAGAGCTAAGGGGCATCATGTGAATACGTTAAGCAAATTGTGCTGCTAATGCTGGCTTTCTCTTTAGCGTTTTATAATGTTTATTGTAGAAGTCTTTTTACCTCTTCAATTAGGTTTATTCCTAGTTATTTTACTGGTTTTGAGGTCATTGTGAATGGGATTGTTTTCTGTATTTCTTTCTCAGTGGATTTATGGTTGGCAAATAGAAAAGCTATTGCTTTTTTTAAGTTGATTTTGTATCTAGCTACTTTGCTAAATTATTGGCTAGTCAGCTTTAGTAGTTTTTTGGTTGAGCTTTTTGGGTCTTCTAGATATAGGATATGTCATCTGTAAACAAAGATAATTTTAATTTTTCTTTTCATATTTGAATTTCTTTGATAATTTTTCTAGTCTTATTGCTTTGGCAAGAGTCTCAAAGGCTATATTGAAAATGCATCATGATAGTGGGCATCATTGTCTTGTTCCTGATTTTAGAGGGAACTCTTGCAGTTTTTCCTCATTCAATATGATGTTGCCTTTTTATTTATTGTATATTGCCATAATGATGTTGAGAGACATTTCTTTCTTTTATTCCAATTTTCTGCGATTTTTTTTAACATTAATGGGTATGGATTTTGTCAAACACTTTTTCATCATTTATTGATATAATCATGTGATTGTTCTTAGTTATATTTATGTGGTTAATAATATGTATTGATTTGTGTATGTTGAACCAGCCTTGCTTTCCCCAGATGAACCAACTTGGTCGTGGTGTACAATTTTCTTGATGTGATTTTGAAGGCTCATGGCTATATATTTTTTAGAAATTTTGCATCTATTTTCACCAATAATGTTGGTCTGTAATTTCCTTTTCTTGAGGTATCTCTGTTTGTTTGGTATCTTTGTTTGGTATCTTTATTTATTTGAGGTATCTTTAATTTGATACTGACCTCATCAAAGGAGTTTTGAATAATTTCATCACTTTCAATTTCATGGTGTGTTAACCTTTATATGGTTATTCATTTTTATTCCCCAGCCAAGAAAAAAGAGAAATAAAAGAGAAAAAGGTTTAGGTGTTAGATGGAAATTACTGATTTAACTTTTCCACTCTGTAAGATGCAATTGGTCTTTCATATTTTATAGGCTGAAATTACATTATGCATCATATGAACCAACAATAAGGGTATTGCATGAGAAGCATCATGCTTTACTGAAGGAGAAAATGCTGACCTCTTTGGAAAGAGACAGAGCTGTTGGACAGGTAAAGAGATACTCAAAGCTACCTTCAAACAGTTTTTAAATCATTATATTGTCCTTTTATTTGTAGTACAAATAGAAATATTAGCTTTATTTTTAGATTTATTTAAAAAATGTCCACCAATTTACATGTAAAAATTTATTTGGAAATTTTTTTAAAGTATTTTATCCATTCAAAACCTATAATGATTATTATTAAGTTAAATATTATTTAAATGAAACATTAATTTATAGGAGATTATTATAAAATACAGTTAGAAGAAATTACTCGGGCATTGTGCTAGACAAATGGATTAAATGCTGCCATTGATAACTATAAGTATTGGTCCTAGGCAAGTTACATAAATACTTGGAGCTTGGATTTCTCATACATAAAATATAGCCACAGATATCCATCTTTTAAAGTTTTGGGGAAACATATGAAATAATGAATAAAACTATCTGGAAATTTTCCCTAAATGACTATTTGACATTCTTAGTTACTGACTGAATTTTTGCCCTCTTTTGCTACTGAGTGACACCCTTTTTCATTCTTCCTGCAGAGTTTTTACATAGACTTAGGCCTAGGACAGTTGTGAGGAAACTTTGGCACATAATTTGAGAAAAAGAAAACAAAATATTTATATTTCACATTAAAAATTATATGGCAGTTTTTCAACATATGTAAAATTGTGACTATGTCTTTTGTTTGTTTGTTTGTTTTCTGAAGATTTTAAATTTTACCTAAACTTAGAAGCTACAAAAGCTTGGGTGTGAATAATACCATTCCTTTAGTAGTTGTAGTGGGCTCTTTTGTTTGTATGTTTTTGGTGCTGGGGATTGAACCCAGGGGCATTCTACCTCTGAGCTACATTCTCAGCCTTTTAATAATAATAATTATATATATAATATATAAATATATATATATATATATATATATATATATATATATAGTATTTTTTTAAACAAGGTCTCCCTCATTTGCTGAGGCTGTTGTCATCCTCTCAAGTATTATAATTACAGGTCTACACTACCATTTCTAGCTAGTAATTTTATTGTTAAAAGATATTTCAATTAAATTTGTCTTTTGAGTGAATTTCTTAGTTATTAAAATGTAAAACATTTATTTCAGTACCTTTGTGCTTGAATTTCATTTTTTCTTGAATGTTTAAATTGTATTATGAATAGTATTGACTACAGATTTCTTTATCTGGTTTTTAGCCTACTTTTCTTTTTGGTCTTTGGTTTTGGAACTGGGGCTCAAACCCAGAGTGGTGCACTTTAAAGGCAAGCTGTTTACCACTGAGCTACATCCCAGGCCTAAAATGAGTTTTATAATAATTTAAATTTCATGACACTTTATGTCAAACCTTCACAATTTCATCTCCTTGCTCATTTTTATTTAACTTTTGGCAAAGTGTCTGTACCTCTTCCAGATAGTTAATATCTGCCTCTGCAACCTGTCCAGCACTGGATCTGCCACTCCTCTGCCCTGTGATTAGGGGCTACTTATCTTCCTGGAAAAGTCCTCAGTTATCCTAACTTATAAGATAAGGGTAGTTTCTAAAGTTAGGTGAAAGGTTATATTGAGAGCATATTTAGAACACTACAATCTTTGAGTTCAGATTGTTTCTCACTGATTTAGTAGAAAGAGTTAAGGATTAACTATGGTGGGTGTGAATCTAAATTGTGCTATAAAGTAGCCATGTGATCATTCAGCTCATCCATGCACCAGTCTCTTCTCACATATTAAACAGGGATAAATTATTTGCCTTGTGACCGATATGTATGTAAAATTAAAGCATGTTTAAAAAGTTAAAAATGCTGTATGAGTAAAGGTTGAATTTTATATAGTACTGTTTAGACAAAGAGCTGTATCTTTATTACTTGCAACTGATTTTATTTTGTCTTTGAACTTCTGTTCCTAAAGGCAAAAGAAAACTTGCCATTTATATACAATCTAAATTTCTCTGGGTTAAAATAGACCCTTTAGGATTTAACACAGAGTATGAGAATATTGTATTAACTAATATTATATTTGACTGAAAAAAAAACTATCAGTGTTAATTTTCTTTCTTCAAATGACATCTTTACTTATTCTTAGTGTAAAGTACACCTGCGTATCAATTTGGCCTGGAGCTGCATGCTTTAATGTCTTCACTTTCTAATGTGTTGTGACATGCTTGATCATATTCCGCTGTGTGTGTGTGTGTGTGTGTGTGTGTGTGTGTGTGTGTGTGTGTCACTGGGGTTCCTGGAAACCCTTCTACCTCTGGAGTACAATCCTAGACCTATTTTATACTTTTTTAAAAAATTTGGAAACAGGGTCTCTTAAGCCAGTGAGGCTGGCTTCAAACCAGATGCTCCTGTCTTCACCTCCCAAGCACGGGGATTACAAGTGTGCATCACCACTCCTGGTGATCATATTCCTGTTTATGAGGTACATGGTTCTGAGTGGTTCTTTTGAGTATAAACCCAACACACCTTGCTAAATCCATGTCTACCACAACATTTGTGAGCTTCTTAACATCAGTAGTTTCACTCTCCTAACTCTAGTCCTGTTTTGAAAATGGCACAGTGCTTCAAATCTTAACATTTCTTGTGCCGGTATTGGAAAATGGCTTCGAAATGTAATTGAAAAATAGCTGTGGTATTAATGTGTCGATATTGTGAAATGGCTTCAAAATGTATTTGAAAATAGTTTTGGTATTAATGTGCTGGTATTAGAAAATGACCTTGGTACTAGTGTATTGAAAAATGAATTTGGAAAATGAATTTGGTATTAATGTATCAAAATTGGTTTTAAAATGTAAAAAACAGTCAGGGCTGGTTATTGCCAGGCACTCTGGCAGCTGTTATAATGCAGAGTCCCTTCACTAAAATAATTAGCAAGTAGACAGAAGACTTGGGACCTAGAGCCTTCATATTCTAACAACAGGTTTACATAATAAGTGACATCTAGCAGAAGAGCTAAGAATCCCCCAAGAGTGTAGGAGGAGAGGGTGCAGAGTGTGGGAGGAGGGTACAGGCCTCTGTCAAAGGGGAGCAGATACACCATGGCTCCTGACTTTGTTAATCATTCTGGCCCTAGCAAAGAAACCTAGACTTACACCTGCAGTAAGGCAGGAAGAAGATTTTTTTGGCTGAGCAAGAAATCTGCATAATCATAATCCCCATAATCATAAAAAGGGCCCGCATGGAGTTAGTGGGCGGACTTACACCTAGGTTAGAAGATTATTGGAGGAGCAAGATGAAGGACCATCTATAAAAACTACTCTGTATCTAAAACTCTAGTCATTTATTTTTAAGTTACTCCCCCATACTACCTCTGGTATAGGGCTTTATTAACCTCTCCTTTCTTTCTGTCTTTGTAATAATAAAATTGCTTAAGCTTACAGCAAAAAAAGAGTTCTGGCTATTGTTTTCCAAAATAGCTAAAAACAAGAAGCCATGGCTACATCTCACTGTTACCGTTTCAGAGCCCAACAGGGGCACAGTAACAGTTTTCACCATAATATTTCTGTTTACCTTTGAGATGTGCAGAGGTTTCTGATTTCCCTGTACTGCAAATACAAGTTATAAGCAGTTTGAGAGGCAGTTTGGGTCTAGCTGTATAGACATATCTCTCGCAGTCAATTTATAAACACTAGAGGGCACTTTGTTTTTCCAGAACATTACAAAATATGAGGAGCTCTTTCAGGGAGCCTCAATATTTGTAGTATATCCCCTGAGAAACTAGGAGCAATTATACTCTAATCTTGGAAGATCCCCACACCACGTGGCTTTCTTTGTCCTTTTCTTCCAATTAGTTCCACTTGAAATTTTAGCTTGGCAGGCAGACCAGCCCTCTCATGGCTGACCTCCTGCTTCTCTTTAATCAGACTCAGAATCCTCCCCAAATATTTTAGATATGGCTTTTCTTTCTACGTCACATCTGCTGTTGAAGACGGTAGATTCACTTCCATGTGAAAAAATCAAGTTTAAATAGAATATCCCATTGCTCCTCTACAGAGGTTTCACTGTGGAAATTATCGATGCTGGGAGCTCAGTGCTTTTTTAAAAACGGTTGTACAGCCGGGTGTGGTGGTGCACGCTTGTAATCCCAGCGCTTGGGAGGCCGAGACAAGAGGATCACACAGGTTTGAAGCCAGCCTCAGCTACTTAGTGAGACCTCTCAGCAATTTATGAGACCCTGTTTCCAAATAAAATATAAAATAGGTCTGGGAGTATAGCCCAGAGGTAGAAAGCCTCTGGGTTCCACTCCTAGTACCACAAGAAACAAAAACAAAACAAAATAAAAGACGGTCATACAGATGTCAGTGGAAACGAATGCAGCAGCCGTGTACTGTATGTGATACCTAACACATTTTGTTCAGTCCACAATGAGTGATGGGGCCTATGCAGTAATGTCTATATGCTTGTAAAAGAAAAAGCTGTATAAACATCTAATATCTATAGAAAACAGTGGAAGATTTATAATTTGCTAAATGAAAACTGCTAAGTCATGAAAATTATTGTCAGCTATCACTAACACCATTCTATTTCTTGCTAGGATCAATTAGTTGATTATCCAAATTAGGTCAGAGAATATAGTTTTAGTCCAGTTCTCTAGGACTGTCAAAGGAGCCAAGGTTAACTCTTAATGAACTGTACCCATCTGGGCACACCTAATACAAAGGACAATTTATTACCAGTTATTTTTAGCCCAAACATATAAGATGTAAGCTAAGAACAATATGAAGCATTTCTCATATTTTAGCTGGATTCCTAATCATTACTGCCTTAAATACCATATTTTAATGAAGATTTAGCTTACTATATATTAAATATATACTCTGAATAAAGGTGGGCTAGAATTTATATTTTTGTACTGTTGATTTTATAGAATTTATATTTTTGTACTGTTGATTTTATATAAAAAGAATCAAAGTATATTCTGATATGACAAAATCTAATAAGTATGTGTTTTTAAATTTCTTTAGTTTAAATAATGAATAGTGAAACAACTGTTTTAAATCTAACACTTAAAAGGAAAACATAAAATTTTAACTGTTTTCAGTTTTACAAGTTTATTGAGAATATTGTTCAAAATTCTTAGAGTTCCAAAACTAAAAAAAGAAAAAATATATAATTTATTTGTTTGTTGGTATATGTGTATAATAAATTATATTTTATTGTTTTTTGATTATGAAACGAACTCTACATATGTACATATACATGCACTAATACATATAAAACATATGGTAAGCGCCCGGCGTGGTGGCGCACGCTTGTAATCCCCGCACTTGGGAGGCGGAGACAGGAGGATCGCGCAGGTACAAAGCCAGCCGCGCGCTGGCTTAGGAGACCCTGTTTCTAAATAAAAAAATATAAAAATAGGTCTGGGAGTGTAGCCCAGAGGTAGAAGGGCTTCCAGGAACCCCAGTACCACCAAAAAACAAAACAAAACAAAACAAAACAAAAAAAAACCATATGGTATATAATACATATAAAATACATATAAAACTAATGGGATATGTCAAGGGACAAAGAAGCTGGCATGTATCTATAGAGGCTGTGAAAAATTTTATCACTTACCTAATTGAAATTTTTGAGAAAGTAGCACCTGCCCTTAGCATTTCTGGATTGTTTGAGGGTGGTGGTGGTGGAGTGAGTGAATAGGGAAAGGAAACTGGCTTGAAGATTTTATTGTGGATCAGGTTTAGAGTAGGGTGAACATTCTCATGTGAAGGAAAGGACTTGTATAGTTTAAATCTCTCCCCAGATGGAGATGGTACCTAGGAGGTGTTTTTATATGCTTACCCCAGTGTGTTGCAAAAGAGTTAGAGGAAAGAGGTAAGGCTTAAAAGCTGTTAGTAGTAAAACACCCAAAAATTGAATCATATTTTCTCATTATAGGACCCTAAAAGAATTCCAGTGTTGAAATCTATGACAATTTGGGCATTAACATAAATAATATAGTACTATAAGTAAAGCATAACCTAAATGCTATGATTGCATAATGGCATAAGTAAATGGTAAATAATTAGGGGAGAATAAGCAAATCTCCCATATAGAGGAATCCCAAGTTATGTATGTAGATAATCCTTCCCTCAAAGAAGTAGAATTTAACAACTCAGCTGTCACATGTTGGCTGCACTTTATGACTTGCTTCCAGATATACAGTGGAAGATGGAATATTCTCAGACTTATTCTGCAAAGTCAGTATCACCTTCATACCAAAATCAAATAAAGATGCCCCAAGGAAGAAAAACTGTACACCAATATTCTTGAAGAACATAGATATAAAAATTCATAATAAAATGCCAGCAATTTACATTCAAAACCACAATAAGAAGATAGTGGACCATGACCAAGTTGGTTTCACTCCAATGATGCATGCTTGGTTCAACATATCAAAGTCAATAGATATATCCCATAAAAATATATAATATATCCCATAAAAAGTGACAAACACCATGTGATCATCTCAATCCATTTGGCAAAACTGACAAAATTCAGCATCTATTTACCCTAAAAACACTGATCAAATTAGTAACAGAAGAAACTAATCTCAATATTATAATAGAAACACATGATAAACCCAAATCCAACATCATACTGAATAGGAAAAAACGGAAAATGTTTTCTTTAAAATCAGGAACAAGTCAAAAATCTCCACTAGCACCACTCCTATTCAATATCTACTTGAAATTCTAGCCAAGAGCAGTAAGATAGGAGAAGAAAATCAAAGGGAAGCAAATAGGGGAAACAAATCTAACATTATCTCTATTTGCAGATGACATGATTTTATACTTAGAAGATTCAAAAACTTAACTAGAAGCCTTCCAGAGCTGATAAGTTAAGCAAAGTAGCTGGATACTATATATATATATATATATATATATATATATATATATATATATATATATTTTTTTTTTTTTTTTTTTTTTTTGTGGTACTGGGATTCCTGGAAACCCTTCTACCTCCGAGCTACACTCCCAGACCTATTTTTATACCTTTTTAAATTTGGAAACAGGGTCTCTTAAGCCAGCACAGCTGGCTTTGTGTGATCCTCCTGTCTCCCCCTCCCAAGCACGGGGATTACAAGCTTGCGGCACCACACCTGGCTTACAAAATCAATTTGATAAAATAGTTTTTCTATATACCAGCCATGAATCCCCTAAAAAAAGAAATCTGGAAAACAATTTATTTCACAGTAGCCTCAAAAAGAATGAAATACTTAGGTAGAAATCTAATCAAAATAAAAGGTCAGTACAATTAAAAATACAGAACACTGAAAAAAAGAAATTGAAGATCTTAGAAGATCGACCATGTTCTTGAACAGGCAGAATAAACATTGTTAACATGGTCCTACTTACGACATCTATAGATTCAGTACAGTGACTAACAACATACCAATTTCATTGTTCAAAGAACTATAAAAATGTCCTAAAATTCATAAAAAAGAAGAAAAGACTGAGAATAGCCAAAGCAATTTGAGCAATTAAGGATCATGCTGGAGGCATCATGATACCTGATAGCTATATAGTATAAAAAACAGCATGGTATTGGCACAAAAACAAAGACCAATGGAATAGAATAGAAAATACATAGACATCCAGGCATAGTGTGCATACCTGTAATCCTATTATTTGGGAGGCTGAGAAAGGAGGATCACAGATTCTAGGACAGCCTCATCAATAGTAAGACTCATCAACCTAATGAGACTCCGTTTCAAAATAGAATTTCAAAAAGGGTTGTTATTTAATTAACTAATTAATTAAAGGCTGTTGGTTAAAAACTGTTTTTATTCCCGAGTAGAATACCACTGGGTTTAATCTCCAGTAACACACACACACACACACACACACACACACACACACACACTAAAGGAAAATTCAAAATTTAAAAGAAAATACAGAAACAAACCCTCACACTTATAGCCAGTTGATTTTTTGACAAAAGAACCAAAGGCATACTTTGGAGAGGAGATAGCTCCTTCAACAAGTGATGCTAGGAAAACTAGCTATGTAAATATAGATAATTGAAATTAGATCCCAATATCTCACCCCAAAGAAAGGTCAATTCAAGATGAATCAAAAGTCTAGGAATTATATCAGAAACTGTAATTACTAGAAGTCATTGGACCAACTCTCCAAGATACAGGTTACAGGCACTGGTAGAGAGTGCCTCAGTATGATCTAGAATGAATATATATATATATATATATATAAAGAACTTAAAAAAAACTTTACATAAATAACAAATGACCCAATAATAATGTTCAGTCGAACAAAATAGATACTTCCCATAAAGAAAAAAATAAAATTGACCAATAAATGTATGAAAAGACTTTCCACATTATTAGCAATCAAGGAAATGCAAAACAATTCACTGAATTTTCACTTAATTCCATTTAGAATGAGTCATCAAGAATACAAACAATGGCTAATATGGTGAGAATGTGACAAAATAGGAGCTCTTATTCAGTGCTGGTGGGAGTATAAACTAGTACAACCAATATGGAGAGGGGTTTGAAGCCCCTCACAGAACTAGGAATGGGACCACCTTATGACCCAGCTAGTCCACTCCTTGGTACCTTTCCTGAAGAATTAAAGTCAGAATACTATAGTGTTATATGCATTTTCTTGTTTATAACAACACAATTTACAGTAGGCAAATTATGAAATCAGCCAAGGTGTCTGGTATCTTTCAGCATATTAATGTAAAAGAAAATGTAATATATGTATATGCAATTCTACTCAGCCATAAAGAACAACAAAATTATTCCATGTTCAGGAAAATGGATGGAACTGGAAAATATTATGCTAAGTGTTATCAGCCAGTCTCAAAGTTAAGGGCAGTGTGTTTTCTTTCAAATGTGGAAGTTAAAGAGAAAATTGAAACCATAAGGGGCTTTAATAAAAAAAGAGATCTGTATAATAGTTGAAGGGATTTGGGGGGGGTGAAGGAAGGGAGGAGGGAGGCTTGAAGAAACAGTTTAAATAATATTATGGCAATTTTGGAAGGTGTCACTTCTAGCCTCACTAGATCTCCTGAGAAGGGAGAAGGAGGTAGTGGGTGGGATGTGGAGGGAAATGTACAAAGAACTGTGTGCATGTATGTTTTATTCACTTTGAACCTTACTTTGAGTATGATCACAATACACTAATAAAACAATTTGTGTGTGTGTGTGTGTGGTGTGGTGCTAGGGATTGAACCCAGGGGCATTTTGCCTCTGAGCTACACCACCAGCCTGATATTTTATTCTTTATTTTGAAATAGGGTCTCACTAAGATTCTGATGGCCTCTCTAAGTAGCTGAGGCTGGCCACAAACCCACTCAGCCTCCCCAGTACTAGGATTACAAGCGTGTGCCATCATGCCTGGCTCATAAAACCCTTTTTACAAGTACAGCAGCATAGTGTACATGGAGGTGAGTTTCCCTGACTTCTCTCCTCTTCCACTAATCTCTTCTCTTTGCTTTTCTTAGCTTGTTTCCCAGGAATGGAGAGGTGGTTGTCCTCTTTGATGTAGTACTTATGGAGATGCATCCTCCCTTTGAGTTCCTTCCCCCTTCTCTCAAGTTTTTCATCTTGAAGTCCTTAGCTTGTTGCCTAGGAATAGGAAAATATTGTGCTTTATGATACACTTGAAAAACCCTACTGAGATCACACAAAGTTCAGGTAGTTTTCCCCATGAAAGAGAGAAGTACCAGGGCATATCTGAGGTCTTGCCCATGAATGCACTGCTCTGGACCCATCTTTCCAACCAGGACTGCAGAGAGCTGCTAACTCACTAAAAGTTCCCAAAATTTTCCTGGACACCGCAGTTCCTTTGGTCGGGTGCTGTATATAGTGTTCTCTTTATTGATACTACAATAGTCTGTGGTTTTAATTGATATCAATTACACCATCTCTGGATAATTTTCTGCAGGGCAACTCCTCAGGATGATATCCTCAGGATGTGCATCTTTAATATTACTGATTACATATATTGAAGTGGGATTTTCTTGTGTTTTGATCATTTTCATATTAAATCATCTTTTTACCTGCAGATCAGAACAAGTGGATATAGGGGAAAGTAACTACACAGTAAAGAAACCTGGTGAACTATCTTAGCCAGGTGACCAAAGCTAATACACCAGTGCTAAGTCATACTGTGGCGTTGTATGTTTGCAATGTGACGCACTAATAATGGTGTTTCCTCTCTGCGGTCTTCCTCCCCAATGATGGCAAAAATATCAGATAAACCCAAACTTAGGACTACTATGTAAAATACTGAAAAGTGCTTTATTTCCATTAAAATCATGGAAATTCTGAGAAATTGCCCCAGTTCAGAAGAGGCTAGGGAAACGTAATGACTATATCTCACATAGTTTTCTGGATAGTCTCCTAGAAGACACAAAGGATGCTGTGGAAAGGAGAATGAAATCCAAAAGAAAAACAGACTTCAGTTCACAATAATATATTAATATTGGTTCATTACTTGTAACAAATGTACCATTTTTTTTTTGGTGGTACTGGGGTTCCTGGAAGCCCTTCTACCTCCGGGCTATACTCCCAGACCTATTTTATATTTTTATTTGGAAATAGGGTCTCCTAAGCCAGCACGCGTGGCTGGCTTCGAACCTGCGCGATCCTCCTGTCTCCCGCCTCCCAAGCGCGGGGATTACAAGCGTGCGCCACCACGCTCGGCCAAATGTACCATTTTAATGCATGATTTTAACAAGGGAAATGGATGTGTGGTATACAGGACCTCTCTACTATATATGCAACTATTCTGTAAATATGCTGTCTAAATAAGTTTATTTTAAAAATGTATAATTCAGTTTACTTCTAAGAAAATATATTAATTTATCACTTTTTAATCCAGGTATTTCATTAATACTAAACTATTGGTTATAATTTATCTACAGTTTTTATTAATAATTATTGTTATTCAGTAGCAGTAGAAAAATGTATGTATATAATCATGGTATTTTCTGTTTGCATAATCATATACAATAAAGAATGAGATAGCTTTTTAATGTTGAATTTTAAACTTAAGGTAAATGTTCAGGTAAGTGGTATGGCACCCAGCTAACAAGTGTTTCTAATTATAAGACATATTTAATAAAACAGGGGGCATCTGTGAGTAGAAATGAACTAAGAAACTGAGGCATAAAACAGCCTCTTTTTATTTTACTTTCCAAATAGTACTTGCCTCACAATTTATATTTATAAAGATAAGTTGTTGTGAAGCAACCTAAACAGAGGACAAGCTTCTCTTCAAAAATTAAGTTCTCAAAGTAGAGAGTTTAATAATCAAAGTGTGTAATGAGTATTCTTGATTCAGAATAGTATAGTGTTAAATAAATGTTTCAGAGCTTACCCATAGCGGATAATTAATAATTACTTGTAGAATTGAATTTTAACTAAAAGTTATGTTTTCCTTTTATTAAAATGTGCTTGACTTTTAAATTAATTTATAGGCATCAACTCAAGAAAGATTAATATTCTGGTATTTTGCAATTAGTTTTATACATAGTATTTTGTATAAACTTCTAAAAGTCATTTTGCATATAACTATATTTTTTTATTTTTAGATGTCTAGACTTCAAGCAACATTGCAGAACATAGACACAGGGCATACTTTTCGTGTTCCTGAAATTAAAGGTAAAAGTAAAATGTAATGAATCTCTATAATTTAATATGGTTAGGTAATTCCTCAATCTTATTGGATACTAGATACTAGAGATATTTAAAATGAGAAAATGATGAGGTAGCTATTTTATAAATCAAAATTTTAATTAAAAGATTAATAGGAAATATAGATATGATATATATTTTAGAGAAAAGTATGACTCAACCAAGAAGAGACTTCTGGTTGATCATGACAGGAGTGCCTCAAATGAGACCAGCCTTTGCTTCATGAATAACTCTAAAACTAAGCTGTAGAGATGAAGCAAGTAAGTTTAGGAACTGGGAAAGAGCAGAAGGGCAGAATGATACAGGAGAGATTTACAAGCTGATTTCCAACTATGGCTTCACGCTTGAGGAAATGTCCAAGGAAAGCTTCCTGGAGACAGCTTCTGGGAAGAGCACGGTTGTCCTGAGTCAGGGAAAAGGCAGACATACAGAGCACAGATGTTGACACAACTGGAATCTGTAAGATAGGGTACTAGGGAAGATGGCCCTGAGATGAGGAGTGGCCTCATTCATAGGGGGGTTTACTGTGAGTCCTGGATACATGTGTGTAGCAAGATTACTAGAGACTTACCAGAAGGGAGAAAAGTCTATAGGACTAAGAAGGGACTAGAATTTTTTTCTTTTTTTTTTTTTTTTTTTTTTGTGATACTAGGGATTGAACCAAGGGACATTTTTACCTCTGAGCCACACTCCTTGCCCTTATTATTTTTTTTGTTTTGAAACAGGGTCTTCTAGGTTGCTGAGATTCTGGCTATTTCTGGGCAACCTGTGATCTTTCTGTCTCAGCTTTCCAAGTATTGGGATCACAGCTGTGCGCCACAGTACCAGCCTGAGACTAGAAATGCTGTAGGTCGAGCAGTGATGGGAGATGATATCAATCCGGCTATACCTGTTGCAGAGGTCTCTTTCACACATTTTTAACAACACATTGACATTCAGCATTCTATTCCCAGCCCATAAAAAGTAGAAACAAATCTTACACAGAATTCTTAGGGGATACAAAGTTTAGTTTGAGTCTTGCCAAATTCGAGGGCCTTTGGAAACTTAGAACTTTGCAAACATCCACACAAAGCAAAAAAAATTAAGCTTTAGAATTCCAAAGTCATCAACCCAAACTAACTGCTTTCTAGAAGAAAAATCAACACCTTTCAAAAGAAGAGAGTTGCTCAGAATCTTTACAGTCTATCATTCCATTGCATAATATATAATTTAAATTTCTCTCTCTATATATAAAAGGATAATGTGAATGACAATAAAAAAGTAGAAAATACTCTAAAAATTGCTAAGATGTTAAATTTACAAGATTAAAAATACTGAAGCAGCTATTTAATTTATATATATACACGTATATATGTGTATTTATTTATTTATTTATTTTTGGTGCTGGGGATAGAACCCAGAGGTTTTCTACCTCTGGGCTACATTCCCAGACCTATTTTGTATTTTATTTGGAAACAGGGTCTCACTAAGTTGCTGAGAGCCTCACTGAGTAGCTGAGGCTGACTTTGAACCTGTGTGATCCTCCTGTCTCAGCCTCCCAAGTACTGGGATTATAAGCATGCGCCACCATGCCCGGCTAAAGCAGCTACTTTAAATGTGTTCAGGGACTTAGGAGAAAATATATTAGTAAGAAACAGGGAATTTCGTCAAATTATTGAAAAAACACAAAAGCACACACACACACACACACAAGCAAATTGAAATCTTAGAACTAGACAATAAAATAACCAAAATAAAAATTTTATTAAATTTTATTATATACAGAGCCCTCATAAGGCAGTAACACTTAATGGTCCCACCTGGTCTTACCTCTTAATATCACAATGGTGATTAAATTTCCATGCATTTTGGAGGGGACATTAGACAATAGAATTCTATCCCTAGTCCCTCAAAAGTCATTTCCCTCTCAGAGACATACAAAACACATTTATTCTGTCTCAGTAGGCCCAGTCTTAACTCCTTCCAGCACCAGCTCAAAAGCCCAACATCCAAAGTCTCATCTGATACTTAATGGCAAACTTCTAGCTATGAGCCTATAAAATCAAAACAAGTTATTTAATTATAATATATAGCAGCAAGATAGGTACAAGATATCTATGTGTTTGTATTCCAAAAGAAAGACAGACAGAAAGAAAGGTGACATAGACCCCAACCAAGCAAGTATGAAACCCGATAGGACAATCTTTAAATTCTGAAACTTTTAGTCTTATAATTCTTATTTGATATACTTTACGACAAATAAAGATTACAGAAATGTCAGTGTATCTGAAGAGAGGCCAATAATAGTAAAACCCATCTATTCTAAGGAAGAGAGAGAGAAAAAGATTAAAGGGAAATTTCTCTACTTAACATATATGTATTTGAAATCTCAAGAAGAGAAGATTTAGAATGTAGCTTAAAAAGTATATTTTTAAAATAGCCTAGAATTTCTTGATCTCTATGTAAAATGTAAACTTACAGATCCAAGAGGCGCATCTAACTATAATATATAAAGCTGTTGTGGGGTATCTCCTATTCAAATTGTTGAAAATTTAAGTAAGAAAATATTAATAAGTAAAAAAAATAAACATTACATACAGGTGACCAGTAACACAAACAAAGACTGATTTGTCACAGTGGAGGCTAGAAACAGTGAATGTTGGCATTAAAGAAGACACTTCAGAGACTCTTCAGACTGAAGTGTCTTCTTTACTGCCAACTTTAAGAGATTATTTTGAACATTATGGAAAAACTGAAGTGATTGAAATCATAACTGACAATGGCAGGGGAAAGAAAAAGGAGGGGTTTTGTGTTTATAAACTTTGAGAACCATTACTCTGTTTGGTAAGTTTGTCATTCAGAAATACCATACTGTCAGCCAGGCCTGGTTGTGCACAGCTGTAATCTCAGTTATTTGGGAGATTGAGACAGGAGTATTTCAGGTTTTAAGCCAGCCTCTGCAATTTACTGAGGCTCTCAGCAACTTAGTGAGACCCTGTTTCAAAATAAAAAATAAAATAGGGATGGAGTGTAGCTCAGAGCCAGTATGCCCCTGGGTTTAATCCTCATACTGTGTGCACATGTGCGGGGACACACACACACACACACACACACACACACACACACACACACGCACACACAGAGGAAATATTACACCGTGAGTGGCTTCAGCTGGGAAGAGAGGAAAGTCTTAACAGAGCAAGAAATGGCTGGTGCTTCCTGCTTCCTCTGGCAAAGAGGCTGAAGCGGTTCTGAAGACTTTGGTCGTAGTCATGGAGATGGTTTTGGTGGCAATGACAATTTTGTTAATGGAAGAAACTTCATTGGTCATGGTGACTTTGGTGATAGCCATGGTGGAAGAGGCTATGGCAGCCCTGGGCTCAGTAATGATGGAAGCACTTTTGGAGGTGGTAGAAGCTAAGTAATTTTGACAGTTATGACACTCAGTCTTCAAGCTTCAGACCCATGAAGGGAGGAAACTGTGAAGGAGAAGTTCAGGTGCTTTTGGTGGTAGAAACCAGTATTTTGCTAAACCATGAACCAAGGTGGCTGTGGTGGTTCTAGCAGCAGCAGCAGCAGCAGCAGCTATGGCAGTCACAGAAGGTTTTAAGCATAGCAGGAAAGGAGAGCCACAGAAATGACTGAGAAGCTACTGGTTACAACATATTTATGAACTCAGCCAAGCACAGTGATGGTGTAGGGGCTAGCTGCTACACAAAAGATGTGGTTTACCCAGTACTTGTGTGTATAGACAATGAAACTCAAGGGATATATTTGTGACTAATTGTTTAATAGGTCATTTTAGTTTCTTTTCTGTTCAAAGTGAAGCATTCCAACAAAAGTCTTTTTTCTTTTTGTACCCATGTTGTTGATTGCTAAAAGTAATAGTTAGATGACGATACTGAACAAATGAATCTTTTTCTTTTCTTTCTTTTTTGCAGTACTGGGGATCGAATTCAGGGACATTCTACTTTTGAGCTACACCTTCAGTCCTATTTTATTATTCTTTATTTTGAAACAGGGTCTCACTAAGTTGCGGAGGGCCTCACTAAGTAGCTGAGACCAGTCTGAACCTGTGATCCTCCTGTCTCAGACTTCCAAGTACTGGGATTACAAGCATGCACAATGACACCTCGCAAATTTATCTTTTTATTGAAAATGGTTGCAATTGTATTTTGATCTGTGATATTTTGAAGTGAGTTTCAGGCAAAATAAATAAATTCTGCCCCAACATGAAAAGTTATGTTTTTTAGTTGCATATATAAATTATCCAAATATTTTGAGTTTCTTAAATTCTGTGATGAATAATTTCATGAGTCTTCTCAACATGTATTCTTGTTATATTTTGGAGTTGACATACATTTTCCTTAGCTTCTAGTCTCAGCATTTGACTATGTGACCTCAGACTCTGTCACCACTCTAGAACTTGGCGTTCTGCTTAGCCAATATTCAGTTTTTTGTTTTTTTTTTTAACTGGGCTGAGCATAGAAACTAGTACCTCACACATTGATTATAGAAAATTGGATGGTAATAAAATATGTTTTTAAAAATCATCCTCATACAGTAAAATCATATTTGATTTTACATTTATCACTTATATGATAGAGAATTTCCTAGAAGAAACTATATATAAAGCAGCAAATTATTATTGACTATATATTTAAACTGGTAATTATGGAGCATGTTTGCCTTTATTGATATGAAAGGCAAACATAAAATGAAACTGCCCAGAAATCACTTTAGAATTATACACAATTTTCTAAAACTTTATGAAATATCCTTTTTTATTGTTATGTTTGTATTATTATTTATATTACTTTGGTTTGGTATAGGTTGCAATTTGTATGCAAAAATGCTTATTTTCAAACCAGATTATGACATACATATGCAATGGTATTTTAATATATATTATTTAGCATAGGAAATTATAAATTCCTAATGAATAGCTAGAAGTTGGAAATATTTGGTAAAGTGAAAAATTATGAAAGTTGACTTCAAAGCTCTATAGAAAAAATGTTTTATGTAATAAAGCAAAGTACTCCTAATTTATACTAAATTAATAATAGAAAATAGTACTTCTTAATATACTTCACCTATAGTAGACCAAAGTACTCTTACTCCATGTAGTTTAATTAACAGCTTTTTTTTGAGTATTTTGTTGTTATTAAGAACTACATTATGAGATGCCAAGTTTATGTGACTATGTGGATGGCATAACCTAATTTATAAAAAGAGACTATTTTCAAATACCTTCCCTTTGAACTCTATCTTCTTTTACTGAATTCCAATTACTTGTGTTCTTGGCCTCATTTTATCTTAAACAAGCATTTTAATCTCTTAGATTATTTTCAACTTATCACTCTGGGTGAAATTTTGAGTAATTTCTTTAAAACATTTTTTTTATCAGTCAAATAATCCTCTTTAATGTTTTGTTTGATTAGTATAGGAGTTAAGAATCGGCAGAGGTTGGTGCTTAAGAATTAAGAATTTTTCAAATGAAGGTATTCATGTGTTTATGTTATTTATCCAGGGATCTGAATGTATTCAGTGAACCCTATTTGAATGTGCACAGAAACGAAGGAGTGACTGAAGGGGAAGAATTAGCACTTGAATGTACAATAAATAAAATTTCTGTGAATAAGATGTGATTGTTTATTTGGTACTTCTTTTTATCTTTTTAAAGTCATTATGCATTTCTTAAAATTATTGTACTCACATAAAAATTTGGGGAACTGTGCTGCATCAGTCAGCACTATAGGACTTATTACTAGCAATCATTGGATTATAGGCATGAGGACGGCGTGATGGAGACCTGGACTTTGCTAGAATATTGCTAACATTAGGGAGTATCACGTGGAATTTGAGAAATATGTGCATATAAACATGAATGTACTATAGACTTTAATGCTTATAGCTCTTGTATAAATCTGTTTTGAGTGATACAGTTTTGATGAGGAATAGAAGTCATGTTTATTCTATTAAAAGAATTAGGAATTAATTGAGGATATTATCTCTTTGCTAGTGTAGTGTACATTTCAGAGTATTTATTCTCAACTGTGGTTTAAAGTGTTGGATATTTTCCTAAAACTTTATTAGACTATGTATTTTTATAATTTTATTTTGCTTGTGGAATAACAACATATACTTAAAAGACAATCCCTTTTGGGTTTTCTACTTTCATTTGTTTCCCTTTTTATATTTTTCTTGCTTTTTAATTATTTTTATAAAGCAATACTTAGTAATGTCTTGCATGCTATATGAAATTTACTCATATTCTTGGAATTATCTGTTCATGTCCTATGTGTTTCTCTCTACTGCTTTCTCCTTTCTTCCCTGTATCTATAATTTCTCTTCTCATCTAAAAAAAGAACAAAAGGTAGTGACCTTCAGAGTTTTATTGGCATAATTTCATGATATAATATGTATAAATATGTATGCAACATATTTAGAACAGTGGCCGTTATATAAGAAAAGATCAATGAGGTGTGTGCTTTCTATTATTTTTAACTTTACCAAGTTTATCTCTTTATTTCCACAAGCTGCAATTACTACCTTTTCCCAGCACTTTGGCTTTCAAGGTCTTGTGTGACCCTAACTTGTAGCACGATGGGTGGAAGACAGATGGTCTGGATACCCAAGCCTTTCTTGTTCTATCATATAGCACTGGGTTAGAGAACATTCTGTTTTTATGTTACTGTAGGGGTTCTTTTGAGAATTTCCTTTTTTTAAGAACTGATATTGAATCAAAAAAGATATCAGGAAAGATAATAAGTGTCAGCATGTTTCCTTGCTTTTATAAACTCAGGATTTGTTAATAGAGCCTTAACATTGAAATCTTCCAGACATTTTTGTGCTTATCATCTTTTCTCTATTAAAAATCTAGTGTGTAATTTACAACATTGTGTCATTTATTTTATTTACTCATTAATGCATATAACCTTATTAGTTATTTTAAATCAGCTTGCAATTAAGAAATACAAATAGAAATCATGTGCACTTAAACATGTATATGGAAACATCAGAAAGAGACCTTTTCTGTCACAATTTTCTCCCCTTAGATGGTTCCCTTTGGACTGCTCATGTCCTAGAAAGTTAGAAGACCAGTGTTATAACCACATTGGAATATTGCTTTGTGTTTTTTCCTCTTTCTGTTCTCAATATCAAGAAGCAGAGATAATAACATCTTATTAATATATTTTAAAATGTCTTATTTATTATCCAGTTTCACTTGGGAAATTTGCTGTTATTCTTTTCTTTGGCCTTAAACTTTGTTTAAAAACACTAAAACCTTGTTATGATAGGAACTTGGATATAACATGATTGGAAATTGGCTTTTGTGTTCTCTAACTGGCTGACTATTCGATCTCACCAGCTTTAGAGTAATGCCACTCTGCATTTTTGGGAATGAACTTTGAAACTTACTTCATTTAAAGAATTTTGATTATCATTAGTTTAATGCCTTTAGAATATATGTATTAATTAAATCTTGCTTTACGTTCTTTTGGTTATGATTTTTTACAATTAAACATTACAAATATTAAGGATACATTGTGTTATCTTGTAGTTGGTCACAGTGAAAAAGAAAATGTACCAGAAGGTCCTAGTCAGAAAGTTCTTCGTGAAGCCAGAGAGCAAAGCAAGTGTAAAACTAAGATGAAAGACAGTAAAAAGGTATGATCTTTATTTATTGTTCTATTAATTTATACTTAACCCTCAGATCTTTAGATCCACACACTCATAGAGTAAAATAGATTTACCAGAAAAAACTTAGAGTTATATATTATAAGCCCTTTGATCAAAATGGAAGGCAAAATGGAAGCCCACAGATATTAGTAACTAGTTAATGCAAGGATAAATGCTTATTAGTAGCAGAGATAGCTCAGTGAATCTTTTTGCCACCTGGCTAATAATAATCATGGTTATGTCAGCGTCAGCAAATCTGCTTACTTTTCTGCCTAAAATTATCTAGGTCCAAAAGAAATTATTCTTAGATTGTATTTTTCAATGTCTTTTCTTACAATATAACATAACTTTTTAAGTCTTCCTTAAAAGTAGCATAGAATAGAATTACGCTCTATTTCAAAATTTGCCTACATCTTGAGTACTTTTGCTTTGTAATAAGACTAATAGAATCTTTCATTGTATTGTTTTAAAAAGGTATTAAAATGTCTGATCAAAGAAATAAAACATAAAAAAGAAAATTACATAAAACCTGTAAGAGATTTAGTTTCTTGTTAAGAAAGTTATGTAGAATTCTGATATAGTTAATTTTATGAAGTTTGTTGTTCTTAAAGAGATTTATAGTATCTGGCATTTATTTTAAAATGAAAATATTTAGATTATAACTAGCCTTTAGTGGTAGAATTCTAGATGAAAATATTTTTATTAAATTTAAATAAAGCATTTACTTAGATAATACAAATAACCTTTTTCCTGTAAAGTATGCATTTGAAATCAGGTATTATATAACATATTTTAATAAAATGGAGAACAAACACCTTGTGGTTATACTGAAGTTTTGACAAAATAATCTTTTGACGATTTTCGGATTCTTGTTTTAATCTTCCTCTATCAGCACTATTAATTTATGGATTATAGTATTTGTGGTAGATGTACATCAGAGTTAAGGAGTTTTGGTGATAGTGGAACATTTTCATCTTCTGTTGATTTAAGTATTTTTTTTCAGGCAATAGGTCATGATTAAAAGTGACTTGTCGATTCATTCGTTAAGTATTTATGGCTTTTAAAACTTTATATTATCAATGCAAAGTTGACTTTTTATGTAAAAGAAAGCTACAAAAATAGGACATACACTTTACATATTTAGGCACAGTGTATTGCTCTTAGTATTGTATTAAAATATTTAATGTAATAACTAAAATATTATAAAAAATTTAGTCCTTTAAAAAGGGCCCAAGTATAGAATAAATGAATCCTCATCCTCAGTAAGTTATCGTTTTAATAACAATTCTCTTATAATTTTCGTATAGTTATTATTATAATAAGTGGTTGAATTTGATTCCTGTTTTTTGTGTTATTGCTCTAGATGATAGTTATTGACTGCTCTGTGGACATTAAGATCCAGTTAGCACTCTTCACTGATTTGGTTGCACTAGTATGCGTATCGTCATAATTGTTAGCATTTATATTTGTTCTGTAGTTCTAATTCTGTTTTCTTGTGGTTTGTCTGCAAACTGAGACATTACTTCCACTAAACAACAAAACCAGTATTTCATAAGCCTTGCTCTTCCTCTCATATTCTCATTTCCTTAGGTGTTTGGCATTCTGATTTATCATCTCATGTTGCTTTTCAGGTGCCTGCTCAAAAAAACTTTATCTAATTTATCATTGGTTCTTTCCTATTTATTTATGAATTTGCTTTTCTTTTGAAAATTAATTTGAAAATTCTATTATTCATTTCCAAGATTTATTTTCTGTTATCCAATTACTTCTTTTTCTTAGAACATATTATGTGTTCATTGCTTTAATATTTGCATGAATCTCCTAAAAGACGATAGTTAGACTTTTTATTTTTTTTTGAGGTTCCTGCAGAGATTCCTATACCCATAGCCCTATTTTTTATCTTTTACTTTGAACCAGGGTTTCACTGAGTTGCAAAGGGTAGCTGAGGTTGTTCTTGAACCACAGTCCTCCTGTCCCAGCTTTCCAAATGCTGTTATTACAAGCATGTGCCGCCATGCCCTGCTGGTAATTAGACTTTTTAAAAATGATCTTCTGCTCCCTAAATTTCTTAATTTTTTTCAGACTTTTTCATTTTGCTTTTTTTTTAAATGACAAGTGATATACCAGAACTTATGTTCATGTATTAGGGAATATATTTGGTTATTATATGTTTCATGTCCATCATTAAAGAGTTGTTTCATAATCAAAATGCCTAATTGGCATGAGTATCTTCTGCATTAATGGTTTTGTAAGGACTCACAGTGTGCTTTCTTATAGTGGGAGGGACACTGATCTTTCAGGGACATTGAAACAAAGTAGACAGGAAGACTGAGCATGATACAATAAAAACCTTGGCTAAGTAAATGAGGAAATTATGGAACCTGAAATACATTAACGTGTTTTACTGATGTGGGCTTTCCTTTCCCACTATCCTTTCCAGGTGGTAAGGTTCTAGCTCTTGCTGGAGGGGTGTGTGTGTGTGTGTGTGTGTGTGTGTGTGTGTGTGTTACTGGGACTTAAACTCAGAGGGCATTCTACCTCAGAGCTACATCTGCTGGCCTAGTTTGTTTTTGACTTTGAAAGAGCATCTTGCTAGGTTGATGAAAGTGTCACTACTTGCTGAGGCTGTCCTGGAACATACAGTCCTTCTTGCCTTAGCCTCCCAAGGACTGAGATTACAAGCATGAACCACCACCCTATTTAGGGACAGTTTATAATCTACATGTAAAAATATAATCATATAGTCCCTATAAATAGGAGCACAGGAGAGCAAGGGAAGGGAAATTACTTTTCCACTTTTGTATTTTCAAAGCAATTGTTTTATGAATTTCTCTGATATCTTAGGTCTTAATTTAAGCCAAGTCATAAAAATGTTCAGAATTTCAGTCAAGAAACAATTGATTTAGGTCTTTTGAGCAAAGTGACTTTACAAGAAAGAGGTTCTACAATGAAAGAAGGGCCAAGATGTCAGATAGGAGATGGGGAGACACCCCAGAGTTGGACAGCAGCAGGACACCACCATCTTCTGTGTTGAAGGAAGAGTGGGAGAATGAGTGTTAGCAGAATCGAGAAGCTGTGACCCTCAGGTGTGAGTTAGATTTTTGAGTAAGAGCTCTCTACTAGTAGTTAGAGCCATGCAAGACATGTGAGTAAAGGGGAAGGAACTTGTAATACTAGGGAAGCTACTAGAAAAAATAATTGATTAATATATATATTCAAAAGAATATTTAAGCTGAACAATCTGTTTTAGTCTTGATTCATATATTTTCTTCTTTTAGTTTTTTTTTTTTTTTTTTTTTGGTGGTACTGGGGTTCCTGGAAGCCCTTCTACCTCCAGGCTACACTCCCAGACCTATTTTTACATTTTTATTTGGAAACAGGGTCTCCTAAGCCAGCGCACATGGTTGGCTTCGAACCTACGTGATCCTCCTGTCTCTGCCTCCCAAGCGCAGGGATTACAAGCCTGCACCACCACGCCCGGCTTCTTTTAGTTTTAATTGAATATTTTTCTTTGCTCGGCTAGCACATTGCTTATTGGAATTGTTTACCTAGTGAGTTGACCAGTCTTCAATCCTAAAGGGTCTGAGTCTTTAGAAGGACTGCCATCTTGGACTGATGTAACTTTTCTTTGACATTTATCATTTAACATGGAAGTACTAAGATGTGGCCCATATTTTTGCTGAGTTCCATCAAAGGTGTTCTCTAATTGTTTAGAGAAGGCACATTTCCACTTAGTGATTGAGAGCCAAACTGTCAAGACAGATTCCAGAATCATATATGACAGATTTAACTTTCAATTTGATGGCCACCTTTCTTTTGTGCCATAGTATAAGCATTCTTCCCCTTCAAATTAAGCAGCTAATAGTGAGCCCAGTGTTGAGTGTTGTAGGGGGAAAGAAGCAAAATCTCTGCAGGTTGTTTAAAGAAGCAATAATGAGAAAATTTACTTCTATCTCTGACTACTAGGTTTTTACAAGTATCTCTGGGAAATAGAAAATAGCATTTTTTAAATTAACACAACAGCTGAGCTTTTAGTAAGTTATTAACTTTTTCTATCTGGATGTTTGCTTGTAGGTGGTAATATACCACTAATTCCATAATTGTTAGATCATAACTAATTTGGAGCTTCTCAGGAGAGGGCATCCATTCTGATTCAGTTTCTACTTACCTCTGAAAGATCTCAGAGACAACAGTTGCTCTATTAAATAGTCACTGTCCCTTTGAAAAAAGTTTAGAGGAAGATTTCCAGTAACATTTATGTTTTCCTGAATGGCCCCTGAATTACAAATGAATACATATTTTGTTCAATGAAAACAAATCTCTTGCCTTCTAAAATGGAAATGGTTCAATATAATGAACCTGTTACTAAGAGGCTGGCTAGTTCCCCATAGTAAGGTGTCACATGACAAGGGTTCTGTGTTGGCTTTTGTTTGCAGGCTAGATTTGACACTGGAGGTTGGCTAGGTGAAATTTTCTTAGAAGTCATTATTGAACCCTTACAGAGCCTTCATTTAACACAAGTCTATCTGAAAACCAGGCTATATTTTTTTCCATTCATTGATACCTGGTCATACTTAAGTTTTTACAAGTTGGTTTCTTTTCAGGAATGCAAACCGGTTCAACATTCTTAAGTCAATAGGTATAATTCATAATATAGAGCCAATTACAAAAATCATGTGATAATCTCAGTAAATGCAGAAAAAGCATTTGACAAAACCCAAGACCCATCCATGTTAAAAACACTGAAATCATTAGGGCCAGAAGGAACTTACCTCAACATCATAAAGGAATTATATAGTAAACCCAAAGCTAACATCATACTGAGTGAAGGAAAACTGAAAGTATTTCCTTTAAAATCAGGAAGAAGACAAGGATGCCCACTGTCACCATTCCTATTTAATTTAGTACTCTGAAAGCACTGGCTAAACCAATCCATAAGGTAAAGTAGTCTCAAGTTAGACCCAGAGGGACTCACACCAAGCGTTGTATGCAAGAATGTTTGTATCATATTGAGTTTCACTCTGATATATAATTAAAATTCCCAGTAAAAATATATCAAAACAAAGAGAGTGAGAGAGTTTGTATGTTCCCGAAGTAAAAAACTGAAGTTTTACTGCTGGCTTTTCTATATAAGTCACTTATTATAATTATTTTAATGATAGGAATCTAGAGGAAAACATTAATCACATCAGTAGCCTCACTCATAACAATATTAGGGGGGGGGATTTTGATCTGCTCTAGTAAAGATACCACATATGGCACAATCCTTATGTCCCAGATAAAAATGCTCCTCCTCGCATGATTCTAAGATTGCAGAACACTTAATATCTTGCTGACCCACCTTGACTTAGCGTCACACTTTGCTTGCCCCTAGGCTTTTCATAAAGCAGGCAAAAAGAATTTAAGGTCTTAATGGTTGATTTGAACGTGTAAATATATTGTTCCCTTAAGTTAGACATCTTAATGAGCATGCATAAAGATCATATGCATCATTTTGAGTTGTGGTATGTAATTCTGAGTAGATATGAAGTCTAAATGAATTACTACGGAGTAGCAGTAGATTCCTTTTACAAATTTATAGGACCTTAAATTCTCCTGACATTCCAAAACAGTACCTATACTTAAGCACATCTAAAGACAGTCAAAATATATGGACCACACATTATTGTCTTTCTGTTTTAATGAGCTACCTCTTTTGTATATTTGTCATGAAATCAAAGTATATTAAATATCAGCAAACATCTTGTTTATTATGATTAACATAATATAATGTTTAGTGATGTTCTGTGATATTTTTGGACAGTAAAGATCCTTTCAGACTCTTATGACAGTGGGTGGGAATGTTAACCTAGTAAAGAAAACAAATACGTACTGTTATCTGTTCCAAGTGAATGCACGCTGCTTCTTATCCTACCTTCTGATGGGATGAAAAAGAACACATTTGCGAGATTAATGGCTGCTACACACTATTTACCTGAGGACCTGCTATTCTGCTGTTGCAGATACCAGATCAGGCAGAGCAGCTGCAATTCAGGCTGCTGCTTGGTTGAGCTTGCAGTAGTCTACTGTCATTATCCAGGGTTTTTATGGAGGTTGGACTGGAAGAATTAAATGAGAATATGTGGACTACTACATTTTCACTCTAATTTCTGCCAATTCTCATGACCTCCTGGTGTGCAATATTACTTTATATGAAATTGATTAGTAAAGAGAGCAGTTGTAGAGGCTACCATTTGGCATTTCCCTCTATCATAACCCTATCTCATAAGTCAAAACATAATATGGGAATACTGTGGACTATCGAGCATGTCCTTTAAAAAATTTTTTTTTTGTAGTACTGGGGATTGAACCCAGGACATTCTACCTCTTAGCTACATTCCCAGCCCTATTTTTTATTTTAAAACAGGGTCTCATTAAGTTGTGGATGGCCTTTCTAAATAGCTGATGCTGGCTGTCAACATGCAGTCCTTTTTCAGCCTCCCAAGTACCGGGATTATAAGCATGTACCACGACACCTGGCAAGAATGTTCTTTAAAATTACTCATTTACACTCTGGAAAATAACTACTAGATTGTTCATGCATCCTGTCTCTTTGTGAACCAGACTTGGAAAGTTTTCTCTTTATTACCTGGTCTCTATGAATCTTGGCCTCAGCTCTTATGGGTGGCAAGGATATTGTAACATGTGTGTCCCTGAGTCAATGCAATCATGTTAGGCTCAGTGTTTGAGTGTTCTTTCTCTAATGTGTAGTTTCCCTAGTGACCGATCATTGGTACTTAGGTTGAAGCATTGAAGAATAATTGTGTATACTGACTACTGTGTTACAGGATCTTTTTTTTTTCCCCCTTAGAGGCCTGACTTTTACAGGATGTATGTTCAGTGTGAGAAAACCGGCTCAGGTTGGAAACCAGGCAAAAGATGGTGACTCTTTATGAGATGCTTGCACTTAGCGTTTTGATCATTCATCCTCAATTTCTTCTGGCTGTATAAACTGAACATTACCCCTGTTGGCCTCTAAAGATGTTACATTCTATTAGCTACCTCCATAAGCTCTTTATGGTTCCAGCTATCTGACAGCTAGCTGACCTTGCTGATTTTTTCCATAATTGTGCCTACTTTGCCTTGGGCATTAATCCCTTCCATCTGGCCTCTGCTGTCTCATGATCCTTTAACTTCCCAGTGCCTTCACGAGGTCTAGTATTGAAAAACATCTCCATTGTTGTCCTTATTGAGACCCATGAGGGGCTTCCAGTGCTTTTGCCAGCACCTCTCACAGTGCAGTACTCACTGTTTCCTGCCCAGAGTATCCTCCAGTCATCCTGTGGCCACTGCTGTCTCACGGGGTTTCCCACTTGTGTAGTGTGTCCAAACTCTCAAGCTCACTTCTCTGAGTCTTTCTATTCTCCTCCCACCATTTGTTATGGTATAGACTTCGCATTTGTACTTCATTTAGTCTGTATGTTTCTTCTTTCTATGCTTCTAAGGTCCATTTTAGCATCATATACAGACTGTCGTCCTTGTAAAGGCATTAAATCCTGTATTGTAGGATTGCATTCTCCTACTGGTAAGTTCTCTCTTATCCAGTTTTAGGTTTCAGCTCCCTATATCCGCAGTCTCAGGATCCAATCTTATGTGTACTTTCCTGGTACCCACAGGTACAGTTTGGATAGTTCCTACAATTGCTTTAGGAGTAGTTCTTTTCATTTCTTAAAGGAATCATTGCTTCTCAGGCTAGGTTTTATTGTAACAAATAGATTTTGGTTTATTGGCAGTTAATAAGGTGGGTAATACTTTGTAAGGATATGTAGTATTTTTCAAGGCAGAATAATTTGAATTGCCTTTGGTTAAGGGAAACATGCTAGTCTTAATAGAATAGCAGGTCAGAACAGGTCAGTTTTGTTGACCAGAGAGTTTAGAGAAGCCTAAAGATTTAAATTTTCAGTATACTATTTCATTTCTCCATAGCACCTTTATCCATTAGGTGTCCATACATTTTGGTTATGCCCTAATTACTTAAAAGAAAATATTAAACAGTACTATTATTAATTTTCTTGGTTCTGGAGATTGAAACCAGGGACATTTTACCTCTAAGCTACACCCCCATCCTTTTTTACTTTTTCCCTTAAAACAGGGTCTATGATGTCTATGAAAGTCTCATTGTGTTGCTGAAGCTGTCCTTCAACCTGTGATCCTCCTGTCTCAGCTTTCCAAATACTGGGATTATAGCTAGGCACCACCATGCCCAACTAAAGCACTATTATTATTAAAAGAAAATATTTCACAATTACTATATAATTAAAAAGTAAAATTAGGTTGTAGTCTATAACTCTTTGTGTAACTCAGAATAAAATTTCTTCCTAATATTCCATTTTAAAAGAGTTGATTTTCCTAAACTGTGTTTTCTAACTTAAACTTTCAAATTCACTTTTATAATTATATATTATTGTATGATACCTTACACCAATATTTGTAACAATGCACAGGGATTTCCAGTTTGAATTTTCCATCACCTCAAATTAATATGATTTAAGTCACAACTCTACTTCTTTTTCTGTTTTACAGTGCTGGGGATAGACCCAGGGCTTCTCACATACCAGGCAAGCCCTCTACTATTAGTTAAATCCCCAGCCCAGAAATCATTATCTCATTTTACAAGCCAATTAATTCCTTCACCTTTGAAATATCTGCTAATGGTATCTACATCTGCATTCTGTTATTCCATTCATTTCAAAATTAACATGTCATTGTTGATTCTATCCTTTTCAATGTCCCTAAACTCCCATTAATGCCCTTTTCACTTTAATTGGCAGGTTCTAGATTTCTTTATGGGGGGATTTTTATTTCAAATATTTGTTGGTAAGTGCCTAAGGGACTTACCTTGAAGTTTTATTTGCAGAACAAACCTCTGTGTTCAGAAATTTATTTGAGTTGAAGTTGGTATATCTAGTGGAGATAGGGAGTTTTCTAAATCTACCCCAAACCTCCTGTTGCATTGTCCCTGTTTCTTTTTAATTTTCACTCCTACTTTTCTAAATCTGGTTTTCATGGATTAGATGAATGGCTGTCTGGTTTGTCCTCCTTTAGTCCATTCTGTGTAGCGTTAAACACTTGCCTAAATAAACTGATCTAATTTTCCTTAAAGTATATCAGTTGAGAAGGTATCGGGCTGTTATTAGTATTCAGTCAAACCAGTTCAGTTATGTCTTCTTGCTATGGCATGATAATTGTTACATATATTTCTATTGCATTATACAATCTCATTTTATATATCACTTGATATAATGGTGAGTTAATAATAGGACTGTACTTTAAAGTCAGTTCTCATATTTAAAATTTTTATTTTGAAATAGAAAAACAATTTGTGTGAACGTTGGAAAGGCATTTTTCTTCTGAAAGTTTTTAAGCCAGATACATACTTAAAACTCAACAACGGAGAAAATAATCCAATTCAAAAATGGGGAAAGGCTTTGTATAGACATTTCTTCACAGAAGATATACAAATGGTTAACAAATAATAAAACAGAGCCAGGTGTGGTGGTGCATGCTTGTAATCCCAGCATTCAGGAGGCTGAGACAGAAGGATCGCGGTTCAAGGACAGCTTCAGCTACTCATTGAAGCCCTTTGCAACTCAGTGAGACCCTGTTTCAAAATAAAGAATAAAAAATAGAGCTGTAGAATGCCCCTGGGTTCCATCCCTAGTACCTCAAAACAAAACAAAACAAAACAAAACAAAACAGCAAAACAATACTCAATGGTATGATAGTTACTCAATAGCTAAAAAATAGAATTACCATGATTCATTAGTTATGCTTCTTACTATTTACCTCAAAGAATTAAAAATGAGATTTTGTGGATAAATTTATATACTCACATTTGTAGCCATGTTATTCACAATAGACAAAACATGGGAATAATATGGATGAAACTTGAGGGAATTTTTCATTGTAATAAACCAGTAACAAAGGAAAATAATCCATAAGTGATTCCACTTACATGGGTTAGTTAAAATTATGTTTGAAGTATTCCAGTTTATACAAACAGATAGTAGAACAGTGATTGTTGGAGTTGGCAAAATGGGGGAGAGTTATTGTTTAGTGGGTATAGAGTTTCAGTTTTACCAGATGAAGAGAGTTCTGGATATGGATGAGGGTAGTCATTACATAATACTATAAATATCTTTAATAGCACTGAACTCGGTCCTTGAATGATTAAGATGGTAAATTTTATGTTACATGTATTTTACTACAATAAAAATTTGGGAAACAATAGGTATGTCTTCTCTAGATGTATAGAAATAGAGAACATGTTGGAGATGATGCATAAGAGAATATAAACAGATACATAAGCAAAAACATTACAGTGTGTACAACAAAAGTTTAAAATACATCTTAATAATTTAAATATCAAAAGTTACAAGAAAGAAATACCAGTTACATTTTGGGAAATGTTCACATTGTCTTGAGAATTTTAGAAGAAAAGTCAAAACACCTATACTAAAAGTATTATTTTCTCAGGCAGAAGCCTGTTTAACAAGTATTAACAACTTATGAGAGAAAGCTTCTTAGCTGAACACAGTAGCGAACTCCTGGAATCTCAGTACTTGGCAGGTTGAAACAGAGGGATCACAGGTTTGAGGCCAGCCTCAGAAACTTAGCAAGATCCTGTTTCAAAATAAAAAAATAAAATGGCTGAGAGTGTTGCTCAGAGTTAAAATGTCCCTGGGTTCAATACTCAGTACCAAAAAATATATACTAAAATAACTGCTTTATCAGAAGCTGTGGATAAATTTTTACAAGATGTGGATGAGTTTTTATTTTTTACCTTTTTATCCTAACTTCTTTTGATAGTTAGAAATGATATGTGATATTTTTAAGGCATATAGAATATTATTTTGTAGCCTTTGTTTAGTTCTTTCATACAGAAGCCTAGCATAAGTTAACTTTAATCAATTTTACTACAGCTTAGCATACACCAGATACCATACAGACCATGTACTTTGACAAATGCTTTTTTAAGGATCATAATTATTTTTGAGTTTAATTTATATTGGAAATGCAGAATGAGGATATACTACCTGGAGAAGCATGGAACATTACTTCTATGTTTCCATCTCTATATACTGTTAAACATATCTCCATCAAACAGTTTTTATTAGGATTCAGTGAAATAATATATGTAAGATATTTAATGTTGTGCCTGTAGCAGAATTTATACTCAGTGTAAATGATAGCATTTATGTAGAAAAATGTTTTTTACCAAAATAAGATAAATGCATTTTAATTTTTCATACTCTTTTCCTTTTTTGAATATTATATAAATCTACTGAATAGAAGTCTTTTAAAGACATCCAAATTTATTAGTTTTTAACCATTTTAGTCATTTCATTATATAACGGCAGGAATAATTTGGAAATAGCTTTCCTAGAAATATGGTGATTATGGAAGTATGGTGAGTAATTCTCATGTTCTAACATAGCATCTCCTCTAAAATATATATATATATATATATATATAATGTATGTATGTATGTATGTCTTAGTTTTATTAGGTGCTATTCTCTATTTCAATTCATTTAATGGAAACAAAAGTGTTTTTGTTGTTGTTGTTAATGGAGGAGCTCCACATGTTTCCTAGGCAGGTCTGAAATTCATTGACTCAAATGTTCTTCTGGCCTCAGCCTCTGGAGTAGCTGGGAGTGTAGGTGTGTACCACTGTTCCATATATATATATATATATATATATATATATATATATATATATATATAATCTTTATATATATAATATATAATCTTTATATATATAATCTTTATATATAATATATATAATCTTTATAATATATATAAATATATATAATCTTTATGTCAATATATATAATATATATATAATCTTTATATCTTTATCTTGCCATCTGCCTATAGTGATTATATAAAATAGCTGTGATTTCCATAAAACCATTTGAAAATGTGAGGAGGAGAGAGAGATCCCCTTGAAGATGTGCCAGCCACACTGGCAGGACAATCACAACATTCAAGAGCTCTGACCCACTTAGGTGCTGGTACTTTGTTTTAATTACAGTGAATTTGCTTGCATTCATTATGGGATTCTTGAATATTTCTATGCAGCTTTTATTAGGTTTTGCCTAAATTATCCTTGTGATTCTGGTATCAACCTAGTATCTGATTTATATTTTGCCAGTAATTTTACATACTTCATCGTAATATTAAATCATTCTACTTCTCATATGTAAGGTAGATAAGAAAATAGTTTTACATATTTTCAGAGTTTGGAAAAATTGAAGCCATAAAAACATATGCTCTTGTGCAACTGGGAACTTTAGTGCTAATAATATGAAAATAATGTTGAATATCTTTAACAGTTAGTTGAATTCACTTAAAAATTCCTGAGGAATATATTAACAAAATATTCATATTATTGTGCTATGTTAAATAGATAAGGATTAAGGTAACTTGTTTTAATTCTAGTATTGGTAGAAGATAAAATAAATAGAAATATACTATAATACTAAGTATATTCTGCATATGTAAAATTCAAATTAATGTAAATCAGAATAAAAGCAATTAAGAGATTCTGATTATTCTCAGGTATTAACGCCTACTAATTATATTGAATTATACATGCATAACCATGGATCATTTACAAAATAACAGAAAATGAATTTGCAGTAAAAAAGTTGCTCAGAATTTTCAACACTTTGAAAACTTTACTCAATATAGTATCTATATTTGAAGCTAGGCATGGTGGCACACACTTGTAATCCCAGCATTCAGGAGGCTGAGACCAGAGGATTTCAGTTTTTAGACAGCCTCAGTGAGTTTTTAGACCCTTCGCAACTCAGTGAGACCCTGTTTCAAAATGAAGAGTAAAAAAATAGATATGGAGGTGTAGCTCAGAGGCAGAATGCTTCTGGAGTCCATCCCTAGTACAGCAAAAAAAAAAAAAAAAAAAAAAAATATATATATATATATATATATATATATATATATAGTATCTATATTTGAATATACCAATATATGAAAACTGGATTTATGAATTATATCATAATTTTAAATAAATGTGAATATTAAATTAATGTTTAATTAAACTATAACATGTATGCACTTGACTGTAATATGTAAATTAAATACATATGGCACATTGATGTTATGAAATACAGTGTGTGTAGTATTCTGCAATTCGCTTTTTTGATTTGGTGTTTGTTTCTGTTGTTGTTGATGGATGTTCAGGTTGTTTCCAGAATTTGGGTGTAATAAGCAGTACTGCCACGGACATTTTGGACATATCCCTCTGGGCACCTGTGGAAGGTCTTCTGTAACACATTGACCTAGGAGTGGAATTGGGGTTAGGAATTTTACTTGATAATACCCTACTCTTAAAAACCAATTGGACAAACCCACAATCAGAATTCCTGTTACTTGATATTCTCTCCAGCATCCAGTATTACCAAGGTTCTTGAGTTTTTCCAATCTAACAACTATAATATGTTACCTTACTGAGTCTTCATTTTTATATTTTCTGATTACCAGATTGGATATGTACTTTTTTGATTGTAGGGAATTCATATGTTAGCTTCTGTGAAATAACAGTTTATAAATTTTGTCCATTTTTCTATTTGAAGAATATTTGAAATCTCTCTTCAACATTAATTTCTTGCTCAGTTTTATGAATGTTAGGTATCTTATTATAGATGATGACTTATTTTTTGTTATGTTTTTAAATGACCATAAATAGCCAGGTGTGGTGTCGCATGATTGTAATCCCAGCATTCGAGAGGCTGAGACAGGAGGATCGCGGTTCACAGGCAACCTCAGCTACTCAGTGAGGTCCTCTGCAACTTAGTGAGACCCTGTTTCAAAATAAAGAATAAAAACATAGGGCAGGGGGTGTAGCTTGGAGGAGTTCAATTGCCCATTTCTTAATTGGGTTATTTATATTTTAGGTTCTGTCTGCAGTCCTGCAAAATAAATAAGCAAATAATAATAAATAATAAATAATAATAAATAATAAATGGTAATAAATAAATAAAATGACCATAAATTCTTAATGTTAATATAGTTAAATTTACAGTGCATAGTCTTTTGTTAACACTTCTTATCACTTTCTTAAGAAATAATTTCCTATCCTTAAGTCAGAATACTATGCTTGTATATTTTGTTTATTATGTCTTTCCCTTTACAAATAATTTATTATATAATTTAAGAACACAGAAATTCTCCAGGTTCAGAAAATGAACATTACTTTAGTCTACAGAATTGCATTTGAATTTTTCTGTGTTATATTGTTTTTCTTAAAAAGAACTCTTTATTTTGAGGTAGTTTTAGATTTATATGCATTCATAATATATAAACCAGAGTAATCCCATGTGTCTTTTACTCAGCTTCTCCCAATAGTAATATCTTGCAAACCTATAGTATAAATATCATAACCGGAATAGACATTGAGAGGAATGAGGTATAAAAGAGTTAGATAATCATAAGGATCACTTCTGTTGCTTATTTATAGCCACTGCTACCTTCATCCATCCTCTTCCCCCAGTCTCTAATTCCTTTCTCCATTTTTGGATTTTTTTTTCCATTTCAAAATTGTTATTTAACATGTGACATAATTCTCTTGAGATTAAGCTGTTGTGTGGATGAATAGTTTATTCCATTTTTATATCTGAGTAGTTGTCAATTCAATTTTTAAATATTGGTTAGAATGAGTGGATAAAGCCGGTGTGGGTGTGGTGGGGGTACACTTGTAATCCCAGTACTTGGGAGCCTGAGACAGGAGGATAGCAGGTTTGCAGCCAGCCTCAGCAACTTGTGAGGCATTCTGTAACTTAGTGAGACCCTTATGTCAAAATAAAGAATAAAAAATATGGCTGGGGGTGTAGCTCAGAGGCAAAATGCCCCTGGGTTCAACCCCCTGTTCTGAAAAATAGAAAAAAAAAAAAAAAAAAGAATGAGTGGATGAAGCCATTTGGTCTTGGACATTTTTTTTTGAATAACATTTAACTTATCGATTCAATTTCTTTAATCAGTATGGGCTATTCAGATTATTTCAGTTTTAGTTGAGTTTTAGTAGTTTGTATTTCTTATAAGTTGTCTAATTTATGAACATAAAGTTAGGTATGATGCTCCTTTATTATCCTTGTAATGGCTACAGAGTCTATAGTGATATCCCCTGTTTTATTATTGATATTTGTGAGTTTTGTATTATTTCATTTTGAAGTTCTTTGTCACTCTTGTTAGAGGTTTATCAATTTTACTGAGTTTCAAAGAATTACCTTTTTTGTTTCATTAAATTTCTGTCGAGATTTTCTCTTTCTAGTTTGATTGATTGCTGATTGTATTTTATTTTTCTAGTTTTGAGTTTATTTAGCTCTTTTTTTCTATTTTGGAGTGGTAAGAACTTAGGCTATTGATTTGTTTTCTGTTTTATAATATAAGCAGTAATTATTATAAATTGTATATTTTATACATATTTTAATATTCTATTTTAAGTTTTAAAAAATATTTTTATTGGTGCATTATAGTCTCATTATAATACCTTTCAGAGCGGTAGTGACACACGTGCACCCAGCACTTGGTGCGTTTTCCTGGCTCCTTCCCCACTGTCCCCTTGCCCATATGTGATACTGAGATTGGCGTTGGTATTCTCGCACATGTACATAATAATGTCAGTAGAAGCGATCCCCCTCTAACCCTTCCTAGAGAACCTTCCTCACCCCTTTGGAGTTTCTCCTCCAGTATCTACAGTCCCTCTTGTATCCTGATTACTCCCTGGCTTCCACATATGATAGAAAACATGATTCTTCACTTCCTGTGACTGGCTGATCTTATTTAACAAACTATTCTTGAGGTCCATCTATTTTCCTGCAAATAAAAACTTTGGTCTTCTTTTTTGCTGAGTAGGATTTTATTTTGTGGATGTCTCATAATTTTGTAATCCATTCATATCTGATGATCGACACCTAAGTTGGTTCCGTAACTCAGCTATTGTGAATTTTGTATCACTATAATATTCTGACTTCAGTCTTTTTAGAAAGATTCCAAAGAGTGGAACAGCTAAATCGTATGGTGGATCTATTTGCAGTTTTCTGAGGAATATCCACACTGATCTCCATAGTGGCTGTATTAATTTGTAATTTCACCAACAGTGAATAAAAGTTTTTATTTCCCCACATCTTTTCCAGCGTTTATTGTTTGACTTCTTGGTGATTGCCATTCTAGTTGGGGTTAGATGAAATCTCATTGTAGTTTTGATTTGCATCTCCCTGATTGCTAATGGTATTGAATATTTAAAAAAAATATTTATTGACCATTCATATTTTTCTTTTGTGAAGTGTCTGTTTAGTTCAATTGCCCATTTCTTAATTGGGTTATTTATTTTTTAGTGTTAAGTCCTTTAAGTACTTTGCATATTCCTGATATTAGGAATACCTAGCAAAGATCTTCTATTCTATAGGTTCTCTCTTTTAGATTCTTGATAGTTTCCTTTGTTAAAGAGTAACATTTTAGTTTAATGCCATCCCATTTACTTTTGTTTTGATTTCCTGAGCTTTGGAGGTCTTGATGAGGAAGTTTCTACTCGTGCCTATATGTTGGAGTGCTGCCCTTATGCCCTCCTCCAGTGATTTCAAAGTGTCTGGTCTAATTTCCAGGTCTTTGATCTATCTTGAGTTTATTCTTGTGCATGAGTAAGAGGTAAGGATTTAATTCCATTTTTCTACAGATAGATAACGAGTTTGTCCAACACCACCTTTTGAAAAGGCTGTTGTTTTTCCAATGTATGTTTTTGGCACCCTCGTTGAAATCAGTTGGCTATGGTTGGATTTCTTTTCGTATCTTCTATTCTCTTCCATTGGTCTATATTTTAATTTTCATTTAATTTTCTATTTTTCTTTCTTTTGAGTCTTTCTGATGTCCCATAGATTATTTTAATATTTATTTATTTGTTTACCTATTTATGGTACTGGGAATTGAACAGACGGTTCTAACCAATCAGCTATACCCCAACTCTTTTTTATTTTGAAGCAGGGTTTTGTTAAGTTGTTGAGGCTGGGCTTTATCTTGTGATTCTCCTGTGTCAGCCTCCCAAGGACTGGGATTATTTATTTATTCATTTATTTTGCAGGCCAGGGGATGGAACCCAGAGGCCTTTGACCTCTGAGCTACACCGCCTGCCCAAATTTTTATTCTTTATTTTAAAACAGGGTCTCACTGAGTTGCAAAGGACCTCATTAAGTAGTTGAGGCTGTCCGCGAACCATGATCCTCCAGTCTCAGCCTCCCAAATGCTGGGATTTCAAGCCTGCACCACCATACCTGGCTCTATTTTTTATTCTTTATTTTGAAACAGGGTCTCACTAAGTTGGGTAGGGCCTCTTTAAGTAGCTGAAGCTGTCAACAAACGTCGATCCTCTGGCCTCAGCCTACCAAATATTGGGTTTACAAGCATACACCACCACACCCGGCACTACAGACTTTTTAATCGTGTGTTTAATTTCCAAATGCTTGATATTTTCCTGCTTGATTCTTAATTTGATTTTACTGTAGTCAGAAAGTACATTACTATTTGTTTCCAGGCTGAGGATCACACCTGAATTACCTCTTGTCTGTCATGGAAATGGTAGAATGTCCTGCCTCTATGCTACTTCTTCAGACTTGATAGTTCTGCGCACATTATCTTCTTGTTTCCACCTTTCAGAGCCCTCCTCATATTTTCTCTTGGATCATTTACAGGGTTAGTTGTACTTAGCAGAGAAGAGCAATGAGAGAGATGAGTTGTAAAAGCTTATCTGGGCAGAACATTTCTCAAAATATTTGCTTTATTATTTTACACATTGATATTTAGTTACCTTGAAGTTGATTTTTTTTGAGAGGGTACTCTAGAATCCAGGGACATTCTACTTCTGAGCTATACTTCCAATCCTTAATTATTATTATTATTATTATTATTATTATTATTTTTATTATTATTATTATTATTACTTTTAGTTTAAATAGGGTCTAACTAAGTTGTTGAAATTTATTTTCTTTTTACTTTTTTATTTTCTTGTGGTACTGGGAATGGAACCCAGGGGCATTCTACCTCCAAGCAAAGCAACACCCATAGCCCTATTTTCTTTCTTTCTTTCTTTCTTTCTTTCTTTCTTTCTTTCTTTCTTTCTTTCTTTCTTTCATTCTCCTTTTCTTTTATTTATTTATTTATTTTGGTGGTACTAGGGGTCGAACCCAGGGGCTTTTCTACTTCCAGGCTATACTCCCAGACCTATTTTATACTTTATTTGGAAACAGGGTCTCACTAAGTTGCTGAGAACCTCACTAAATAGCTGACGCTGACTTCAACCCTGTGCAATGCTCCTGTCTCGGCCTCCCCAAGGGTGGGGATTACAAGCGTGAGCCACCACACTTGGCTCTTCTTTATCTTGAAACAGGGTCTCACTGATTTGTAAAGGGCCTCACTTAAGTAGCTGAGGCTGTCTGTGAACCCAGATCCTCCTGTCTCAGCCTCCAGAATGCTGGGATTACAAGCATGCGTCACCATGCCCAGCTATTAAAATATATTTTTAAATGTGGAATTCAGTTTTATTTTGTTTCATTCAGATAGTTGCTGTCCCAGCACAAGTTTTTATGGTTCTTCTTACTAATGGTCTTCAGTGCCAACTCTGACATTACACTAGCTCCCTTGTAGACATGAGCTTGCTTCTGAGTTTCTCATTGGTGAGTTTGTTTACTCCAATGGCAGTATTACATTTTTTAATTATTATAATTTTAATAAGTTTGAATAATCTTGTCAGCTGCCTCAACTTTAATTTTGTTCTTTTATACCTATTTTCTCTATAAATTTTGAAATAGAATTGCCAAATTCCTTAAAGATTATTCTTCTCATGACTGTATTAGATTATCTTTGGTTTTATAAATTGATGTGGAAATTCTGGCATCTTTATTATATTGGGTCTTTCGGTGAACACTTTAGCATAGTTTATTGCCCCATACACTTTGACTTTCTGTAAATAAATATTTTTCATTAACATTTTGATATTATTTATCCATACAGATTCTATACATGTTTGTATTACATGTAATTCTAGTATCTTATAACTTTGTTATTTTAAACATTATCTTTTAAAATAAATAACATTTCCCTTTCTTGGCTTTGAGGCCTCCTTCAACAGAAGTCCAGAGGGAGCTTATGAGCTCAGTGCAAGATCAGCCCTCTCTCCAACTCCATGCCCCCATCGAAAGGAATGGAGAGGAAACTCTCAAACTTGGAATAAGACCATACGTCGCAGGACATCTTTGGCAAGCAACAGCAAAGTGCAGGAGCACTCAGGATAAGATCATCCACCCACAGGACTTTGTTCCTGTGTCAGCCGAAGCCAAAGGGGACATTCTGAGCATCACATCCTTCTGGTTTGTCTTGTCCTTCAGCATCCATGCACTTTATCCATGTTCCTCTCGCTCTTCAAACGGGGCCCAAGATGACCAGTTTATCATTTATTTTCAGAAGTCTAATCTTCCTTAAGGCTCCTCATGTCACCTTTTGTGACATAGTCTCTCATTTCCATTCCTGACTCTCCAAACTCTCTCTCTAGACTCACTAGAACTCAAGGTCAGTGAACAGTGGAACCCTTTCTAATTTCATTTCGACTATTCCCTTTACCTTCTGTGCCAATAGAAATGTAGCTCTCCTCTAGTGATAACTTCCCTTGTGATCAGTGGGGTTCTGATAAATATTTAACACTCAGTTCTTTGGAAAAAGAAGAAGAAAGCCCGGGCTTACAGTGTTCTCCAGCTTCTGCGCTATAAATACACCATTCAAAGTAGTCTCACTTCATTGAATGGGGGTTTGGGAGTTGATATGCACAGTCAGCTCCCCTGAGTCACTGTGAGCCAGCTGTAGCGCACCGTGCCTTAGAACACCATGAGTGGTAACCACCGCTTCTCCTCGGTCGGCAGTCATGATGTCAGGCCCAGAGACCAGTGTTCCCTTTGCGGTTTTCTGTACCTCTCCCTCTGTCCTGCTTGAATATACTTTGAATCTCATTATGATGAGACTGTACCATTCACTATACTTTTTTTATTATAGGTATTCCTCTCTGGTTATCTTCTTTTGTAAATTTAAAAAATGAATTTCTGAGACATTGTGACTTTCTTAAAAATGATTGCTGTCAGCCGGGCGTGGTGGCACTCGCTTGTAATCCCCGCACTTGGGAGGCAGAGACAGGAGGTTCGAAGCCAGCCACACTGGCTTAAGAGACCCTGTTTCCAAAAATAAAAAAAAAGTATAAAATAGGTCTGGGAGTGTAGCCCAGAGGTAGAAGGGCTTTCAGGAACCCCAGTACCACACACACACACAAAATGATTGCTGTCATTATACTACATGATTTAAATGTTGGTATGATGATATTTCCGACACTCTGGACTTTTAGTTCCTTGGCATCCTTTCCTTCAGTGATCCTGTTTGCTATCCATCTTCATCTTCTTGATTTTGTGATCTTTTCCTAGGCCTTGGGATTGCAATCATTGTGGTAATTTTTAACTTCCTCTACTGCTTGCTCCTCATCTTCCCAAACTGTGCATGTTCAAGTACTGCAGCGCTTAGTTCTCAGACCTCTGGTTGTCACTTTCTAGGTTTGACATAAATTTAAATTCTACCTATATGTTAATGACTTCATTTATTTATTTATCTCTCTGGAGAGATCTATTTTCTGAATTCTATTCTTATATATCCAGTTGCTTACTTGATACCTGTATTTAGATTTTGATTTCCCAACATAATTATGTATCCTGCAGTTTTTTTCCCATCTTAATAGAAACTTTATCTTTCCAGTTACTTAGCCAAAAAGTCCTTTGATGTCATCCTTGAGTAATTTCTCTCTTTCTCATACCTTGCATTTGATATTAAAATAAATTATTTTATCCAGGCATAATGGCATATACCTACAGTACTTGGGAGACTGAAACAGGATTACATGTTCAAGGCCAGTGTGCAGTAATTTAGAGAAACTCTGTTTCAGAAAAAAATAAAATAAAATAGGACTGAGACTGTAGCTCAGAGGTAGACTACCCCTGGGTTCAATCCCAAGTAACACCACAAAAGGATTTTTAGTTATATCATTTTTTTTTTTTTGGAACTGGAATTTGAACCCAGGGACATTCTACCTATGAGCTACATCCTCAGCCCTATTTTTACTTTTTGCAGAGAGCCTCACTAGCTAGCTGAAGCTTGCTTCAAATCTGCAACCCTACTGTCTCAGCCTCCCAAGTACTGCGATTACAGTTTTGGGCCACCAAGCCTGGCTTTATGTCTTTCATCTTTTCTTACCACCAGCACTACTACTCTCTGTTTCGCACTCATCTTTATCTTAGATTATTGTGGAAACCCCCTGACCTATCTCTTTTTTGTCTTTGCTTTCCTTTAGTCTCTTAAGCACAGCTTCCAGGGTACTCTTAGAAATGTCTATCCACCACTGTTCTGCTGAGAACTTTCCAGAAGCTTCCTGTCTTACTCAGAGTTGGAGGTAAAGTCATTGTAACCTCTGAGGCCTGATTTCCTGCTGTTCTCCTGTCTTTTATGGATTCACCGTTCAGGGGCCTCCTATGTGTTTGTAGAGCACTCTTGACATGCCCTCGCCTGGAGGATCCTTCTGCCTGAGTTGTCTTCACTTATTTAAAAGACTCACCTCCTTACTTACCTTTGAGCTTTGCCCAAATGGCCCCTTTGTAAAAAATTTTGTAGCATGTATGTACATCACTGTCAACATGATTTCCATTATGATGTGAGACTATACTGCACCAATTAAAGTATGTAAAAATTAAAAAGACCCTGTGTAGCTACCTAACTTACATTTTAATGTTACTTCTCATTTCTTAACACTTCCCAACCCTTGTTTCCTGCTTCATTATTATTATTTTTCTTATATTCCCTTATATATCTTTATATACTATGTTGTACTTATTAACTCATTTATTGTGTCTTTTCTCACTAGAATGTAAGCTTCATGACAGCAGGGATATTCATCTTTTTATATTCAGTGACAAAGCCTATCTAGTAAATAGTGTATTCATATTTGAAGGGATGCTAAAAGTACTGTTTGTTGCTGTTGTATAGACATACATTTGCTTCATGTTTTGATCAGAAGTACAATGACAGTCAGGCATGGTGGCGCACGCTTGTAATCCCAGCATTTGGGAGACTGAGATGGGAGGATCTGAGTTCTTGAAGAGCCTCAGCTACTTAGGCCCTTTTCAACTCAGTGAGGTCCTGCTTCAAATAAAGAAGGAAAAAGTTGTGCTGAAGGTATAGCTTAGAGGTAGAATGGTCCTGGGTTCCATCCCCAGTTCTGCAAAATATAAATTAAAAAAAGAAGTACAATGACTTTACTAAATCTCTATTTCTATAGTTTGTTTGAAGGTTTTAAATTTTTTCTTGTAAATAATGATAATATCTGTGAACAACGATAGCTGTGATTTTTCTTTCCTAATCCTGGAAATTTTTTTTCCATCTTTATATATGGTCTAGGACCTCCAGAAAGTAGTTAAATAGAAGTGGTTATAGTAGACGTGTAATTTTAAAGAGAATACTGATGTTTCAACTCAGAATGATGTTTGGTTTGGGTAGATATTCTTTATCAGGTTTAAAAGTATCCTTTCTACTACATACTCTAAATTTGTGTTTTAGGATGAGTGTGTGTTAATGTTTTTATCACAAATGAATAGCAATTTTTTTTGTCATGTTTAAATGTTAATATTTTCTTTAACCATGATGAAAGCCAATGATTTTATACTTCTGAGATAATTTTCTCTATTAATCTAATTAATGTGGTAAATGAATGACATTATGGATTTTTCTAAAGTGAATTTATTCCTCATGTGTCGTTTGATTTATTTATCAATCTAGTTTACTATTTTTATTAGGATGTTTCTCTTTTATGAATAAAATTGGTCTTTGATTTCCAAAGTCACTGTCTTCTATGATTTTGGTATAATTGAAGAAAGTAAGGATATTCTCCTCTTTTTTGTCTTTTGCAAGAGTTTTAATACTGTCGAAGATCAATTCTTTAAATCTACAGTAAAAATATTTTGTATAACAATTTGGAACTATTAAATACTCATAGAAAGATTTTACAGTATGATTCCAATTTCTTTTTAATATTACAAAGATTATTTCTTCTTGAATCAGTGGTTGAAAATTATAAAGCTATATGGCCATTTAATCTGAATTGTAGATTTATAAGCTTAAGGTATTTATATTCTTTTGAATCTCCTATGAATATATATTCTATTTTTATTTGTAAATCCTATTTCTCTCTCTTTCCCTTTAAACATTTCTTCCTTCCCTCCTCATTTCTCATCATTCATTAAGGAGATATATCATTTCTACTGGTTCTTTGAAAGATCTAATTTTGAGTTTTATCATTCTCTATTATGCTTAATTCACCCCCACCCCCTTGCTTTTGTTGTTATGGTTTTTGTCTATAGTCTTTGGGTTTTTCCACCTTCTATGGATAAATAGCTAATTAACTTTTGGCCTTTCTACTAAGTATTTAATATTATAAATCTCCTTGTAAGTACTGCTTTAACTATATGACACGAATGTTTGCATGTGGTATTAAATTTTTTATCATTGTAAAATATTTTAAGATTTGAGTTATGATTTGGTCTTTGTTTCGTGTTTTATATAGAAGACATTTTGAAATGTGAGTATGCATAAGCTTTGAGTTTTCTTTCTTTTGTCTTTTTTGTGTTATTTTATATTTACAAATCATGACACATATTATTTTTTTCTATTTTTTGCAGTACTGTGGATTTAACCTAGGGGCATTCCACCTTCAAGCTACACCCCAAACCCTATTTTTTATTCTTTATTTGAAACAGGGTCTCACTAAGTTGCAGAGGACCTCACTAAGTATCTGAGGCTGGCCGTAAATTGTCTCAGCCTCCTAAGTATTGGGATTACAAGCATGTGCCACTCCTGGCTCATAACACATATCCTAATCATGTTAATAAATCATGGTCAGATCACCTGGTCTTTATCTTTGATATCCAAAGTCACTGTCTTCTATGATTTTGGTGTAATTGAAGAAAGTAAGGATATTCTCCTCTTTTTTGTCTTTTGCAGGAGTTTTAATACTATCTAAGAACAATTCTTTAAATCTATAGTAAAAATATTTTGTATAACAAAATATTATCAAACCAATTCTTGAAATTTCTTAAAAGTTTCTCTGGTAGAGATTGTTACTTTTCTACCTTTCTTTTTCTTTTGTGGTACTGGGGATTGAACCTAGGGGTTTTCTACTTCCAAGCTATACACCTAGCCCTTTGATTTTTTTTTTTGGTTTGAAACAGGATCTCATTAGGTTTCTGAGAGTACAACACAGTTGCTGAGACTGGTCTCAAACATGCAATTTTTTCTCAACCTTGCAAGTACTGGAATTACAGGCATGTACTACTCTGCCTGGCTTGCCAAAATGTATTTTATTCCTATGTTCCATGATGTAACTAGGTATATAGTTGTACACCTATTTTTCTCAGCTTCTTTTGTACACAGATCTAATCCTGAAACTATCTTATGCCAAGTGAATATGCACTTAATTGATATGGTCTGTGAAATTACTTTTCAGAGACATTTACTCTCCTTATTTTCAAAGAAGGGTACTTCTGTTCTGATCATTGATGCAGCGCTTGGGCCACGTCATTTATTTTAGCCAATGATAATTTAAGAAATCTGACACAATAAAACCTTGTTATGGCCGGGCGTGGTGGCGCACGCTTGTAATCCCCGCGCTTGGGAGGCAGAAACAGGAGGATCGCGCAGGTTCGAAGCCAGCCCCGCGCGCTGGCTTAGGAGACCCTGTTTCCAAATAAAAATGTAAAAATAGGTCTGGGAGTGTAGCCTGGAGGTAGAAGGGCTTCCAGGAACCCCAGTACCACCAAAAAAAAAAAAAAAAAAAAAAAACCTTGTTATGTACTTATGTGTTAGAGTTGCTGTTTGTGCCTCTTACAAACACACACACACACACACACAAACACACACACACACACACACAGGCACATCAGCTAGTCTCTGACCTAGTGAGAGAGGAGGATAAACACTGGGCCCAGTTCATATGAGCCAAACTCCACAAACACACTGATAGATAAAAGCTTCTTATTTCCTAGCACTTGGGAGGCTGAGACAGGAGGATCGCACAAGTTTGAAGCCAGCCTCAGCTTAGTGAGGCTCTCAGCAACTCAGTGAGACCCTGTTTCCAAATAAAATATAAAATAGGGCTGGGAGTATAGCCGGGAGGTAGAAAAGCCCCTGGGTTTCACCCCCAGTACCATAAAAAGAACTTCATTAAAAGCTTCTTATTCTATACCACTGAGATGTTATGGCTGCTTGTTATATGATGTTAACTAACTTGAAGAGCTAGCTAATTCCCTACCTCTACGTTGTAGTCTTGAAAAGTCTTCAGGTTTGAATTTCGTCATAGTTATTTTTTATGTAGTATGGAACAAATATGTCTCTATAGCCCATTTTTGACCATATAGATCATGGCAATGCCATATTCAGTATATGAACAAAATAGAGAAATATCTTCATCTATAGTGCTAGTTTTATGCATCAACTTTATTATTTTTGGTACTTTTTTTGTAAGAGGATTATGTTCTGTTTTTTTTCTAACTTATTCATATTTTGAGCCCTGCTTGCTTTGGGAGCTTAATGCTCATATTAATAGTACAGGCATTTGATCAGCTAATATATGGTTCAATTTTGTAAATGTTTGTGTTTGAGAGGAATGTGTATTTTTCAATTTCAGTGTTCAGAACTTTATATATATCCAGCAAAGTTTGATTTTTATATAATTCACAGAATCCGTATCTATAGTATTTTCTGTCATTATCAATAACATATCAAGAGTATTTTTCATGGTATCCAGTAATTTTCAGAAATGTTAAATTCAATGTTCAATAAGCGTAATCTTTTTATAATTTAACTTATGAATTATGTTAGGCTTCCTCTACTATAGTTGCATGTCTATTATGTTTTCTCAAAATCCCTAGCCATTACGGCAATTTTCACCATTTTCACCATTAAAAAAATAGTTTCCTTAAGGATTTCAATCAGGTATGTATTATAATATCTCATTCTATCTTCTCTCTTTCAAATCTGCATATTCCTTTGTATTATATCCGAAATTTTTATTCTTCTTTTTTAGGTTTCTACATATGTTTAGTGACATTTTATAATCCACCCTTTATATTTTATATTCAAACAATTAGTTATAAAGGCTACATATAATTTTTAAAGGGCTTGATAAATATTGGTAGCTCTTTGTTGCTTTTATTTGTGTGTATACTTCTTAAAAAACACTTCTAAGAGTATATTTTCCTGTCTTATCAGTTCTCATTTTAGCATTCACCACATAACATCACATCCTTTGCATGCACTTACTGTTTGTAGCTCATCTTCACCTTTTTTATTTCTTTTTGCATTTGCAACAGGCAATAACATGAAACTCAATTTCATGTACGTTCTAGTTGTATTTTAGTGGAATAATCCTTTATAGTATGTAATCTTATATGTTACTGGAACCAAATGCCTACTATTTAATTTTAGCAATTAAAATTTTCATTTCATGTCTTATGGGAGCATATAATTACATAGGTATCTATTTTTAGCCTGTGGAGACAAGTCATGACAGATTTTTTATTTGGGATTAAAGTCTTTTACTTTGTTAATATAAAGGTTGTGGGAGTTAATGTCCAAAAGAGATTGATATTGAATAACAAGAAAAGATAGAAGATAAATCAAAATTACTTAATAAGGAAGTTACCTTAGGTTCAGCTTCTTTTAATGATAATATCAAAAGTAATAGTGGATAAGTAACATCATTTTCTCATCCTTTTTAATAGTGTTCTACTTTATAAGAAAATTTTTACCTTCTATCACTAACCAGGTTTATTTATAAAAATGGCTTATAAACTGTATGCTGTTACCTTATGCTTTTGTCTTATGAGGAATGACTCACTGCATGTAGAGTGGGGCATGGAGATAGGAAAGCCAGAGGTCAAGGAAGAAGAAACTCAGCATAGAGGATTTCATGTGGTAGATATTATGACTGTTATACTCAGGAAGAAAAATAATTTCACTTCAATTTAAACTGCTAATTCTGGTGCATTAGTGTATATATACTAATTGAGAGTTAGGGTAAAGTCACAATATTTTATTTAGCCACATGTTAACTTTTATATCTTGCATTTATTTTTTTGAGGTATTAGAGATTGAACCCAGAGGCATTCTACTTCAGAGCTACACCCCCTAAACCTATTTTTCATTCTTTATTTTTGAAACAGGGTCTTACTAAGTTGTGGAGGGCCTTACTAAGTAGCTGAGGGTGGCTTCAAACCACCCTCAAACTGGTGATCCTCCAGTCTCAGCCTCTTAAGTACTAGCATTACTAGCATGTGCCACCATACCCAGCTTATCACTTGTATTAAGGTAATTTATAAGATGATTTCATAAACCAAAGGGATTTAAAGCATTGGATTTTAATAAAAATAACCCTCTTTATTAGGAGGAAAGAATATCACTATATTATAAAGAAAACAAGTTGAATTTAGAAATCAGATAGGCATTGTTACTTTAAGCACCTCACATTATGAATCAAAATTCTATCATCTGTAATCTCTCATTGAATCCTCACATACATCTCATATTAACTTTCTCAACTTACCTAGAGTAACATCTGCTACTCTAATTTTTTTATATTTTATTTTTGTTTATTTTTATGTGGATCATAATGAAAATGGCATACATTCAGACTGTGGTTGGTGCCCTCTTCTTCCCCTTGCCCCCTTCCAACAATGAGTGTCCAGGTTAACCATGCTACATTTATACTTTTACACATATTTGGATGTAGCTCCTCCATTAATCAACCTCAGCCTTCTTCCTCTCCTATCCTCCCATTCTAGCTTTGCTGAGGTTTCCCCTCCATTATCTGGAGTCCCTCTGGTATTCCTAATACTCCCTAGTTTGGGCATATTAGAGAAAACATAAGTCCCTTCTCTTTCTGTGCTTGGCTGATTTCACTTAACATAATGTTCTCCAGTTTTTTCCATCTTATTGAGAACAACATGATTTTGTTCTTCTTTATAGATGAGTAGGATTTCATTCTGTGTATTTCCCATAATTTTGCAATCCATTCATCGTTGATGGAGACCTAGGTTGGTTCCATATATTGGCTATTATAAATTGTGCTGCAATGAATATGGAAATGCATATGTTACTCTTATTCTCTGATTTCAACCACATTGGAAAGATAGCCAGGAGTGGTATAGCCAGATCATATGGTGGATCCATTCCCAGTTTTCTAAGGACTCTCAACAGTGATGTCCACAGCGGCTAAACTAGTTTGTACTCCCACCAGCAAGCTAAAAGAGATTTTCTTTCCCCACATCCTTGGCAGCATTTATTATTTGATTTCTTTACGCTTGCCACTCTAATTGGGGTTAGATGGGATCTCAGCATAGTTTTTTGTTTTTTTTTTTGCATTTCCCTGATGGCTAATGATGTTGAATATTTCTATTGGCCATTTGTATCTCTTCTTTTGTGAAGTATCTATTTAATTCAGTAGCCCATTTCTTGATTGGGTTATTTGTTTTGCTAGTGTAGAGTCTTTTGAGCTCTTCTTTATATTCTGAATATTAGCCCTCTATCAGAGTGGTGGCTGGTAAAGATCTTCTCCCATTCTGTAGGTTTTCTCTTTAGGTTCTTGATGATGAGGGGTAAGGATTAGTTCCATATTTCTACAAATGAATAGCCAGTTCTCCAAGCACCATTTGTTGAAAAGGCTGTGGTCCCTTTTTCAAAGATAAGTCCGGGATTGGGATGCCTCCTGCGTAGTTCTTATTTCTGAGGATTGCTTTTGGGTATTCTGGGTCTTTTCTTTCTCCATATAAAATTCATGCGTGATTTTTTCTAGATCTTTGAAGACTGTTATTGGTATTTTGATAGAAATTGCATTGAATCTGTAGATCACTTTGGACAGAATGGCCATTTTGATGATATTTATTTGGCTTATCCATAAGCAAGGGAGATCTTTCCATTTTACAAGGTCTTTTTCAATTTCTTTCTGTAATGTTTTATATTTTTCATTGTAGAGGTCTTTTAAGTCTTTGGTTAGGTTTATTCCTAGGTATTTTATTGATTTTGAGGTTAGAATAAATGGAATTATTTTCTTTATTTTGTTATTTGTGGATCCGTTGTTGGCATATAGAAAAGAAACTGGTTTCGTTATATTGAATTTTTATGCTGCAACTTTGAAGAATTGGTTAATAAGCTCCAGGAGTCTTTTGGTTGAATTCTTTGGGTCTTCTAGATAAAGGTTCACGTCATCTGCAAACATGAAGAGTATTAATTCCTCTCTTCCTATTTGAATTCCTTTGATATCCTTCTCTTGTCTTACTGCTGTGGCAAGAGACTCAAGGACTATATTGAAAAGGAGTGGTGATGGTGGGCATCCTTGTCTTGTTCCTGAATTTGGAGGAATTCTTGCAGTTTTTCTCCATTCGGTATGATGTTGGCTTTGGGTTTATTGTATACTGCTTTAATGATGTTGAAATACATTCCTTCTATTCCAATTTTTTGCAGTGTTTTTTAACATGAATGGGTATTGGATTTTTTCAAATGCTTTTTCAGCATCTATTGATATGACCATGTGGTTTTTGTTCTCAGTTCTATTTATGTGGTGCATAATATGTATCAATTTGTGTATGTTGAGCTAGCCTTGCTTGTGTGGGATGAAACCAACTTGGTCTGGTGTACAATTCTCTTCATGTGGTTTTGAATGCATATAGCTAGTATTTTTTTTAGAATTTTTGCATTTATGTTCATCAGGGATATTGGTCTGTAATTTTCTTTTCTTGAGGTATCTTTATTTGTTTTGGGAATTAATGTGATATTGGCCTCATAGAAGGAATTTGGGAGAATTCCATATCTTTCAATTTCCTGGAACAATTTGTGAAGTATTGGGATTAGTTGTTCACTGAAAGTTTTGTAAAATTCAGCTGAAAACCTGTCAGAGCCTGGGCTTTTCTTTGCTGGCAAAATTTTTATTCCTGTTTTTATTTCTTTGCTTGCTATTGGTTGGTTTAGGTTTGCAATGTACTTTTGGTTCAATTTAGGTAAGTTATACGTGAGTAGAAATCTATCGATTTCTTTCATGTTTTCCAATCAATTGGAGTATAAAGTTTCAAAATAGTTTCTGATAATTTTCTGAATTTCCCCACTGTCTGTGGTGATGTCTCCTTTTTCATTTCTGATTTTAATAATTTGAATTGATTCTTTCTTTTGGTTAGGTTGGCCAGGGGTTTGAGAACCTTAATAAACTTTTCAAAGAACCAGCTTTAAGTTTTGTTGATTCTTTGAATTTTTTTTCTCTATTTTATTTATTTCTGCTCCAATTTTAATAATTTTCTGCCTTCAGCTGGCTTTGAGATGAGACTGTTGGAGTCTTTCTAGGTCCTTGAAATGTGTCAGTAGGTTGTTTATTGGTGACTCTGTTGTTGTTATGTGGGCACTCAATGATTTAAACTTTCCTCTTAACACTGACTTCAAAGTGTCCCATAGATTTTGGTAAGTTGTGTCTCTATTTTCAGTTAATTCCAGAAATTTTTTTATTTCTCCCCTTATTTCTGATCTTACCCTCATCATTCAGTAGTGTATCATTCGATCTCAATGTATTTAAGTAGTTTCTTTTGGTCTTCCTGTTCTTGATTTCTACTTTTATTTCATTGTGGGCTGAAAAGATGCAGGGTATTATATTACATCTTTTCAATTTGCTGGTTTATAGTTTTATTTAATTTTGAAGAGTCTTTACTCATCTTTTGCCTTGAAGATCAATCTAGTGTCATGAGAAGTGTGTTTAAGTCTCCCAATATTATTGTATTTTGGCTCTTTTTGAGATCTGGAAGTTTTGTTTTACAAAAGTGGGCGTACCCACATTCGGAGCATAAACATACACTATCATTATATCTTTTTGGTGGATTGTTCCTTTTAATAAAAGGAAGTGGAACTGGGTGTGGTGGTGCATGCTTGTAACCCCAGCATTTGGGAGGCTGAGACCTCAGGATTGCGATTTGCAGACAGCCTCAGCTACTTAGTGAGGCCCTCTGCAACTCAGTGAGACCCAGTTTCAAACTAAAGAATAAAAAATAGGGCAGGGTGTATAGCTCATAGGTATCAAATGCCCCTTGGTTCCATCCCTAGACCCCCCCACACAAAAAATAATAATAATAAAAGGAAGTGCCCTGCTTTGTCTCTTCTGATGTGTTTTAGCTTTATGTTTGTTTTGCGGGATATCAGCATTGCTACCCCTGCCTGTTTTCGGTTTCCATTAGTATAGCATATCTTTTTCCACCCTTTTACTTTCATTCTATGAATGTCTTTGGCTGTAAGGTGAGTTTCTTGCAAACAGCATATATTTGTATTATGTTTTTTAATACACAAGTCTAAGTCCTTTGATTGGTGAGTTAAGTCTTTTGACGTTCAGCATTATTATTGAAATATGATTTTTGTTTCCTGTCATTTTATGTTATATCTTCTCTTTCGTATAATCCTATTTCTTCTTTACTTAGATGCCCCACTGATCAACTTCATCTCTTCCCTGGTTCTGAAATTTGCTTCTTTTTTCTTCTTTATGATTTATTCCTTTAAGTATTTTTTCTAGTCTTGCCTCTGAATTCATGAATTTTTTGAGATTCTGCTTATCTTAAAACACTTTTGCTTTCCCCTCTATTTTGAATAATTACCTTTCTGGATATAGCAGTTTTGGTTGGAAGTTGTTTTCATTCAGGGTCTAGATCATATCAAACCAGTCTCTCCTGGCATTTATGACTTGGGTTGTATAGTTTGGGGTGATTTTTATTTTTTTGCCCCTATATGTCACCCATTCTTTTGTTCTCACTGCTTTTAAGATTCTTTCATTGGCTTCTATATTGGTCATTTTAGTTATTACACGAGGTTGGAAGGTTGTTCTTTGATCTTGTCTTAATGGTGTTTTGTATGTCTCCTGAATGTGTAAGTCCAAGGCTCTTTCCATGTTTGGAGAGTTCTCTGAAATTATTTCTTTGAAGAGATTATGAATACCTTTGGTCTGTACCTCTAGCCCTTCTTCAATGCCTTTTATATGTAAGTTAGGACATTGTCCATACATGTTGTCCCATACTTGTTGGATGTTTAGGTTTTGTTGTTGTCATGACTATTGTATGCATTTGGTTTTGAATGAACTGTCTTCTATCAGTAATATACTGTTTTCCATTTCATCTAATCTTCCAGAATTTCGATTGCTATGTTCATTTCATGTATTAACTCTTTCATTCATTCCAGACCTCTTTCTGATTCTTTCTTAGTGTTTCCATTTGCTCTTTCATTTTTTATACACTTGCTGTGAGGCCTTTCATCATACTGAAGATTAGAATTTGGAATTCTCCTTCCTGCATTTCTTGTAGGTAAATATTTGTGATTTCCATTATTTTTTTCCACTCTTGCTAGTTTTCATATTTTCAAGGTTGTCAGGCTTGTTTTTATGATGTCTTGGCATCTTATTTTGTGGGTATTTTGTCTGATCCAATCATAATAGTAGGAATTTAGAGGTGTCAGCAGGTAAGCAGTGCTGTTTCAATGGTGAGAGTTGGATAATGAGGTAGTAGCTGGGGTGATGGTTACAGGAATTTGGTAAAATAGAAGATATGATTAGGAATTTAAGTATAATAAGGTAGTATCTGTGAGAAGGTTAGATAGTAGGATGCTAGTTAGTAGAGTATTTAAGTATAGAGATATGAGATAGCTTGAAAATAAGACAAGGAGATACAATAAGGGAAAAAATTTTTGAGAGAAGAGTGTAGATAGGCTAGAGTGAAGAAGTTTGTAAAAGGAATGGAGGGAAGGAACAAACAAACACAAATAAAGTAACAAAGAAAGTTATAAAATCTAACAATTATAAATCAAACACATAAAAAAACACCTAAAAGAAAAGAAAGGGAGTAAGAAAGAGAAAAAAATCCAGAAAAAAAATAAAGGACAAAAATAAAATAAAATAAAAAACTTGTAACTGTGTGAGAGAAAAACAAATAAATCAAGGAAACAAACAAAAGCCAAATAAAAGAAAAAAGCAACAGTCCTACTAATTTAAGTATATAGGGCCGGGCCTGTATAATATCTGTATGTCTGTTTACTATTATATTCTGGAGTATATTTTAATGTCTCTTGTTTGCTCTGTAACCTATTGCCAGCTTTTGAACCAACTCTCTGACTGTCTCCACCTCTCTCTCATCTCTGACAGTTTTGTGTTTAGGTGTCGGGTGTTGGGTGTCACTGTTAATGAGTTTCATGTAATTCCAGGGTTCTGCGTGTTTTTCTACCCTGTGCTCCACATACCCTCGGGCCTCTTTGCTCTCTGCCCAGGGATCAGTCTCTCTGCTCTGTGCTTGCACTTCCCTACCTGCTCCAGTAGGGGGTATCCAGTGTAGTCTTGGAGCAACCCCCTGTGACCCTGTGCAGGTACTGCACTTTGAACACCTTTCCTGTGTCTGTGTAGGTTCTAACTGGACTAGCACACCAGATCCTGCAGTTGCTTTGGGTGGTCTTTTACTAAGTACCGAGTAATGCAAGCAGATACCTGGTCTTGCTGCAGGGTCTCTAAAGGGCTTACTGTGCTGCTTGGGTGCTGCCTCTGGTGAGTGCATGGGATTTGGATCTTTTTCTGTGTCCCTGAAGCATGATGCCAGTCACTTAAGATGTTGGAGCATTGTAGCCACTTTCAGGTTCTTGGATTAATTTTAGATTATTTTTCTGGATTTCTTGGGCTGCAGTGTTAGCCAGAGCTGGGACCTCATGGTTTGGGCTGGTGGCCTGCAATGTTGCTGGCAGCTGGGGCATGTCCACAGCAGGTCAGTAGCATGCTTGGGCTCTTTGCAGTGGACCTTGCTGTTCAGAGTACTGGATTCCTTCCACCATGCTTCCTGGTTCTGTTTTGGTTTGTGAGCTTTATTTATTTTGGTTTTTAAGACTCTGCCTTCTCTGTAGTTGAACTTTATTTGTTTCAGCTACTGGGATATGCTGCATCCCACAGTTGCCATTTTGAATCCTCCCTCAAAATTTTTTTTTGAACTCTTTCATTTTCACTAGCCCTTCACCCCAGAAATCACTTTATTTTGGAGAATGGTGAAAAGCATATGTCTGAGATTGACAGTGCATACCAGTGATTATGAAGAATAATAAATGGAACCATTATCATAAAAAATTTATAGAGGTAGAAAAATATCTTGATAAGAGGAGAAGACCCAAAGAAGATACATAGTCTCTCTCTTCCCACCCTCACACTCTCTCTCTCTCTCTCTCTCTCTCTCTCTCTCTCTCTCTCTTTCTCTCTCTCTCTCTCTCTCACACACACACACACACACACACACACACACACACACACACACACAATTATCCTTAAGCTGTAGGCTGCTTTTTACACAGACTCTTAGAGTGCATTAAGGGCGAGGTGTTTGATAAGCTCAAGGCTTGAGTCCCAGTCATGATAAACTTGGTTTAAGAGACAAAGATAAGTCAGAGACTACATTGGTTACTAGAAATCTCAGTCAACTTAACAGTATAAACACTGTTCCAGGGTCTGTGGCCCTACTCTTGCATGTATGAGCACAGAATGCTATACAACACTTGATATTTTATGCAGTTTTACTTGACACTGTTTCTTTTTACACCAAAGCACTCAGATATTTTTATGTCTTATTACAGTAAGTAGTCACAATTTTCCCTTGAAGGAGGAGACAGGACACTGGCTCTGGTGGTCCTAGGTCTGTCCTCACTATGTGGGAGGGCCATGGAGGCATGTTTTGTATTCTTTTATGACATGATCAATTTGGTGCAACCATAAGAGGAGATAGGGACAGTTTTAGGAAAACAAATCTTATTCTACCCATGGTCTTTGAGACAGTAGGCACAGTACACTGTGCCATGAGAAAAAGCCAACAGGGTGGGTCAGAAGGCAAAAGAGAAGCACAAGAGAAAAAAAATACTTTAGGTCAGAACATTTATTAAAGTGTCCATGCAAGGCATGGCAGAATGAGAAATTTAGGATTGGCTGGTTTGAGTCATTTTGGAGGGCTCTAAGCTATCAGGGTAGTTGCAAGTTGCATGATACTTGAATCTGGGATGATTAAAGGAGAGGAAGAATGCTTCCTGAGGCACATAGTTTGTATTATGGAGGAAGAATTCTGATTTGGTTAGTTACTGTATCAAAGTTGTAATCCTGACTGGGCTCTGTCTTTGCTATATTTAAGAATTGGCTAGTGTGAGGAGGTCAGATTTCAAAATATTATAATTTTAAAATATAAAAAATATAGATACATACATATATGTACTTATATTTTCTATATATTATAATATTTTGACATCTAAAAATATATATAATATTCTTCCTCATATAATACACACACACACACACACACACACACACACACACACACAGGTATATGTCTTCAGCATTTCTGGCTTTGAATCAGAACTGTTAAAAGGAAACAAACAAATGCCAAAACTTCTCACATTTGCTTTCATATACTCACAATAATTTATATAAAGAAGATGACATTATAAATTTGAGAAATTATGTTTTTTGTAATACCTGTTGCATGAGGAAATAGACCTTCTTTTTCATATGGTGATTTTTAGCTTTTATTTATTTTTTGTTTTGTTTGTAGTTATCACTATTAATGTTTATAATTCATTATGCTATTTATTTCATTCTTACATAATTTCCAGTACTAGAAGTATAAATAGTATCAAGACTTGTAGAATTCTACTTTGTATCCTGGCCAATCTGTGTAGGGGCTGCTGACTGCCAGCACCATGGCTCCCAGAGACAAGCAGCAAAGAAACACTGGATTGTTGTAAGGCAGGCAACTACACACTATCATCAAAGGTAGTTGGCAGTTAGCTCCACACTTGGCAGGGAAGCAGCTGTTTAGATGACCCAGTTGGACTTTGCAGCTGCAGCTGAACCCACCTATTTTGGCAGTGATATGATGCAGCACCCATGGAGAACATAAGTTAGCAAGCCTTCTTAGTGTGAGACCACCCTGTGTAGCCACAGAGACTTGCATGGCAAGGAAATAGGCTTGTGGTGGTCTGAGACTTTGCAAATTACCCCTGAAGAGGTGGGAGTAGATGCTATTATCAGATACAGCAGAAATGTGAATTAACAGACAGCCCCTGGAAACAATTCAATGAGAATTAACTATAGCCCAAAGTTTCCAGAGCCCTCATATGGTCTCTAGGGATCACTATGGGACACTAACCCATGGTATCTGGGGGGAATAGCTCAGCCTGTTTACTTGCAGGCTCAGAAAGTAATGAACTTGCACTTGGCCATGTTTGTGAGCTGCAAGTGCCAGCTCATGAGGCCAGGAAGAACTCCTATTATTGTGGTCACCCAGGGCAGTGATGATACTGTCATGGGAAAACATTGCAATTGTGTAGGGTTCTTGGCTTATGTAGCAATAAAGAATTTCAGCATGTGCAGATCAGAGTAAAATCAGAAATTTTATTAAAGAAAGTTAATTATTCCAGGGGGAAAGCAGGCCTTCTTAAGTGACAGAAAGCATCTAAACAAGAGTCTTTGTGGTTTTTTCAGTTCTTTTATAAAACCTACATGAGGGAGTGGGGGGGGAGGTGTTTCACAGTGAAGATCTGGACTTCTTAATATTCAGGTTCCCCTGGCAACAAGGAAGGTTAGTGTGTGGCTGGTGTCTGCTTTTTGTCCTCCTTATGGACTCTTTGTTTATCAAGTAGCTCAGAAATCTCAGGTGGGGAGTGGATCCATTGTGATTAAGGGTGTGGCTCATTGAGACTTCTGCCTAAGACAGAACACAGCCTATAGGACTTTTATTTATTTATTCATTCATTTATTTATTTATTTTTGGTGGTACTGGGGTTCCTGGAAGCCCTTTTACCTCCGGGCTACACTCCCAGACCTTTTTTATATTTTTTTAAATTTGGAAACAGGGTCTCTTAAGCCAGAGCAGCTGGCTCCAAACCAGTGCGATCCTCCTGTCTCCGCCTCCCAAGCCCAGGGATTACAAGCGTGCACCTCCACGCCCGGCACTACCCTATAGGACTTTAAAACTATTTTTCTTTAATTCCTAATTCATCTACTTTCTACCTAATATTTTATTTCTTCTATTATCCCTCAGTTCTTTGGGGCTAAGGAACTGAGTCACCCAAACCTCTGGCTTGTAACTGTGTACAATCTTTCTCAGATAGACCTTGGGTCTTGAGTAGAGAGAAGCAGTAGCATCATCTTGGCCATGCCATGCCAAGTGGCCAGGGACCCTGCAGGCTTTCACTTGATCACTGCTACAGGTTGTGGACTCAATCCACATTCTCTGACAGCAGTTTGTGCCTGGCAAGCATGCATACTAGAGACTGACAGTTCCTCACATGATTGTTACAAGCAGATCTGGAACAGTGTCCCACGGTTTATCAAAACAGTGAGCCAGGCCACCAGCTCAGAGCATAGCAATCACCAGCTTTGCTCAGCATAAGTTTACTGACCATGGAGGATGCAGGTAAATATTCTGCAGTATAATGAGCTCACGATTAGCAGAACAGTGGTGGTATCTAAATCACACTAAGTCCCAACCAGCAGTCTTCAGCCTGTGAACAGAACATCATAGTCTCTGGCCCTGCCAAGTTTGGACTTGGAGAGCACAGTAGCCAGCATCCAATCAGAGATTTCTGTTTGTCTGCACTAAGAATTAGATCTAGTAAAGAGACTCTGGGGGACAAACTCAAATATTTGATTATATGACTCAGATTGGTAAAGGCAATATACCACCAGCACAGACCTTATTATAAAGGAATAACAAATAGATACAGGATTCACACACTAAGAGGAAGATGCCAAGACATCAAAAACACAAAACTGAGATCAGTGGAAATATGTGAATAGCAAGGAAACAATAAACTTCCACAACTCAACAATAAAAGAGATTACTAATACTGATCTGTAAGAAATGCAAGGAGAATTCTGAATTTTGATCTTCAATATGAAAAAAGGCCTTAAAGAAAGTGTAAAAGAAGTGATAAAAGGAAAATAAAAGAGAAATTCTATGTTTTAGGAAAGAACCAGTATGAGGCTTTGAGCAAAATGAAAGAGTCAATAAATAAACTGAAGATTACAATAGAAACCAACTCTGGGAAGTTAGACCACATGGAAAACAGGGTATCAGTTTTTGAAAGACAGTTTATTCAAAACTGAAAATAGTCAACAATATATAGAAGACCTTATAATAACACAACCTAACATTCAATATATATGTGACAATACAAACCTGTTACAATTGTAATGAGCCTAAGGGCTCCTTTTTATAATTCAAATAGATGTGTTAATTCAGGAAATTATAACTAATACCTCCTTTGTGACACAAACAAATCTTTATTACAAAGTTAGTAGGAAATAGAAAAGGAAGAGAAGAGCAAAGTACCTGGAAGACACACTAGAGAGCCCCAAAATGAAACTCTGCCTCCTGTCTTGTGCCAGCATTGGAAAATTGCTCAAGCATTAATTTCCAAAATGTAAAAAGTGTTAGAGCCTGGTCACTGCGTAGGCACTCAGGCAGGGAGGGGGCAGCAACTGTTATATTGCAGAGCGTCTCTCTCTCTCTCTCTCTCTCTCTCTCTCTCTCTCTCTCTCTCTGTCTCCTTTTTTCTAATAACTAACCTATAGTAAAAATTTAAAGGAAATTAATGCTTTTAGCCTTAAAAACCATAAAGACAATTAAACCTTTCTAGGCCTAAAAATATGTAGAGGCAATCAGTACCTCTGTTTACCTTCTCTCCTTTGTGATCTAGCCTTGGTATAGGGAAGGTAAACTCCATGTGCTACTTTAAAGCACCCATAGTTGATGAGCAACCAATATTGACTAATAAAATAGAGGTGGAATCCAGGTAGATTATTTAACCCTGTACTTAGTAAGTGTACTGTCTGGAGGCAAAGAGGCACCACCTGGGCAAAAATAAGTCACTAGGCCATTGTCTTGGTAATGCTGATAAGAACATACCAAACAAAAAATCTACTTAAAAGCTGAGAATGGAGAATGGGGGAAGAGTTCCATTTTTGAGCTCTTCAGAATGTACCAGGCATGCTGCTTTTTCTTCTCTTCCTTTTCTCTTTCCTACTGATTTTGTAATAAAGACTTGTTGAAGCTGTACCAAGCTATCAATTAAGTTTAATTTCCCTCTTTAACAAATTCTAGTCGAATACAGAAAGGGCCCACCATGCCATTACAACTATAATATCTCTGACCCCAGCCCTTAAATACAGTTTTCTTATTGGTATATGCTTATTGATGTTGCAAAGACAAAGGGCTAGTAAATTATTTCTTAGGCAGATGGTACTTTCTTGTCTCTGGACAGTGTACTTACTAAGAGCAGGGGTTAATAATTTTTTTCTACCTCTGTTGGATTATGTTGTATTTGTTCACTATCAATTGCTTTGATGTAACTCATAGAGTTTACATTCTTCATACCAAGACCAGATCACAAAGAAAAGGAACAGAGGCACTGATTGTAGCCAGTGCAGCTCTGTGTAATTTCTAAGAGCAGGACATGAGGATCTTTATTACCATGAAATGTGCCAGGCATAATCAGGAGATCTTAGGACTTTTAATTGCTTTTATGCATTTTTAAGACCAAAGGCTTTAATTGCCTGTATGCGTTTTTAAGGCTAACAGTTTTACTTTCCTACTTTGGATTAACATCAAGGCAAAGGAGAGGGGAAGGGGAAGGGGACTTCTGAAGTATAAGAGGCAAAGCTGCATTTTTTTTTTTCTATCTGAGTGCTTGTGTAGCATCTGGGCTCTGACTGCCTTTTATATTTTTATTGGAAACCAATACTGGAGCACTTTCCCAATATTGGCACAGAAACATCCTAACTCAAAGGCATTGAATAAGATCAAGAAACACAAACCAGGAGTATAAGAAACCTCTTTAGAGAAATAATTTTAAAGAATGACCAAAACATAGAAAAAGATTTGGACATCCACTTACAGGAGACATACAGAAGACTAAGACAAGATCAGGAAAGAACCTCCCCATGTCGTGTAGCAATTTAAATAACCAACATAGAGACCCATACAAAAAATCTTAGAAGCAGTAAAAACAAAATAACGGGTGATATTCAGGGCCAAACAATAAAAATTACTCCAAACTTCTTAACCCAAGTCATGATAGCCAGGAGGGGCTGGTATAAAGTACTCCAGACCCTATAAAAAAAAAAAAAACTTCCAACAAAACCTACAATATTCAGCAAATATATCATTCAGAATTGATGGAGAAATAAAAAGATTTTAAGATAAGCAGAAACTTAAATAATTTATGGCTACTAAGCCAGCACTAGAGAAAATTCTATAACAAAAAAAAATCACAAAGAAGAACAAAGATGCAAATTTTAGAACCAGAAAAGTGGCACATTCCACCAGGTAGGTTACTATAGAGAAGATAGAACACAAAATTACAGGACAGGAAACAAATATCATATTTCAGTAATGCTGATTGTCAAGGGTCTTAACTCCCCAGTTTAATGGCATAGATGGGTAATGTGTAATTAAATAACATAATATATCTATATGCTGCTTGCAAGAAATTCATCTTATAGGCAAAGATATACATATACTAGAGCTGAAAGAATGGAATATGATATACCATACAAATCCAGACCAAAACCAAGAAAGGGTGGCAACACTCATACTCAATAAAAAAGTCTTTAAGCTGTCAGAAGCAAAAAGCAGATCACTTCTCATTAATAAAATAATCAAAATAGAAGATATAATTATAGTAAACATTTATACTGCAAATGTGGATGCACTCCCTTTTATAAAACAAACTCTTTGGGAAATCAGGTATCAAATAGACCTAAATACAATAATATTGGAAGACTGCAACACACCATTGATGCTACTAGTTTGATTTTTCAGATAGAAGATGAGTAAAGACTCTTCACACCTAAATAACACTATAAACTAAATAGACCTAACTAACATATAATGAATATTTTAACCAGTCACAACAGAATATACATTCTTCTCAGCTGTCAATGGAACTCTATCCAAAATAGACCACATCCTGGGCCACAAAGCACCTGTAACTTCAAAATACATAATATAATTCTCTGCATTATTTCAGATCAACGTGGAATCAACAACATGAAAACCAAAAGTAATTACATAACACATGGAGGCTGAATGATGCACTCTTGAATTAGGACTTGATCAAAGGAGAAGTTAGGGGAAAAATAAAAAAAAATTCTGGAATTAAACAAAAGTAGAGACACAATGTACCAAATTTAACAGGACACTTTTAGACAACGTTAAGAAGAAAATTATAGCACTGAGTGCCCACAGAAGAAAAACAGAAAGTCACCAAACAAAAAACAAAATGACACAACTCATGGTCCAATAAAAATTGTAACAGTCTAATCTCATGGTAGTAGAAGGCAGGAATAAATAAAATCAGAGCAGAAATTAATGAAATAGAGGGAAAAACAGAATAAAGGATTAACAAAACAAAAATCTGTTTTTTTAGAAGATTAACAAGATTGACAAACTATTAGCCAACCTAACCAAAACAAAGAAATAATTAATCCAAGTTATTAAAACCAGAAATGAAAAAGGAGGCATCATGACAATCAGTGGGGAGGACGACTCAGGTGATCATCAAAAACTATTTTGAAAATTTAGGGGACTTCTGGGAAGATGGCGACGGAGCAAAACGGGGCTTACGAGCCCCGCAAACAACCAATCTCTATTACCACAAAATCAGCGCCTTTCATAGCCAGAAAACACCATCAGCAGAGAAACAAAAAATGAAATTTTAAGGGACAGAGAAAAAGAGGGCTGGAAAAACGAGACACCAGAAACCAGACTGCAGTGCTGCAGCCAGAGCCGCGGCGTGAAGTGGCAGGCCCATTTTGCCTTGCAGCACCAGGCTCCAGGGAGGAGGGGAACTCATAGTGGAGCTCAGAAACCAGAGAGGAGATACGCCGGCCTCACGCCCGAGAACGCAGCAGCAGTGCCTTACTGCTGGCGGCAGCGGCGAGTTCATCGGACGGCACCAGACCAATGCACTCAACAGCCCACCAAGCTCCAGAGAGGAGCGGCGGACAGCGAGCCGAGGTGAGCCACTGCAGAACAGCTGGGTGGGATTCGGCAGATTTCTTGGCGCAGGAAGCAGTTAAAGCTCCCAGGGGCTGGGCTCAGCGCACCCTGCAGGGACTCAGAGTGGAGTTCAAAAACAGAAAAGAAATATGCCAGCCTCACGGCCGAGGGCGTGGCAGCAGGTGCCATATTGCTACCGGTGGCAGCAGCAGCGAATTCACCGAGTCCACGACAGCTCCATCTGCACACGCAACAGTGAGTCAAATTGCGGCCCCGAGAGGAGAAATCCCAGTACTGTACTCCCAGGGACTTGACCCAGTGGGGGAGTGGTGGTGGCAGAGATATTACACCATAGGAGAACGCCCAACCTGGCACCCCCCCATGGTCTAAAGCAGCCTTGATTGACTCCCTGGGTCTGAGACTCTGCGATACAACCCAGTAAAGGAGTAGTGGGAACTGAGATACCACAGACTCGAGATCCACAGCACCTTAAGTGAAGTCGTAGTGACCCAGGGAAGAACCCAGAGAAGGCACAAACTTCCAAAATCATGGGAAAGAGGAATAACAATGGAGCAATGAATGCCTACAACCCCACAACATCAGAACCTGATAAAACAGAAATGCAGAGATTTATAGAAGATCAAATCAGGAAAATAACTGCAGAAATAATAGAGGTGTTTCAAAAAGAATTCAGAGAGAGCCAAAAAGAGATAGAGGATGCAATTAATGAAGTAAAGGCCTCAATTCAAAGTACAAACAACCGATTAGACCACATGGAAAATAGAATCTCGCTCCTAGAAGATGATCATTCAAAAAATGAACGCATAGTTTCTAATTTAGAAAAAAAAATTCGACAGCAGGAATCTGACATTGAAGAAATATGGGCCCATTTTAAGAGAGCTAACCTAAGAATAATTGGAATAGAGGAGAGAAAAGAAGGTGAAACCAAAGGGATTAACAATCATTTCAAGGAAATAATAGCAGAAAATTTTCCAAACATAGAGCAAGAGGTCGATACACAGGTCCAGGAAATGTATAGAACCCCCGTTAGAGAGGATCAGAGAAGAGGATCCCCATGCCACATAATTGTCAAAATGACCAATGTGGAAGCCAAGCAGAGAATCTTAAAGGCAACAAAAACAAAGGGCCAAGTGACATTCAGAGGCAAACCAATTAGAATCACTCCAGACTTCCCAAAACAAGTCATGAGAGCCAGAAGGGCTTGGAGTAACATATTCCAAACTCTGAAGGAAAACAACTTCCAGCCAAAAATGTCCTACCCAGTAAAACTTTCTATCAAATTAGAAGGGGAAATAAGAAGCTTCCACAACAAACAGAAACTGAAGGAATTTATGTCTTCAAAACCAGCGTTAGAGAAAATACTCAAAGAAGAAATAGGTAACACACACCAGAACCAGAGAAATAAGATTTTCCATCCAACAGACAACTAAGATTGGTTATCTGTGGAGATTCATTATTTATGTTAGTCTTTTACCTATCTCTAAATTATATTGTTTGCTTTTATTGTTGCTAATTTTTAGGATTTCTAGTTGGAATATTAATATACCTTCAGATATAGCATTTGGAAATATTTTATCCCATTCTATCAGTAACTTTTAACTCTGTTTACATTGTCTTTGGATATACAATATTTTTTTTATTTTTCAGGGAGTTTGTATACTCTTCTGTTGCCTGTGCTATTGAAATCATATCCAAGAAATCACCGCCAATTTCAATGTTGTGAGGTTTTATGACCAAGATTTTCTTCTAAAAGTTTATAGTATTAAGATTTATATTTAGGTCTTTTATCTATTTTGAGTTAATATTTGTATATGTGTTAGGTAAGGGTCCAATTTTATTCTTTTTCATGTAATTATTATTTTTCAACAATATTTAGTTAAAAGATTATTATTTCCTCCACCAAATGTTCGTGGAAACCTTGTCAAAAATAACTTGACAATATATGGAAGAATTTATCTCTAGGCTTTTATTTAACTCCAATGGTTTCTATATCTGCCTTTAGAACAGTACTACACTGTTTCAATTATTGTAGCTTTATATGGTTTGAAATCAGAAAATATACATCTTCTAGCTTTGTTCTTCTTCGAGATTGTTTTTGGTATCTAGAGTCCATATTCCATATCAGGATAGATTTTTTTCTGAAAAATAAATAAATAAATGTATGATAGCTTCACCTAAAAAAAAAAAAGAAAAGAAAAAAATATTCCCTGGTAAGAAAGAAAGCAAAAAGAAATATTGAACTGTTATCTTTTAGTCATCACAAGCTTGGTATCAGACAAATGAAACTGTTTTGTGAGAGTATCATCGTTAATATTGGATAAATTGCTATAAAACTAGATGTCAACACTAAGCCAAGCATGGGAAGGAGGGATGGGGATTTAACGGGGTGGGGATCGGGTAGGCGCTAACTGGGCGATGTGTGCATGTATGTGTACAAAAGTATTTTCTTTATACCATTATGATGTATGAATACATTGTACCAATAAAAAAAAGAAAAAAGAAAAGAAAATTTATATTTTAATAACCTGGAAAACTGGAAGAAATAAACAGATTTATAGACACATACAACCTACTTAAGTTGAACCCATAGGATGTAGAAAATGGAAAACAACCAATATAAGCAAAGAGATAGAAACAGTAATAAAATCTTCCACCAAAGAAAAGCCCAGATCTAGATATATTTCCAGCTGAATTCCATAAAACCTTAGAGAAAAACTAAACCCAATACTTTACATGTTATTCCATGAAATTGAAAGAAATGGAATTTTCCAAATTTCTTCTCAGTGTCATGTTAGTGCCATACTAGGACCAAAGTAAAATAAAATAAAATACTTCAAGAAAAGATCATTTCAGTATCATTGATGAAATAGATGCAAACATTCTAAATTAAATACTAGCCATGCTCATTAAAAACCACATCAAGAAAATTATACACCATAGCCAAGTTGGTTTCATTTAAGGAAAGCAAGTTCAACAAATACAAATCAACATATCTTATTAACTTGAAGTCAGAAATTGTGATGTCTCCTGCATGGCTCTTACTGCTAAGAATTGCTTTGGCTTCTGGGTCTTTTGTTTCTCTGTATACAATTTAAAACTGATTTTTCTAGGTCTTTGAAGAATGACATTGATATTTTAATAGGAATTTCATTGATTCTGTAGATCACTTTGGTAGAGTGGCCATTTTAGTAATACTTATTATGCCTATCCAAGGGAAAGAAAAATCTTTCCATCTTCCAAATCTTCAATCTCTTTCATTAGTGTTTTATAATTCTCATTGTACAGGTCTTTTACCTCATTGGTTAGGTTTATTCATAGATATTTTATTGGTTTTGAGGTTACTGAGAATGAAATTGTTTTCTGGATTTCTTTCTCAGTAGATTCATTGTTGACATATAGAATGGCTACTGATATTTTAGGTTGATTTTATATCCCAATACTTTGCTAAATTGGTAATCAGCTCTAGCAGTCTTTCGGTTGAGTTTTTGGGATCTTCTAGATATAGGATCATGTCATCTGAAAATAAAGATAATTTTATTTCTTTATTTTTTCTTTTCCTATTTGAATTGCTTTGATATTCTTCTTTTGTCTTATTGCTCTGGCAAGAGTCTCAAAGACTATATTAAAAAGATATCGTGACAGTGGGCATTCTTGTCTTGTTCTTGATTTTAAAAGATTTTATATATTACCTTAATAATGTCAAGGTACATTTCTTCTATACTGATTTTCTGCAGTTTTTAACATGAATGGGTTTGGTTTTTGTCAAATGTCTTTTCAGTGTCCCATTCATGTTAAAAACTGCAGAAAATCAGTATAGAAGAAATGTACCTTGACATTATTAAGGTAATATATAAAATCTTTTAAAATCAAGAACAAGACAAGAATGCCCACTGTCACGATATCTTTTTAATATAGTCTTTGAGACTCTTGCCAGAGCAATAAGACAAAAGAAGAATATCAAAGCAATTCAAATAGGAAAAGAAAAAATAAAGAAATAAAATTATCTTTATTTTCAGATGACATGATCCTATATCTAGAAGATCCCAAAAACTCAACCGAAAGACTGCTAGAGCTGATTACCAATTTAGCAAAGTATTGGGATATAAAATCAACCTAAAATATCAGTAGCCATTCTATATGTCAACAATGAATCTACTGAGAAAGAAATCCAGAAAACAATTTCATTCTCAGTAACCTCAAAACCAATAAAATATCTATGAATAAACCTAACCAATGAGGTAAAAGACCTGTACAATGAGAATTATAAAACACTAATGAAAGAGATTGAAGATTTGGAAGATGGAAAGATTTTTCTTTCCCTTGGATAGGCATAATAAGTATTACTAAAATGGCCACTCTACCAAAGTGATCTACAGAATCAATGAAATTCCTATTAAAATATCAATGTCATTCTTCAAAGACCTAGAAAAATCAGTTTTAAATTGTATACAGAGAAACAAAAGACCCAGAAGCCAAAGCAATTCTTAGCAGTAAGAGCCATGCAGGAGACATCACAATTTCTGACTTCAAGTTATACTAAAGAGCTATAGTAATAAAAACAGAATTATATTGGCCTTAAAACAGGCACATTGACTAATGAAACAGAATAAAAGTTATAGAAACAAATTCACACACTTATCGCCAGATGATTTTTGACAAAGGTGCCAGACATATGCTGGGGAATAGACAACTTTTCAACAAATGATGTAGGGAAAACTGGCTATCCTATCCTCCATTAGATATAAAGACTTAGTTTGTCCATCCATTTCAGATGATTGCAGTTAGAAAGATGGGTGTTTCTAGTCACAATAATATGTTTTTATACATTTTTCTTTTCACCTATTTTTATGAATACATAATGAATATAGATAATGTCATGCTTTTTACATTCCACTAAATACTCAAAATCAATCAGATTTTAATTTTCTCCATATTTGTCAAGTGCTTTATTTGGCTTAGGCTTTCTACTCAAATGTGTAACTGCCTTTATTGCTTTATATGAGAAGAAGTTATGCTTTTTTGTCACAATATTTATTATGCATATTTCGTATATTCAATATATTCTTTTGAAGTTTGCTATTTCTTGTTCTAATGAGAATTAATTTCTTTATAATGCCTTTCCTTTGCAGATTTTTATATTCCTTAAATTTTTCTGTGCCCTTTTATTTTTGTATGCTCTCTTCCTTTATTGTGTCCTTAAGTTTTTCCTAATTTTCAGTCATTTCACGTAATATTATTTATTCACTGAAACACACACCAATCAACTTGAACATTTTCCTAGCTATTTCCCTTGTAGACCTTTCTGTCTTCCACCTCTGTTGGGAGTGGTCACTATTAGGCCTACTGCCTAAATACATCCTTACACTTTCATTTGCTGTTTTCCTAGATATGTTTTTCCCCTTTCTACGAGGGTTCACCTATCTCTTTTGCAAAGAACAATTCTCATTACATGCATATCCTTATTGTTATCTGCTCTACATTATGGTTTGTAATATTAGATTATAGGTTTTGGATTGAAATGGTGGTATGGAAGTATAGGCTAAACATAACAAGTGCAGGTAATTTAATAATGTAAGAGATCACTGTGAACCAGCCATACTAAAAAGACATTCTATTTCAGCTGCTGCAGTATCTTGGACCCTTTGTGGGACTTCCATGGGCACAAACATGCATTAAGGGAGTCTCCTTGTTCTTAAAACAGATGAACAAGTGATAGATTGAATTTGTAATAATCTCTGTGGATAGAATTGTTTTCTGAGTTAGCACAACTTAAAATTAAGTTGTATATTTTTTAATCAAATGTTAAAAATAATAGAATCATATACATTGCTTTATGACTTTCATTTGTGCTGTATCTCAGCTGCATTGTTGTCTAGAATGTGGCATATCTCCCCCTGACATTTTTTAAGGCATGCCAAAACAGAAGTGATGCTTATTGCTTTCTTTTGGAGCTTACGCTTCATGGAGAATAAACTCTGAATAAATGATGCATTTGATCTGATGATGAAAGATAAGAGCAGTGATATGTATTGTTTAGAATAATCTATCACAAGACATCATCAGATCATCTCTAAGGAATAGACTCACACTTTTTTATGTTACATTTCTCTTCAGAGACTAATATCACTCATCTTTGAGGTAACAAAAAGAGAACAGAAGAAAATGGGTTGTTGCATGAAGCAAGAATTGAGTACATTTATCACTCACAGAGAATGTTACTGTAAACTGGGAGGCAGTTATACATTTCTCTAGTAAGGTCAAAATGGATTTTAGAATTTACACAGCAATGAAGGATATGAATACAGGGAATATGTGAATTGCCTTAATAATCTTGAAGAAATTAAATAATTTTCCCAGTATCATTTTCTAGAACCATATATTGCATTATTCTGTATTACATACAGTTCTTGTAGTTCTTTTGATGACCTACTACTCCTATAGAGTTTCCAGAAGAAATCTGTGTTTGCTGTAAAATGACTTCTGGGTTAAGTAACTTGTTTAGATTTTTATTTTTTTGAAATTAATAATTCTTTTATATTTCTCAAAAGAAAGCAAAACTCTTATTTATGCATGTTCCCTTACCCACATAGATACTACCAGTCTGCTTGGTATATGGACAGAAAAAATAAAAATGCTAGGTGATATATCAGTCTTCCTGCCTCCCGCCATCCATACACATAAGCCTATCTTTCTCTAAATTCTGATCCCCAGATGCAAGATTTTTTTTTTTTTTGTGGTACTGGGGTTTCTGGAAGCCCTTCTACCTCCAGGCTACACTCCCAGACTTTTTTTTTTTTTAATTTGGAAACAGGGTCTATTAAGCCAGCGAGGCTGACTCCGAACCAGCGCGATCCTCCTGTCCCCGCCTACCAAGCGCAGGGATTACAAGCGTGCGCCACCACGCCCGGCCAGATGCAAGATGAGTCTTGCTCCTTGGCTGACATGGTTGATGGTTCCTCCTGAACAAGACTTATCCTTACAGAGACAATTTTCCTACCTTGGCCCTTAGTCTCCAGAGATCTACATAACACCATGTCCTCAGTACTTCTCATCCCTCCCAAGTTCTTCTCTATTAACTCGAGAATCTCTCTTCTATTTCCTTTCTCTTTGTATGCTGTTACCTCAGACATTAGATGCTTGCTTTTTGTTGACTTATTTCTTTACGAGACAGGCAGAGAGTAAAGGCTGAGCTATCATTTGTTAACCTTTTATCTCATTTGAGGAGACAACTCATTCTTTTCTTTGGATTTGCATTAACCAGTACAAAATTGTCTTTTATATATCAATATAGTTTCCACCAGTGCATTTTTTTAAATTTTTCTTTTTTGGTATCAGAGATTGAATCCAAGGAAGCTCTACTTCAAAAGTTACACCTCCAACTATATTTAATGTTTGTTTTGAAACAGGGTCTTGCTAGGTTGGTGAAAGTCTTGCTACATTACTGAGGTTGTCCTCAAATCTGTGATCCTCCATCCCAACTCTCCAAGTACTGGAATTACAGGCATCCACAACCATCACCACCATGCCCAGCTGCCAATGCATTTTTGACACTTAAAATTTGAATGTTCATCTGGCCTTCTGGCCTTAACTCTTTTCCCCCCCTTTAATGGAAGAATCAAATATGGAGAAGAAAAATCCCATTCTCAGACCAAAACTTGGTTTACTTTTTTTGTATTTAACTCTTAATATTAGATATAAATAAATAAATACATATTTAAGTAATTTTTCAATACATGGTTAGGTTATATTAAAATTGATGATGCAAGGTAGCGGAATGGTAAAGTTCAGTCTCCAGAGAGAATTTCTGCACTCAGATGCCAGCATGGTCATATACACACTGTGTGGCTTTGATTTACTTAGGTGGTCTGTGTTCTTTAGTGGCTTCATTTGTAAAAGACACTAAAAATATTGATTGCATATAGCTGTGGTGAACACTGCTGATTTAAAACAATTTCATCTCAATCATTAGTCATTATTAATCACATTATAATGGCATACTTCAGCGACTTCACAATGAGGTTTAGGCCAAATTATTATTAGAATTGAGAACCAAAATGACTTTTAATAATGAAATAATTTCTATACACTATTATTTCATCCAACAAAAATTTAAATTTTATATTTTACATTTATGCCCTTAGATTATGCGGAATTTAATTTGGCATATTTGCTATGAGGTTATGATACAGTTCTGTTTTTTTATGAGTAACAAATGATTCATTTTTTTGCCAATCTGTACAGATCCAACAATCTACAATTTATATAAACCGAAAATATCTTCAACAGTTTTGTAATGTGTTATCACTACTGACTAGTTACATTCTGATTAATAACAATGATAATGTTCTTCTTATTTTTCTTTCTATGATTAGAAGATAGGTACTATAACCTCCTCTTATGTTACCATCATCTCTCTAAATCATCTTCATCAACCTGAAGGGGCAGGAGGGCAGGAGATGGGGGAAAACCTACCAAGTGCTGTGGCATGTATGTCACCATCACTATGAGCTACATTATGATGTCAGACTATCATGCACCAGTAAAAGTATATAAAATATTTAAAAATGTTAATCTGATGTGTATATCACACTGAAAAAGACCACAACCATGGAGTCTTCTTGCATGAATAGTCAAGCTTTTTTTTTAATGAACAGAGTTAAGTATTGAGTCGCAAGTGATGGTTATTGGATTATGAATGTGAATGCAATGTTCTAGTTCCCACTGATCATTACTGTATTAAATTATAAGGATATTTTTCTATCATATCTCAACTCTAATTGTCAAAACCCAGTATCTTGTCTGCTTTATAATGGGTGTTTAGGATCACTTGTTTAGGGACAAATGGCTGTAATTAAAATATCCAGTGACATTTTAATTTCCTTGGCTGGATATAAAGTCACCTAAGAATTACTCCATTTTATTTTATAGATAATGGTTTTAAGAAAAATAGTTAAAACACATAACTCTAGTTAATAAATCATAAAAAGTTGATGTGGAAAAACATGAGAAAAATTAATTATATTAATCATAATTGTTATTTTCTTTAGTTATTTGGGTACTTTATTCATAAAATGCTTGATATAATTTTATTTATTTATTTGTTTATTTATTTTGTGGTAATGAAGATGGAACCCAGGGCCACTCTACCTCCGAGCTACACCACCAGCCCTATTTTTTATTCTTATTTTGAAACAGGGTCTCGCTGAGTTGCAAAGGGCCTCACTAAGTAGCCAGGCTGTCAGCGAACCGCCATCCTCCTGTCTTAGTCTCCCAAATAATGCTGGGATTACAAGCATGCGCCACCATGCCTGGCTAGTTTAATAGTTATTAAATCTAAAAAGACTGATAGAATTGTATCACATGCACCAATGTGTCAAAAAGGAAGGTAATGATGTAGTGACCACATCATCTTCCATTGTGCTTCATCAAATAGCATATGCACAAAATATATATTTAAAACCAAAGTTAACAATCTTTCAGGTGTGTGTTAAGGCTCTTTTTATAATCCCAGTGTTACTTTCTAGCTATAGAATCTTGAAAAGTTAACATAACTCTGGTCTTCAGAATGAGCTCATCTTTTAATTAGTTACCCTGTATTTCCTAGATATATCTTTTATTCTTTATATCCTTTGTGTCATTTAATTTTTATGTGTGTATTAACTTAGATGGCAGAGAATTAACTTAACTCATTCTTATATTTCCAGTCAGATATATGTAGCTGAAAGTTCATTGGGCCTGAGTGGCAGTCTAAACTCTTTTATTTAGTGTTACTTAATGATAAGCAAATCATTCAAACATATTTTTCTGTAGCTTCTTCATTAGTGATGTGCAGGATGTGAGTAGGAGTAAATATATCAATTGAAAAGAGTTTCTTGGGGTTTTCAAACTTGGAAGGAGCAAGGAGAAATGTCAGTGGCTTATGGAGGCACTGGATAGGGAGTGAAACAAAACAAAAGATTGGCTTTGCTTTCTTCTGAAAACGGTTAGGTTTATTTACTTTTCATATGGCAGGCAATGCAGATACTGGGCATTTGGGAAAATGTGTAAACTATAGACTTTTGATACCATATCATCACATTTACATAATTTAACACAAGTAAAACTGCTTCTGGACCTCGAGGGGTATGTCCTTCTGTTGCTTTCAGCAATGAAAATTTCTAATGAAAAGAACAAGATTCTGATTTAAAAATCCAAAATGTGACTCATTCATATGAAAGAATAATAGAACTTAAAAAAAAAATCACTGTGAATGACTTATGAAAAAAATTCAAAAAACGAAAGATGAGGTCTGTGGACTACAAAAAAAGCTATCAGAAAATCAGTAACAAATAGCAACAGTACATAAAGCAAAATCAATGTTACTGTATGAAAAGGTAAAATGGAAACAAGAACTCAGCAACTTGAGCTGTACCTCAAAACAAGATGAGAAGAAAAGCCTTGTGTTTTGTGATCACCTGAAGGAATATTTAAAGAAAGAAAAATGTGATAAAGAAATTGAAGTGAGAAAACGACATGAAACCTGTAGCAGGAAACTAGATACAGAACGGAAGTGTGTGAAACACAAGTTGATCAAGTTTCTATTACTTGTGGAAAAAAAATCTATTGCATAAAACACAAATGGAGGAAATAACCATGATAAAAATGGAAATAGACACAATGAAGAGTCAGAACCAAAAAAGGAAAAGAAAAAGCTTGAGGAAAATGAAATTATATTTTTTAAAAACAGAAAAAAATAATGATGACCTTCAAAGGACATTCATACTCAATGAGAAAATATTTATAAAACAATCATCCCAGTACCACACAAAGTTCAATAATCTGATGGTTGAGATTAAAATGCTCAATTTTAAACTGCAAAATGAAAAGCAAAACAGGGCAAGACAGCAGCACTAGACACTGCTGGATACAGTCACACTGGAAGGCACACGTCAAAAGGAGACACAGAACTCGCTTTCCTTAGAGAAAGACAGGAGTGCTTAAGTTTATACAAGAAGATAATTTTTCATACATATAACCTTAAAAATAAGGACAAAACTTTTCCCCGAAAGCTTTTCAAGTCTGTAAAAAATCTATTGTCTAGAAAATGAGCTCCATCATATAAGAGATGCTCCTACAGAAGAGACCTTTTAAAACAGATGCAGAGATCTGGACCAAACACAGAGCCAAACGAAAGGAAACAGGTTCCACGTGTGTAAAAATGAGCGAAATAAAGTGAAGAGATATATTGGAAAGCAGAAATATCTGGAAAAGAGAATATCTCAACTACAAACTGAAAAGTGATAGTAATTGGATAATGTTCACCATAAAGTTGACAAGAAAACATAGAACATATCCAAAACCAACTGCAGAACAGTACAGGAAGACTTCAAGCTGAAAATCAGAAACAAAGTCTCATGATGGAAGACAGAAATAAGGCATTAGAGAATGTGATCATTTAAAAGAAAGACTGTCTCAATATGAAAATGACAAAACAGAAAGAGAAGTTAAGTGTCAAGAAAGATAAATACTTTTTAAACTTTCTGAAGGAAATGCCCATGTCATATTGGATTTGGGCTATATGTTGAATCTAGCTGAATGAAAAAAATACATAGATTCTAAATGTGTTTGCTATATCAGCTCAGAAACATAACTATATTTCCAGTGAATACAACTTTGACCTGAATTCCCAATACCATGAGATGATCCATGATTTAGGTTTGGTAAGTGTGCCAGTTTTCTGGATCTTATCACAACGCATGCCATACATGGTTTGAAATATCACACTGTGCCTCATGAATTTGTATAAGTCTTATGTTCCAACTAAAAAAATAAGAAAGATCTAGAGATACATAGAATTGAGTCTGAAAGTCAAAAAGGGAAAAAAATTGAATTTGAGAGAAGGTTTACTTTGAATAAAGACATTGTGTTTACTCTGAAATTTTAAGAGCTAGGTTGTAAATTTTAATAGATGTATACTGATATTAAAAATCTAGATTTATATTAATGGGATAATATCTGGTTTTGGTACTGAGAATTTAACCCAAGGCCTCATACATGCTAAACACATCTTCTATCACTGAGATTCATTCCAGCCCTGAAATAATAATTTTAATGTCTTTCTGTTCCTATATTTTAAGATCATGATGAGGCAGATAAATTGAAATGCTGAAACCTGGAGTTAGTCAAGTGAGTACTTTGACAGTTCATTTCAGATTTCCCAGATGAAGTGTTGATGCTAAATTTTGTAATAGTTTTCCTTCACTAGCATTTCATATACACAACCTTACATGTAATTTATATAACATATATATTATATATGAGGGAAACCAATGGACATGTTGTACACACAAAAATATATCAGTGCCAATCACAATGTTGTACACAGGGAAAGTAAGAGAGAGGGATGGGAGCTGGGAAAGGGCTCACTGAGTGCTGTGTGCTGGTAGAGCTGTATCACTCTGAACTTTATCATGATGTGTGATTACAATGCAATAATAAAAATTGACTTAATATAATTGTATTGGATTGTTTTGCTTTTATCATACCATTAAAATTTTCTTCTCAAGTCTAGTAGGTCAAGAGTTATCTGAGGGTTAGAAATACTGTTTTTAATAGTAAATCTTTATCTGGAATGGTATTTATCTCCAGGTACTATTTAACTCCTTTCCAAATACCATTAAATTACATTTATTTTCTAGAAAGATTTGCATTGATCATCACTAGGGAAAACTCTGAACTAAATCTTTCACATTTTTGATTTCCAGTCTGCTTATTTTTCAGTATAGCATGTAATATCATGGAAAGATATTGCTATAAGACCCTCTTAGTCTTTAAACTTTGTGGTGAACAGCATGACATTTAGAATCACATTGCCCATGCCTTGTCTCTTACTAACTTTGGAACCTTGGGCAAATTAATTTCTCTGACCTTCAATGTTCTCATCTATAAAATCAGGATTATAATATCCCATTTAAAATAACTTTTATGAGAGTTAAATATAGTAAAATGACTACAAAGCATTTAGTCAAGTGCTTTGTATGTGTGAAAGCTTTGTATTGCTACTTATACAAATCTTTTTACATTTATAAAAATTATTAAAATATTTTGTTTGTTAATTTTATAAGCTGTTTTCTCACTTAAAACCAATCTGTTCTACCATAAATACTACCATTACAAAGGTGACTTCAGTGCCTCCTAAATGATCTCTTAATACCTTAGACTTTAGCTCCTTGACTTGTTCTGCTTCAGTAAGCTCTACTTTGTAGTTGAATCCTACATTCATATCCTGTCACGTTATTTTACATACTCAGAGAAATTTGAGTTCTTGAATTTGAAAAACACTTGGCAAATCTTAATTGGCACTACTTTGATATCAAACTGTTCACCTTATCTATTTATATTATTCCTCGCACTGTCCCTCTGTACAGGTAAATAAAATGTGTAGGTAGTTTTTGTTCGTTAGTACAGTTCATAGCTTGAGCCCTTGTCACTATTATTTTAGGTTCTTTTAGATGCTAGGGACAGAACCTCATTTCAAACTAACAAGTCAAAATTCATCTCAATGTAGCTTAGTTTTTACCTAAAAGACATTTTATGTAAAATTTAACGTAACTAAGAAGATGGGTGTCTGGCTTGGTTTAAGAATGGTTGGATCTGAGAGGGTCGAGAAATATAGTTTTCTTTGTTTCTCTAGCTTTTCACATCTTTCTCTGTTTTTCTCTCTCTTTTTGATTGACTCTGCTTAGGTCATGGAGCCTATGGGTAAAATCAGGCCACTGCTTACATTTCATAAAGTTTTATTAGGATATAGATACACCCATTCATTGATACTTTGTCCTATGACTCTTTCTTAGTAAAATGGCATAGTGGAAAAATTACAATAGAGACCACGTGATCTACAAAACAAAATATTTGCTGTTTGGTTCTTTACAGAAAATATTTGCTAGCTTTACTAGCTTTTCTAGATATAACGCAAAGATAACCTTCAGTGACTTACACCTTTCTGTAATCCTTTCTCCTTGATTGTGGGCAAGACCTGTGAATACGATGAGATATAATTCTTTGGATTATGTGTCCCTATGGCAAAAGGATTTTGCAAATGTAATTAAGGTCAATTGAGTTAATCAAAAGACAGATTATCCCAGGTAGACCTGACCTAAATCAGGTGAGTTCCTAAGAGAGTGTCTAGAAATGAAAGGAGAAAGAGGTCAGAAAGACTTTCTCCTAATGGCCTGAAAGAAAGTCAGCATTTATGTTGTTAACTTTCCATGGAGGTCATGTGATGAAGGCCTGTGAGTGATTATAAGAAACTGAGAATAATCACTAGCTGACATCAAGCAAGAAAATGGAGACCTTGGTCATAATAAATTCATGAAAATTAAATTTGAAAGCATGACCTCAGAAGACCCAGAATCAGATCAGAATCGCGGCCTGACCAACACTTGGACGTTTAGCCTGTGTAGATTGTGAGTGGAGGACCCTTATACTTATATTATACCCAGGCTCATGACTCGTGGTAACTATGAGATGATAGATTTGTGTTGTTTTAGACCATCAATTTTTGTGATAATTTGCCACTCAGTAACATAAGACCCATAGAGGCTTCTGCACCTGAAATTAGAGTGCTTCTGTACAGACACCTGAAAGAGAAAGTGACTGTGGATGCAGACAGCATGGAGACACAAAAGGTGACTGCGGACGCGGGACATGTAGAGGCGCTGAGGGTGACTGCGGATGCGGGACATGTAGAGGCGCTGAGGGTGACTGCGGACGTGGGCCATGGGAGACACTGAGGGTGACTGTGAACGTGGGCAGCATGGAGGCACTAAGATGTGACTGTGGCCTCCTTGGGCAGTGTAGAGGCACTAAGAGGTGACTGGGGACTCAGGCAGCATGGAGGATCTAAAGCATGAGAGGAAAAACATCACAGAGAGGAAAACTCAGGATGCCAAAATGTCAGTCTTTCCCAACTTGCAATCCCAATAAAGATCTCAGCAAGTGATTTTATAGATGTCCCAAAACCTATCCTAGAGTTTTAATGGAGAGGCAAAAGATAGTCAACACATTTTTGAATGTGAATGCAATTGGAGGACTCATTAGTTGACTTCAATACTTACTAAAAAGGGACTATAATCAGGATAATGTGTTACTGGCAAAAGAATAGACAAACTGATCAAAGGAACAAAATAAAGAACTAGTCAACTGATTTTTTTTTTTTGGCATTACAGATTGAATCCAGGAGTGTCTTACCTTTAAACTACATCACCAAACCTTTTTATTGTTTTGTTTTGAAACAGGGTCTTGCTAGGTTGCTAAGCATCTCACTACCTTGCTGAGGCTGTCCTTGAACCTGCAATCCTCTTGTATCTGCCTCACAAGAACTGTGATTACAAGCAGGTGCCACCATGCTGGCCGGGCTTACTCAGTTACTTTTGATAAAGGAGTATAGGCAATACAATGGAAAAATATGGAATTGTCAATAAATATATGGTCCTGGAACAAGAGCCACACATCGCAAAATATGCATCTAGCCAGAAGCCTTATACCCTTTATTAAAATGAACTCAGAGTGAATCAGAGACCTAAATGTACAAAACCACAAATCTTCTAGAAGGTAACATAGGAAAAAAATCTAGATTGCTTTGAGCTTGGTGATGACTGTTAGATAAAACATCAACTGCACAACTCACAAAAGATAGAAGTATTAAGTTAAATTTCATTAAAATTAAAGTATTTTGCTTTGTGAAAGACACTTAAGAAAATGAAAAGACAAGTCATAGACTTGGAGAAAATGTTTTCAAGAGACATATCTGAGAAAGGATATTATACAAAATATACAAATAGCTAAAATTTGTGTATATTCAAGATATAGAGTTTGGTGTCTTGATATACACATATATTAATTTCATTATTATAGTTATGAAAAAGTATCTATCCTTTACCTTACATAGTTACCTGTTCTGTAATGAAGATGCCTAAATATTATTCTCTTATCAATTTTCTTTTTTGCAGTACTGAGGATGGAACCCAGGGGCATTCTAACTCCGAGCTACACCCTCAGCCCTATTTTTTATTCTTTATTTTGAAACAGGGTCTCACTGAGTTGCAAAGGGCCTAAGTAGCTGAGGCTGTACTTGAACAACAATCCTCCTGTCTCAGCCTCCCAAATGCAGGGATTACAAGCATAAGCCACCACGCCCAGCTGAAAAATTCTACATCATGATGATGTTCAGAGTGATAGAAACATTCAAACACACAGCACTTGGTGTGCTTCTCCTCAGTTCCCCACTCCTTTCTCTTCCCCTGCATGTTATTGAGATTGGCACTGATTATTTTGAATAGGTACATACCATTATTATTATCAAGTCTCTTTCTTCCTTTCCTCTCTCCTGTGCCCCTCCATCCCTCCACTGGACTCTCTCCTTCTTTATCTGGAGTTCCCTTTGTTTCCCAATTTCTTTCTAGCTTCTTCCTATAATAGAAAACATAAAACCCTTCATTTTCTGAAACTGGCTATCTCACTTAGCATAATAGTCTCTAGTTCCATCCATTTTCCTGCAAATGACATAATTTTGCCTTTGTTTATGGCTGAGTAAAACTCCATTGTCTATTGACAGTTTCATTATCAAAGGCACACCTAGGCTGGTTCCATAATTTAGCTATTGTGAATTGTGCTGCCCAATAAAAAAAAAAAAAACTGGGCAATTGAACTAAAAATATACCTCACAAAAGAAGAAATACAAATGACTAATAAATACCTGAAAAAATATTCAGCATTATTTGTAATCATGGAAATACACAGTAAAGATTTTAGCTAGCCTCAGAATGACAATTATCAAGAATTAAAAATAATAAATTCTGGTGAGGATTGGGAAAATAGGAACCCTTATACACTGTTGGTGGGGTTGCAAGTTAGTCGCTATGAAGATCAGTGCAGAGGTTCCTCAGAAGACTGGGAACTGAACCACTGTATGACCCAGCTATACCACTCCTGGATATCTTTCCAAAGGAAATGGGGTCAGACTATTAGAGTGATACGTGCATATCCATGTTTATAGCAAATTTTTATTATAAGATATTAACTATGTTCTTATTCTTTACATGACATATCTAGACTTATTTTGCATAATTGTTGTTTGGTCCCTTAGACCTAGTTCTCTACTTTTTCTCCTCATTTTGCCTTCCATTTGCTTCCACCATTCTACTCTCTGATTTTTATGCATTTAAAAATATATTGTTTTCTATTTTTTAAATTCTTTTTTTCGTGTATAGGAACCACACATCTTGAAGTTCAAAGTGATAAGAGCATGTATGCACCCAGTACTCCTTGAGCCCTCCCCCAGTTCCCACCCCACCCCCTCCCCGCTCACCTTCCTGGGCTTAGCGCCGTGATTGGCATTGCTAAGCGTGTGTATGTGCATCGTGTCCACTGAGGTGCTTCCCTCTTCAGGTCTTCCTCCTCCTACCCCTCCCTCAGTTAGGTCCCCTCCTTCACTCCACCAGGGTTCCTCCTCCTTTGTCTGAAGTCCCTCCTGTGTCCCAATTTCTCCCAAGTTTCTACATATGAGGGAGGACATCTGATCTTTCACATTTTGTGACTGACAAATCTCACTTAGCATAATATTTTCCAGTTCCATCCATTTCCCTGCAAATGAAAGATTTTGTTCTTCTTTTTGGCTGAATAGAATTTCATTGTACATGCACTCCATAATTTTGTGATCCATTCATCTGTTGATCGGCATCTTGGCTGGTTTCATAGTTTGAAAATTATGAATTGTGCAGCTATAAATGTAGATATTACTATGGTGGTCTGCTTTCAGTTGTTTTGGGTAGACACATAGGAATGGTATAGCTGGGTCATATGGTAGGTTCATTCTCATTTGTTTTTAGATTTTACACAACAGTGAGGTCATGTAGCACTTTTCTTTTTTAATCTGGCATATTTCACTTAGCATAATTTTCTCTAGGTTCATTCAATTTTTTTCAGATATCACCACTTCTGTTTTTAAGGCATATTAATATTCTATGATATATAATACACACATATATATAATTATATACAATATCTGTTACATATATATGTATATATCACAATTTCATTATCCATGTTGTCTGTTGCTAATGATGTTGCAGTGAATACTGTAGTGCACATATTTTTATGAGGTGCAGATTCATTTCTTTTCTGTACGTCTACAGTCTACAGAAGGAATGGTCTGTCACATGGTAAGTAGTTCATTTTTAGATTATTTTAAGAAAATGCTGTACTATTTTCTGTGGTGGCTGTAACTTTTTGCATTTTCACTGAAAATATGCAAGGGTTAAATTCTTCCAAAAAATGGTAACACTTTTATATAATTTTAAATAATAGCCATCCTGAGAGGTTGGAGGTGATATTGTGTTTTTGACATGCATTTCCCTGACAGCTGGTGATATCGAATTTTTCCCCATATACCTGTTAGCCATATGTATGGCTTCTTTTGGAAATATCTCTTAGTTATTTGTCCACTTGCTAATTGTGTGTGTGTGTGTGTGTGCACGCGCGTGTGCACGCGCGTGCGCGTGCATGCACGCACCTTATATATGTATGGAACTATATATATGTGTGTATATGTATATATATGTGCATATATATATTTTTTTTATTGGTGCACTGTATTCATACATCATAGTAGGATACATAATTTTGTAGACATACATGCACACTTTTCCCAGTCAGCCCCCACCCAATCCCCACCCCATTCTCTCCCTATCCCTCCCTCCCATGCTTGGCTTAGTTGTTGACATCTAGTATTATGGCAATTTATCTAAAATTAAATATGATAATCTCACATAACAGTTTCATTTGTCTGATACCAAGCTTTTGATGACTTAAAGATAACATTTCAATATTTCTTTTTGCTTTCTTTCTTACCAGAGAATATTTTTTTCTATTTTTTAGGTGAAACTATCATATATTTATATATTTATTTTTCAGAAAAAAATCTATCCTAATATGGAATATGGAGTCTAGGTACCGAAAACGATCTTGAAAAAGAACAAAGCTAGAAGATATATATTTTCTGATTTCAAACCATATAAAGCTACAATAATTGAAACAGTGTAGTACTATTCTAAAGGCAGATATATAAACCATTGGAGTTAAATAAAAGCCTAGAGCTAAATTCTTCCCTATATTGTCAAGTTATTTTTGACAAGGTTTCCACGAACATTTGGTGGTGGAAATGATAATCTTTTAACTAAATATTGTTAAAAAATAATAATTACATGGAAAAGAATAAAATTGGACCCTTACCTAATCCCATATACAAATATTAACTCAAAATAGATAATAGACCTAAATACAAATCTTAAGACTATAAACTTTTAGGAGAAAATCTGGGTCATAAAACCTCACAACATTGAAATTGGCAGTGATTTCTTGGTTATGATTTCAATGACACAGGCAACAGAGGAGTATACAGACTCCCTAAAAAATAAAAAAATAAAAAAATTGTATATCCAAAGACAATGTAAACAGAGTTAACAGTTACTAATAGAATGGGATAAAATATTTCCAATTGCTATATCTGAAGGTATATGAATATTCCAACTAGAAATCCTAAAAATTAACAACAATAAAGGCAAACAATACCCTTTAGAGATAGGTAAAAGACTAACATAAATAATGAATCTCCACAGATAACCAATCTTAATTGTCTGTTGGATGGAAACTCTTGTTTCTCTGGTTCTGGTGTGTGTTACCTATTTCTTCTTTGTAGTTAATATCTTTGAGTATTTTCTCTAGTGCTGGTTTTGAAGACATAAATTCCTTCAGTTTCTGTTTGTCATGGAAGCTTCTTATTTCTCCATCTAATTTGATAGAAAGTTTTGCTGGGTAGGAAATTTTTGGCTGGAAGTTGTTTTCTTTCAGAGTTTGGAATATGTTACTCCAAGCCCTTCTGGCTCTCATGACTTGGTTTGGGAAGTCTGGAGTGATTCTAATTGGTTTGCCTCTGAATGTCACTTGGCCCTTTGTTTTTGTTGCCTTTAAGATTCTCTGCTTGGCTTCCACATTGGTCATTTTGACAATTATGTGGCGTGGGGATCCTCTTCTCCGATCCTGTCTAAAGGGAGTTCTATACATTTCCTGGACCTTTGTATCAACCTCTTGCTCTATGTTTGGAAAATTTTCTGCTATTACTTCCTTGAAGAGATTGTTGATCCCTTTGGTTTCACTTTCTTTTCCCTCCTCTATTCCAATTATTCTTAGGCTCTTAAGCCCCGCTTTTCTCGGTCACCATCTTCCCGGAAGTCCTCTATATGTGCATATATATATGGAATGTATATATGTGTTATTATCTTTTATTAGATATAGAGTTTGCAAATGTTTACCCTATCCATAAGCTGACTTTTGATATCAAGGATGATTTTATTTGCTGTGCAAAAAACTTTAAAAATTTGATGTAGTCTACTTGCTTATTGATTGAGCATTATGTCACATATGAAGCCATGCGCTCTACTACCTCTGCTTGGTACCTATCTCAGTGACTACCGTCATCATCATCATCATCCTAGAAGTAAGCATAGTGGGGACATTCTTCGGGACAGATGATAATGATGGTAGTCACTGAGATAGGTACCAAGCAGAGGTGGTAGAGAGCATGGCTTCATACATGAATATGGTGTGTTTGAGCTGCCCTTTGAGACATCCAAAATGAGAGGTTAATTAAGCAGTTGGCTAAACATATTTGAATTTTAAAAGTACATTTAGTTGCCAGGCGTGGTGGCGCACGCTTGTAATCCCCGCGCTTGGGAGGCAGAGACTGGAGGATCGCGCTGGTTCGGAGCCAGCCTTGCTGGCTTAAGAGACTGTTTCCACATAAAAAGGTAAAAAAAAAATAGGTCTGGGAGTGTAGCCCATGGGAGTGTATCCAGGAGGTAGAAGGGCTTCCAGAAACCCTAGTACCACCAAAAAAAAAAAAAAAAAAAAAATATATATATATATATGTATACATATATATATATAAATATGTATATATATACACACACACATACATTTAGTTGAAGATGTAAAATCAGGAATTAATAATACAGAGATAATAAAAGAACAGGTGGACATGGGAGAAATTACCTGGGAAAAGAAGATGTAATGCTGATATCTAACTCTAGCAGAACTGGTTCATTTTCATTAAAAAAAAAAAAAAACAAAACTTTGCTGACCCATTTCTATCCTGGAATGAAATATCATAACTTACATAACTGCATACATAATGAGACAATATTCATGAAAGTAGTTCAGAGAATGTGGAAAATTATTTACCTCCATTCTCTCCCAGCTCTCCAAAGAAATGATTCAGTGTGTTGCATAAAAGCAACAAAAGAAATAGAAAGATATTCAAATAATAATCATTTTTAATAGATGAAGTTATTTTTGTCTATACTAAACAGTTGTTTTATGGCATAGTCCTCTATATATTTGTCACTTTTCATAAATATTAAACACCTGATTTTTGATGCTTCTTTCATAACTGTTTAGCTTTATGGGGAGTGTCAAATCACTGCACCATCAGGACCTCAGTTTCTCTCTCCATAACCTATTCTATGTGAATGAAATGACAATGAGGAAAGGAGAGTCTGTTTTCATGATCTACCTTCTTAGGAAAGTCAGAAAACTCAACCATTTTGTTCAATGCACTAATATATACATGTCTTTTCATCTCTACCCTATATCCCTAGTTAAATCACCTTCATTTCTTGCTTGGAGTATTACAAGTTCTATCCTTTCAGGAAACAGATCTTACCAAAATACAACTCTTTCCAGTTCCTGTATGTATTTCAGTGATGACTAATTTTGTTGTTAAGAAAAAACAATCATGAACTTGGTAAACAAGAATCAGGAGGTTCTGGCCATAGCCTCTGCTTACTGAGTCTTGCTCCCAATGTCCACTGGTTTCCAGGCACTCTGGTGCATCACGCCCTCTCCTGTGGCTGGGCCTTTGCATGTGCTCTAATAAAACTTAAAATCACCTTCGAAAGAGAGAGGGTAGTGTGTTAACTAGGCTGATAAAATTTGTTCACACAATCCTGTTTCCATCAGAACTAATTAGCAGAACAAGAGCAAAAATCCACCTTACAAAATTTTAGAATTTGAGTTTCAAAGAGGTCTTTTTGAATTGATGTCCTTTAAAGCTCACTAATTCCTGTGTACCCTTCAGATTATAGCCCAATTCTCATTTCCTCAAGGAAGTTTTCCCACCTGTTCACTCTGGGTCATGTTCTTGTGTTGTTCCCTTCTCAGATACCCCACCCTCTTGTTTCTTTTCATCTTAGGTCACTGCTTTTACTATTCTTGACGTGTGTCTCTTTTCCCTGTTGCAAACTCAGAGAGCAAGGACTGTCTCCCCTCCCTCTTTGCTGTGCGTACAATCTCTCATACTGTCTGGCTTATCATGAAAGTGATTTTTGAGTGGATGAATATAAAGAGATATTAAGTGAGAGAGCAGGGATTTAAAATCTAAGCTGACTCCAAAAATACTATTCTTCAGTCACAGTGTATTTTTAGCATATTATCATAATAAATTACCATACTGAACGCTCAGCACTTGTCTTGGGTGTCTTCAAACGCAAAATGTGAATCCTTACCTTTTCCAACTTAATCAGTGTAACTATGTTTCTCGATTTATAATATTAATAAGATGTGGAATGTGGTGAAGGAGACGGTAGTGTGTACATAAAAACTTGTGGAGGATGGGGAACTCACCGGAGGCCAAGGAGCATTAGGCTGTGGGGATGGCTCTGAGGGCTCCAAGACAGAACAAAGCCCCCGAGTGCCCAGCTGAGGGCCTCAGGGTGGTACCTGGCAGTGAGTGAGCCACAGAGGGTGCATCTTGTGCGGGTCATGCCCGGCTGCTAACAGGAATGGGCACAGTGAGTCAGGGACAGTGACTCCACCTATGGGAAGAGAAAAGGCAGGTCAGGGAAAACCTCACGTAATCATCTCAGTAGATTTTGTGTTGCTTGTCGTTGTGTCCAAAACCACTCCAGAGGGAGAAAGGGGAGAGCCTTTATTAAAAAATGAGTTGGTTTAGAGTTGACAATTTAAAATTAATTCTCATTCTCTTACTATTTATCCCTTTCCCTTCTCTTTATCTATTCATCTATTCTTCAAAGTTTTGCCTTTCACTCTTCTTAACTCTACTGTAATTCCTAATACTTTAGTGTGAAAGTTCTGTATGTATATAGCCAGGAATACTTAATATACTTTTTTCTAATGGCCTATGGGGAAAGTACAACCATAACCCTCCAGTAAAATTGGGATCAGAGACATATGATCTATGGCTTTCTCTCTTCTTCATGAAAATTATTCTGAAAGTATGCGATAACATCCATTATCAAAATCTTAAATTTTACCTGAGGAAAAATAAAAATTTTAATATATTTTTTTGCATAAGATATTTAAAATGACTTAGACTGCATTATTTTTATGTTTATTTATTGTAACATTTTAAAAATCAAACACTGCATCAAAATATAAGCCATTCATCTTACGTTTTTTTTTTTTACCATAACTAAAGAGTACTGCACTGATGTATACAATTAATTTCTAACAACTTAAAACTTATTGGTAATATTGCTGTTTTAATAATCAAATACTTCATCATCAACTAAGTGTAATTATTAAAAGAGAAAATTTCCCTTTCCTTTCTTGCCTTCAAACCAAACCAGAAAAAAAGTTGTTTTTACCTGAAAAGAGCACTTATTTTAACCAATTTTTAATCACTTTTAAATAAAATCCGGCATGCTCTGAAACATGAGAAAAATAAGACTTCCCGAGAGGAAACTGCATTACCTTTAAAATAGTATAAAATTAAGATTTTCCTATCTCCCATTGCTAGCCATATTTTCAGAAGAGTCTGTATTCTGTAATTATATACTTTCTTAGTGATCATCTGTTTTGCATATTCAAGTGCTTACAGTTATCTTTGCCTTGTACCTCTATTTTGAATTTTCAACCTGGAGAAGAGAGATGACAAATTATATTCATTTTAATGCCCAATCTTACTCAGTTTGTAGGTTTGGGGAAAAGAATATCAATAGTGAGGGAGGGAACAGAGTAGAGGAAGAAGCATATAAAACTTTCCTGATAAAAAACATGTAGAGACGCCGGGCGTGGTGGCGCACGCTTGTAATTCCCGCGCTTGGGAGGCGGAGACAGGAGGATCGCGCAGGTTCGAAGCCAGCCGTGTGCACTGGCTTAAGAGACCCTGTTTCCAAAAAAAAAAAAAAAAAAAAAATATCGTATAAAATAGGTCTGGGAGTGTATACCGGAAGTAAAAGGTCTTCCAGGAACCCCAGTACCACAAAAAACAAAAACAAAAAAAGTAGAAATTTTTTAATATTAATTTTTGTATTTTCATTTTATATATCAACAAAATATTGATCATATTATTTAAAAAAAGCAGTATACACTTCATTTCAAATTTCTACCACTGAAATATTTTAAATGTTATGTATTTTTTAAGGTACGTATATCTTGTCTGTGGAGAATTGTATTAGTATATGTTACATTTTTTATGTGATTGTATCTATATTTTATCTGTATTTGTTTTGCTACTTGTGATTTCAAATATTTAGAAGATAGTTAATCATATAGAACTTGACACTGTTTTCAGAATCATCTGGAAAATATGAGCCCCAGATTAAGATGACAGTCATTAAATTCATTTCATATCTAGACTAACTAAAATTTCCAACAACTCAGTGTGTATGTCCACCAGAGAGACAATTACGACACTCGGAAGCGACTGTCTGTGCAGCCTGAGGTTGCTTATTAGCAGAGATTCTACTTGAAGCTTCAGATCTACTGGGGCCAACATGTAGGGCCACTGTTTATCATAAGCTTCAATCTGTTTCTTCTTTTATAGTCACTTCATAATGCAGAAGACCCACACCTAAAAATGGAATGGTCAGGCTCCACGTGTCCTTGGTTTTAAATCATACTTTATTGCCTGGTGTCTTTATTGTTTATACAGCATGGATGGAGTTATGCACTAAGCACAAATGTACATATTCTTCAAATCTCTTAGGCACACAGTCTTTTTATAGGGTTAAAATATATATCATCATATTCTGCCTATATCCTTTTTTTGTTTTGTTTTTGTACTGGGGGTGGAACCCAGAGGCTTTCTACCTCCGGGCTTTACTCCCAGACCTTTTGTACATTTTATTTGGAAACAGGGTCTCACTAAGTTGCTGAGAGCCTCACTAAGTAGCTGAGGCTGGCTTCGAACCTCTGTGATCCTTCTGTGTGAGCCTCCCAAGCGCGGGGATTACAAGCATGTGCCACCACGCTCAGCTTATCCTTTGGTTTTGTCTGAGTTTATATTAAAAAATTTCAGAGTTATTCTGAATAACTTAAAAACATCTAGTGTCACTTCCAATTTTGTGGGAAAAAAGGTTATTTTATTGTCTACTTTGAAATCTAGATTGTCAAATGCCAGATAATTAAATTTGCTTGTCCAAAATTTATGTTTGATTCCTTTCTCATATCTCATTAGTTAGAGCCCTGAAGTTCTCTTTTTATTAGTAAAATTTCTTAAAATCTATGATAGCATTTATTTTCAAAATCTTAAATTTTAACATTTGAATTTTGAATTTCAAGGTGCTTTTACTAGAGGTGACATTTTCTTTTTGCTTAATTTGGTTTTGAATTGTATCCCATAGTTTCTTCTTTGTGATTGTTTTATGTGGGGATTTTCATGTGTGGAGATGTCACTAATATTTTTTCTTTTTTAATAATAATTATGGATGGACTAATTTTTCTTCTATTAATTTCCATTTGTTTTGGATTGTTTACAATATTTCTATACTCGTGTGTTAAGGAGAGAATTCTTAGGTGAACCCCAGCCCCCCCCCCCCCCCCGTTTGTGGGAAGGGTTCTATGTTCTCTGATTTTAGCATCCATTTGTGTCGTAGCATCCTGTTTTTGTGCCTGGCGTTTTTCTTTCACTATTCATCTGCCAAAGCTCATCTCTTCCTTTCTTTTTGGTCCTTTTTCATAATTTTGCACATTTTTTTAATGTCTTTCTCTATAGTCCCTACCCTCTAACAGAAAACAATGTTACTGTTTAGAATGCATTTATTATTTCTGCATATGGCCATTCTTCTATAGAATTCTTCTTTTCTATGTAGTTTTTCTCAGCCTGCTTTTACTCTAGGAAGGCTTAAACTGGGATGGAGGCATGAGAGATCGCTTGCTGGAATTTGACGTATTTTCCTATGTACTGTAGTTATTTTTATATCTGAAAACTTATGATGAATTTTGATATTTTGTGGTTTCTTGCACTTTCATACTTTTCGGTATTTTTTGGAGTCAATATTGTAAGGTGCAGTCATTGCTACTATTCTTTCTTTCTTTAAACACTGAGGTTTATATTTTGAAGTTACATATAGAAACTTTAGAATTGTATATTCCTTCAATGATTTGATCTTTGAAACATCAGGAATGTTCCTTTTAACTTGTTTATAAACTTTTGTATCAAAGTCTTGGTATATTATTCTAGCCAGTTAGTATTTCTTTTAGGTGTTTTCCTAGTATATAGTTTAAATTAGTTACTTTCTCATATTTGTACCTATATATTTTAATTTTGTATCTTGAACAGAATATACTTGAATTTGGCTTTTCCTTTCTGTTTGACAGTCTATTTATATTTAATATAATTAAATGATATATAGGGCTACATTTTACTATTTTATTTTTTCTTCGATATAGCTTTTTCATTTTTGCAGATTTGTTATAACAGTCCTACTTTTTCATCTCTAGTTTGGTAATGTTAAGTAGGTATACAGGAAATTACTAGGGGAGCCCTTTGCTCATCAAATTTTATACAAATTAATATTTTTCACTCAAGATCTTAGAACTTTACTTACATCCCTTCTGTTTATATTACTCCACAGTTATCATATATTTTATTTTGTATATATTTTAAACTCCATAAATATTCATTATTATTGTAAATATCATCAATTTTTAAGATGTATTCATAAATTTTCCTCATTTCTCATCATTACTTTATATATCCTTAAGTTTTTCCAACTAAGAAAATTTCCTTCAAGATGTTGATTTAAACAATTTTTTTCTTAAATGAACATTTACTTATAACCACACTATCTAGTTCATTTTTTCTGATAGTGCTTTTTTACCTCCAGTTTTGAAATATATTTTCACTAGTTACACAGTTCTTAAATATTAAATAAATTTTAATACATATTAAATATTCTTATTCTTATTATTATTAAATATTTTTCAGTACTCTAAGGCTATTGTTCCATCAGCCTTTCACTTTCCTTATTCTGAGAAGTGGCTGCCATACTTACTATTTTTCCTTTGAATACAAGGTACTCATACTTCCATCTAGTTGATTATGAATTTTTTAACTTTTATTTTTATCAGTTACATTATGATATGTATAAGTATTGTTTTATCTTTGTTTATACTGCATTTGGTTTGTCATGCTTTTTGATTTTGTGTTTTGTCATCATTTAGTAGACTGGAAAATTATCAGCCATTGTTTTTTCAAATACTGTTTCCTTCTCACTTTGTTTCTATCTGGAACTCCTACTCACATTTTCATAGATAACCCAGTTTATTCCACTGGTATCTTCTTTTTTTCTATATCTTTTAACTTCTTTCTGTGACAACCCTGATTTCTTCAGTTAGACTTGTAGATCACAAAGTCTGAGACTGATTTTTTCCCTTATCTACATTACATATGGATGAGTTTCTGTTTTGCGTTTTAGTTACATTGCATTGCATTTTAATGCTGTTTTGTTTGTTTTGCACTTATTTTTTAGTATGAGACATTATTTTTTTTTCAGAAATAGCAGGTCCAAGAGTGATACTATCTACCTCTAAAAGACAACTTATGCTGACAACTTGCAGACAACTATGCTAAAAAAACTATCAATTCCATATCATCTTAATCCAGTTATTGATTGGCTGTACTGCTCAGAGTCTCAACTCAAAGCCTGGAGTGTTTATCAAAACACAACTCTTGGTTGCCTTTAGCTTAAAGTTTAGTCCTTCTTGTTTCATCATATTAGCTTTCTCTATCAGAATTATTAAACAGCAGCCAGAGCTTCAGGAGAAAATGAATTCCAAATGCCAGGCTCACCGAATACATTTCTTTTACTTGAAACAAAAATATGTACCATCTTAAATTTTTATAACTATGGGATTTAACTATTATTGGACAATTCTAAATAGTATATTCTTGTTGAAAAATAGGATATATAGCCTAGAATTCTATCCTTGGCCAGAGATTTCAGTGCCTCAATTATCACAAATACCCAATTGTTTTCTCAATCTTCTCATTCCTTTATAGTCTTATGCTACATACCTTTCAAAGTTTCCAGCCTTACCTACTTCTATGCTCTGTTTTTGTTTTCATCTGAAATTGCTTTTTTAATTTACTTCTGTGTCTAAAATAACAAGTTTTTATTTTCTCAAAGCTAAAATTATTTAGATCAATGTATGTTATTTGCTACCATTTTCTTCAAATACCATCTTCTGTTTGCAAGACTTGAGCTTGCAACTAATTCTTCTGTAGCTGTACAATAAGCCTGATGTCATTATTTTAGGCTAGATACAAATTAGATCCCCTTGTCCTTCCCAGTTGTCTTTATGTTGAAAATTACTTGGTTGTGGATAAATGTGCTTTATTTCTTTTGTGTGTTTGCTAGTATTACAGGAAGCCTCAAACAGGAAGGAAGTAATGTTTTAGCAACTTGATTAGCTAATTTCAAGCACAAGACAAATGTTTGTAATCTTTTAAATGCAGATATTCATGAATTATTGCTCTTAATCTTTGATTTTATTATGAATACACAGTAAATTTGGTACATACAAGCAAGGCAAGAAGCCAAAAGATAGAACTTGATACATAATCTATGAAAGGTATTACTAAAATATAAATGTGTAAAGGCTTAAAATCATATTTACATAGTATTACAGTTGGTCACAATAAATCAGTAAATGCATTTTAGAGCCACTAAATCATTATACCGTGCAAAAATGAATAATGTCTCTAGTCAGTCTCTTATGGAATTTACCACCTAGTGATTGAATTAGGGCAATAAAATCCCTATGTAAGTCCATGCAAAAAAATATAAATCATAATATTATTTTCTGCCATTTCTACCTCAGAGGTCTATGTTAACTCTCCTCCATAAATTAAATATAAGCAACACATGACTTGTAGGAAGGCAATTTGTTCACTAAATGGACATTTATTGAGTGACTATTATATGTGAGCCATTATGCTGGAGATACAGAAATGAATACCATATCTTGTTTTCTGGTTGCTTGTACTTAAATGAAAGAACTATGCAATGGCACAATTTCAATGTGCAAAATGTATGGTTCTATATCAATAACAAAATAGCACGAAGAAAGAGGTCATGTGGCATAGCTTAGGAAAGGTGGATGTTTAGGGAAACAGTGGAAGATGGTGACAGAAACATAGGCTTAGATGAGCCCTCACGGATGGTCTTATAGACCAATTTTAGAAGTTTAATCTTTACCCTGCGGGCAATGATGTCATATGATTATAATATCTGATTGGAAAATAATGGAACTTATAATAAAAAAGAACAACAGAGGGAAGGATAGATTTAAAAATTTTGGTTTAGAACTATTAGAATAAAAACTGTTATAATGATGGCTGGCAATGTCATTAATCTGGGTTGTGATATAATAATTAGGACTTATTTGTGTGAAACTAAAAAAACGAGAATTCATTAATAGGAGTAATTAAGAATACAAACAATAGTAAAAGCATGCAAGGAAATGGGGAAATAGGGATTCACACATTTTTGGTGGGACTAAAAATTAGTACAACCATTATGGAGATCAGTATGAAGGCTCCATAAAAAACTAGGGAGTTCATAGCTGTACAATTCACCATTGCCAAACTGTGGAACCAGCCAAGATGTCCATCAACAGATGAATGGACTACAAAACTATGGGATATGTACACACTGGGATTTTACTCAGCCATAAAGAAAAACACAATTACATCATTTAAAGGGAAATAGGTGGAGCTGGAGGACATTATGCTAAGTGAGATTAGTGAGTCTCAAAAAATAAGAAATCAGATGCTCTCCCTAATATGCGAAAGCTAGGAAGAAATGGGTCACAGGAGGAACTCTAGTTGAATAAGGAGATTCTATAGATGGGCAAATAAAGCGACCTGAGGGGATGGTAGGGGGTAAGAGGGAAATTCTATAATGCACATGATGTACTTTAACAAACATATCAAAGTCAATCACTAAGCCAAGCATGAGAAGGAGGGAGGGGGGAGGAAATGGGGCAGGAATTGGGTAAGGTTTTATTGGGTGATGTGTGCATGTATCTTGTATCTCATTAAATGTGTGACTACAATGCACCAATAAAAAAAGAAAAAAAAAACTAGGAGTGGAACCACTTATTTGTTTTCTTAGTGCTGAGTTTCTCGAGTTCTCTGTATATTCTTGATATTAGTCCTCTATTGGAGGAACAGATGGCAAAAATCTTCTCTCATTCTGTTGGCTCTCAGTTGAGGTTCTTGATAGTTTCCTTTGCTGTACTAATACATTCTTGATGTATTTGGAGAAGATAATCTGTTAGGTAGTTGTATAACTATTAAATAACCACCTATTGCATTTAAATTTAGTAATTAGTTTTAGATGTCATTCTTACTTTAATAAATAAAGCATTTCAACTATTTTGTTGCATTAAGTCTAACTATATCATAAAATTAAACACTAGTTATGTCAATGTAGTGAAATATGTGAAATGGCTTTGTAAATATATGAGTGCCACTTTTACTAGTAAAAAATGTGTAACAGCATGGCTTATTTTGGAGTCTGTGAACATGAAGGTAATGGTGTTTGGTATTTATAAAAATACTCATTCCCCTAACTTTATTTTCAAGCAACAATTTCTCATTAGGCACTCGTGACCTCTTTTGGATGATGGAATACTGTAAATATTTTTGTATCCTCAGGCATCTAGCATATCATTTGTTTATTAATACATTTTTCTGAATGAATCAATATAAACCATTTGAGTTTCCTGGACATTTCTGCCTTATTTTTACTCTATGAGATGGAGGAGGAAGATGAGATTAATTATTCATTCATCATTTGAATACCCTTTGGAAGCTTCAGTTATTTAAGAAAAAAATCTTAAATAATCCCATTAAGGATTTCTAGTGAACTTAATGAGTTGTATATATCAGGGATGGAGATAGAAAATTGTCAGTTCATAGATATATTTTGCTTGGCCCTCCCAATGTTGACATTTATCACAGCAAAATACTCATAAGGAAAAAATGCTATTATCATTTAAGTTTTATTTTAGGTCACATAAAAATGTCTTCTTCTTATTTTGTTTTATTTGTTGGAACAAGACACATTCTCACCTTTCTTCAGGTCTGTGAGCTGGCTCTTCCATCTTCCTGAGATCCTCTTCCTCTCTAAGTCGTGTCACAGCCAGTGCCATCACTGCTCCCATCACATCGGTCCCCCCCAGTGAGACCTCTGCATACCGCCTTCTGTGAAATCCCACTGTACATTACTAGTCCCTCTTATCCTTTTCCATTTCCTGTCGTTCCACACCAGGTTTGTCTTCTAATATGTTATGTGACTTACATGCATAAGTTTTCTGTTTATTTTCTGTCTCCACAGTTATAATATGAGCTATATGAGGCTGAGAGGTTCATTTTTTCTATTTATTTGGTGTGTATTTCCAGCACATGAAATGCCACTTGGTAAATTAGGGTTGTTGACACATTTTTATTGAATGATTCAATGAAAAAAAACCCCAATTATCTGACTTTAAATAAATCTCACAATCTTTTAAGATTGGTCTTATAAGTGTCCCAAACCTTGGTTGGAACACTGGAAACCTACGCTTTAGGCAAGACATTTATGCATTCCTCAGCCCCTACAGTCAACTATTGCCCAGTATCTCCTTAGCACCGAGGCTTATATGTGTTGTTATTAACCTTCAGGTTTCTTCTCTTCTCTTTACAGTGCATGTAAGGGAAAAATTAACTATGCCTTATACTCATGTCTATCAAAAGGGATAAAAGGAGCAGGAAAGTTATACATTTACTAAAAAAGGGGGGAGATTATATTTCTAGGTTGAAGAATTCATCCTTTTCTTAAATATATAGTTTAGGTCTTACCAATTAATTCATTTGAATTATTTTCTTGATGTCTGACTTTTGAATGCCTAACTTCTGCTCTGAATAATCACATCCACAACCTTATTAAAAGTTCAAAGAAAATGATTGTAGCATGCATTAACAGAAATAAATATTGCAGAAATTTATATTCATACCAAGTATCTTGAATAGCTCAGAATTTACTTGACTATGGATCTTCATAACATCATACGTCACCGAGACAAGAGTAAATAATTCTTGTAGTCATTCATAGAGAATAAAAATGTCAGTCAGTTAAAATGTTATCACGTTAGACGTAGGCTTTTTTGTGGACATGCAAAGCAAGCAGATGTCAGTGAGTTGGGGCAGGAGTAGCAGATACCGATAAAAATAAGTCAACCTTACTATGACTAAGTTTTTTATTGATTTTGAGGAATGGAAGCACATGAAACCTATAAGGAGAGTTGTCAGTAACCACCGATATTTGACCAGTTATAGTGACACAACCCTGTAATCCCAGTACTTGGGAGGCTGAGACAGGAGGGTCACAGGTTAGAGGCCAGTCTCAGCAAATTAACAAGCCTCTCAACAGCTTAGCAAGACTCTGTTTCCGAATAAAATGGGGATGGGAATATGGCCCAGATTATAGAATGCCCCTGGGTTTTATCCCTAGCATCACAAAATAGTAATCCCTGTCATCGTTGTCATCATCATCATCACTGATATTTTTTATCAACAAAACAAATAGAGAATATTTGACATTTACCTAAGGGAATTCTACAACTCAAATAGGTGGAAATATAATTTATAATTTGTTAGTAAGTCTGTTGAAAACAGGGTCATCATTTTCAAAAGGTACTTTGTTTTCTGACTGTTGCCTAAAGTATTACATAGCACTGCTTTAGTGACCAGTATTGACAAAAGTGGTCACTTGTGTCATATATGAACTTTTATGTCCTTTTTTTCTATCTGCTTGTTCACTTTTTGACCCTCCTTTTGCATAGTTTTAGTTTTGCAACAGTTTTTGTGATTATGATAGTGTTTAATAGAAGTTATACTTTATCACCTAGGATTATTTTATAATTATTCACATGTACTTATATATATAATCAATATTTTAGGTTTTTGCATTATTACGTATAACAGTATTGATCAAAATGAAATATGGAGAGCTTAAACGATTTTATTAAGTTGCAATTATTAAGTTTACAGCATCAAAGTTAGGATCAAATAGCTGAGCTGTATTGCAATTTTAGTTACAAAAACACATGCTTTTCTTCATTTTGGAAGCCTGCCAAATAGAGAATGCATAAGACATTCAGTACAATGAGACAAGTCATTCATTTCAATAATTTCTGGCCAGTCAGCTATATCCTCAGGCAAGTTTAACCTTTATAAAGCTTTTTTAAAATTTTGGTCTCTGGTTCATAAAGATTATACAGTTGTTTGTTTTAAATGAAAATTATAATGAGAGCTATATAATGTAAAAGTCATTGAAATTTCCACTTCTATCAATTTTAGTTTACATACCACTAGGGGAGGGGAATTAAGAAAAGCTGAGAACATCTTCATTTTCAAAGTAAGCTGCTAGTAGAGAATCACTTTATTTTTCCAACATAGGTAGATTATGTGTTTTCCTGGCAAATGTTTCCTTCATTGATTTTTATCATCTTTCACATAATTATTTATATTTTTGTTTTGAAATAAAGTTTAAAAAGTGGATATAACCATTTTTCACAGGACTGAAGTAACCTGATTTAAGACCATAGGCAAAATAAATACCCACATATTTAGTAGCTACCCATAGTATTAACTAAATGCTGTATGAGTGACTCCTGACCTCCTGAATCCTGCTTCAATTTTGCTTAGCATCTGTTTAGACTCCTGGGGATTCTGGGAGACACCAGGATGGCTTCCAAAGAAATAGAAAGATAAGTAACCCAGCTGTGTTATATTTGTGCCAGGAAGTGAAACTATGCCAGCTGGCTGCCCTCTGGAAATGTGAATCGTGAACAGAAAGCCTTTGGGCATTTCTTGCATTCCCAGAAGGAAAATTTTAGCTAAGGGAACACAAATAAATCAGATCATTATTCTCATTTCTCACAAGAGGTCTTTTCAGGAGGAGATAGACTGGATTCTTTGCTCTATAACTTTAGTTTATTATGACTGCCTTTGTGATGGTTTTTATAAATGAAGACTCAGAGCATTACTGAAATATATTCCATGTTTGGTTATTACAGACAGTAATATGATCTCGACTTGCAATGAGAACAGATATGTGAGTTAGCTTTTTGTTGCTGTGACCAAACACCTGTGGAGAACAACTGAGAGGCAGAATGGTTTATCTGGTTCATAGTTTCAGAGGTTCAGTCTATGGATGGATGGCTTCAAGTCTAAAACATCATCGTGGCCTGATGAAGTAGAGGATAGTCTCTCAGATTATTGCAGGCAGGAAGCAGAGAAAAAGAGAGGAAGAGAGAGAGAGAGAAAGAGAGAGAGAGAGAGAGAGAGAGAGAGAGAGAGAGAGAGAGAGAGAGAATGGAGTTCTCCATTGACTCACCTCCTCCAGCTACTTGCTACCTGCCTACAGTTATTACCCATCAAATTCATTCAAATTACTAAACCATCAGTGGATTTAGGGACTGATGAAGTCAGAACTCTGATACAATTATTTCGCCTCTGAGCATTTCTGCATTGCCAACATGTGAACTTTTCTGGGGGAAATTACATATCTGAATCCAAACAGTAGAAAATGAAACCTGGTAACATTTATTAGTATGCAAGGTCTTGTGTATACCAGTTTGAAATTTTGATGTTTCCATAAAAACCCAACTCAAATATCTCAGTGACTTAATTAAACAGAAAAGCACATCTTTCACGCACCACATGGCTGTTGTGGGTTAGCAAAAGGGCTTTGTTTCTCATAATCTCTCAGGAACACTTTTCATTGGTTAAGAAGGTCATGTGGCCACACCACACTGGGTTCAAGAGGGCAGAGCACTGACCTTCATGAATAGCCCTACTGCCTTCCAACTCTTCTCTGCTAAATTAGTCTCCATTTAATGAAATGTCAGGTGCTTCCATCGGTGCCATTTAGTAGAAAGAGGGAAATTTAAAAAATCAAATGGTACTACTATTCTTCTAATTCATATATTTATTTTTACTAGCTAATAAAATTATAATTCATGTATAATTATGTTTGTCTTAGATAATTATGAACCATTATGGAACATACAATTTGAAATATCTGATTATTCCCCCACACAGATTTTATGATACATTGAGAAAAAGGCTGGTTCTGATTAGAGTGCAGAATAGTGTGGTCAAGAGCTAGATTGTTAATAGAGTGGTAAAACCCACTTATGCTAAAAAGGAAATAATGTTAAATGGATAAACTTATGTTAGATAATCTGCTAATATTCTATAAGTAAGTTATTTCTTTATCACATATATATTTAATACCAGATGTTAAAATAACCTTAATTCCTTATAGAAAATTTTGAAAATGCAGAAATGAATCTAAAATAAAATGAAACAATACAAAATCAGTCACTATTCATATCCTGACATGCAGGCACATGTTACTTAAGAATAGGAACACAGTCTGAGAGACATCCTTAAGCAATTTTTTCCGTGTGTGAACATTATAGAATGTACTTACACAAACTCAAGAGATAATCCAATCACTAAATGCAGCCTCTTGATGCAATCAAGACGTGTGGTAAACATGAATTATGTGAGGCTGCTAGCAGCATAACACAAAATATTGTTTTATAGCAAGCATTTTTATAAGAATCAAGAATGCACTTGAATGATAAAAAATATAGTATAGCAGATACATAAACCAGAAACATCATTTATGCTCATTTTCAAGAATCACATACTCTACATGATGATAAGTGCTATACTTTTAAATAACTTCAACAGTGGAGCATTTTTGACACCAGCATCACCACAAATGCATGTAGTACATTGATCTTCAACACTGCAATGGCTACCACATTATTAAAGGATAAGAAATTTTCAGCTTATTCTTATCTTATGTGACCACCATTGTGTAGCATTCAATGTTGCTACATTGTATAGTAGTCAGCTGGCCAATGCTATGTGGTAAGTGACTATATATTTTTTGTTGCACACTTACATGTAACTATATTGTACAGAAGTCTAATATATTATGTAAACAGTTTTCTAAGTCTATAAACATTCTTCATGAATATAATTATTTATAGGTGTATAGTGTCCCATCACCTAACACATGGGATTTTGTAATTCAGCTAATTAGCTTCCTTTTACTGGATATCTCTAGAATTTTACTATAATAAATAATAATTCATGAATAACTTCAGAATATTTGTCTTATTACATTGATCCGAACATTTTCTAGAACACATATTAGAAATAAACTTATTTTTAGAAAGGATTTGGTCATTTTTTTAAGTGTGTTTGGTACATACTGCCAATTTTTTTTCTGGAAAGCTTATATCAATTTCTATTACTACCAGCAGTGCATGAGAATATCTGTAGTAATAAGCCTTATCAATTTTCTCATTTAAAAATTGTAGTTTAGCCAGGCATGGTAGCGCATTTGGGAGGCAGAGACAGGAGGATTGTGCAGGTTCGAAGCCAGCCTCGCTGGCTTAAGAGACCCTGTTTCCAAATAAAATATAAAAATAGATCTGGGAGGCTAGCCCAGAGGTAGAAGGATTTCCAGGAACCCCAGTACCACCAAATAAATAAATAAATAAATAAATAAATAAATAAATAAATATTATACTTTACAAATTTTAAAATATTATCTCATTTGTTTTGTTATTTTTTTTTAGCAACACAAGGGATCTAACCCAGGGCCTCGTGCATGCTAGGAAAGCAGTCTACCACTGAGCAACATCCCTGTAATTTGTTATTTTAATTTGTGTTTATTTGGTTATTATTGAGACAGGGCCTCTTTTTTGTTAATTATGTATTGGTACATTGTAGTTATACCTCTTAAGGAGTACAAGAAGGTGGAGGCATACATGCAAACATCACCCAATTAGTCCTTATCCTATTCCCACCCCATTTCCTCCCCCCTCCCTTCTTCTCATGTTTGGCTTAGTGATTGACTTTCATATATTTGTTGATGTAAATTATGTATATTAGAAAATTTTGCTCTTCCCCCTTTCATCACCTCAGTTAGGTTGCTTATTTGTTCATATATAGTATCTTCTTCTTTATCTAGAGTTTTTCTCCTATGACCTATTCTTTCCCTAGCTTCCACATATTAGGGAGGGAGAGCATCCAATTTCTTATTTTTTGTGACTGACTAATCTCACTTAGCATAATGTCCTTCAGTTTCATCCATTTCCCTGCAAATGATGTAATTGTGTTTTGCTTTATGGTTGAGTAAAATTCCATTGTGTACATATCTCATAGTTTTGTAATCCATTAATCTGTTGATGGACATCTTGGCTACTTCCGTAGTTAGGCAATGGTGAATTGTGCAGCTATGAGCATAGATATACATGTATTTGTTTGGTATTTTGGTTTCTATTTTTTTTGGTAGATGCCTAGAAGTTATATTGCTGGATCATATGATAAGTTCATTATTATTCTTCTGAGGATCCTTCATACTGTGGTTTCTCTGGATCTTCTTATAGTTGATTTCTAGTTTTATTTCATTATGGTCTGAAAAGACACAGGAAAGTATGTCACATTTTTTGAATTTGCTATTGCTCACTTTGTTGCCCAGAATGTGATCTATTTTGGAGAAGGGTCTGTGAGCAGCTTAGAAAAACGTAAACTCTGCTGTAGTTGGGTGGAATATTCTACATGTGTCTTATAGGTCCATTTGGTTGATGATGTTTTTTTAGGTCTGAGGCATCTTTACTGACCTTTGTCTAGAAGATTGGTCTAATGGTGTGAGGAGAGTTCCTCCTATGACCTATTTTCTCCCTAGCTTCCTCGTATTAGGGAGAGCACCCAATTTTTTATTTTTTATGACTAATCTCATTTAACATAATGTTCTTCAGTTCCATCCATTTCCCTGTAAATGAAGTAATTGTGTATTTATGGTTGGGTAGAATCCCATTGTGTACATACCTCCCAGTATTATTGTATTGGGATTTGTGTATGACTTACTGTCACAAAGACTTTGTTTTATGAAAGCAGCTTCACCTATGTTTGAGGCATAAATGTTGACTATCGTTACTTTGTCTTTCTGGATTGTTCCTTTTTCCAGTGAAAAAAATGACCTGATATGTCTGTTCTAATAAGCTTGGGCTTGAAGTCTAACTTTTCAGATATCCTAGTTGCTGCTCCTGCTTACCTTGCCTTACATTGTTCCAGCCTCTTACCTTTAGTTTGTGACTGTCTTTACTTATAAGGTGTGTTTCATGCAGGCAGAAGATAGATGGATTCTGGTTTTTAATCCATTTTGCCAACTTATGTCTTTTTATTTGAGAATTGAGGCCATTTATGTTTAGCATGATTATTGGGAGATGATTTTTAATTCCTAACATGTTGAGATTTAACTTCTGTTTGAGGCACTGTTTGTTCTTCTTTGCTTAGTTGTGTTCTGGATGGAAAATCTTGTTTTTCTGGTTCTGACATGTATTACTTATTTTTTTCTTTGCAGTTAATCTCTTTGAGTAAATTTCTTTAGTCTCTGTTTGTTATGAAAGGTTCTTATTTCCCCATCTAATTTGAGAGATAATTTTGCTGGGTGGGAAATTTTTGGCTACAAATTGTTTTCTTTCAGAATTTGGAATATGTTACTCCAAGCCCTTCTGGCTTTCATGACTTGGTTTGGGAGGTCTGGAGTGATTCTAATTGCTTTGCTTCTGAATGTCACGTGGTCCTTTGTTTTTGTTTAAGATTTCCTCCTTGGCTTCTACATTGTTTAGTTTGACTATTATGTTGTGTGAAGAACCTTTTCTCTGATCTTGTCTAAATGGTATTCTATAAGTTTGCTGTACCTGTAAATTGACCTCTTGTTCTATGTTTGGAAAATTCTGATATTACTTCTTTGAAGATTGTTCATCCCTTTGGTTTATCTTTTATTCTCCCACCTATACACTTATTCTGAGATTAGCTTTATTAAAATGGGTCCATATTTCTTCAATTTGCAATTCATGCTGTCAAATTGTTTTTTTCTAAGTTATATACTATGTGTTTGTTTTTGGAGTGACCATTCTCTAGGAGTGAGATTCTGTTCTTCATGTGGCCTAATCAATTGTTTATAGCTTGAATTGATGCCTTCACTTCAATGATTGCATCCTTTATTTCTTTTAGACTCTCTAAGTTCTTTTTGGAAGTTCTGTATTATTTCTACAGTTACATTCCTGATTTGACCTTCTGGTGATCTCTGCAATTCTGTGTTGTCAGGTTCTGTTATTGTGGTATTGTGGGAGCTCATTGCTTCCTTATTATTCCTCCTTTTCATTATTTCACAAATTTGTATCTGTTGCTTCTGATAGATTACTCTCAGTCTCTAGGTGTCATCTGGTATATCCAAGGGCAACAGTGAAGGTTGAGTGAGGAGGGAAGTCATGAATGTAAAAATAGGGTAAAGCCCCATATAGGATCAAATAGAATGAGAGTATGAGTTCTGTAAGGGAATGTATAGTAAAGATTAGAGATAGTTAATATATAATTGTATTCTAGTAAACAATGTAGAGATTTCTTAGTATAGTTATATGAAGTGGATTTAATACAAGACAAGAGAAAAGAAGAGAGAAAAAAGAAAAAAAGGATGGAGAGAAGAGAGCAGTTATATACAAGAGAAGAAGCTTGGAAGAGGGGTTGGGAAGAGAGCAAACAATCATATATACTCATACAGAAAAACAAGAAACAGAAAACAAAACAAGCTTCCTTCTTCACATGTGTACTATGAGTTTTTTGTGTGTATATTTCATGGACCATTTCTCTTGTAAAAAGTATACTTTTATGATGGATTTAAAAATCTCTTTATGTGTAGAGCAGTTTGGTGATAATGATGATTATTACATTTTCTTTGAAGTTTTTCTTCTCATTATTTTTAAAATTTTGGAAGTTAAAAATATTAAATTCAAATATTTTACTTCATGACTTCTTCCTTATGTTATTTTTAGAAAGGGTTTCTGTAAGTGGGGAGTGATCATGGCACTTATAATCACAGTACTTGGGAGACAGACAGGATGATTTCAGGTTCATGACCAGCCTCAGCATATTAGTGAGGCCATCTGCAACTTAGTGGGACCCTGTTTTGAAATAAAAGAATAAAATAGGGCCAAGAGGTGTAGCTCAGAGATAGAATGCCCCTGGGTTCCATCTCCAGTATCAAACAGACACACATACACACACACACACACACACACACACACACACATACACACAAAAAGGGGCATCAATCTTGTTAAGCTATATAAAAAGTTTCTAATTTTTTTTTGGTCTTTTATGTTTTTTAAACAACTTTGAACTTTAACCTAATTAAAATTAATTCACATGCAAGGTAAGATGCTATATTCAAAATTTTATTTCCAAATAGTTAAACTGATTTTTACAGTTTTAATTGAATAGTCCACATTGAGTTAGTCCACATTGAGTCTTCCAGAGATTTTAGTTATCAGAAATAGTTTTTTAAGAGAAAGGAAGAAAATATTGCTGCAGTTTCACCAGAAATAACCCATGCACTAAAATTGATGTGCTTCTATGTAGAAGGGCCTAATATAGAATCTTACTGGCAGAATAATATTATACTCATAATAGATCTAATTGTGTTATTTTGTGTCTTGTAAAAGATTAGAAATAGCAGAAAAAGGGGGATCAAGAAAAGGATAGATATTGCCCTGTTATAACATGATGATGAAAGAAAAACTAAAAGTAAATAAAGATGTGTTATTTGGTGGTAGTGTTCACAGATATTACCAAGTCATTAAAAAAAGGCTTTATCATATTTGTTCATTTCTCTTTAAAAGGTTTTATAAAGGTCTAAAATAATAGAACTTAAAGAAAGAGCTGGGAAAAATTGAAAAGAACAGTGGGTCAAACAAACAATTTAATTTGAGGTTCTTAAGCTAATATATACATATGTAGTCTGCATATCCATATGTATTATAATGACATTTATAGTATGCTTTTCAGCTACATTTGCCAAATTTTAAAAGATGGGTCGTTGACCAGATACCTTCTCAGACTTTAGCAAGCATTAGAATCACCTGGAGACTTGGTTAAAAAATAGACTGCAGCCGGGCGTGGTGGCGCACACTTATAATCCCAGCATTCGAGAGGCAGAGACCGGAGGATCATGGTTCGCGGTCAGCCTCAACTACTTAGTGAGGCCCTCTGCAACGCAGTGAGACCCAGTTTCAAATTAAAGAATTAAAAAAAAAAAAAACTAGGGCAGGGGGTATAGCTTGGAGGTCAAATGCTCCCGAGTTCCATCCCCCCCCCAAAAAAAAGAAAAAAAAAAGAAAAAAGAAAAAGACTGAATGGCCCTATTCCCAGTGTTTCTGATTTAGCAAGTTTAGGATGGAGCTTGAGCATTTGAATTTCAAGTAAGCTCTCAGCTGATTTTCATGTTCTGGTCTGATGGTTATTCTTTGAAAACTGCTGAAATTAATTAGTGAAAATAGACATTTAAAGGTAATATTCATTATTATTATTATTATTATTATTATTATTATTATTAGTGGTACTGGGGTTCCTGGAAGCCCTTCTACCTCCGGGCTACACTCCCAGACCTATTTTTATATTTTTTATTTGGAAACAGGGTCTTCTAAACCAGTGCGCGGCTGGCTTCGAACCTGCGCGATTCTCCTGTCTCTGCCTCCCAAGCGTGGGGATTACAAGCGTGAGCCACCACGCCCGGCTTCTTTATTATTTAACATGGTAAAGTATACTTAATTAACTTTAAAAGTTAATTTTTCTAAGCATGTTAGTTTTTGTGCTAGCCTACAAATAATATTTAAAAATGTTTTTTCTTTAACTTTTACTGGTACATTTTAATTGTACCTAATATTGGTTAATAAGTTCTTTCATGAAAAGCATTGAATTTACTAAGTACAAATAAATCTAACATCATTCCCTATATATTAATGATTAATTAATTAATTTAGTACTGGGAATGAAACTCAGGGGAATTCTACCAATGAGCTACACCTCTTGACCCATTTTTTTTTTTTTTTAAAAACAAGGTCTCGCTAAGTTATCTCACACTGGTCTGGAATCTGCAATCCTCCTGTCTCAACCTCCCAAGTTCTGTGCCACCAATCCCAGCGCCCTTATGGTTTTAAAGCAGGAACGTTTTGGATCTTTGTTCTGTTAGTTTATGGCATGAAAAGGCAGTTTGTTTAGTCTAGAAATATACTTTAAAAGTGTAGTGAAGTGGTGGAGTCGCCAAGTGAGTTTAATGACTGTATATTTTATTTTTGTTAGTCTTTTTGCTTTGCTTAGTTTGTTATAGGTCAAAGAATGACTCAGTGATAGCTTTAAAATGCAATAAAACTTTTATTTTGTATAACGATATGGAATATAAATGTTAAAAAAAACACAAAATATTATGTCATTTTCAGGAAAAGGAATGGACATAGAGATTACGCTAAGTGAGATCAACCAGTTTAAGAAAGTCAAGGGTGGCATGTGTTCGCTCATATTTAGAAGCCAAAGAGAAAATTGGAAGCACAAAGAACTTGAGATAAATGAGAAGAGGCCGGTAGCATAGTGGAAGGGGCTTGGAGGAGGGTGGTGGGGATGGAAAAGGAGGTTTGATGAAGGAAACAGTTCAAACAATGAATGCACGTATGTGTCCTTTTGAGCTTCACTATGATGTATTGTTACAAAACACCTACAGAAGTATTAAAATGATGAAGATTAATTAGACATTTTACAAGTACTAAATCAAAATACTAAAACATATATGGAAAAACCAATAATTTTCAAATGTACTATTTCCCCCTATAATTAAGGCCATGACAATGCAAACTAATAGAAAGGTCAAGAAACTGAATTAATATGTTAATAAGGCTTTTCCTAGCTCACTATAATTTTCATACTAAGATTGTATCAATTAGCTCAACCAAGTTTTACTGATAATGTCAGCTGTCAGTCATTCATAGGTAAGTGAAGTGTGAAGCTTGTCAACAGGTTAATAGACCAATTGAATGATGAATGAAATAATGAGGACACAGAAGCCTCAGCACAAATCTCCATTTCTGGAAAATTCTTCTTGCATGAGGGCTTAAGACAAAATTAAAACAACAATAACAACAACAGCAACTTATTAAAATCTGGTTTAGTAGCTGGACGTGGTTGCACACGCTTGTAATCCCAGCATTCTATAGGCAGAGACCTGAGGATCATGGTTTGCAGACAGCCTCAGCTACTTAGCGAGGCCCTTTGCAACTCAGTGACACCCTATTTCAAAAAGAAAAGACTAAAAACTAGGTTTGGAGGTACAGTGCCCCTGGGTTCCATGACTAGTACTGCCAAAAAAATAAAATAAATAAATAAATAAACAAAAACAAAAAAACACTGGCTTAATGAGGTTTTTACTTAAACAAAATTATTTTAAAAGCATTAACCTTCTAGCTGGGGGTGGTGGTACACACTTGCAATCTCAGTACTTGGGTAGCTGAGACAGGAGGATTGCAGGTTCTCAGCCAGCATCAGCAACTTAGTGAGAACCTATTTCAAAATAAAGAATAAAAAATAGGGCTTATTTATAAAGAATAAAAAAATAGGGCTGGGAGTGTAGCTTGGAGGTAGAATGTCCTTGGGTTCAATCCCTAGTACCAAACACACACACACACACACACACACACACACACACACATTAACTTTCTAACCTTATATTTTAAAAATTAATGTAAATGGCCAATGATTAGTTATCATGTCCCAAAAGGATTGGTCAGTGAAAGCAACACTAGTTATTGTGAGAGGTAAGCCCCCGATTCATATAGAAATTTTGATTTGAAGTGATTAATATTTGTCAAGCTTCTTAAAACTTTTGTGAACATTCTGAGTTCATGAGATATATAAATGAATTGAATATTTTTCTCTGTACCTTGGGATAAAATGTAGTTTTTCTGCTTGCTTCGTACATTCCTTTTTATTTATTTATTTTATTTTTTTTGCATTACTGGGGATGGAACCCAAGGGCATTCTACCTCTGAGCTGCACGGCCAGCCCTATTTTTTATTATTTATTTTGAAACTGGGTCTCACTGAGTTTCAAAGGGCCTCACAAAGTAGCTGAGGCTGTTTGCGAACCATGATCCTCCTGTCTTAGCCTCCTAAATGCTGGGATTACAAGTATGTGCCACCATGCCTGGCTTTTTAGTACATTTCTTATTAGTGTTTTTATGTTTTTGTTTTTGTTTTTGGTGGTACTGGGGATGGAACCCAGGTTCCTTCTACCTCTGGGCTACACTCCCAGATCTATTTTATATTTTATCTGGAAACGGTCTCGCTAAGTTGCTGAGAGCCTCACTGAGTAGCTGAGGCTGGCTTTGAACCTGTGCGATCCTCCTGTCTCAGCCTCCCAAGCACGGGAATTACAAGTGTGGGCCACCACACCTGGCTATTATGTATTTTATGCTTTATTATTGTTACAGTTAATGTAATATTTTTACTTTATATAACTTCATTGCAAATGTGAAGTTTACTAATTTTCATTACTTGTCAGATGTAATCATCTTAAATAAGGTGGCCTCTTCATAGTTCACTTTTCCTTTTGGTCTATCTATTATCTATCTATCCATCCATCTGCTGATATATTTATCTCTCTCATAATAAAATATCCATAATTAATAATTAGATGTTCTCACTATTCCAATAGTTTTATAACATTTTCTTCACCCTAATATGATCTCTATGTTTTGACCCTAACCTTTGTCATTTGTGTCATCTTATAAAACTGTGAGTTTTTGTAGGGGACCAAATGTATTCTATTTACTTTTGTGACATGGCAATTAACATAGTGCCTGACAAAGAGTAGCAATCGAATGTTGAGAGTTGGCCTGAGTGAATGATTTTGAACTACCAGTCCAGAATTGCTTGGGACAATTTCCCTCAACATTAGTTCGGTGGAAAGCTGAGTATTAGATAGAAAAGCAGACCTCTGTCAAGTGGCATGGGTACAGGGCCTGGGAGAAACCTGGTACCAGAAAAACTCATGTAGAAGGATTCCAAAGAGATAGCTTGGTTTCTCCATAGGAACAGATGCACGAGATGGCTAACTAATTTATCACTGAAATAGAGAGAAGGATATCATCAAGTCTTTCATCACTTGATTATAATCAGCAAGATTATATTTAATCTCAACTGGTCTATGAAGCAAGAAATCCTCTCATCATTGGTACTAGAACAGAGAAAGACAGCCAGAGTTAACTAGATATGAAACCGGGGATCTGACTAGTCGAAGTATACTAAAATCAAGTCTGCTTCAATCAATACCCTAGGTGAATATCAAACCTATAATTTAATTAATATAAAATTATACTATAATAAATAGTGTGTAAGAGTTCATAATGAATTTACTGACTAGTTGGAAATAACAAGTGCCACTAGGTACAGAAATAAAAATGGTAACAGAAATAGGCTATATTTATTAAACATATATGAGGTGCCAAGCAAGTGATGAATACTTTACAAAGATTATCACAATCTTCACAGTAGCCTATGGAACCTGAATGATTTGGGTCATAATTTATAGATGGGAAATTATAGGTTTGAAAATTTGTTAAATAGCTTACCTGAATTCACGTACTATTATATAGTGAAATGGAATTGCTAAGAAAAACCATGATTTTCAACACTATTTTACATAAGGGGCTTTAAAATAATTCCAATGTGTGTAGCCTTACTCTCAGAAATTATTACTCAGTTGACTTGGGTGGGGTGATTGTGATTTTTCTTTTATTTTACAAAACTTCCCAGTGATTTCAAATGTGTGTTTAGAGTTGAGACCCACTGAGCTATCAAAGCATGCTACTGAGAGCTAAGCTTTGCCCTCCAATTGTACCTTGTTGATACAGAGAAATGGTGATGGCTATGTAGCTCAAAAAATAGTTTTAAGATTTATTTTATTTCCCCTATCATATGCAGTGTCCTTATTTATGGATTCCACATTCACTGTACTGATCCTGCCTGCCTTTTTATTGGCTATTGTCTCTTGGAATGCTTCAGCATATTGGCTGGGTGATATAGGAGTCTTATGTTTTGCCTAAGTGAATCTATATCTAGACAGAAGCACTAGTACCAGAGCACTTCTGCCCTTTGTAAGCCTCCTTTTATTTTCAATTTTTTATTTTTTTGTGGTACTGGGGATGAAACCAAGGGGCATTCTACCTTTGAGCTACACCCCCAGCGCTATTTTTTATTCTTTATTTTGAAACAGGGTCTTACTGAGTTGCAAAGGGCCTCATTAAGTAGCTGAGGCTGGCCGCAAACCACAATCCTTCTGTCTCAGCCTCCCGAGTACTGGGATTATAAGTGTGCGCCACCATGCCTGGCTGTAAGCCTCTTTTTAAATGGTTATTCAGTTATTATTTTAATTTCCTATCTTCTTCTCAGCCCTATAAATAGGTGATAGTACCTAGTTAGGTTTTATTGAATACCTGATTTTATAGTTTTATATGATAAAAGAATTTGTATATAATAAAAAATTAATAAAGCATTCCTATAGCAATGCTTATAAAATTGTTGTAGATAATAGGTTTATAGTTTGAGGTTTTTCGCTGTAGGAAAAAATCATAGGAAACTGGATTCTGATTTACTTTGTTCTGTTCTCCAGTGTAATTATTTATTCTCCCTGTTTCTAACTAAAGCATCACAATTAAAATGTAATACTACCACAGCAATGGAAAAATTTGCAAATGACATAAAAATGCAATTCAGAAAAAAATTAAACACAGGAATAAGAGGAAATATATAAAATAAATATAACCTAACCTATTAATTTAAAAAAATACAAAGGAAATACAGTTTTGTATTTAAAATGGTAACAACTTTTTCAATAGGCTTTATACTTTATACATGTAACTTACATATTATTACTTTTATTTTCTTTAGTGTAATTCCCTTAAAATGCAAGCTGCACTAGGAGAGATTTTTTTTTGTCTAGTGTTACAGTATAAGAACAGAAAACAGTGTTTGTCATGAAGGCATTGGTTTTATTTATTACTTAATAATTTTAGTCTAAACAAATAATTGTTTAATGAATATACTGTTATGAGTGTGTGTTTATGAATGCACCATTGGCATAAATGGGTGTTGGATTTTGTCAAATGCTTTTTCAGCATCTATTAAAGTGATAATATGATAATAGTCTTTGGTTCTGTTTATGTTATGAATTACATATATTGATTTTTATATGTTGAACCAGACTTGCATCCCTGGAATGAACCCTACCTGGTCATGGTATATGATTTTCTTGATATGGTTTTGAATGCTTGTTGCTAGTATTTTGTTTAGCAGTTTTGCATCCAAATTCATAAAAAATATAGGCCTATAGTTTTCCTTTTTTGAGCTGTCTTTTTTGGGGGGGTTGGAATTAATGTGATGTTGGCTTCATAGAATGAATTTGAGAGAGTCCTGTTTCCTTCTATTTCTTGAACTGGAGAGAGTATTAAGCATAGCTCTTCTATAAAAGTTTTATAAAATTCAATTGGGAAACCATCTGGTCTTGGGCTTTTCTTTGGTGGTGGCTGGTAAAGATCTTCTCCCAATTCTGTAAGGCTTTCTCTTTAGGTTCTTGATGGTTTCCTTTGATGAGAAGAAACTTTTTATTTTGATTCCATCCCACTTGTTAATTCTTGCTTTAATTTTCTGTACTTTGGAGGTCTTGTTGAGAAAGTTACTGCCTGTGTCTGTATGTTGTAGTGTTAAGCCTATGCCTTCCTCTAATAACTTCACAGTCTCAGATCTAATTTCTAAGTTTTTGATCCATCTCAAGTTGATTTCTGTGCACAATAAGAAGTAAGGATTTAGTTCCATCTTTCTACAAATGGATAGCCAGTTATCCCGGTACTATTTATTGAAAAGGCTATCTTTTCTCCAGGATATTATTTTGGCCCCTTTGTCTAAGATCAATTGACTATAGGTGTGTGTGGGTTTTCTGTATCTTCTATTCTGTTCTCTTGGTATTTTGTATGCCTTTTGTTTTGCCAATACCATGCTGTTTTTACTACTATTGCTGTGTAGTATAATTTCAAGCCAGGGATTGTGATGTCTCCTGCATGGTTCTTATTGCTGAGGATTGCTTTGGCTATTCTGGGTCTTTTCTTTCTCCATGTAAAATTCATGACTGACTTCTTTAGGTCTCCAAAGAATGTTGGTGGTATTTTGATAGGAATTCCCTTGAATCTGTAGATTACTTTTGGCAGAATGGCCATTTTGATGATATTTATTCTGCCTATCCATGAGCAAGGGAGAGCTTTCCATCTTCCAAGGTCTTCAATTTTTTGGTGATGTTTTCTTTTTCATATCTTATTTTAATGATTTTAGTTGATTCTCTCTTTGTTTTGGTTAAGTTGGCCAGGGATTTGTCAATCTTATTAATCTATTCAAAGAACCAACTTTTTTGTTGATTCTTTGAATTGTTTTTTTATTCTCTATTTCTGCTCTGATTTTAATAATTTCCTGCCTTCTGCTGGCTTTGGGATTAGACTGTTGCAGTTTTTCTATATCCTTGAGAAGTGTCATTAGGTGGTTTACTTGGCAAAACTCTGTTCTTCTTATGTGGGTGTTCAATAATATAAACTTTCCTCTTAACACTGCCTTCAAAGTGTCCCATAGATTTTGGTAAGTTGTATCTCTATTTTCATTTAATTCCTGTAATTTCTCTATTTCTCCCCTTATTTCTGATCTTACCCACTCATCATTCAATAGTGTATTATTCAATCTCCATGTATTTAAATAGTTTCTTTGAGTCTTTTTATTGTTGATTTCTACTTTCATTACATTGTGATCTAAAAAGATGCAGGCAATTATATTACATACTTTGAATTTGCTGTTGCTTGCTTTGTAGCCCAGGATGTGATCTATTTTGGACAAGGTTCCATGGGATGCTGAGAAGAATGTGTATTCTGCTCTTCCTGGCTGAAACATTCTGTATATGTCTATGAGGTCCATTTGATTTATAGTTCTCTTTAGTTCTGAAGAGTCTTTACTCATCTTTTGCCTTGTTGATCAAACTAGTGGCCTGAGTGGTGTGTTGAAGTCACCATATATTATTGTATTTGGGTCTATTTGAAATCTGATATCCTGAAGTGTTTGTTTTACAAAGGTGTGTGTATCCACATTTGGGGCATAAACATTTACTATAATCATATCTTCTTGGTGAGTTGTTCCTTTTAATTAAAAAAGTGTCCTCTTTTGTCTCTTCTGATGTGTTTAACTTAAAGTCTGTTTTGTTGGATATCACCATTAGTACCTGTGCCCGATTTGGGTCTTTATTAGCATGATATATCTTTTTCCATCCTTTGACTTTCAGTCTATGAATGTCTTTGCTGCTAAGGTGAGTTTCTTGCAAGCAGCAATATTTGGATTATGTTTTTTAATCCATATTGCCAGTTGATATCTTTTAATTGATGAGTAAAGTTCTTTGCTTATCAGGGTTATTATTAAAATATGATTTTTGTTTCCTATCATTTTGAGTTCTTTCTTTTGTTTGGTATAATGATATTTCTTTTTACTTAGTTGCCCTGCTGAATCAACTCCATCTCTTCTCTGGCTCTGACATTTGTTTCTTCTTTATGCTTTATTTCTTTAAATATTTTCTCTAGTGTTTTTTTTTATTCATAAATTTTTTTGAGATTCTGCTTATTTTAAAACATATTTTTTTCTCCATCAATTTTTGAATAATAATCTTGCTGGATATAGCAGTTTTGGTTGGAAGTTGTTTCCTATCAGGGACTTTATTACATCATACTAGTCTTTCTTGGCATTCATGACTTGGGTTGTAAAGTCTGGGTCAATTTTTATTGTTTTGCCCTTATATGTCACCCATTCTTTTGTTCTCACTTCTTTTAAGATTCTTTCCTTGGCCTCTATGTTGGTCATTTTGATTATTACATGGTGTGGGAGTTCCTTTTTGATCTTTTCTTAATGGTGTTCTGTATGTATCCTGAACATGTAAGTCCAAATCTCTTTTCATATTTGAAAAATTCTCTGAAATTAGTTATCTGAAGAGATTATGAATACTCTTGGTCTGTTCCTCTGACCCCTCTTCAATGCCTTTAACCTGTAAGTTAAGACATTTCATAACATACCATAGTTTGTTGGATGTTTAGGTTTTATTGTAATGACTTCTATATGCTGTTGACTGTGCTTTTGCTTTAGAATGAACCGTGTCTAACAATGATCTTCTATTTTTAATTTCATCTAATATTTCGGAATTTCTTTCTGTTGCGCTGGTAAACAGTTTTTCAACAAAACCCCAAAGGCACAAGAAACTAAAAGGCATATCAATGCATGGGATTGTATGAAACTGAAGAGCTTCTGTACATTAAAGGAAACTGTCAAGAACCTCATCTGAGAACCAACAGAATGAGAGAAGGTTTTTTATAACCTATGCCTCAAATAGAGGACTAATATCTAGAATATACAGAAAACTCAAGAAACTCAGCACTAAGAATAGAAATACCACAATCAAAAACTGGGCAAGTGAACTAAATAGACATGTCATGAAAGAAGAATTTCAAATGGCCAATAAATGCATGAAAAAATGCTCAACATCATTGGCAATCAGAGAGATGCAAATCAAAACTACCCTGAGATTTCACCTAACTCTAACTAGAATGGCAGTCATTCAAAACACAAATAACAACAAATGCTGGTGAGGATGTGGAGAAGTATAAACTCTAATACATTGTTGATGGGGTTGCAATTTGTTGCAACCACTTTGGAAACTGTGTGACAGATCCTCAGGAAAATGCAAATGAACTTACCATATGATCCAGCAGTACCACTTCTGGGTGTCCACCCAAAAGAATGGAAACCAAAATACCACACTAATACATGCATTATCTATGTTTATAACTACAAAATTAACCATTGCCAAACTATGGAACCAGCCAAGCTGTCCATCTACAAATGAATGTATTACAAAACTATGGGATATGTACACAATGGAATTTTACTTGGCCATAAAGAAAAACACGATTTCATCATTCACAGGGAAATGGGTGGAACTAGAGGATATTATGCTAAGTGAGATTAGTCAGTCACAAAAAATAAGAAATTGGGTGCTCTCCCTAATATGAGGAAGCTAGAGAGAAAATGGGTCATAGAGGAACCCTAGATGAAGAAGGAGATGCCATAGATGGGCAAATAAGGTGACCTAACTGAGGAAATGGGCGGAGGAGGAGGGAAATTCTCTAACGCACATGTTGTACTTTCACAAACATATCAATGCCAATCATTAAGCCAAACATGAGAAGGAGGGACGAGAAGGGAATGGGGTGAAAATTGGGTAAGGGCTCTTTGGGTGATGTGTGCATGTATGCCTCCACCATCTTATACCCCATTGTATGTATGTAGTTGTATGACTACAGTGCACTAATAAAAAAATTAATAAAATGTAAATCTTTTACCTTTAGCATGTGCCTTTAAATTAATTGTTTCCTTTAAATTAATCCTTATTTTGTTAACAAATGTTATTTTTTTACCCAATAAAAATATTTTAGTCCTATCATTTACAGAGGACAAAAGAAATCTAATAATTATGGTAGACTTTGCTTAAATTACTATTGAGAACATAAAGTTTATTTAAAAGTGACCACTGATAAGACAATATTATATTGTGCTTCATTGGAATTTACACAGAGGCTGTTTTCAAGTAATGTTTAGCATGTTTTAAATTTTAAATAGATCAGACAAATAGATTTGTCTCATTTAAGTTTTATTGTTTTCTATATTTTTTAAAACTAAAATAGTAAATAAATGATTTAAGGTAAGGGTCATAGGAGAACATAATATTTATGCTGTAATCTAACATTAAACACAACAGATTATCAATGTGTACAATAACTGTGATATTTAACACAGAGCTTTCACTTTATTTTTCTCTAGGATTCAGATTTTCCCACAGATTTACAGCCAAATCCAAATTTGAATTTATCTAAAGAGAATCTATGTCCAGCCAAATTTGACTACAAGCTGAATAACATTTTCAGACTCCATGAACTTCCAGTGATCTGGTAAGATTCTTTATGTTTTTATTAATGTCTTTGAAATTTTATTCTTTTGTCTACAATGGTGCAGTTCTAAAAACCATTCAGGGTGAAAGTGATTTGCTCTTACCGTGTTTCAATTGCTAGTCATAGTGGTGAAAGAAACTGCTCGTCGCTACTGCAAGAACCTTAAAATTAATTGATTTAGGCACTTGGTGGCAGTACAGACTAAGTGCACTGTTGTGTACTATTAATATAAAAGAAGAGTACTGGCTTAAAATAATGCACAAATCCTTTTTAGAGAGGTTTTTAGGATTACTTTACAGATGGGATCTCAGTAACTATGAACTTTACTTGTTTATTGTACTTACTGATTTTAGCAATGTACTTTTTCTTCTATTAATATATCATTTTATTTGTATTTTTGAGAACCATAATTTAATGAACTCTAATCGTAATTTGATGAACCATAATTTACTAAACTATAATTTTGTTGGCTTAAAGACAAAAGTTATTACTTGGCATTGATTAAATATTATACTATTTTATGAATCTGTATATTTATATTCATGGCAAATGTGTATTGAATCCTATAAAATAATATATTATTATTCATATTTTTTGAGAAAAACTTTTCTCTAGGTAATCTTCATGTATAAATCATACTGTTCTGTTGTATATTAATATTTTAGCAAATGATCAAATCATACTGTTCTGTTGTATATTAATATTTTAGCAAATGATCAACTTTTGTTGATAATCATGGATATAACATTCAGATTATGGCTTATGTAATTAAAATTATTTTTTTGCATTTGGCTTTATAATCCAAAATGTATATAATTGTTCTTTCACAAATCTGTGACTTATGAAAAAAATACATAGCAAATATTTCACAATTGCTCTTATTATACTTAAGGAGGAGTGGAGTCTGAGAATAGATACTGATCAAATTTAATACATGCATACATTTTATCTATAGTTTTTAAATTTAATTTTCTTTTTCCAATATTTTTGTTTCTTTTTTATACTTTTATTGGTGCATTATAGTCTCACATTAAAATGTAAATCATAGTGATAGTGACATACATGCACACAGCACTTGGTGAGTTTTTCCCCTGATTCCCTTCCTACTCCTCAGCTTTCCTATAGAGAATGCTGAGATTGGCACTGATATTCTCACTTATGTACATAATGTCAGTGGAAGTGTTTCCATGATTAATTCCCCCTTTTCTTTCCTCCCTTCCCCAAACCACCTCCATCATTTTATTGGGTTTTCTCCTTAATTATCTAAAGTCTCTTTTGTATCTTTGATTATTCCCTAGTTTGAGCATATTAGAGAAAACATATTAGAGAAAACATCACTTTCTGTGACTTGCTAATCCAACTTAACATAATGTTTTCCAAGTCCATTTATTTTTCTGCAAATAACATAATTTTGTTCTTTATTGCTGAATTATTTTATTGTGTGTATATCCCATAATTTTGTAATCCATTCATCTGTTGATGTACACCTGGGTTGGTTCTATAATGTGGCTATTGTGAGTTGTACTGCTATAAACATGGATATACATGAATGACCATATATCTAATTTCAGTCCCTTTGGAAATATAACCAGGAGTGGTAGAGCAATATCATATAATGGATCTATTTCCAGTTTTCTGAGGAATCTCCACACTTATCTCCATAGTGGCTATATACTAATTTGCAATCCAACCAACAGTGTGGAAGAATTTCTATTTCCCCATATTGTGATGATCTTATGGTATATGTAATGTACTACTTAACCTTATTTGGTTATTTCCTGAGAAATAACATTGCCTATAATGAATTACTTAAGAATATAACAGATATGATTTTATTTGTCATGACCAAAATTGGTAGGTTAATGAATTGAAAAAATCTGTTAGTATATAAATGGGAACATAACAATGAAAATAGAAGAGAGACCAATTGACTAAAGAAAAGGGATGAGGAGAGGGAGGAGGGGAGACGAAGGAAGGAGAGGACCTAGGAATGAAGTAGACCAAATTATGCTTTGTGCATATACAGATATATTCTCTGCCATAATATTCACTAGTTATCCCAACAGGAGAGAAGGATCTAGTGTTATGAGTCAAATTATGCTTTGTTCATATACAGATATATCACAATGAATCACAATATTGTATGTTGTTATAACACATCAACAAACACTGATACATTCTACTTTAATTTTTATTTCAGCTTCAATCAGGTATATATGCATACATTTGCAAGTGTTCTGATGTAAGCTCATGACCTTTTCTTAAAGTTTCTGTTGATTAGAAATCTATACTATATTTCTTGCATAAATTATGCTAATAAAACACCACATGCAATTTTAATTTGTGATTTCTTTAATCTAAAATAGGAACTTTGGGCACTCAGAAAATGATCTCCCACCTATTTATAACATTAAATTAATTTTCATATGCAGCCAGATTATCATACTCATATTTCATCAACTTAATATTTAATTACATTACAATAGCAAACACAACTGGCCTATAAAGATGGTTAGTAGCAGACTGCTTGGACTTTGTAATCATGGGTGTTGGCTGGTGAAAGCAGCTGCTGGTCTACCTGGACATGATCAGAGAGAGCAAAGCCATTGGAGTGCAGTGAGCCAGCGTGTGTGGTTTACAGAGAGAACAGGAAGAGTTGGTTAATCTAAAAATTAATTGGAGGTTAAGGAAAAAGATTTTTTTAAATAAAAACGTGAAGAGGAGAAAGAGGGAAACATTTAGCCCTTAGTCAAAGACAATGGCTACATGTATTTTCAGCCTTAAGAAAGACGGCTGCCCTGATAACTACTCCTAAAACTACCCAGGGAATTTATCTGCCATAATATTCACTAGTTATCCCATAAGGAGAGAATGATACAGTGTTATGTCAGGCAATAAAAAATTGGGATGGTAGTAGAAAAAATAACCTCTAATCTCTTACAGTCACACACCGCAAAGGAAAATTTAGAGATTCAGCTAGAATTCAGTGACATTTACGCAAGCCCCCCCCCCCTTTTGTGTCTAGCTACTTCCTTTTCAACTTATCTCAGTTTCTGCTCCCTTCTACCACCATTTCTGCTTTGTCACATGTTTGTGTCTCTCCTACCTATTTTATTCTGCCACTTTTTTCTCTTTATTCTCATTTTATATTATCAATCCTTAGCTATTCTTAATATAAAAATATAATGTTTTAGTGTTTCTCAAAAGTTTTTATAATCTCTATTCAATGTCTTGGCAATTAATAGATTTTAATGAAATTCTTATTGACTCAATTATATGCTTCTTAGGGAAGGAAAAAGCTCTTACTTTTATAAAAGTGACCATTGATTAATTAATTAATTAATTTTCTATTATTAATTCTTTTCTCTCTTTTCTCTCTCTTTCTTTCTTTCTTTCTTTCTTTCTTTCTTTCTTTCTTTCTTTCTTTCTTTCTTTCTTTCTTTCTTTCTTTCTTTTGTGGTACTGGGGTTCCTGGAAGCCTTTTCTACCTCTGGGCTGCACTCCCAGACCTATTTTATATATTTTTTAAATTTGGAAGCAGGGTCTCTTAAGCCAGCGAGGCTGGCTCCGAACCAGCTTGATCCTCCTGTCTCCGCCTCCCAAGCGCAGGGATTACAAGTGTGCGCCACCACACCCAGCATTATTAATTCTTATTAATGTAAAGGTTTTAATTATGGTGTATACATTTCTTAAAATGTAACAATAATGATAATTATGATAATAGTGAAAATATCGATAAAAATTTTTACAAATCCTATAAATGCCAAGATTTGTCTGCTTTAGACACTATTTCAGTTCTTTATTATTTCAGAAAGGCAGTTACTCTTCCTGTTTCTATATTTATCTGTTTTATTCACACACATACACACACACACACACACACACACACATACATACACACACACACGTGCTTGTGTATAGGAGGCTCAAACACCTTGAAAAACACAAAGATGGAATTTGTATCATCTTATTAGTACAAAAACAATGAATAAGCCACACATTAATTTCAAGAAAAGTTTTGAGGATATAAGTTCTATTTTTATATTTGGACTTATAATTAACTGGTAATATACAACCATATCACCTATGATTTAGGACCAAATCCTTTTTTCCTCATGATAAAATGGCCTAGAATAACTGCTTTAAACTTAAATATTAAAATAAAAAATTAGATTGTGTTTAAGTTTAAAATTTGTTAGTTATGTGTTTTTTCTCTGGGAAAATGGATTTATCAAAATATATTTTTACTGTTTTCTTAGCATGGTCATAATATAATAAATGCATATTAAAATCCAGATAATTTAAAAATTCTTAATGTCTTACTAATTTGCATTTTTATAGAGTGCAATTTCATAGGTCAAAGAACCAGAAGGATTTTAAATTAAATTAGTTAAGAGAATTTTTATATCCTGATTTAGGTAGATATCTTTCTATTACTCTTATAAGATGCTTCCCATTGGCCTAGAAAATGTCCTTTAGTAACTTTCACTAGTTAAAAAAAAGTTTCCTTTGTTGTCCAGAGACCTCCCCACCAAACTCAGGCTCTTTCCTCATGAGCTACTCTTTTTCACTAAAAAGGTAAGCAGAAGGGCTTTTCCAGCAATGGAGTTCCCTTCTTTCTCTCTCTTTTGAAACTGATCTTGTCAGTCATCAGCCACTTCCTGTGTCCTCCAAAATAGTCACTTAAAGAATCTCATTTTCACATCCCTCAGCTGTAGCCAGGCCAGCTGAGTAGTCCAGAGTTTTCTCTTCTGACCTGGCCATTGCCATGCCCTGGATTTTCTCTTGGCCCCATACTCATCCTTCTATGCATCTGTGATGAGCTGCTTCTCTTGGGTGTGGGTCTGATTCTGGTTGATAGAAGGCCCGAGACTCCAGACTGCAGCTTCATCTCTTCCCTAACCACACTTTCTCAGGTGGCCTCTTTTATTTGTGGCTATAAATATACTCCATGTAATGGCAGCTTTACCCTTGACATTTCCCCTGAGCTTGACTATCTAATTGACTTCTCCAAATTATCATGTCCAAAAAAAGAACCCGCCCTAGCTTTTCCCTGTGCGGCAGTGATACTTTTCCAATTTTTGCATGTCTGCTGCATTTGTATCTTTCTCAGCTCAAATGTCACCTCCTCAGAGAGGCAGTTCCAAAAATGCACCTAATATTTTACTCTGCTCACCCCATCACACTCAGTCTCATTGTTCTAGTTTGTTTTTCTCATGGCTCATGTAGGAATGCAAAGGCTTACATATTAATGTGCTTTAATGACTCCTGGTGTTTTTAGTTTATGTATAGCAGAGCAGCATTGATAGATGATCAAAAATTCAGATTCCTTTTCTTTGAGCCAATGTAAAATTCTGTCTCTCAGCCTTCTGAATTTGGCCATGTGACTGGACGTGACCAAAGTCAGAGTAAGCCTCTTCTAGGCTTGGCCCCGGAATGTCTCTAGTGTGATTCTCTGCTGTTTTATAGCTGAAATCAAGGCCCTTTGAAAGTGGGAAGTTACACGATGAAAGCAATATGGATCTCTTAGTCAACCTTCTGCTTGGAGTATTTCTTAACCTTTATTAAGCTTTAATAGCCCAGACTAATATACTACATTTTGGTGCAATTAGATGATTTAGGCTATATAAAAGGAATGAAGAAAGATTGAAGGAATTATCACATTAAACAGAAATCTGTTGAGCACTCCTCAAGTACTATCCTGGACAATGAACTATCCTGGACAAATATCTGCTCCAGGATGTTTACTTTATTGGGAGGAAATAGCAAATAAACCAACAATGAACACACAAATGCTATAATGCATCTGATGGCCACAAGTTCTGTAGAGAAGTATTGAGGGAAATGGAATGCAGGTGGCTTCAGGATTAAAGAGAAGGCCGGGGCTTTTCTGAGAAGATGGCATATAATGAAAAGCCAAAGTAAGTGAGACAGTGAGACAGACAATGAACTAGAAAAAAAGTCAGAGTTAGAAGGAACAGTAAGTATAAAGCCCTTGAGGTGAGAGCATGCCCAACACGTTCCAGGAACATCCCAAGTATGTTATAAACAGAGTAAGCAAGTTTAGAGAACAGGAGGAGAAAGGGGAGTTAGGAACCTGGGAGTCAGAGGAAGTCTGACATGAGGCCTAATAAATCATAGTGAAGAAAGAGGACTTTGAGTTCTATTCTGATGACATTGGAAAGCCATGAGAGGATTTTGAATACAAGAGTTATACTATTTGACATGCATAAAAATAACACCTCTAACTGCTTTGTGAAAATTAAACTGCTATAGGGGCTAGGGGTAGAAATTGACACGAACTAGGAACAATTTGTATAATAGAAGAGAATTAGAAAGACTGGCTAGGCTAAGATTATAGTAATAAGAGAGGTTAATACTTGATTAAATTTTTGTTATTTTTGGTAGGAGATTCAACAAATTTTCTGGTAGGTTGAATATAGGGCAAAAGAAAAAAAGGGTTTCAGAATGACTCCAAGGTTTTTGGTCATAGCAAGTGAAGAATAAGGTGAGCCTTAACTTAGATGGCAATGTTGAAGGAGGGGTAGGTTGGAATAGGAATCTGGCTTATTAAGTTTATTATGATTATTAAACTCCCAAGAGGACTTAACTGTGGATGGGATACCATTGACAGCTGTGTGTGGCCCAGTGGGTAGTTAGGTTCATGTCAGTACTGTCTCAGGCCTGCCCACTGAAACAGACCCTAGAATAAAGCAACCAAGCAGCATTTAGTGTATTAAAGTGGACATTATACAAATTTAAGCTTTTTTAATGTGGGAAATACAAAGTTTGACTTTTTTATTGTTTTGCTAATAAATTATGGGTTTTTATGAGATAAAAAGTTGACCTTTAAATTAAATGTTTATTACAATTATACTTATTGACATTTTAAAATATATACTTATAATAATCTTGAATTATGTTTGTAATTTTTATAATGTTTACATCTCCCTAAAATAAACAAGCTACATATTAAAGCAAAGTATGCATTTAAATTTTGAATTGTCAAAAAAAAAGTACTTGCAATTCCTTGAAACTTCAAGAGAATTATCCTTAGAAAGTTAATAATTACATGCAGTTTAAAGTATTTATAATGATGATTCATATGTAGGGTACAGAATAATTGAAAACATTTTCTGTAATACAATGATATATTCTGCCCATTTCATAATTTACTATCATAGTACTAAGGTATTCAGCTAGTTTCCATTAAATAATGATACAGTAATATTTATGCCATTAACTTTTAAGTAAAAAGATGTGCATGACTTTACAGTAAATGTAAACATTCATTTTAATGAGCTATTTATTTTGGGGGGTGTTGCATGAGTAAATACATCATCTAATTAGTAGATTAGATTTTCCATTGATTTCAGATTGTCTTCAGTGCCCTTGCGTTTATCTTTCTGTAACTCTAAATTAGTTTAGACACTTTGGGTTTGTTTAGCAGCTGTCATTTTCCAGAAGGTGTCCTGATTTGTTTTTTGGTCAACTTGTAGCTAAAATTATTGAAGGTCTTTCACATTGGTCACAGATGATGCGTAAAGGATTTTTAATTCTAGTGCTTCATAGACTCATTGAGAGACCGACAGTTGCCCTTCTGGGGCAATAACCATTCTTCACTCTCTTTTAATTATCTAGATCCATAGTAATAACCACAGTGACCTACAAGAAGGTATTGTTGCACATATTATAATTATATATAGCAATTATGTGTAGTGCCAACAATGCATAAAAATCCCACCTATTAACTAAGCTTGTTAAAATATGAAACTATGATCATCTTTCTTAGGATATAATTTCAGTTTTGAAAACCCAAGACATTTGGTTTCTGCATAAAACTTTTTCTGGAGTGTATTATTATGATAAGGTAGGTCTATTTCCATGGAATGGCAGTACATTAATAATATTCCAGCAAATATAGAAAACACTACTCACTCCATCTTCTTTTGTTGCATGCTGGTATTTCCTATTATCTACTGTGTAATAGAAAGGGAAATAGGAGTTCAAGGCGAAGGTTAATCTTTATAATGTAGAATGTCAAGAAAGGTTGTTTAGGACAGGTACCAATGCACCTCTTGTTTTCTTTGACAGTTTATTTCAAACTACATTATATTAATAAACACTCATAATTTTGTTTAAATAACTAGAAGTGGCAAGATTAGATGAAGTATGGGTAATAAGTAGTTCCAGTAATTTCTGATGTTATTTGATGGGGCGCCTCACTTAAACTTGCTAAGGATTTTTCTTTTATCTATTTTAAATCAAAGCATATGGAATGGTATGCCATAACTTTTTTCTTGTTATTCACAATTATATGATAAATGGGTTGTAAATAGTGCTTGTGCTGATAAATCTAAATCTTAATTTTGGAAATCTCTCATATGACGATCACTATAACAATATTGTCATACTGGTTTTATGTCACTAATTTTTTCATATTAATAGCGTTTTTATAATCCAATAGAAAGTAATACAACTTTTTATTAGATATATACACTCAACACACATAACAATATTTATGCTCTGAATTTTTTTTGGGGGGGGTTTATTAATTTATTTTTTAAATTGGTGCATTGTAGTCATATATCAATCACATTGGAGTACAAGACTTGAGAGGATATACAAGCACACATCATCCAATTAGCCCTCCTCCAGCCCCCATCCCATTACCTCCCCCTCCCTATATCCCACGCTTCTTTGGTGATTTACTTTGATACATTTGTTTATGTACCTCCTGCGTTTTAAAGAGGCTCCGTCCTCCAGTATTACATACCCTCTGATTGGTCACATTAGTTGCTTCACTATAGGGCCCTTTCTATAGCTCAACCTCTTCCTGTTGCCCTTTTCCTCCTAGTTATTGCTGATTAAGAGAAGCATCTGATTTATATTTTCTGCGATATTTCTCTGTGCATGCAGCGTTGCAAGTACCAATCCCACTCTTGATGGTCCCAGTAGTGGCCTGGCTACTCAGTGGACTGATCCAGACCTCACTGGCTCAAGCAACTGCCTTGCCTCATCGGAGGCCCCAGTTTTGGTCTCGCTGGCCCCTGCACCGGTCTAACCCCTAAGCTGGCTTTGGTCCCGGCCTTGGAGGCCGCAGGAGTGAACTTGCCTCACGCCAGGCTCTGATGCTGCCCATTGGCCCCTACACTGGCCTAACCCCTTGGCAGGATTCCAATCCCAGCCTTGGAGGCCCCAGCATCGGCCTAGCCTCATGGCAGGCTCCGATGCCGGCCTCACTGGCCCCAGCACCGGCCTAACCCCTCGGCAGGCTCTTATCCTGGCCTCGGAGGCCCCAGTACTGGCCTTGCCTCAAGGCAGGCTCCAATCCTGGCCTTGGAGGCCCCAGCACCGGCCTTGCCTCACAGCAGGCTCAGATGCCGGCCTCGCTGGCCCCAGCACCGGCCTAACCCTTTGGCAGGTTCTTATCCTGGCCTCGGAGGCCCCAGTACCAGCCTTGCCTCAGGGCAGGCTCTGATCCTGGCCTAGGAGGCCCCAGTACCGGCCTTGCCTCACGGCAGGCTCCGATGCCAGCCTCACTGGCCCCAGCACCGGCCTAACCCCTCGGCAGGCTCTTATTCCGGCCTCGGAGGCCCCAGTACCAGCCTTGCTTCACGGCAGGTTCCGATGCCGGCCTTGCTGGCCCCAGCACCGGCCTAACCCTCCGCAGGCTCTTATCCCGGCCTCGGAGGCCCCGGTACCGGCCTTGTCTCATGACAGGCTCCAATGCCGGCCTCACTGGCCCCAGCACCGGCCTAACCCCTTGGCAGGCTCTTATCCTGACCTCGGAGGCCCCAGTACCGGCTTTGCCTCATGGCAGGCTCTGATGCCGGCCTCCCTGGCCCCAGCACTGGCCTAACCCCTCAGCAGGCTCCGGTCCCGTCCTCGGAGGCCCCAGCACTGGCCTTGTCTCACGGCAGGCTCCGATGCCGGCCTTGTTGACCCCAGCACTGGCCTAACCCCTCGGCAGGCTATTATCCTGGCCTCGGAGGCCCCAGTACCGGCCTTGCCTCACGGCAGGCTCCGATGCTGGCCTCGCTGGCCCTAGCACCGGCCTAACCCCTCAGCAGTTTCTGGACCCAACCTCGGAGGCCCCAGCACAAGCCTTGCCTCATGGCAGGCTTCCATGCCGGCCTCGCTGGCCCCATCATTGGTCTAACCCCTCGGCAGGTTCCAATCCCGGCCACAGAGGCCTCAGGAGTGGCCTTACCTCACAGCAAGCTCCGATGTTGGCCACTGGCCCCGGCGCCCACCTAACCCCTCAGCAGGTTCCGATCACTGTCTCTGTGGTTATTATTTCAAAGGTTCCAGTTGTAATGTATCAGATCTCTGCCTCCCCTGAGTATTGGCCACTGGCATTGCCACTGCCTCCACCATTTCAAATCCTTCCCAGGCTCTTTTTCCACTCTGAATGTTTTCCAGTGTTCCTAAGCATGCGTGATGGTAGCATTCGACATTTGGTGTAATTTCTCCAAAAAAATAAAGTTAGTAAGATCCGGTTTCTGCTTCTCCTGAATACAAGTCTCCACCACCATTGCGGAGAACTCTTTCAACACCGCATTTCTCCTTGGTCTCCGCTAAACTCTCTCCTTACAGGTGATGTCTGAGATTCTTAACAATATAGAGAAATAGCAGTCCTCTTTCACGGTGAATTTTTCCTAAGTTCCAGCGCATTTAGATAAGTTTTGTCTGTATCTCCAGTGTCCTGGCATCCATAACGGCTTTTTACCTCCTCTCCGATATTTTTCTTTATCTTTTTCTGTTCTGGGCCCGGTTTCTCCAGGGGTCTGGTGTGCTACTCGTAGTTCGGCTGGGGCCCAGACGCTTTCTGTTGGTCTCTCTGTCTCTAGTCATTTTATTTCTATTGGAATTTCTCATCTCTGCTATGATCATGATAATCTTTCTAAAATGAAGATTTTTAACTCTCGGGGTCTTGTTGAGGAAGCTTCTACCTGTCTTATCTGCTGGAGTGTTGGAACCATTCTATCCTCTAGTAGCTTCACAGTCTCTGATCTTCCAGATCTTCCATCGATCTCAAACTGACTCCTGTGCAGGGTGAGAAGTTAGGATTTAGTGCCATTTTTCTACAAATGGACGACCAGTTTTCCCAACACCAGTTGTTGAGGAAGTTGTTTTATCTTCAACGTATATGTCTATCTTATTTTTGCTTTAAACCTTTGATTACCTTCCAAGCACTGAAGACACATCTGGCTCTTCCCAGTGTAGCTCCAGCCTGTGTTTCTAGTTTCATAAAGGGGCACTGGAGTCAATAACATCCTTCCTTTTGTTTATAAATTGACATGTTTCTTTGACTGAAATGCATTTTATCTCTTTTTTTTTTTCTATTTGCAAATACTCAAGCAACCTAAAGTATATTCTAATCCCTGAAACAAATCTTTTTTTTTTCTTTTGGTACTAGATACATAATACGGAGGATGCATAGTTTAGGGACCCACAAAACATCCCATTGAAACCCAGTAGTTTATTTATGAATTTATGTCTCCCAAAACCCAAGAACTCTTGAGGACACAAATCATAAAAATATTCTGTATATCTGTAGTTCTATAGCCAACTTAAAAATGTGGTATCTACTTATACCCTAGGTATCAATCCATGTCAAAATGTCCTTTAAAATAAATTTAGCTTTATAAACACTACTCTTAAAGTGGCTAGATTTACCTCCTTCATGTTCACAAGGTGTAGTTCCTTCAGATTCTTCAAGAAGTGTACAAGAAGCCCCATTAATACCACCTGCTTTATTTGCCTAACTTTCTAGGTTTTAGTCTTGATGGTTGGTATCCTTAGCAGTCGTCTCCCCATTCTCCTTTGTACTCCTTTCAGTCTATAGACATCTATTTTTTGTTTGTTTGTTTAGGTATCCCTAAAACTCTCACTGGATTCCTGAATCTGCTGTTTTTTCTTACATATTTGGCCTTCTTGACCTGATTCTGAATCTTTACACCCAACTAGCACTTATCTTCAACTTGCTAATTTTGAAACCTAGGCTTTCACTTCCTCATCTCCCAGTTCAATGCTCTCCCTATCTAACCAGAGTTTCTTGGCACTCTGTTTCACATTATTCTCTACTTGGGGAGTGAGAATATACCTGACAAATATTGAAAAATGTTTTTTTGGGGAAACTGACAACAAATATAAATTTAGAATATTGTATCTCTAGAGTAAATTCATGGGCATATAATTTTTTAATTGATAAATATGTAAGAAAGAAAATTTAGCATCATAGAGACTTTTGACATATGAATGTTAGGAATGTGGGGAATGAACTGGAAAAATGTTGTTAAAAATCTCACCTTTCTAATCAGATCAACAATGAGGAGGACGGGCACTGATTTTGTCAAGGCCAAGGGTACAATTGCTAAAACTTGGAGCTTTTTATAAGAGGCTAATGAGTGGTCTTGAAATGAGACATAATTTTTCTCCTTTGTATACTTAATTCAGTGGTTTTATATTTAAATTTGTATCATGTACCATAAAAATTGAGGAAGAGAGATGAAAGAGAGCGAGAGCTATTTATTTCTGTGAATCATTTTATCTTTATTCTAGTATGATCTGGAGACCCTTTATTGATGATTATGGACCTAGGAGAAACAGGACAAATGGAGTCCAGAAGCTGTCACATTAGAGAATACAGATTAAAGAGTTTACATGTGCCTGGAATGTTCCTTTTGCATATTTTCCTCAGAACAGGGTAACAGATGCCCGTACAAAGATCTTGGCCTCCTAGTTTCCAAATAGTTCCAGCTCCTAATCACATCAGAGTAATTTTGGGATGAAGAAATCTATTTAAACAATGTATACATCGAGGGTAATAAAGTACATGGTTTATGAGAGAGAATTGTAGGCTTTTCCTACACAAAGTGTAGGTAACTTTGTGGAAGGAGGAGAGACCTTTTTCATGGGAAAAAAGGTAACTATTCTTTTCCAATCTCAATATGAAGTTCTACACTCAACATTTCCAAGGTAACTTGTATCTGTAGTTCTTAAAGATGCAACTGACAAGTTCTACAACTTTCATGTTTTTATGCTAAATTGGGCTAATATCGATGATTTCTTAAGGAGTCTAACAAGTTTCCCTTTGGTGATAAGTATTATTTACCTCACTTAAGTAATACATGGAACATTTTTCAAACTGGCAGTATTAACCACATGAGAAATTGTAATCTAGAAATCTAGAAATAACTTACTTGCATTTTATGTACATTAATGCTTCAGGAAACCCAAATAACTTAGCAAAACTTGGTGGGAAAAATACATGTATTTATAACATTTTCTAGTATTTCTTCCTTACATTTTCTCATGTAAAATATTATTGAAAAATTGACATGATAATGCCAACAATTTTCTTCAGAAGTAGTTGGATGTGGTTCATCTTAACAGCTACTATGTATGTATGTATGTATGTATGTATGCATGCATGCAGAGTGTGTTACTGAGGATTGAGCCCAGGGTCACTGTACCTCTGAAATACAACATCAGCCCTATTTTTTATTTTTTAAAATAAAGAAAATGGGTCCTACTAGGTTTACTAGAGTCTTACTCCTTGCTGAGGCTATCCTCCAACCTGTGACCTTCCTGTCTCAGCCTCCCAAGTAATGAGATTGCAGGCATGCAACACAACACCTGGATATCCTACTCTTTATTTAAACAGTGACTGAGAAATGAATATTATGAATTTCTCATGATAATTTTGAGACTCTTTCTTTTGTGTAAAGTGTACTGAAGTTCATTAAATCTAGTTATTCAGAACATAAAGTTGATTATGCTTTTTCTTTTATGCTAAGCAGGGAATATATATTTATTTTAATGTTTTTTAAAGGGATTCTTTTTTTTGTCTTTTTGGAACCAGGGATGGAACACAGAGCGCTATACCTGCAAAGCAGGCGTTTTGCAACTGAGCTATATCCTGACCCCTTATTTTAATGTTTTTAAATGCTGAACTTCATACTGATTCTTAGTTACTCAGATAATTTTATTGATTTTCATCTTTGCTCCTTGTTATCTTGTTATTCACCCATTTTTCTTTTTTAAAAAGAAACCAATAAGAGAGAAATCCTAAAAACTTTTAATTAATAGATTTAGATACTGAGTCAAATGAGGTCTTAGGCTGTTAATAAAGTGATTTAAGAATTACAAGCCTGATGTGGTGGCACATGCTTGTATTCCAGTTCTTGAGAGGCTGAGACAGGAGGATCACAGGTTGGCATCAAGCTTCAGCTACTTAATGAGGCCCTCTGCGATGCAGTGAGACCCTGTTTCAAAATAAACAATACAAAAATAGGGCTGGGGATGTAGCTCAGAGGTACAATGCTGCCAGGTTCAGTCTGCACTACTGCAAAAATAAAAATCACATAAATACATTTAATTTTGCTTAGTTATTTCCAAAGTGCCTTTTCATTTAATAGTGGCTTTTACCACAGAAATGAGCATAATAAATATACCTTTTTTCCCAGAAGTTAAATCTTTTATACAAGGCACCATGGCTAAGACTTATGTTTTGTTTTGTTTTGTTTTTAACTTGTTTTATGCTACCACAAAGGCAATGTTACATTTGGCTCTGCAAGGTCCTCCAAAGACTTGTGAGTTGAAAGCTCAATCCCCAGCACAGCAATGTACAGGGGGGATTAGATCTCTACATGTTACTCTGATCTTATACTTGACCTGTTCCATTGCCTGGCTCTTGTCTGAATAGACTATTGGGAGGTGGTGGAAACTGTACAGAGGAGGAGCTAATTGGGGGAAGTAGGTTATGGAGTGTGTCATGGAAGGGAGTATCTTGTCCAGGACCCTCCCCCTTCCTGGCAGTGATGAAGCGAACAGTTTAGTGCCTGCTCACCCTTCTCCCATAAAGCTCTGCCTACCGCATGCCCAGAAACAATGCAGTCATCTGCCCGTTGCTTGGAAACTCTGGAACCCTGAGCCAAAAGAAGGCAATTTCTTAGGTAGTTTATCATAGAGACAAAAAGCTGACTAATGCACTCATGTAGCCAAAAGTATAAAATTTGAAATAGTAAGCTAAATAAAACTATGGCTCATGAACATGTTTACTAGTCAGTCTTTACTTTAGAGGTCAGCTCACATTTGAGCCTAAATCTCAGATAATGCTACTACAAAGATCACAATGAATATTTATCAAGAAGTTGAGCTGATCATAGTAAAGGCTTCTCACAGTCTCTTTTTATCCTCATGAAAAATCTTTAATATGGCAATATTATTTACCAATTGTAATAACAAATGATCTGAAATTTTGAAATGATTGGTGCCTTATTATATATTGATTGTTTTATTTGCTTCATCTATCATTCCAACTATTTTTTAATTAAAAGATATAACTTTAGAGCTGGGCGTGGTGGTACACGCTTGTAATCCCTGCACTTAGGAGGCGGAGACAGGAGGATCACGCAGGTTCGAAGCCAGCCTCTCCTCGCTGGCTTAAGAGACCCTGTTTAAAATAAAAATATAAAAATAGGTCTGGAAGTGTAGCCTGGAGGAAGAAGGGCTTCCAGGAACCCCAGTACCACACACACACACACAAAAAAGATATAACTTTAGGGAAACAAGGTAAATTAGTGGTTTTAATTAAAAGTACCAGCAAGAACTGAATTGTGCTCAAATGCTGGACATACTACATGCTAACCCTTGATGCTGGTTTGGTTACTTAACCTATTTATGTTCTATTTCTTCATGGTAGCTTTGTGACCTTGGACAAATTATTTAGCCTCAATTTCTTTGCCTGAATTATTCTTATACATACCCCCAAAGATTGTTGTAATGTTTAAATAAATGAATATCTAATCTATTACATGGTAAATACCATATATAAATGTTTCTTAGTAATAAATAACTCGAAGGTCTAAATAAAATGGCTAAATTATATCACTCTGATGGGAAATTACTACAGGTTAAAAAAATCATATTTTTTGCATAAGGATTATTTCTTACCTGAAGCTGATAGAATTTTATACTGAGAAGTTTTCAGAAATTTCTTAGAAATTTAGTCCTATGAACTTTAGAATGTAAACATTTTTTTAGATTATTTACTTGGATAAATTTAAATTTAGAAATTAAGAAATATAATTTTATTTTAATCCAGAGAAATAAAAGCAGTCACTAATATTCTACATTGTCAAAATGTATTTAAAGGAGTTTAAATATACCCTAAATCAAACAGGTAGAATAAGATGATTTAATGTAATTAGCTGAGAAATGGCAAAAGAAAAATAAAACAATGACAGTTTATCATTCATAATATATATCAAGTGACAACTAACCGTTTGCTAAAGCATAATTTTGATGCTTTTAGTTATCACTTATTTAAAAAATATCTACCCTTTTAACATGATTATCTTTAGAATCGCTGGAAAGAAGATATGGGGTGGGGGATTCAGCCTTTGCTCTCAACCTATAATAGCCCTTGATAAAGCTTCTGCTCACCTTGGAAGCTGACACACCTGGCTCTGGGATTCCACCTACCCCGTTTGATTTGAACCAGATAACACCACTTTGTTCTGAAGGACCTTCAAAGAGTGTTCACAGGGAGAATGCAACCCCCTTTTTCATATTTTTATTGATGCTGTGTAGTCTCACATCATAATGTATTTCATAAGATAATGACGTCCACGTACACAGCACTTGGTGGGCTTTGGCTCCCTCCCTCCCCACTTCCCCCTTCCCCATTCAGGATATTGAGATTGGCTTGTTATTCTCATATATGCACATAATGTCAGTGCTAGTGTTTACTTCATTAATGCTCCCTCTTCCCCTTTTCCAAGCCTATCCTAGACCTGGCTCCACTGCAGTTTCTCCTCCATTATCTGAAATCCCTATGGTATAACTATTACCCTTTAGGGCCTGTAAATGAGAGAAAGCATATGACCTTTCACTTTCTGTGACTGGCTAGTCTCACTTAACATGTCCTCTAGGTCCATCCATTTTCCTGCAGATGACATAGTTTTGTTTTTCTTGACTGGCGAGTAGAATTCCTTTGAGTGTATATCACATAATTTTGTAATCCATAAGATCTCTTAAGGAGGCTCATAAGCCCTTTTCTTATTATGGTCCTTGTTTTCCTTTCCAATTCTCTGTCCTTACTCTCTATTCTCCAAATGCGTCAGCAAAGAGACCTTTTCAAAACTCAGGGCTTAACCCCACAACAATAGATGACCTTTCGTCACTGCTGGGTTTAGCCAGGCAATGCTGCTAGGCATGGCTCTGCTGAGGCCACTCACTCCAGCATGGTCCCTCAGCCACAGGTGCAGCCTGTGGCGTCAAGTTCAAGGGAACTTACTTATGGGTTTGATGTCTCAGTCCCCTTTTCTTCCCCTGCTCTGCATGTGATGTCTCCTCTAGACTTTCTTCATAAATTCTCCCTCTTTCTTTTTTTCTCTCTGGATTTTCTTATGGTTTGGTAGCTGTAAAGAATTCCAAAGAGTGCTAGTCATTATTTTTTTTACATCAATTATATATTGCAGTTATACATTTAATATATGAATATCTGAATTTTCTATTAGCTTCTTGGCAAAAGGACCAGGCCTTCTTTATTATAGTATTTTAGTGGATAATCTAGTCTTTGACAACATAGTTGACATGCAAATTATGTTTATTTGATGAATGAATGGAATGATTCTTAGAAAAAGGTGAGTCTGCAGGGGTTTTATTTTTGTTTGTTTGTTTTGCCAGTTATATGCACTAGAGATGGATCGTATTTGAAGGATTTTTAGGCTCTTTTAACATAACGCTAGCCACTTTCTCAGCCTTTGACATTTTTCTCTTAAACATAATACATGCTTCATGGCATTTTAATAGCACATATATACTTCATACCTGTTTATATATCTTGAAATTTTGGAAGGCCATTAGTCATTGTAAGAGCTACTATTCTGTCCCCTACTCTGACCCTCTGGGACAAGATTGCTCTCACTGAAGTGAAGATTCAGGAGTCAGGCAACAGGGGGGGGATGTTGGAATGGTGATTCCTTGAGAAAGGAGGGGCTTGAGCTCTGCTCTCCACCTGTGTTCTCTGTGGACCTTACTGTACACAATGCTTCATTTTGGATCTCTTCATTACATTTCTTAAAAATGCCATCTTGGCCTACTATCTTAAAATTTGCCTTGAGTTGGATGTGTTGGCACATACCTGTAATAATAACACTTGGGAGGCTGAGACAGGAGGATCACAGGTTCAAAGTCACCCTTAGCAACTTAGGGAGGTCCTCAGCAACTTAGTGAGATCCTGTTTTCAAATAAAGAATAAAATAGAGATGGAGCTGTATACCCCTCGTTGAATCCCCAGAACCACACACACACACATACAAATGTACCTTAGTGCCATTTTACTAATGTACCTTAGAGTCAAATGTACTTTTAGTGCCATTTTAGAATATTAGGCAGTGGAGTGAAGCGGCTACTACAGTTGCTCCTCATCATCCTTTACCCCCAGTCTGGTACAACCCATAATATCACCTAAATATTTTGAGATTGACTTTGTGGAGAAATCTTGTGGACAGGCTGAGCAGCCATTTGTGGACACTGTAAGGGCTGATGCGGAAAAAAATGAGTTCAGAGGCTTCTGACTTCTATAGTTTGGGGGAAATTTTCTTTAGCTCAGTGCTAGGCTTAAAGATGAATCATAAGCAAGAACAACTTTAAGATAAGGAATAAAGTTGGTAAATGAAAGTGAAATAGTAGAACATAGAAGTGTTAAGAGTTTAAAATTAAGTACATTAATTGTGTCAATAGAAACAAAAATATACTTAACTCAATTAAGGAAAAACTTGAAGAAATAAATATGGGCGGTAATAAAATAAATCTGTAGGTTAAAAGCCTGATGGTAGAAGCCAATGAATAAAAGTCTTAAACTAGAACATTAAAAAAAATGGCTTGCAGTGTAAAAATGAAGACAATTAGGGGTGTTTTCTTTATATGGTTTACAAATAAAAATATAAGTTAAGAAAGATAAAGATCGGGTAAAAATAAAAATAATAGATATAGTGATCCACTTGAAATTTGATAACAGGAGCAATTTAGACCACCAGCAAAACCAAATATTGGAAATACCAAAATAATGGCAAGTAGCTGGGCTATAAAATTGCATATTCTGTAAAGATCTAAGAAACATAACAAGGTAGAAAAGTGACAATAATAGGGCATATGTAAATAGTCCAACCTATAGGCCAAGGAGACTGGGTTCTGGCTCACTGACCCTTTGGACACGTTGGCGATTAACATGTGTGCAGGAGTCTCTGAGCAGAGAGCCCTGACTTTGTGCTCCAACTGTCAGCAGTAAACAATTCAGGCCCTTCAGAATAGTTGGTGGTGTCAGTGTGCTCTCTGCCTCACAGTCTTTTCCCCTCAGACTTGCTTCAGTATCAAGATAAACACTTACTTCTTTTTGAGAAGAGCATTTAAGTGCTAGCATATATTCAAAGTATCATTGATGTTATTGGCATTTCAGTATTCATTATCATTTAAAACAGCAAATGTTTTGTGTCAACATAGGTATATCTTTCTGTTTGACAACTGTGACCTTTCATTTCACCTGCATTGTACAGATTATATAGATAATGGAGATTTAAAGATTGTTGTTACAGAAATGGATATGGGATATCAATTTCAAATGTACAGTGTCAAAACCAATAGCTGCAGTGGAAATGAGATTTATGTGTGAACGACTTACTTGTTTTACATAGTTATAGGGTTTTTAAGGATCTGTTTCTTCTTTTTAAATTATTTGTGATACTGAGTAAATTTTGCAATATAGTCAGCTCTCTGCAGCTCTGAGTTTTATATCCAAAAATACAACTAACTGAAAAGAAAGGTCTATGTCGGTTGCATCTGTACTGAACACATAAGACTTTTTTATGTCATTTTTCTCTAAACAATACGACAACTGTGTATAGCATTTACATTGGATGAGATATTATAAGTAATATAGAAATGATTTAAAGAGAAAAATATGCATAGATTACATGAAAATACTGCACCATTTTATATAAAGTTTTGAGCATCCATGGATTGTGTATTTGTGGGGTGTCCTGTATACAACCCTTGTGAATATTGAGGGAAACCTGGACTAAATCCTTGCTGTATACTTTGTAAGACTTATTCTATAATACAAATGCATTTATTGTCTTTTCTTGTATTTTGAAAGACTGTATAGTTATGTTAGTATTACAAATATTGAGTTTTCAATAATATTGTAAAATATAAACTACTATTTGTTTTGCTGTTTATCTGATTAATGCAAAGGAATTGATGATGACAGTTTTAATTTCAAAGAGAAATTGATTAGAATTACATAATCAGCAGTTCAGTAACTTTCTAAGTTTAGAGAAAATGATGTTTGTGTAAGTATATTATTTTTTAAATTGAAAATACAATAATTCTTTTGTTTCCTTATTAAAATAATATATACTCACCTTTATTTCATCCTTCAAATACCAAAACTAGATAAAGACTATCAACACACTGGGTAACTATTATCCATTTAAAAAGCTCTTCCACACCTTTTCCTGCACATCTAGTATCATATTATAAAAGTATTTTGAAACTCATAGTTAAGACCCTGTAAATATTCTTCTGTATTAACTATTCCAACCTTGTTTACATAACAGACTAATGTTAATATTAATCAATATAGTAACTTTTTATCATTTTATTATTTTACAGAGACAAATGTGATATATTTTACATAGACCATTCTGTATTTTCCTATCTGTGTTAAAAATCCTTTAATATATTTCTGTGGTTAAATTAGCTTATAGAATTGAACTACAACCTATTTTTATGAATTTTCACTTACTACTCATGCTTAATTTAAGTAAATAAGGACACTAGAAAAAATGAGTTCTTGATTAAATAATAAACATTTTTATATTATGTATTATGTATAAACATCTAATTATCTTTATGTCAGTGACTTTTAGGGCATTTATTTTCTTTTATCAAAATATATGTTGGCATAAATATTGGAACACTCCAGTATAAATATATCATATATATTTGATAATTTCAGGGTAAAATAAATGAATTTGCTAACCAAATTTGTATAATGTATTATAAAATTGTGTAATATATAGATGTATATATATATATATATATATATATATATATATATAAATATATTTAAAAATCGAGCCGATTCATTCTGAGTATATGAAGATGTGTTTCATGAACTTAAAGTAAAGACACATCGTGCCTCCCTAAGTTCCCTCTGTGCCTTTTTCACATATGAGCCCCTCCACAGTCACTCAAGTTCGTGATAATTCGAAACATTTCTGCATCTTAATTCCCACCCTCATCTAAGTTTTCTCCACACTAAGGCCCTTACTAAATAACTTTTCTGATGAACAGTTTAAATATTATTTATTGGCTGGGCCATGATGAAATCCCATTTACCACAAGTAATATTGGTTGGAAAGCTGGAAGTAGGAACAACTTCAGGTCATGCTTGATTTGCTATTTTAAAGATATTGCCAGGTACCCAATTTCTCTCTTTTCTATTTTGTCTTTGGATGTTTCACAATCTCATCTAGGGAAAGAGAGAGAGAGAGAGAGAGAGAGAGAGAGAGAGAGAGAGAGAGAGAATATGACAATTCTATTGCTGTGAATTTCAGCAAATGTCTCGTTATGTTTCATGGGCTGACTTAATTAAATGCCACAGCAGAATTGAAAGTTGTGACCAGTGAAAATGACTACTATATAGACAAACAGTTATCAGGCTCTACACTAGAGGTGGGGATGGCATCATCAAACTGTCTGCATAACTAAGAGTAATAGAACGTGCTGATGGTATGAGAGTATTAACAATGAATTTAAAAAGTTTGGTTATTGTTATCAGAAAAGGAATGATACCAAACAAGTGTCTCTGTACTGTGTAAGATTTCTCCACTCTTAGGCTTATTTAATAATCAGATAGTGCTAACTGATCTCCTTTTCCCTAAATTATAGTATAACCCCTATATCCAAACTGGTGTCTCTGAGTGTTTGCACCATTATGTATTTGGAAGGTTCTGTTCTTGTCATAGTTAGCACTGTGTAGTAGAAAATCATGTTGGGTATTGAGCATTCAACCATTTCATTGCACTGGGGGGGCCAGACACAGTGGCACATGCCTGTAATCTTGTACTTGAGAAACTAAGACAGGAGGATCACAGATTTGAGGACAGCCTCAGCAATATAGCAAGATTTTCAGCCACCTAGCAAGACTCTGTTTTAAAATAAAAAAATAAAATGGGGCTGGAGGTGTATCTTGGAGTTATAGTGTTCTCAGGATGTTTTAGAGATTAAATGAAATGGTCTACATGATCGTGCCTGACATAAATTCTTTGAATTTGATATATGCTTAGGCGATGTCGGTCTTTTGAGTCTGTCTATTTGGAATAGACAGTTCTCCTCCTTAGCAATGCTGTCTGTCACCAGAGACAGGGTCTCCGTTACCTATAACTATAACTTTAAGAGATCCTCTATCTACTAATGCAGGTTTCTAAATTGTACCACATCTACTGAAAATTATCTTTGATTACCAGTGCTATTGAACTGGAGCCTGGGTTAATCTGTGAGCAGAATGACTTGTTCTACCCACTGAATCCCTGCCACCATCTGTTTTCCATCCCCTTAGGCTCCAACCTGTGTGATGCTAGATGACAGATCTATTTTCAGTTCTAACTATTCTCTATCCTTTCATCTTCCACTAAATAAACACCCATAAATCAATAGTGCATTGTAAAACATGACAGTTTTAGGTAGAGAAGTTGATTACTCATTTGGCTGGAGCAAGGTTTTCAGGTAAAATAAATGATTTACATTTTAAACTTACTAAATGGAAACAGTATCCATCACATTGTGTGCTTTGCTCTGGTAATTTAAATGATAAGTAAGGCTAATAATTAGAAGTCCCATAGCCTTTGATTGACTAATGTTGATATTTTCTATAAATATTTCCAGAAGAGTAGACTGAAATAATTTATGATATCATAAACATGTTTCATAAATATCTCAGAGAGATTAACTATTACTTATTAACAAACCCTTGCATGACATCTTTGGTGCATTATTAGAAAATATAGGGCAAAAAAGGAAAAGAAGTAAGTAGTTTTATATATCCATCCATTTATCTTTCCTTCCTTCCTTATCTATTGATGGACTATAAATAGAAAAATGTTAGCAATGGCTCTCTCACAAGTAGAACATATATTTATCATTAATGTTGTTGTGGTGAAATGTGTTTGGTGTGTGAGGGGAGAAGTAATCCCCCCCACAACCACACAAACAGAAAAACCATGGATTCTTATCCTAAGCTAAGAATAAATATGCATAGCTTGGACAGTTGCTGAAGATTTAAAGAAGTTTATTAAAAAGATAGAAATACAGGATATAGTTACAGCCATGTGCTTGAGAGAGGGGCACAAGGGGGCAATTCAAATGGAATATACCAGAAGAACTCCAGTTTACTGAGTGTTTTTATCCTGACCAAGTCTACAGCAGGTCCTTTGATCTGTAGATATCTCTAGCCCTATCTCTAGCCCAGTCTCTGTTGTCTCCAGAGACTGGGGGGGGGGGGGGGGGGCTGGCCTGCCTCCAAACACAACCCTCTACACCTCTTGTTCCATCCCCCAAGATGTGTGAAATTGTTTCTCCAGGATCAGGATCTGGGATTTCTTCAGATTTCCCTTAGGCGATTTGTTTATCTTCTAGAAATGTAAAGAACCCTCTTTTCTGGCTCTGGCTTTCTTTCCTTCCCTTTAGAAATGTAAATTACATGTCCCTCCTTTCTGCTAGCCCTAGCTTTCTTTAGTATACATTATATATTTTCAAAATTGAAAATCTTTCCCAATACTGACACATTAATATATTTTAAAACCTCTTCCCAATACTAGTACTAATGTGTCAGTTGTCTATAACCCAAAGTTAATAAAGTGCTGATTTGTTTTTTATTTAATTTATATGCCTTGAATGAAAAGTAAAATAAAAAATGTCTTATTTTTATTTTTTGTGGTACTGGGGATTGAACTCAAGGCTGCTATAAAAGGAAGCTGCACCCCCAGTCGTTTTTAGTTTTTATTTTGAAACAGGGTCTTGCTTCGTTGCCAAGGCTATCCTCCTGTCTCAGCTTCCAATGTACTGGGATTACAGGCCTGCACCACCACACCCAGCTTTTGATTTTTTTAAACATAAAAACAATTCATTGTTAACTTGATAATCTTCACTAGATCCTGCACAGTTTAGACTTATAAGGACTAAAATAAAGAGCTTGAGTTATTTTTAATGTTTTGTAATTTTCACATAACTTAAAACACTTCCAGGAGATTTTGTTTATTCTATAACAGCATAGTTTCAAGTACAGTTTTCGGTTTTAATGCTCAACCAGAGTGAAGGGACATATCTGCAGGATATCCTATCCTTCACTATTTTACACATTATTTTATTTTTATTTACAGATAATTGTGGTCACATAGGCTACTGTCACATAGGTTAGAAATATACTAACAACTAGGATTGAGAAACAAATGTTAAATAGTAAGATCTTAAAACAAATGTGTGCATCTAACATATAACTTTTATAGGTAATGTTAGTCATATTCTGAATAATTGAATATATTTCTAATTCTGAAGTTTGTGCATAGCTCATTTTTTATTAAAACCAAAGATAGAAATCTTTTTAAAGATTTTGCTTTTTAAATTTAATATTTAAATTTCTATATCTATAATCTTGGTGTACAAGAACATACTGGTCATGATAATAGTAGCATTTTGTATTTGAAAGTCCTTTGGAGCTGAGTGTGGTGATATACAACTGTGGTGATATACACCTGTAATCCTTGTACTTGAGAGGCTGAGACAGGAAGATACCAAGTTTGAATCTAGCTTTGGCAATTTAGTGAAACCCTGTTTCAAATTGAAAAATAAAAAAGTAGGGTGTGAGCTCGGTGGTACTACCAGGTACAATGCCCAGTACCCCCCACAACATACAACTTTTCCTCTGGAAAAGTTATTTTCAACATTAAAATATAAAATGTATTAAATAGATATGAACATATGGGGTGCGAGTGAAGGGACTAAAGAGCTTGACTTATTTTTAATATTTTGTCACTTTCCCACAAAGCTCTGCTGTTGGTATTTAGAGGTTTACACATTAAGCCATGCTCAGATCTACTGAACAGAATGTGTTCATGTGATGTCATTATGTTTTTATGGTGACATAAGTAGGAGGAGACAGCTCAGGTATGAAACTTAATTTTTTGAGCTGGAATTAATTTCAACTCCTTCTACTTTTGAAATATCAATAAAAAAGCTAAAATGATTTAAAGGCTCGTTTGAATGAAAATACTTTTGTTTCCAGATATAGAAAATATGTATAGATAAGGAAATAACTTAGTTTCTTCTTGAGTTATAATTCTATATCTTCAATAGAGGTGGTTTGAAGTAAGGTAGTTCTAAAAGAAAAATTTGATTTAGAAAATATTCAGTTGTTATACTTCTGTTATATTTTTAATTTTTACTTAACCTTCAAGCATTTTGGAAAGGATTTGCTGCTTGGAAAAGGATTTTTGTTTTGTAATGCTGGGGATTAAACCCAGGAACATTCTACCTCTCAGTTATACCCATAGTCCCTATTTTATTCTTTAAGACAGGGTCTCACTAAGTTGTGAAGGGCCTTATTAAGTAACTGAGGCTGGCCGCAAACCTGTGATCTTCCTGTTTCAGCCTCCCAAGTACTAGGATTACATGTATGTGCTCCCATACCCAGCTTATAAAAGTGTTTTATACCATGTTAAATATTTCTCTGGCATTTTTAAAAAATTTGGGCTATAATAGTACCTTTTAGTATTATCTTTTAAATTAAAAATTTTCTATCAGAAACTTTAAATGACTTTAGTGATGCCCTACTCTTCAAAATTATAGTGTTACATTTCCTTTAGGGTCACATGTTTATTCTGTGTTTATCCCTGAAATAATAGGTTAGGGAAATATGAAACAGGGAAACTATAAATAAAAAAGTTAAAATCAATGATTTTTCCAAACTTATTTTTTATTAAAGTATTTGCAATCAAAGTATTTAATTCTAAACTTCACTTTCTTTATGATGCCCAGCAAAAGATATATGTGTAATTTTTCCCTTTGGGGAGAAAAATTAAATAAAATATTTTATTCTTGCTACAAAGAAGTACTAATTACATTAGCACTGCTAAAATTACAGTGGTCATAGTTGTCAAAATATAGAAGACATACCTAGAATATGTTATTTTTTATTTGGAAACAGGTTCTCTAACTTAAGCCAGTGTGGCTGGCTTTGAACCTTAGAATATATTATTGAAATGGAGAAATACATTTTTAGTATCACTGAAAAGTCATTGAAAGGTAGAAATGCAGGTAAGGAAGGTAACTTTAAGAACAAATAAACTAGGCTTTTGGAAAAGGTAATGTATAAATTTACTATTGTACTGAATAATATTATAAAATTGGAGACAGTGGGGCTCTCAAAACAAAGCAAACACCACTTATCAAATCATACTGCATGGACAGATTGTTCTCCCTGTTCCATCTGCACTCTGTGCTAACCCTCTCAGGTCATTTAAGGGATCTGCTTCATGATTTTGCTAAAAATAATGTTTTAAGTTTGAGAACTATTGATTGATGTTACTTGGTGTTATAGTTTGGAAGTTTCCCCCAAAGGCCCAGGTGTTAAAGGTTTCATTTCCACTGTTAAAGGGCTCCACTGGGATGTGGTAGAACCTTTCTTGTCCCTTTCTTTGCTTCTGGCCACCATGAAGGGAGTAGCAGCCTCTGACATACACTCCTACCACAAAGTACTGGACTGCCCAAGGCCAAAAGCAAGCATGGAATGAATCCTTGGAAACCATTAGGTAAACTAAATGTTTCTAAGTTGTTTATCTTGGGTATTTTGTGATAGCAATGAAAAGCTGACTAACACACCTGTGGGTATGAAGGTTGTCTGTGTAAACTGGAATTTTAACCAGAGTTCTGGCAATTCTAGTGGAAGGAGACTTGATTTATCATTAGATGTTTGTACAGTAGGGATGGAGTGTGGCCTCATATACCAAGGGGAGGAGTCCAGTGCTCTGCAGGCCAGGTTGACTCTGTTTTTTTTGTCTCTAGCAATTTTACCAAAATTATCAGTAAGTATCATCCTGTGGTGGAACCTAGAAGTTTTGAATCCCTATTGTCTTTAAAAAGACTGCCAACACTCAAAACTCTGTGTGTGTGTGTGTGTGTGTGTGTGTGTGTGTGTGTGTGTGTGTGTGTTACTAGGGATTAGACCCAGGGTAATTTTACTTTTGAGCTAAAACCTGGCCCTTTTTAATTTTTGTTTTGAAACAGAATCTGCTAGCTTACTGAAAGTCTCACTACAATGCTGTCATGAGACTGTCCTTAAACCTGAGACCCTCTTGTCTAACTGCAGCTAAGGATGAATTCCCCATATCCTTAGTTTTCCTTTATTCTAATAGGTATTAATTGTGTCAGCAGGGGTATTCCAGGGACCTCATCGTGCTCCTGAAATCTGCTGAGGTAATTCATGGGGTCTCTATGCACCACTGTAGCTAACTATTTTTAAAGCTATGCTTGGTCTAATGTTATCTGTTCTATACTTTTCTTCATTATCATATATGTGTGTTTTGTTTTGTCTTTTCTTCCTGAGCTTTATTACTCAATCTCTAGTTATTTTGTCCTTAACAATTCATAAGGTGCTTCTGTTTTGTAAGACCACAGCATACATAGTCTCTGTGCTTCTCTGTGTTCTATATTTGCAAAGACTCATTCCAGAAGTAAGAAATTTGTGCACTGTGGCTAATTCATTCCCTATTTTTGGTGTTTGCCCCTCTTTGAGAATAGGTACCTGCAGGCCCTCTAGAAGTCTCTTTTATAACTCTTCCCCCAATATTCCATTTCTATACATGTCAGGCAATTCAAGGCTCAGGGACTTCTACAATAAAAGTTTATTTTTTATTCAAACCTATACTATGGAAATTTTCTATTAGGCTAACTTTTCTGATGTCTTTTCTCCAAGTGGTAACCCCAAATATCTCAAGAACTTAAGATCTATTTTTGTACTACTGGCATTTTCAACACATGACCCTCAAGATTCTGAAAAGGGCAAACTGAGTGGAGTAGCTTCACAGGAGTTTTCTGGACAGTCCTGGGAGTGTTACACAATATCTGAACTTAGTCACACAGTATCCAGCAAAAGCTTCAAGGATTATTAGACAATGTTTTCTGAGGTTAATAAGCATTTAGCAGAATCTCTTCTCATATTTGTGACATTGAAATTTAGTGGGAGGTTGCAAAAGAGGTAAACACCAGCCTAGTTATCAAAAGCTGTTTAATAAACTGGTGCCTTTGGGTGGATCTGCTGACAGTGGGAGAAGGGACCAATGAGCCAAATGGTCTGCAGAGTCATGTGGGGGAGTGGAAGTACCCCAATATTTAAAGCAGGGGGGTTGGGGTGGGGCTAGCAGTGTGGGATACCAATTCTCTCACGACATCCAAAGTCTTGTGATGCCTGGAGTCTGTCTAGCAATGTTTGGAGTCTGTCTCACGATGTTTGGAATTTTGTGACACCTAGAGTCTTGCGATATCTCTGCTTTTGGCTTCCAGGGTCCCACCTCCTGTCCCTGCTGTGGGGGTCCCATGGGAAAGGGAGGGACCCAACCTATCAATATTGTCTTCCTGTTTTACGCTTAGCCTAATTCCCATTATGTGTATGAAATGGCTTCAGGACCAAATGCCATGTTCTGTGGGAAAGAGGAAGAAAACCTTAATCACATTGTATAAGTCTTTTCTTACATATTTAGTTGTAGATGGTGCTGATGTTGATTGCTTATAAGTCTCTCACATCAATGACAATGGAGTCATAATGATTTTTAGAGAAAATTATTATTAGAGAAGAAGGCAGCTGAGGGAGCTGAGAAGGAGAGAGATACCTCTCCTACCTGTACTTCTACCAGTATCTTGCTTTTACTGAGAGTTTTAACCAAAACATTGTAGTCACAGAAGACAGCAAGACAGTCAAGGGCGAGTCAGGGAAAATCATCAAGGTAGTGATGGATAAATCAGGGAGTGAAAGGGTAATTCTGGGAAATAAAGAAGTCGTCAGGGTTTCTGCTTATCAGTCTCATTTGGTTCTTGGGTGTGCAGTGTGTCCCCCTCCCAAGCCTGACCGAGGTGACCTCAAAGCTGATGACATGACTACGAAGGCCCCCAACATTTAGCCATTAAGGATATTGCTGAGAAAAGTAGGATCGAATACCTGGAAGAATAAGATATTCTTTAAGGTGGGAGAGGTCATGAAGAGATGCCAGCCAGTTAGTCTTCTGTGAGTGCGACAGCATCAGTGCAGAATGGTGCCACAAAACTCAAAACAGAGTTTCAAGAAGACAGACTGCCCTCTGAGGATTATATGGATGCTGACTTGGAACTGAGATGGGTCGTGGCAAGTTCAGTATACATCATCTAAAAGAATGATTGGATTATTTCTTACATTTTAGCTTAGTGAGGAATACATGGCAGCTAAGGACATAAAATTATTTATTCACAATTTTATGCTCTATGCAGTTGACTTTATTTCTTAAGTAAATATTTCATTCTCAATGAGATTTCAGGATAAATACAATGAGCACTGAACTGTAAAGATAGCATAAAAGATTATAATTAAAATTTATTAGAAGATATAGTTTACTTCATTAAAAATTGCCATTAGAAATTTTGCATAATGATGGTATATTATTATAATTTTTACTTTTTCAAAAATTTCTCATAGACATAAAGTAAAATATAATTTATGACATTGAAATTATTTATGATAGTGAAGACATAAATCTATGCTAATTGCTCTAATAACCTAGATAATTAATTATTATGCATTCCTAAAATGGAATCCCATTAAGTTATTTTACTATGATGGATATAATCATTTTGATAATATAAGTTATCTACACATTTTTCTAGATTAATCACAGATGTTGTTCTAAAGCTGTTTTAATGTGATGAATTATAATAGTTCACTTATCAGCATCAAGGGTCTTTAACTCACTTAATAATCATTCAAATTTTCTCACTTAGAACTAGATTTATATTTATTTATATAGTTAATTTTTGTGGTACTGGGGATTAAACCCAGGGAAATGTTACTCCTAAGCCATACTCCTAGCTCCTTTTATTTATTTTATTTTGAAACAGAATTTTGCTAGGCTGCAGAAAGTTTCACTACATGCTGGGGCTGTCCTCGAACCTATGATGCTCCTTTCTCAGCCTCCCAAGTCCTGGGATTACTGGTGTGCACCACCATGCCCAGCTAGTTTGATTTTTAATTTAAAATAACATATCAAGTGACTTTTGACTTATTTACCACTAAATACATACCCTACACATAATTATGAAGAAAATAAATAAATATGTAGCTATTAAATAGTTTGTATTTGTAATAACTCATGCTATCTGATTCAGTGTGAAAGTTACTTAATTTAGGTCTCCTAATATCTTCCTTGGCCTCCGTAGACACTACTGATATCACCTTCTTTGGAATTAGAAGGTTGATATCCCTATTTAAATTTCCTCTCAATGAAAACCAAATTTCTTTATTCTAGCCCCTACGTCTCTCGATAGACTACTGTCTTACAGCTCTCAGTTGGGGTGTTTCCCAAGCTATGTTTGTATATCTGCTCTGTCCCTAACACAAGGATAAGTAAGGTGCATGAGTCAAGTCCTGTCACTTCCTTTTTCCCACTACAATTACCCCAGCTGTAGCAGGTCGATGCTATGCTTCTGCCTGGTGAAGAATTACTATCTTTATTATCCTAAGTGACAGAAAAGGTAGAGAGAGCAGAGACAGGTAGGTTGTTTTTCTTACTTTTGTGTATGTGGGGTTTTTTTGTATGCGTGTGTGTGTGTGTGTGTGTGTGTGTGTGTGTGTGTGTTACTAGGGATGGAAGCCAAGGGCATTCTACCTCCAAGCGACACCCCCAGCCCTAATTTTTATTCTTTATTTTGAAACAGGATATCACTGAGTTGCAAAGGGCCTCACTGAGTAGCTGAGGCTGTCCACAAACGCGGGTCCTCCAGTCTCAGCCTCTCAAATGCCGGGATCACAAGCGTGCGCCACCACGCCCGGCTGTATGTGTGTTTTTAATACTTTATTGGTCCATTGCAGTGTCACGACATTATGCAGCTCATAGTGGCGTTGACATGTGTGCGCGCGGCATTTGGAGGGCTTTCCCCCAGCTCAGTCCCCCCTTTTCCCTTCCCCCTACAGGGTTCTGAGATTGGCTTTGAGATTCTTTCATCTGGACGTAATGTCAATGGAAGTTTCTTTCCCTCAAGGGAGCAGAAAAAGCTCACAGTTTAGATAAAAGCACATCAGAACGTAGAAAACAAGAGCTGAGCATAACCGTTTACTTCAGATACCCAAGAGCACAGAAGACCTGATCCCTGTTTCTGCAGTATAACCATAGAGATGACAAATTAACCCAAATAAATCATTGCCTGTGTGTCTTTGAAGAGAGCATCGCAGGAGTGCCAGCAATCTAGCATGGAGTAGGAATTGAGAAATCATTTTTTGTTGTTGTTGCCAAGGATGGAACAAAAGGAGCAGAAAGAGAGCTACTAAGCCAGGACAGGCCAGAAAGACAGAGAGCAGAAGTTCCATTGAGACTCTGGGAACTCTTCATGAAGTATTTCAGAGATGCCTATAAACCAGAAGCCATTTAGGCTCCGATGATACCATCCCCAGTGCTGATATAAAATGGAAGATCCTAAGAAATTATGCTCAAAGGAAAAATTTAGTAAACATAGTGAAAGTTAAGAAGTTTAACTTCTTACAACTATGAAATTTTACTCTGAAATTCACATTCACTATGAAAAATTTTACCTGGCTCTTTGTGTATAATTAAGTAATAGGATAATAAAAATAACCTGTTCACCACTAAGGGCCAATCATTTTTTCTTTACTAGGTATTCAAGTTTTTTGTAACATTTTCGTTTTTTTTTTGAAAAAATTAATTAATTTTAGAGATTTTTTGCTTTTTAAGACGATGGCCTGCACTTATTTCTTTGTATTAAGGGTTGATTTAGTATGAGGCACAGGTCTTTCAATCATGGACTAAACATTCATTTTTAATCCAGTCTAGAATATTTTTTTTTTTGGTTGTACTGGGGTTCCTGGAAACCCTTCTACCTTCGGGCTGTACTCCCAGAACTATTTTATATTTTTATTTGGAAACAGGTTCTCTTAAGCCAGCAAGGCTGGCTTCGAATCTGAGGGATCCCCCTGTCTCCGCCTCCCAAGCACAGGGATTACAAGTGTGCGCCACCACGCCCGTCCAGTTTAGAATATTGATTTGGCTATAAATATGTTGAAGGCATTGTTATAGGTGGCAGAATTACAGAAATAAAGACAATCCCTGCATGCAAAGAACTCAGAATCAAAATAGATAACATAAATACCATAGAATCATCACCAATCCAGCCACCTAAAACCAACTATGACAGAGGGTGGAATGTCAAAAAAAAGTCTCTTGTAGTAGGTAGCCTTTGAGTGTGGTGTTGAGAAATGTGTCTACTGGGTTGCTTTTCCCATTAAATAGAAAAACCTTCCATGTAATTGATTTTCATCTTGATGAATTCATTTTGCACACCACACCATGATTCTCTCTCACTTTTTGCATTAGCAGCATTCCTGAAGCTGGAGGTGGTGTTACGTACCTGTACCTGTAATTCTGGTACTTGGGAGGCTGAAACTAGAGGATTAAAGCTGGAGGCCAGTGGGCAGTGATTTATTGAGATCTTGTTTCAAAATTACAAGAAATAAAATGGCTGGGGTGTAGCTTGCAGGTAGATTTTTTTTTTTTTTCTGGATTCAAACACCAGTACAAAAAATAAAATAGGGCTGAGGAATGCCCTTGAGTTCAATCCTTGGGCTGAGTGGGGGAGAGAGAGAGCTAGAGGGTGAGAGAGAGAGAGAGAGAGAGAGAGAGAGAGAGAGAGATATGTTCCTGAAAGGTTGAATATAAAACTTATAATTTTCTGCTGACTCAGCCCCTTAAATTTTCTTATTGACTTAACATTTTCTCCTTGAGCTATAATTAAAACTGTGCCCTAAGAATATTAAAATGTACTCCTAGGAATATGCCTCCTTCACAAATGTAGAAAATCTTTGCATTTAATTTTCTTATGGCAATCATAAAAAAAGATAAAATTAAAGCAAATGTGTTTTCATAGCATAGGGTTTTACTTGGGGTTGAATTGTGTCCCTTTAAAAGATACATTGAGCCTGATGTGGCGGCACATGCTTGTAATCCCAGCATTTAGGAGGCTGAGACTGGAGGATCGCAGTTTGTGGACGGGCCCTCAGCAACTTAGTGAGACCCTGTTTCAAAATAAAGAATAAATAATAAGGCAGGGAATGTAGCTCAGAGGTTGAATGCCCCTGGGTTCCAACTCCAGAACTGCCCCCCCCCAAAAAAAAGATATATTGAAGTCTAAATGCTCAATACCTATGAATATGATCAGTTTAGGAAATGAGACCTTTGCAGATTTTATCAAGATCAGGTGATACTGTATTGAATTTTTCCCCCTCTTCCGTTTACCCACCTACTTACACATACACTTTCTCTTCATCCTTTTAATTTATAATTGTGTTGTAATTTACCATGAACTCAATATCTGTATTCATATACCGTGACTATGACAGTTCTATTTCCATCTGAATAAAGCTGTAGTATTTCACTTTCCATCTGAATAAAGCTGTAGTATTTCACTTTTTGTGCAACTTTTTTTCTGGAGTAAATGATTATTTTATTCCTCCTCCCTCCTTGTTTGAGTTTTTTGTACCCGTTACACACCTTCATTCTGAAATGTTTCGATAGATGTGCAAAACTTCAGATTGGTTTCCTCCTCTTTCCTCTTGGAGACAGACCCCTCTCCTGCAGCCCTCTGTGCTCTGCTCTGACTTGGGCCTCTGCTCTCCAGTTTGGTTGCACAGTTGTCAGCTCAGAGCCTCACCTTGCAGCATCCTAGGAAATTCTGTGGCCTCCCTTTAATGAATCCCACTTTCTGGATACCGCATTTTGTTCTTTCTTAATTTATCTCATCATTTTTGGTGGAATATATCTCCATTAGTTTTCTGAGACAAAAAGCAAATGTAAAAGATGTTCTGAGAACTCATATTTCTATTAATGTCTCTCTTCTTCATACTTGACTGAGCGAATTCCTAGGTCAAAACATTTTTTTTTTAATGTTGGTGTTGGTATAGTGTCTTCTGTTATAATAATGTGTATGGGTTGTGTCAAGAAGTCCTGACCAGAAAGTTGGGAACCTCAAAAGGGCTCTATCTACTGGGCTTTCCTCTGGGCTGTTTTGTGTTTGCCAGAGAAGAAGTATTTAGTTCTCTGCCTTGGCTAGAGGACAGGAAGCGAATGAAGAATCTCACGATTCAGATTTCTTTTTAGGTTCCTTTCTTTCTCTCGTTTATTTTTATATACCTTTAGTGGTGCATTGCCGTCTTACACCTTGATGCAGTTGAGAGTGCTAGGGAATGCAACACAGAGCTCCCTCCCCACTCTGCCCTTCCCCACACAGGATACTGAGATATGTATACGGCATCAGTGGAGGTGTGTCCTTTATTATGTCTGCCTCACCCTCGCAGCCTCCTCTAGACCTCCTCCATTATCGAAAATATCTGGTTGATCTCTTTGGAGTCAGTATGGGTTCTCTGACCTCCTCTCAGCTGTGTGTGGTGTTTTTGAGCCCACATCTACCATGGCTCAGTGTCTTCAGAGGATTCTTTTTTTGCCTCCTGCCCATGGAGTCTGTCCAATTTGAGGAATGACATTAAGGAGTCAAAATACTATGTTGACAAATTTCAACCACTCCATCTGTTTTCAGCTTTACTTAGTACTTCACAATCCCCTTATTTTCAAGGGTCGTAGGAGAAATAACTAGTTTGCTTCTTGTATCTTTTACTCCTGCCAGCTGCTAGGATTTTAGCTTCCACAGGACAGCAGTGTCAGTGAGACTTCATATGCTCTGCAGTTTCTAAAACGTCACTGTTTTCTCTCCCTTGCTGATGCTCTTTTAATTTTCTTTGTCCTTGTTCAATTTTGTTTCTTATTGCCATTTTAGTTGAGATTTGAGATGAATTAAGCATGTGCATTTATGTACCTCTTAAATTGCAACTACTGATTAATAACTTTCAGAAATTATAATTTCTGACTGACAATTTATCTTTTTTATGAAAATATTCCTGTTCTTGAAATTTCAAGTATTAATAGTAGTGCAAAGATTGAACCAAACATGGTAGATATTTTCATTGCATTTTCTACTCTAAAAGTAGTGGAAATGAAAAATGATACTGAAAAAACACACACACCGAGAAAATAAGACAACTATTTTAATGATACTGAAAATCAGCCATAACTCTCAAATATACTTTAAAAATAATTCAGGAGATACAGGAAAAACACAAGAAAAAAATGCAACAAATTGTGAAAGAAAGGATGCTAAGGACATACACATCTATTTCTTGCCGCATGTAAAATCTTCAAAAATAAAGTCACTGTAGCCGGGTGTGGTAGCATACACCTGTAATCCCCGCACTTGGGAGGCGGAGACAGGAGGATCATGCAAGTTTAAAGCCATCCACGCTGGCTTAGGAGACCCTGTTTCCAAATACAAAGTATAAAAAACAAGTCTGGGAGTGTAGCCTGGAGGTAGAAGGGCTTCCAGGAACCCCAGTACCACCAAAAAAATAAAAATAAAGAAATAAAGTCACTGTATAAATGAATGTCAAACTAGCAGCAGTATCTACTTAAAGCTCTGTTGAAATGCTTTCAAGGATATGAATAAGAGGCTTAAAATCTATAAAAATGTAAGATGAAATAAAGCGATTAAAGAAGTGAGAGAAGATTCATATATAAATATCAAACGAGATGATTATTGATAGACTATAGACCTTGAAAGATAATAGAAATTTAGCTTAGGTAGGATTTTCTCTCAACAATTATGCAGGGTTTTGTTGTTTTATTTTGATTTAGCAGTGCTAGGACTAGAACCCAGGGCTTTGCACATGCTAGGCAAGTGCTCTACCACAGAGTTACACACTGTTCACACACTCGAGTTCTCAGTGAGCTGACCATTATCAACTTTTTTATGGTCCACTGATGAATAATGGCACTGGAAATAATATTTAATATTTTGTTAGCAATTTAGAGAAAGATGAGGTTTACTTTCTATTATATTAATACCTGAAATACTAGTTTTTTTAAGAGGATCATAAACATTGAGTCATTTGGTGTTTCCAATAAAACCATAAAATATTTTTGAGGATCATTTAATTTGTAGAATGGAAAACCTGTTTGGTTTAACAAAAGTAACAAGAATTAAACAATCTCTCATATATCTTAACCTTGATTTAATAATTTATTGCTTTAATTACTTTTTTTTTTTTTTGGTGGTAGTGGGGGTGGAACCCAGAGGCTTTCTACCTCTGGGCTATACTTCCAGACCTATTTTATATTTTATTTGGAAACAGGATCTCACTAAGTTGCTGAGAGCCTCACTAAGTAGCTGAGGCTGGTTTCAAACCTGTGTGATCCTCCTGTCTCAGCCTCCCAAGCACAGGGATTACAAGCATACGCCACCACACCTGGCTGCTTAAGTTACTTTTGAAACATAGTAGCATTCCACTCTAATCATATGAAAGAATCTAGAATTTACTTCTTGCTTCCCTGCTGAAGATACGTAAGTAAATCTAGCCTGGTCACCAGTTTTATAGCCTAGATAAGATGGGCGCTTTCCCTTTAATCCTTTCTTGTATCTAAATAAAAGAAGTATGTAATTGCTATTCTGAAATGATGTAGAAACTTGGAAATGTTCCTTTATTAATTGACAATAACTTTATGTAGCATGTTACTTAATATAAAATTCTAATGAGCATATGTTTTAGAGAAGATTTAAATTAAACTCAAATATTTCAGCTGATAATATTTTTGTATAGTATTTATTTTTTTCACTGACACATTAATAAAATTATCCTCGACTTTAGAAGAGTAGGAATAAAATAAATGTTATCTATACCTTAGGATGTTTAAAGCGGTTTGATAAATGTAGTTTCCATGGATATAATTCTTAAATTTATGACCCCTTCAGAATAAATATTGGCCTAATGGTAAACCATCCTTCCTCTTCCTCAGCCTCTTACTCCTCCACGTCAAATTTCCAGGTTCATATTATTTGCTGAATTTTTTGTTTTAAATCCTCCATCAGCTATCCATGTGATATTATTGAAAGTGGAGTTAGAGAGAAAAATAAACAATTGGCCCTCTTTAGTGATGTGAGCCAGCTCCATATCATTAAATCAATAGAATCATTTTAAAGCTTCTTCCCTCAAAATTAACATACTCCTTTTAAAAGTCAAGTAGAATAGAAGGGTGTATAATAGAAAGCAATCCAAACCTCATTCTATCAACCTGTTTCTCAGAAATTACCCCTTAGAACTGTTTCTGTTTTTAACTCTGCTCGTTTTTGTATCTTCTCAAATATAAATAATTTGCTAACAGGGCTATTTAAAATATAGCAAAAATATGAACATTTGCAAACTTCTCATCTGATATTTTTCAATTGTATAATAACTTTCTGCTGTCCATTTTCTCTTTTGTATATAATTCTTATTCATTAGATATAGGTAATTACACATGAAACTGTCTTTTTGTACATTTTATTAATTGCTTCTGCTATTTCAACTCTTCTTTTGAATTTGTCAATCATGAAATTGCATGTCTGTGTGTTTTCTTCCTTTTTCTTATCATTTTTCTCATGGGTAAAGTGCTACTTGAACCTTATAAGTCTTTAAAGTTATTTATAATCTTTCCTACTTCCTGATTATTATTCTTTTTCTTGAGCACTGCCTTTTGTATTGTTGGTATTCACATAGCTTTTGACTTAGATTGTCTCTAAATACCTAGCAGTTCAGAAATGGGCTGATTTGTCTATGGATAATTTCCGAATATGAAGTTTTCATACTAGGACTTGTACCAGATCTTTCAGCATCTTTTGAGATGGGCAGTGTTTAACTACAGTTGGCAGTCATCCTGAGGAACCCCCAAAATGCCAGTATAGAGGCCTTTTAGACCCTAGCACATATCAGACAATCCTCATTTTGTTTTTTTTTAATATTTTTATTGTTGCATTGTATTCATACATCATAATGGGACAAAACTTGTGTAGACATACATGTGCACATCAACCAGTTAGCCTCTACCGACTCCCCACCCTAATCCCTTCCCATTCCTCCTTCCCATGCTTGGCTTGGAGGTTGACTTTGGTATGTATAAGTATATCAAGAAGTTTTCTTCTTCCCCCCTCCCATCCACTCAGGTTGCCTTTTGCTCTTCTATAGGATCTCCTTTTTCATCTAGAGTTCCTCCTATGACCCATTTCTCCTTAGCTTTTGCATATTAGAGAAAGCATCTGATTTCTTATTTTTTGTGACTGACTAATCTCACTTAGCATAATGTCCTCCAGTTCCATCCATTTCCCTGAAAATGATGTAATTGTGTTTTTTTATGGCTGAGTAAAATTCCATTGTGTACATATCCCACAGTTTTGTAATCCATTCATCTTTTGATGGACATCTTGGCTGGTTCCATAATTTGGCTGTGGTGAATTGTGCTGCTATGAACATAGATACACATGCATTAGTTTGGTAGTCTGGTTTCCTTTCTTTTGGGTAGATACCCAGAAGTAGTATTGATGGATCAAATGGTAAATTTGTTCCCATTCTTCTGAGGATCCTCCATACTGTTTTCCAAAGTGGTTGCACTAATTTGCAATCCCACCAACAATATTTTAGAGTTCCCATTTCCTTACATCCTTGCCAGTATTTGTTGTTGTTTGTGTTTTGAATGATTGCCATTCTAGTTGGAGTTAGGTGAAATCTCAGGGTAGTTTTGATTTGCATCTCTCTGCTAATGATGGTGAACTTTTTTTCATGCATTTATTGGCCATTTGAATTTCTTCTTTCATGAAATGTCTATTTAGTTCACTTGCCCATTTTTTGTCAAACAATCCCCATTTTGTTAAAAAGTTTTTTCTTTTTATTTAGAGCAAAGGTTTGTGTGGGTGAGGTGGTGTTTGTGAAAGAAAGGAGAGAGAGGGAGAGGGAGAGAGAGGGAGAGGGAGGGAGGGAGGGAGGAAGGGAGGGAGGGAGGGAGGGAGGGAGAAAGAGAGAGCGAGAGAAAGGGAGAGAGAGAACCTTTTTGTCAGAATGTGCCAGACAGCTTGAACTTTGCAGTTAGTTTAGGAATAGATAGAGAATGGACATGGGAGTAGCATGTGATAGAACAGACTAATAGACTAATTCTGGACAGAAGTTGCTCAATTCCTTCCTCTCATCTCCACCCTTAGCCTTCCTGGATTTTGTGCAGCACCTGCAGATTCCAAGCCCAGTGCTCCCTTAGAGTCTTGCCGGAGATATATAGATGCATCTTTCCCTGGTGCAGACTCTTTTCATGCATTTTTATTATTTATTTTTAGGATTTTATGGGTGCATTGCAATTATGCTTCACACTGATATTAAAAGTTATACTTTTATATATGAATATGACATCTCCGGTGTGTTTATCTGTTCATCAGTTACATACAATGAATATTGCAATCTGCTTTAATTTCCCCAGATATTCTTGAAATGTATCATCTGTCACGTGTCCTTTTATTGCCTTTATTTTTCCATAGTTTTACTCCATTTTTTCTAGCAAATGATATGAATAATTGTAACTTGTAATAGAAAGATTACTACTGAGCCTGCAAATCCATTTAAAAATCCACAATCAGTGAAGTATTTCTTTTTTCTTTTTTTTTTTTTTGGTGGTACTGGGGTTCCTGGAAACACTTCTGCCTCCAGGCTACCCTCTCAGACACCTATTTTTTATATTTTTATTTGGAAACAGGGTCTCTTAAGCCAGCAAGGCTGGCTTCGAACCTGCGTGATGTGATCCTCCTGTCTCCTCCTTTCAAGTGCGAGGATTACAAGTGTGTGCCACCACGCCCAGCATCAGTGAACTATTTCATTACCCTTCTTGGGGTCTATCAATATTGTATCTGGTATCTGTAGATATTGTTTCTGTATTTTGATATGAGCACTCTAGCTACACACTTAGCAATACCATCAGGATATTTGTTTTTGTTTGCTTTCAGGAAAATGTCAGTATCAGGATATTCTCTTTCCCTAAAAGTATAAGTGTTTGTAAAATTCTTGTCTTAAATTTTGTTTTTTTTAATTGTGGACATTATTGAGTCTATAGTACATTTATGAAGTTCTCTTCAAAAAGGAGAACAAATCAAAATCTTACAAATTACTATAATTTGTTGCTAGATCTGAGTATTTTTTGTATAATAATCAAAATATAAATTTGCATTGATTAATGTTTTCTTCCCAAGACAGTTTTAAAATTTATGTATTGTCACATTATTTTAGTCTGAACTATAAAGATTTTTAAAATTATCTTAATTTTTGCACACTCATATTTTGGGAGTGATTTGGTGATTCAAGGAAATTTACAAAGACAAATAGAATTTATTGGCTGGGGAGTTACACATATTGTTTGAGGTGAATTTCCAAGACTTGAATACTATTCCATAATAAGCTATAATTTTATTTTTTAACTATTTTGTGATATTAAAATAGTATCTATTTTCACTTTTTTATTCCCTGTTTTAAACTGCATACAACTTTTATTCTAACTTCTATTCACAGTTATTTAATTGGTTAGTTATTTAAATATTAACTATGTATTTCGACAATACTAAATAATTTCTTCAAGACTAAACATTCATTTTTATAGCAATTTATAGAACTAATGCAATTGTGCAAAGCATAAAAGCTTTCTTGATTAATTTTTATGTATACTGCTATGAATGTAACTAGAATAATTATCCTTAGAAATTAGTCTTGTACATTTTAGAATATATATTTTCATGTGTGTTTAAAGATTTTATGTATATATCTTTACTGCTATGACAATTAACATATACGCATATATATAAACACAATATCATTAGCATTTTATATATACATAAAACACAATCCAGGTTTGGCTGTATGTAATACATACATACTGTCTTTTTTTAACTACATATATATGTGTTTTCAACTCCTGGTTAAGCAGAATGCTCAATGTCTTTGTACTTCTCATGACTTAGCATTCTGTACCACATATCACTTTTATTGAGTGGTTAGGGTTAAGCTGACACTTTTCAGGCTGAAAGACAGAAACATTTATCTTCACTGACAAACAATTTTGTGAGTACTCTCCTCGGGTTGTGAGATACTTTCTCTAACAGAATTCTCATTCTATTCAATTATGAAGCCCCTGCAATAGTTACCACCCTCTTAACTGAATTTGCATGTAATGAGACAAATGGCATAAGAAGGTGACTATAATATTTATTTTTAAGGTTCATGCAGAATTTTTGCCTTTAAATTAAAGAGTAATGTTGGATTATTTTCAGTAAAGGAACTTATTATTTTTTCTTTTACCATAAAAGCAATATTTGTCTTAAAACTATGGAAAGATGAGAAAATAACAATAATAAATAATAATATGATCCTAAATAATATCATTACCACCAATATTTTGATATCACTCTTTAATTATATTCATGCATAAATATTCATTATATATATTTAATTTTGGAATCAGGCATCTTTTATATTTTTAGCTTTAACTTAAAATAGTCTTTTCAGCACAATCTCTATGGAAAACTGGTGGGCAGTTTCTCGAAACTGTGTTTTGAGAAAGTAAGTGTTGAACACATTTACTTTATTATACAGGAATGATTTTTATAGGTATTTACCCCCAAATAATTTAAATGTGTGCCCACAAAACATGTACAAAAATTTTCATTGTCACATTTTTATAATAAAAGACTATTGAAGTAACTTAAATTTATATCAAAAAGAATGGACAAAATATGAAGTATATTTTCATAAAATGAAATACTACTTAACATTTTAATGAGTGAACTAAGGCAGGCATGGTGGCGCATGGTTGTTATGTTATCCTAGTACTTGGGAGGTTGAGACTGGAGGAAGATTCAAAGCCAGCCTCAGCATCTTAGGGAGTCTCTCAGCATCTTATCTAGATCTTGTTTTCAAAATAAAAATAAAATAGCTCAGAGGTAGAATGTCCCTGGGTTTAATCCCTATCACCAAGGGAAAAAATGAACTATGAATTTATATAACAACAAAAATATCAAGACATTGAAAGAATAGACACAATATAGTTATTGTATGGTTCTATTTTATGAAATTCAATAAAAAATAAATAATATGTAGGATTAAAATCAAGAGAATGTTTGCCTCAATGGAGTTAAAAGAAGAAAGAATTGGAAAGTACAAATGGGATTCTTAAAGGTTTCAATAATGCCTGTTTTTCATTTGGGGCATGGATTTTATTGATATAGCTCTGTCACAGTTCAACATACTGTACTGTAATGGGCTAAGTTGTTTTCCTTAAAAGTCAGATGTTGAGATTCTTACTCTCATTACCTTAGAATATGATGGAATAGAGCTTTAAAAGAGGCAATTAAGGAAAAAAATATAGGCAAGTGATATTCCTGAAAGGAGAGGGTATTAAAACACAAAAACATATAGGGTGATCAGATGGAGACACAATAAGGAAGGTAACTATCTACACAATGAAATAGTCTTCAGGGGCAAAAACTGCTAAGGCAGAAAAACATGACCCCAGATGATCACAAAACCATCAATCAATTTAGAGTGGCCTGGAAATGCCACTGAGCATAGAATTAGTGTAAAGAGACAGCAAAGCATTTCACATGTTTAAGACCTGGCAAGTTACACGAAGACACGGAAAATGTATAAAAAGGTATAAGCACAACTTCTAGAGAAGGAAATGACAACATCAGTTATGTTACCTTTTCTCTTTGCATTTGTGCTGTTTATTTACTATTTTGAGATAAAATATTTTTATAAATTGTCTTGTATTTTTTGCAGTTTTAATTTCTCACTGTATTATTGCCTTATATGTATAATATGAAGTAGGATGTGATTCATTTTTCTATATTATTTAACAATATTTAATTGATTTGTAACTTGTCATTTTCCTATTGATTTTAAGTGTCAGTTTTTTAACATTTATGAGTGCAAGTATATGAGTAGGAGTATAAATTTATAATCATAAATCAAGAGAATATGTGTTTGATGGCAATTAGGAGTGCAGGCTAACAAACTATCACAATCTCACTGTAACTCTGAACAAATTTTTCATTAGGTGTTGATAGCACTCTACGTATATATAATATCATGTGGATAATTAAACATACCTTATAGCATTGCTGTGAATATTAAGGTAAGACAAGTAGAGTTTTGTTATATATTATAATAAAATTTTAGGGCACGTCAAAAGTATATTCTACTTATTATTTTGTGTGGAAGTGTATGTTTGTAATTATTAAGAGTTGTGTTTAGGATAATATGACCATTGGCTTTCTGAGAATGGCAGCTTTCAGTATAATATACTCTTGATCCTTCCATTTTCTTGCAAATGATATAGGTTTGTTTGTCTTTATAGCTAAGTTAAATTCCAAAAGGGACTTCAGATAAATGAAGAGACATCCCAGTAGAATGGTGGAAGTGACTGGAGAAGAGAGGTGGGGAGGAGGAAAAGAAGGATTACGGAGGAAAGCAGTTCAAATAATATTATGTCCATGTATGAAAGTATCACCACCAATCTCACTCACATGCATGGAGAAGGAGGAGAGGGAGGAATATGAGTTGCAGAAAGAAATTCACCAAGTGCTGTGTGCATGTATGAAGATATTACCTTGAATCTTGTTATCTTATATAATCACAGTGCTCCAATAAAAGTATAAAAAATAAAAAACAGATTTATGTATTGAATATTATTCAAACTTTCTATTTTCCCACTTTTAAAGTATATTCTTTTCTATAAATCATGTTTTTTTCAATGAGATTTCGATATTTTTCTTCCTCTCTGTACTCAAATTGGATGGGGAAAATGCAATTTCAATCAAGTATTGGGTTGAACTATATGAAATTGCCATTTGTTTCAGTGTAAAAAGGGCTATATAATGGCCGTTCTTTTTGCATCAGCTTGTTCTGCTTCCTGGAATAGAAGCTGCAATTTCACCATGTCCAGTTGCCTAAGGCCCTTGTATTCAAGCTGGATATGTTTGCTTCATGTCTCAGGACAGCTGCTTCCAGGTGTAGTTCACCTACTTGGTAGCAGATCTTCCTCAGATCACTCTTGTTATAGTAATTCCTCCTTTAACTCAGCAAATATTTAATAATTCCTCCCTTAATTCAAGACTTATTCAATATTTTTTCTTTAATTCAGGAAATATCAGTGGAGATTGTTAATTTACTCTTTAATTTGTTCATTCACTTAGGTATTCAAAACTGAACTATGGATGTGAATAGTGGTGCACACCTGTAATCCCAGTACCTGGGAAGCTGAGACAGGAGAATAGTGGGTTCGAAGCCAACCTCAGAAACTTAGTAAGGCTCTTAGCAACTTAGTAAGTTGGCTCTTATTAAGTAAGGCTGTTAGCAACCCCGTGTTTCAAACTAAAAAATAAAATAGGGCTCAAAGTCTAGCTCACATCCTAGCCCTGGTAACATATGTACACACACACACACACACACACACACACACACACACACACAGCACTGAACTAAAGATATTGGTTCTAATTTTATGAGTTTTTCTTTGTCCATCAAACTAGGCAGTAACCAATATATAAATGAAAGCAATATATAATTCCAGTTTTCTCAGAAATGGGTGTTCTTCAGTTTCATCCCAAATTCCACACATGTAACATAAAATCTCTTAGAATATGTGTATGATACTTTTTCATAGGTACTAGAATGATTCAGTCTTGATGTTACAAATTCTTTTGGTCATATAAATTAAGTTTAGGTCAGATGTGCTATTAGAGACACATTTATGTTGGCATCTTATATATATAATATAACATTATATATAATATATAATATATAATATATAATATATAACATATATATTATATATTATATAATATATATATATATATATATATCCTTAAGGGGTTTGGGTATATTTTAATTAAAATCTTCCTTGCCAGAAGAATGAGTCCATTTTATTAATTTCTATGGACAACTCCCTCCATCTTTTAAAGAATACTTTATTTAAAACAACTCTTTTCCCAATAAAACTCACAAATTAATAGCTAATATTGAGAAAATCAGCCATTAGTGAGAGAAAATATTAATAATATTTTAATGAAGAAAACATTGTGTGTATATCCCATAATTTTGTAATCCATTTATTTGTTGATGGACAACTAGTTTGGTTCCATAATTTGGCTATATGAATTATCCTACTATAAACATAGATATGCATGTATCACTACAATATTCTGATTTCAGTTCCTTTGGAAAGATAGCCAGAGTGGTATGGCCAGATCCACTCTGGCTACCTTTCCAAAGGAAATATTGAATCTGTAAGTAGTTGATTTTTGGATAATGGAATGCTGCCCGTTATGGCCACCTGCACTTTGTCTAAAGTAACATGAGATGACAATGTTACAATGCTGATTAACCAAACTGACTGCTGTTAAGCCCAAAGCAAAACTGAGCTAGCAGAAAAATACTCAAGTCTTGTAACTTTTCAACTTGTAAGTCTATCACTAGATGATTATGAAAAACTCCAAACACGTTTTCACTGAAGAAACGTTTGGTTTTTCGTACCTAGCAGAGGTGTTTTGATGCCTGGCAAACAAAACAGATAATTAAAGTTTTGACTTAAACAAGCCCATTGAGTTCCTTTCAGTTACAAGAATAATTTAGTGCTTCACTGAGTTGCAAACTAACTAAAAGAGAGCGTTAAAATTGTCCTTGTTAATAAATTATACTTTTAAGTGTACTCATTTTGCTAAAAGCTTAAACAAATATGGTATACTATTAGTGAAAGCTATTCTCAGATTGCTACTGATGTTCAAAAATTAACAGTAGCATAATTTTAAACGCTTTGCCTGAGGACAGAAATTGAGATACAATATTTGACAACATGAGTTTTTGATTTCTTCTTCTTTACACCAATCTGCAAGATACTGACATAGTTTGCATGTCATAATCACCTTAGTTGGCACAACTCAGATAAATGGAGTTTTTCTATTAACATATGATATTTTAATGTTGAAAATGGAATGAAATGTCATTAATGGCATTAAATTCACAAGTCTATAATCACTTAAGACTATTATTTTAGGGTTTTAGTTTTTAATTTTTAAAGTACTACATGAGAAAATAACAGTACTTTGAACAAAGTATGATCTAAAAGACTATATTTGATCTTGGAAATACATATATAATTGTATGTAGTTATTTACCTATTTACATACAATTGTAATAAATGTAAACATTACCCAAAAATGACTGATGTATGATACCTTTATATAAATTAACAAACATTACATATTTTCTATTTCATTTTAAATTACCATCTTTTCACTTTTAATAAACAGTAATTTCTCATCCTTGAGTTAATTGCTTTGTTGTTGATTTTTCAAAGAGAGAAATAGAAAATCTTAACATTTAAAGAAAAATTTCTGTATTATAAGATAATATAACATTTTTTCAAATGTTTCATTTATAGTTCTGCATTATTTGGAAGTTGCAGAATTTCTATTAACTGGCACGTAATTGTACATTTTAATTCTGGTAGCCAATGATGTGATTTACAAAATGGAGTATTGTGTCTCAGCCTTCAATTTGCACTGCTGTAGTAATGCCAGATATGGGAACAGGAAGATTATGTTGTAGTACTCTGAGCATAAAGAGGGAATATGAAAAATTAGGGAGAAATAGGGAAGCCAGATTTTGTTTCATAGTTACAAGTAGAGACAAGGTGGTGGCTTCCCCCTGCAGTTATTGTTTACAAGTGTGCTGTGTGAGTCACTGACTTTGTTGGCACTATAGGTGCCAGGGTCTTCAGTTTTTAGACTGTTCAGCCATGCCACAATCATCTTCTGTTTTTATATCTGTCACTTCTGTGGTTATTTATTTTACAGTGGAAAGCAATGGTTGAGGATGGGGCTGTGAAGAAACAGAGGCCAAAATAGTGAGAGAGTGAGTGCTGGACTTTGAAAGTGGTTTGGGGGAAATAGCCGTACTCTTCAGAATAAAATTTCTCAAAATACTTACTGAGAGATATTCAGTCCAATTCATAAGGACATATGCAAAATCAAATTTAAAAGGATATAGAGAGTGAAAAACTTATCTTGGAAAATTATGCCATCCACTGGAAGATTTTGATACCAATGATAGTACTGGTTCTTCCTTTATTGGAGGCAGAAATTGCTGCTGTATTTGGTTCTCAAGATGTTGTGAAAGGTAGAAGGTTTTGGCTAGAGAAGCATAGGAAATATTCTTTCAAGATGAACAATAAAAATAAAAATATCAGATCTTGTCAATACACAGCTAACAAAAAAAAAACAGTACTGGATAGTCCCCATTGTATAAAAATGAGTGGATAATTAATCTACTTTTTATAGAAATGGAAATATTTTTTGAGTTGAGAAATAGTGTTTTTATTCATAACTTAAATTATGTCCACAGAATCCTTCGTGACAGATGGTGGAAGTGTAATAGGAGTGGGAAACACATAGAGACGCTTTCTTTAATTACTTTGTTGGTCTCAGGGCATTCTGCTGATTCTCATATACCCTCTCAATATTAAACCTGAATTGTGCTTGATATTTTAAAGTAATTTAATGAGACTTTACATTGTGGCTTCAGAAATAGACAAGAACAAACATTTTTATGGGTAACTGCTTCAGACATATATGAATAAGTAAGTTTAAAATTTGCTATTCTATAATTTAAACTAAGTTAATGCATATTAAATCCTTTTAAACATAGTAGTTGTAGTCATGCATTCTTTTTATTCTTATGTTGTTGTTTTATGAAACCAAGTAAATATAATTATTTTCATAAAGCTTTACTTTCTTTACTATTTTCTTATTCATTAAAAAGAAAGCATTATCTTCACAATACAATTTATTTTTGGCATATAAAACCTGCCTCATCTAAGTTTAAAATAAAGGGAAACAAGAAACACAATGTTTTTAAGATTGCTACTAAATTTTTGTTTACTCTTTTCTTTGTCAGTATAATACCACCAATATGATGTTGTATTAGCAATTATTTTCCCTCATTGATGTCACTGATTATAATGCATTGTTCATGAGAATATTAACAAAAGGGCCAGGAAAATAAAACAATTAATATTAAATAAAAGTATTTATAATCAAAAGATAAAGCATATCACCTTTGAGATTATGCAAATACAAATGAAAAAAAATGAGGTGATTCAGATTGTAAGTTTCTGGTATTTGACTTAACGTTACTAATTATAGTTTGTATTATTTTTCCTCATTTACTCAGTGATATGTATTTTCTGGTTTTACTTGAATTATAAAATTGTTTGTGGCAGGCAAGAATAAATTAGGACCAAAGTAAGCAAAATGTAAATATGAAAAACCCAATGAATCAATGACATAGGAAACAAATCACAGCAATATCAAAGTAAAGAAAATGTGATTATTGGTGCACTGTATTGTAGATAATGATGAGATTCTAGTGATACATGCATAGATGCACGTAACATTCAAGATCAATAAAGTTGAGAAATGTTTAGCCAGACTGATCAGCAAAAGAAAAAAGAAAGGCTTCAAATGAGCAATAAGGGCAAAGTGCATTGGCACATGCTTCAATGCCAGCCAGTCAGGAGGCAGAGGTAGGAGGGTCTCAGAATGCGGCCATCATGGACAGTTTAATGAAGTCCTGTCTCACATGGATGCAGCTCAGTAGTAAAGCTGCCCTGGGTTCAGTCTCCAGCACACACGCACACACACACACACACACACACACACACACACACACTCACACACACACACACACACACTCACACACAATAGGAGTAAATAAAGTTCCATAGTTATGAACATAAAAAGGATAATTTGGGAATATTAAGAGTAATTTTAAGGCAAATAAACTTAATGATTTTACATAAAGTGATGAAATTCCATGAGAAACAAACTACTAAAATTTATCAAAAAATTAGTTGATGGACTGAATTTCCCTAAGAAATTAGTAAGGTTTAGTATCCCATTTTAAGTTTTTTTTTTTTCTCTGAAATGATGTTTCTTTCCGTATCTTTTGTCTCAGTACTTATCTTTTTTACTTGTTTTCTTTCATTTTAAAATTTTATTTATGGAACTCTTGCCAGTTTTAGACATCAAAAGTAACTTCTCCTTGACTATTTCTATTGCTAGTTTTATTTATGGCATTCTTTATCGAATGAAAATACTTAATTTGTATGTATAAATATCTGTTAAAATTTTCTCCTTAAGGATTTTACTTTTACAGGATTATTTAAATCATTCTTCATTTCTACATAAAACAATGCTCTTAGCTGAACATGGTGGCACAGATGTAACCCCAGTATTTGAGAGAGTGAAACAGTATGATCATAAGTTCAAGACCAGCCTCAGTAACTTAGTAAGACTCTCAGAAACCTAGTGAGACCCTGTTTCAAAACAAAAAAATAAGTCTAAGTGTGGGGGCACATGCTTTTAATACCAGTACTTGGAAGACTGAGACAGGAAGATCACAGGTTCCAAGCCAGCCTCAGAAACTTAGTGATGCTTTTCAGAAACTCTGCTTCCAAATAAAAAATAAAAATAGGTCTAGGGTTATAGCCCAGGTGAGACAGTCCCTTTGGTTCCATCCCCAGTACCACAATAAATCAATATAAAAAATAAAAATTAAAAAGTCTGGGATTATAGCTCAGAGGTAGCATATTCACCCCTTCAATCAATCCACCAGTACTCTCTCCCAAAATGCTCTTGTATATTTTTATTAATTCTCTTTATTTAGGCATATATATTTAATATAGTAATTCCTCTTTATACTGGAATTGATCTGAGGTTGTTATCCTTCTCCATTGGCCATTTTTTCTCAAGCAAATACATATTCACTCTCGGCTCCCCATAACTCCTGGAAAACACTAATTCTTTTCACTACCTTCAGAGTTCACTTGTTTTGGAATGTCATATATTTAGAATCAAACAACATATGGCCATTTTAGAGTGTCTTCATTTACTTAGCCAATGTACATGTACGTTTTAGCTATGTTTTTTCATGGATGAATAGCTCACTTTTTAATGTTGAATAATACTTTATTGCCTATATGTTCCATAGTTTGTTCATTCTCCTTGTTTTAAGTTGCATTTCCCTAATTATAATACAATCTAAGGCCTCTTTTGTATATGCTTGTTTGTCCTCTGTGTGTCCTTTTAAATGAGATAACTACTAAGGTCTTTGGTTAATTTTTAATCAAGCCATCATTTTATTATCAATGATTTGTAATAATTCTTTGAATATTGTGGATTATAATCACTTATCAGATATATCTTTGCAAATACTTTCTTCCTATTTGTGTGTTTTCTTTTTGCTCTCTCAACAGTGTCTTTTGTAGAGAAGGAAAATTTTAATTTACATTAAATGAAACTTATAAAAACCTTTTATAGATTTTAGCCTTCTGTGTTCTTTCTAAAAAGTCACTGCCAAATATTATTCCATCTAGATTTTACTCTGTTATTTTATAGAAATTTTATAGTTTTGCATTTTATATTTATATGTGGAAATAATTTATATTATATCTGATATTTTTAACTATTATATTTCAAGACATAATTTATATACTTATACATTGAGTTTTTTTGTTCTGCTTATATCACTTGTGTTCTGAGTACTTTTCTATTTATTCATTTGTTTTGGTCCTTGTTTTTTATGGAGTAGACTTGCCTTTGATTTCTGTTAATCTTGGCTCACCAAGATTAAAAATGAGATTTCATGTATGGGGGGATGTGATATATCAGTCAAAAAAAATATCATAATTTTAGTTACACAACCCAGATATCAATGTCTTTGTAAATCTTTTGTCCTTATAGAGAGGGCCTCCTTAAATGAATTTCCAGGGATATAGGCCTGGGTTTAAAATTGATTAGAAAAAGAGGGCTCAGGGGGAGAAGGGGTTACTACTCAGGTTATGGAATGTCACTTTCGTTTTTTGTCTGTAGCCCACACCTTACCTTTGCCTTACTCTTAACTGGAGTCCCTGTGTATAGAACCTGTATGGTTTACTTTCTCTAGACAGTGTGTCTTAAGAACTTTTCTATGAACGAGGAGATGGGCCCATGAACTCTCAGAAATAACTGCTTAAGCAGACCTGGTCAATTCCTCTGACTTCCTTGGCTCTTATGCTTGAATCCTTCTCTTTTCTCTCTCTCTCTCTCTCTGCAAACATGCAGGCTAGTCCTCTTTGTCTCTGCTAAGTCATTACTATCTCTTCGTTTCTATTAAAGTTTGGAATTTTAGGTTCCTCCTGCTTTCAGCAAACACAGAATGTGTGTTATTGCTCTTCTTGTTTTTTGATAAAACTGTATCTTGCTGGTTAAAGCCAGAAGCCAGAAACATGTTTTCCACTTTGCATCTATCTATTCATAGTGCTCAGATAAGTTGCTGCTTAGAAAGAATTCCATTGAAGGTTCAGGTTGAGTCTATTTTTATGATTTCATATATAAACATATAATAATAATAATAATAATAATAATAATAATTCTATTTAAATAAACATGTTACTAAATGTTAATCATAAAACCAGGCAATGGGAATGCCATTTGTGGGTAACAGATAATAATAAAAAATTGTATTTAGACTGAAGTTGGTGATAGGTACTATGAAGAAAAATAGACAGATAAGATAGAAACTACATGGAAGGATATTTTATTTATTTATTTTATTTTTATTTTTTTAGTGGTAGTGGGGTTCCTGGAAACCCTCTACCTCCAGGCTACACTCCCAGACCTATTTTATACTTTTTTTTTTTGTTTTTGTTCTTGAAACAGGGTCTCTTAAGCCAGCGCAGCTGGTTTTGAACCTGCGCGAAACTCCTGTCTCCACCTCCCAAGTGGGGAATACAAGCGTGCGCCACCACGCCTGGCTGAAGGATATTTTAAATACATTGTTCAGAAAGCATCGTCCTTGTGGTTTAAAATTTAAAAATAATTCTCTGGACAACCAGGAGCAAAGGAATTACTGAACACTTCACTTAGAAATAAAAATGAGACATGTAATTTTAGTGGGGGTTATAATTACCATACCAATATCTCTCTTCCATATTTCTCTGCCTCTAGAAAACTGGAAAAACAAAATTGTTTAATGAATGTATGGTTTAAATACCCTTTCAAAATTTAAATTACTACAGAAAAAGATGCAGAAAGCAGTTATATTCCATTGTTTATAGAACTGAAGGAGAGAAGAAAAGGGTCCCGAGGCTAATACAAATAGATTACATCTCACTTATGGAACATAGATTAAAATAATGTATTTTATTGTAGATATCCCTTCAGAATTCAAACTAAATTTCATTTACTTTTTCTATTTAAGTAATAACCTCAGGGCTCTTTAAAAAATCATTATCAGAAGATAACCTAATACATCATTGATATAGTTTCTTCTTATGACAGTATCATCGACAACATATCATGTTAGCAATATCACCTTTTTATAGTCTTGAAATGAAAATACAAAAAGGGCTCCCAAAATGCAATTTTCCCAGTAAAGATAGTCAGGATGTATTCTCTCATTTTCTGCTTTGTTTTATTGAAAGAGAAAAAAAAATCAAATACTTGCCTGTGCATTGCTTTGAAAGTGAGCATTTGTTTGTTAGACTCAGATTCATAATTTTCTCTTAAATATCTTAGATATTTATTATATGATTGTGAAATAATTTTTTAAAAAAAGCTCTTCAACATTAGAACTCTTCTGCTAAAATGCCTAAACATAAATATTTAAAGACTATTAACCTTTTCTTAAACCCAGTTTTAAAGAAGAGTATCGCTAACATTTATATTATGATATTTGACATACAGAAGAAGTGTGCTTTTTTAAAATTTTTTTTGAGTATTGTAGTCTCACATTATAATGTATGTAATTCAGTGTGATAGTGCCATACATGAATTCAGCACTTGGTGAGTAGTACTGGGAACTGAGCACAGGGTTGTGAGTAGTACTAGTAACTGAACACAGGGGAAGTCTACCTTGAAGCTACACTCCAAGCCCTTTATATTTTTGTTTAGAAACAGGATCTTGCAAATTTGCTGAGAGTCTCACTAAGTTTCTGAGGTTGGCCTTGAACCCACAATCCTTCTATCTCAGCCTTCCAAGTACAGGGATTACAGGTATGCACCATCATATCCAAAGCAGTGTGCTTTTAAAATAATTTGTTTTCAATTTAGAGATTAATTTGAATAATAATTTATTCAAAACTGTATTTATAAACTTAGGCAAATGATAAGATTTTCTCTCCTAACATGCTCCTGACTCCATCCAATCTCTACACTCCACCTCAAAAAAACGATTTAATGTATCTTGTGCATGCTTCAAAAGATTCATTCATGAAAAAGAAGATTGAATATATATTGTTGCTTGCCCTTTTTAACCCAAAAAAGCATATTTTAAAGTTGTTCAACACATTGGTTTTATATGATGTTATTTATATCATATATAACTTTCTATATTGGTATAAAAAAGCTTCCTCTCTTATTTTTCAATATGTTACATGATGTACTATGATTCATTTTCTCTATCACTGATGCATATCACACTTTTCCTCAATAATATGGTGCTACAATCAATCATATATACATATGCTATTGCACATGTAAATTTTTTGGGAAAAGACCCAGAAGTGAGATCTCTGAATGCAAAGCTCCAGGGCTTTTTAATCTTGAAAAAATACTAATATTTTCAAATATTTCTCATTGTATTATTACTTTGTATTGCCCCCATTAAAAATTCCAATAGTTAGGCATGGTGGCACATGCCTGTAATCTCAGTACTTGGGAGTCTGAGGCAGGAGGATTGCAGGTTCAAGAGCAACCTAAACAACTTAGCAAAACTCTCAGCAACTCAGAGAGACCCTGTATTAAAGTAAATAAACAAAAAGGCTGGGAGGGTAGATTGGCAATAGATTATCCTTGGCCTCAATTCCCAGTGCAAAAAAAAATTATTTATATATTATATTTGTTCAAGAGTTTAGATTTGTACCAATCTGATAGTCATTTAAAAAGTCATTATTTTCGACTTCCGGGAAGATGGCAACTGAGAAAAGCATCATTTACAAGTCCTACTAACACTCAATCTCTATTGCCACAAAATCAGTGCTTTTCATAGCTAGAAAACACTATCAGCAGAGAAATAAAAGATGTAAACACAAGGGACAGAGAAAAAGAAGACTAGAAAGAACAACCAGAGACCAGAAAAGAAACCAGGCTGCATTACAGGAGCGGAGCCACGCCGGCACCATCTTGCCTCACAGCACCAGGCTCCAGAAAGGAAAGGTAAACAAAGAGCTGAAATGAGCAGCTGCAGATCATTCAGGTATAATTAAGCAGTTCTTTCAGTGCAGAAAAACGTCTAAAATTCCCAGTGGCCAAGTTTATCATGCCTTCCAGGGACTCAGAAATGGAGCACAAAACCAGAAAAGAAATACGCCAGCCTCACGACCGAGGGGGTAGCAGCTGTGCCATACTGCCAGCTGCAGCAACGAGTTCAACAGGCCCATGAGAGCTCCAGATCAATGCGCACAATAACCGTAAGTGAAATTGCAGCCTCTAAAGGAGAAATCCCAGCACTGCACCCCTAGGAACTTGCACAGCTTTGATAATCTCCCTGGGTCTGAGATTTTGCAGTCCAACCCAGTGAAGGAGTAGTGGTGGCAAAGATACCACACCCTAGTCGCAGCTCCGCATGGGAAAATGCCCAGCTCAGAATCTCTATGATCTCACGCAGCCTCGATTAGCTCCTTGGGTCTGTGACTTTATGATACAACCCAGTAAAGGAGTAGTGGAAGCTGAGATTACCACAAACTCGAGATCCAGAGCACCGTAAGTGAAGTTGTGGTGACCCAGGGAAGAACCCAGAGAAGGCACAAACTTCTGAAATCATGGGAAAGAGGAACAACAATAGAGCAATGAACACCCACAACCCCATAATATCAGAACCCACCCGATAACAAAGAAATTCAGAGATCTCCAGAAGATCAAATCAGGAATATAACTGTAAAAACTATACAGGACTTTCGAAAAGAATTTAGAGAGAGTCTAAAAGAAATAAAGGATGCAATAATTGAAGTAAAGGCATTGATTCAAACTATAAACAATTGATTATATCACAGGGAGAACAGAATCTCGCTCCTAGAAGATGATCACTCCAAAAATGAATGCATAATTTATAACTTAGAAAAAAAAATCAGACAGCAGGAATCTGACATCTCTGTGGCCACTCCATGGACAGCCCAGGTGACACCAGAGCCATCAATGCTGCAGTGAGCCCATAAACCAGACCGAGTACCAGGACAATCCCCTAGTCTCAATTTCCCTTGTAGGAGAAAGAGATCTGGAGGACCTCAGCAGCCCTTACTGTCAAAGACTCAAATGGCCCCTCACTGCCACATAGGGTATCTGGTGTTGGCTACAGAAGATCCCAGCAATCTTTACCAACACTGAACTCATTTGGCAGAGAAGAACAGTCTAAATAGCTGACAACCTCCCTGATTCTGGAACTGCTAAACCTCACCCAGCAATCACCCTTACAATCCGTCAACAGGAAGGTCGTTCCTCAGTGACATTACTAATACAATCTACAAGATATCTACCAAATATCCAGACAAGGAAACAAGAAACATGAGAAACCTGACTTCATATCATTTCACTAAATAGATACTTCACGATATGTCTCTGATACAAAAATTTGAAAAGTTCATAACTAATTCCATTATTATAAAACAAGAATGATAGTAATTCCTTGATATGATCTTTGAGTGGTATAAATTCATTTAATCAGAAAAATCCTGAAAAGAATATTCAAGAAATAAAATATAATTTTATCCCTTCAACAAAATAAGAAGATAAGGAGAAAAGCGGGGCTTAAGAGCCCCGCTAACAACAAATCTCCATTACCACAAAATCAGCGCCTTTCAAAGCCAGAAAACAACATCACCAGAGAAACAAAAAAATCACCAGGCTCCAGAGAGAAAGCGGACTGAGAACAGAGCCACAGAGGAGATCCTTACGCCCGAGGACATGGCCTCATGCCCAAGGACGCGGCAGCAGCACCATACTGCCGGCGGCACCGGCAAATTCATGGGACGGCCACAGCAAGCCGAGGGGAGCCGCTGCGGAACAGCCAGGCAGGATTTCTCGGCGCAGAGAGCACCTAAAGCTCCCAGTGGCTGAGCTCAGCACACGCTGCAGGGATTCAGAGTGGAAATCAAAACCAAGAAAAAAAATGCCAGCCCCACAGCCGAGGGCGTAGCAGCAGCGCCATATTGCCACAGGCGGCAGCAGCACCAAATTCACCGAATTCAGTACAGCTACATCTGCGTACTCAAGAACAGTGAGTCAAATTGCAGGCCACAGAGGAGAAATCCCAGTACTGTACTCACTGGGACTTGACCCAGTGGGAGAGGGGTGGTGGCAGTGATATCACACCATAAGAGAATGTGCAACAAGGCACCCCCCACAGTCTAAAGCAGCCTCTATCGACTCTCTGGGTCGGAGACTCTGTGATACAACCCAGTAAAGGAGTAGTGGGGTCTGAGATACTACTGACTCGAGATCCAGAGCACCTTAAGTGAAGTCATAGTGACCCAAGGGAAGAACCCAGAGAAGGCACAAACTTCCGAAATCATGGGAAAGAGGAATAATACTGGAGCAATGAATGCTCACAACCCCACAACATCAGAACCCGATAAAACAGAAAATCAGAGATTTCTAGAAGATCAAATCAGGAAAATAACTGTAGAAATAATAGAGGTGCTTTGAAAAGAACTCAGAGAGAGCCAAAAAGAGATAAAGGATGCAATTAATGAAGTAAAGGCCTCAATTCAAAGCACAAACAACCAATTAGAACACATGGAGAACAGAATCTCGCTCTTAGAAGATGATCATTCCAAAAATGAACGCATAGTTTCTAATCTAGGAAAAAATATCTGACAGCAGGAATCTGATATTGAAGAAATATGGGCCCATTTTAAGAGAGCTAACCTAAGAATAATTGGAATAGAGGAGGGAAAAGAAAGTGAAACCAAAGGGATCAACAATCTGTTCAAGGAAGTAATAGCAGAAAATTTTCCAGACATAGAGCAAGAGGTCGATACGCAGGTCCAGGAAACTTATAGAACTCCCTTTAGACAGGATCGGAGAAGGGGATCCCCACGCCACATAATTGTCAAAATGACCACTGTGGAAGCCAAGCAGAGAATCTTAAAGGCAACAAAAGCAAAGGGCCAAGTGACATTCAGAGGCAAACCAATTAGAATCACTCCAGACTTCCCAAACCAAGTCATGAGAGCCAGAAGGGCTTGGAGTAACATATTCCCAATTTTGAAAGAAAACAACTTCCAGCCAAAAATTTCCTACCCAGCAAAACTTTCTATCAAATTAGATGGAGAAATAAGAAGCTTCCATGACAAACAGAAACTGAAGGAATTTATGTCTTCAAAACCAGCACTAGAGAAAATACTCAAAGAGATTAACTATAAAGAAGAAATAGGTAACACACATCAGAACTAGAGAAACAAGAGTTTCCATCCAACAGACAACTAAGATTGGTTATCTGTGAGATTCATTATTTATGTTAGTCTTTTACCTATCTCTAAAGGGTATTGTTTGCCTTTATTGTTGTTAATTTTTAGGATTTCTAGTTGGAATATTAATATACCTTCAGATATAGCATTTGGAAATATTTTATCCCATTCTATTAGTAACTGTTAACTCTGTTTACATTGTTTTTGGATATACAATATGTTTTTTATTTTTTAGGGAGTTTGTATACTCTTCTGTTGCCTGTGCCATTGAAATCATAACCAAGAAATCACTGCCAATTTCAGTGTTGTGAGGTTTTATGACCCAGATTTTCTCCTAAAAGTTTATAGTCTTAAGATTTATATTTAGGTCTCTTATCTATTTTGAGTTAATATTTGTATATGGGATTAGGTAAGGGTTCAATTTTATTCTTTTCCATGTAATTATTATTTTTCAACAATATTTAGTTAAAAGATTATTATTTCCACCACCAAATGTTCGTGGAAACCTTGTCAAAAATAACTTGACAGTATAGGGAAGAATTTAGCTCTAGGCTTTTATTTAACTCCAATGGTTTATATATCTGCCTTTAGAATAGTACTACACTGTTTCAATTATTGTAGCTTTATATGGTTTGAAATCAGAAAATATATATCTTCTAGCTTTGTTCTTTTTCATGATCGTTGTGGGTACCTGGAGTCCATATTCCATATTAGGATAGATTTTTTTTCTGAAAAATAAATATATAAATATATGATAGTTTCACCTAAAAAGTAGAAAAAATAGATTCTTTGGTAAGAAAGAAAGTAAAAAGAAATATTGAAATGTTATCTTTAAGTCATCAAAAGCTTGGTATCAGACAAATGAAACTGTTATGTGAGATTATCATTTTTAATTTTTGATAAATTGCTATAATACTAGATGTCAATCACTAAGCCAATCATGGGAGGGAGGGATAGGGAGAGAATGGGGTGGGGATCGGGTGGGGGCTGACTGGGCAATGTGTGCATGTATGTCTACAAAAGTATGTATCCCACTCTGATGTATGAATACAGTGCACCAATTAAAAAAAATCTTAAAAAAAATAAAAAATAAAACATAAACTACGTCTGGGAGTAGAGCCTGGAGGAAGAAAAGCCACTGGGTTCCACCCCCAGCACCAAGAAAAAAAAAAAAGAAAAAGAAAAAGAATAGATCAGCCACATTTCTCCAAGTTATGAGGAAGCGATTGTGAGAACACAGACCCAGGGAGACAGAACCTTTGAGGCATACTCTCTTGTAATTCCCAGTCAATTCAAAGGAACAGTAAGAGATTGTGTATCCTTACTCTAACGATGAGCATCAACTCATTTGAGCTTCTCTGGGAGGCTTGTTCTCTTTTCTTCCATGCAGGTACACAGTCTATACAATAAACATCTTTTCTGGAAAAAAAAAAAAAAGAAGATAAGCAGGAGTAGTTGTTTTCTGTATTTGTCTCTTAAAAATAATCATTGTGACCCTGACTGATAGTTTTCTGTTTGTCTTTTAAAAAATAAAATGACAAGAACTCTTGGATCACCTGTGAAGTGCAGTTTCCAAATGAAAACACAGTGTTTATTCTCATTTCAACTCAGAAGGTTGGCTGACCTGTGAACTTCTAACCTGGGATGGCAGTGTGATGTCATGCAGGTCTTCAGAAAAAGAAGGCAATTAGTGTTGAGTGCCTCAAATCACTGCTGTTATCATTTTTTAAGGAGAAACAAGAAGAAAGAAATCTCACTGAAAAAAAAATTTTAGTTATATGCCAGTTTGTGTAAATTATATAAATTTATGTTTGCTTTTATGATTTTTGCAGACTTATCTTAAACTATAAATTATATTTTAGACTTTGGATTCTGGTTATATTTAAAAATATTTTCTTGGTATATTTATAAAACTACAGTGCATATATTTTTATTTTAATTATTCTCACAATGAAAGATGTATAACATGGCTAAAAAATTCAAAATCTTTTTTAAAAAGCTTTTGTGGTACTACAGATTGTTTGTATAATTTTCACTGACTATTCTTATCAAAAGATGTGGTTTCCCAAAAGGGTATTGGATTGATTCATAGAGATGATGTTTTTCCACTTACAAATATATAAATTATATATTGCTGTTACTTCAAAGACTAAAAGTTAGTTCATCTTCAACAAGGGAGAACTTAATAGGATTAGTCTAGCATTGCTTTTGTGAGAGATAATCAGTATTTTAATCATATTATTCTTTTTTCTTTGTGGTACTGTGGATGGAACCCAGGGGTCTTCTACCTCCAGGCTATACTCCGGACCTATTTTATATTTTATTTGGAAACAGGGTCTCACTGAGGTGCTAAGAGCCTGACTAAGTAGCTGAGGCTGGCTTTGAACCCCCACGATCCTCTGTCTCAGTCTCCTAAGTACTGGGATTACAAGCATGCACCACCATGCCCAGCTTTATCATAGTATTCTAACATGTTTATAATATATTCTAATATATATATATATATTAGAATATATATTCTCTCTCTCTCTCTCTCTCTCTCTATATATATATATATATATATATATATATATATATATATATACACAAAAATAGCTATAAAATTCAAGTAAGATTTATTTCAAGGTAAAAATACAACTTGCTCACTACTCCACACAGACTAGGATGAAGACATATTATTTATGTATTGCTTATAAATTACAAATGTAGAATTGTGTTCATTCAAAAAACGCAAACATTTGAAATCACATCATGTCTAGTCTAATTGCCCTCTTGCCTGAAATTTTTCTTTTAAAAAAACTTCATGGGGTTAAGGAAATGAAGATTCCAGAAACATGTTTATAAAAATTTAATGAATTTCAAATATGGAGTGTCATAAAATAATGAGACATTTCTTATTTGGGGAAAAACAAAGCTATATGCTATCATTAGGAAGTTTTGATCAATTATAGCATGATGAGGAGAATCCAGTTTTATCAAACTTTAAATAAATACATACATACATATACTATCTATTTATCGTGTGTTTCTGTGTGTGTGTGTGTGTGTGTGTGTGTGTGTGTGTGTGTGTGACTGGAGATTGAAGCAAAGGGCATAATTCTACATGCAATCAACAACCTCAGCCCATATTTAAAATTCTTTACTTTGAAAGAGAGTCTTGATAAGGTGCTAAGGGTCTAGCTAAGTTGATGATGCTGGCTTCGAACCCGTGATCCTCCTGTCTTAGCCCCCCAACCCCACACAAGTACTGGGATAAAATGCATGTATGTACCAATGCTCTCTGCTTCCGAAATACAATTTTAATATGTGGCTATGAAAATAAAAGTTCAAACAGCACTGAGGAAGAAAAATTTAAAAACATTTCTCTTAAACTACATTCTCAGTTCCATTTCTTCAGCATTAGCTATTTTTTTATAATGTATTTTTGGTTCTTGTAGGGATATAAACTATATGCTTGTATATTTTATGTATTTCTTGGTACATTACCTCTCCAAATATCTATACTATTCTTCTACAATGGAAGATCTAAGAAGCCTTTATACTCCTTCCATTTCTTACTTCTTAAGAGTTTATTTTTTATTTTTGATTAATTGATATTTTTTTGTGGTACTGGGGATGGAACCCAGAGGCATTCTACCTCCAAGTTATACCCCAGCCATATTTAATTTTTTATTTTGAAAGAGGGTCTCACTAAGTTGTGGAGATCTCACTAAGTAGCTGAGGCTGGCCACAAACTTGCAGTTCTCCTATCTCAGCCTCCCACGTACTGGGATTACAAGCATGTGCCACCATACCCAGCTTGATTAAAGATTTTTATAAATTTAATCAGCAAAAGTTATACTTCATTTCAATATTCATCCATAATAACTATTCATTTTAACATAACAAATGAGGAAGTTAGCATCAATTAAATTTTCTTTAGTTTTCTTCTATATTCTAAATTCTAGCTTATTTGTTAGTGCTTTAATAATTGCAGGCATTAACATATACATTAATTGTAATTATTTTTATATTTTTGCTATAAATTTATTCTGAAAATAAATTTAATAAATATAATTCATCATATAGTGATTATTTAGCTACTGTTTACTGGGTAATGTGGTTGAGTTTGAGTGTTAAAAAATGTAATTTTTACCTTTATCAATATATTGCTGCCTAAGCCGGGCGTGGTGGTGCACGCTTGTAATCCCAGCATTTGGGAGGCTGAGACCAGAGGATTGAGGTTAGCGGACAGCCCCAGCTACTTAGTGAGGCCCTCCACAACTTAGTGAGACCCTGTTTCAAAAAATAAAAGAATAAAAAATAGGGTAGGGGGTCTTGCTCAGAGGTCAAATGCCCTTGGGTTCCATCCCCAAACCCGAAAAAAAAAAAATTGCTGCCTGAAGGAGTACTATGCATGAATGAAGAACAATGGAATTCCTCTCTCTTAAATCATGTTTTATTTAGAATTATACTACATTTTCTTTTGCCTTATTTCAACCGATTTTTATTTTTTACTTTTTATCATTTTATTTTCATAAAATGCTTTAATTTATTTTATACTTTATTGGTGTATTGTAACTGTACATCATAGTGAGGTTCAAAGTAATACAAACACACATGCACATATCACTTAGTGTATCTTCCTCCGCTTCCCAATCCTCTTCCCCCTCCTTTCTCTCCATAATGTTAGTGAGACTGATAGTGATACCTTGATATATGAACACAGCATTATTTGAACTGTTTCCTTCATCAAGTTTCCTTTATACTCCCAACCTCCTTCCTCTATCCTATTGATCTCTCTCCATATTCATAATGGGACAGTATCCAAGTATCATTATCCAAGTATCATTATAATATGCTGATTTCATTATCTTTGGGAAGATTCTCAGGAGCGCTATCGCTAGGTCATATGGTAGTTCCATTCTCAATATTCTGAGAAACTGCTTTGATTTTCTTAGTGGCTTTACTACTTTGCAGTCCCAATAACAACGTAATAGAGTTCCTATTTCCCCACATCCTTGCAAGCATGTATTATTATTGTGTTCTATTTGTTTTCTTGATTACTGCCATCTGAAATGGAATTGCAATGCAGTTTTAATTTGCATTTCTGACTGCTAAGGATGTTGAGCCTCTTTCCATATATTTTTGGACATTTGTACTTCTTCTTTGAAAGAGTCTATTCAGATAATTTGCCCAATTTTTAGTTTTTATTTTTTTTCGTGTTAATCTTTTTAAGCTCTTTTGATATTCTAGATACTAGGCTGGATGAATAGGTGATGAAGATCTCCTCCCATTCTGTTGAGCTCTCTCTGTACAATCTTAATAGTTTCCTTTGCTATGCAGAAACTTTTTAATTCAATGCTATTCAATTTGTTAATTTTTATTTTAATTTCCTGAGCTTTTGAGATCTTACTGAGAACGTTTCTATCTTCCTTCCAATTTCAAAATTTCTGGTCTAATTTCTAGGTCCTTGAACCATCTTAAGTTGACTTTTGTGCAGGGGAGAGGATAGGGCTTAATTCTGTTTTTCTACATATGGATAGCCAGTTTACCCAATAAACTTTTACAACTCCACTTATTGAAAGGCTGTTCTTTATGTCTAGTGTATGTTTTTGGTGCTTTTATCAAAGGTCAACTGGTTATGGATATGGGACTTTGTTTCTGAGTCTTCTATTCTGTTTCATTGGTGTGTCTGTTTTTGTGCCAATACCATCCTGTCTTTCTTTTTTCTTTTTATTCTTGCTTTGTAGCATAATTTGAAGTCAGATATTGTGATGCTTCCTGCATGGTTCTTATTGTGGAGAATTGCTTTGGCTACTGTTGAAAGCCAGCTAGTCCACTCGGGGCACGAGTTTGCTCGCGGTCGAGAGTCTCAGTAAAGATGGGGAAAGATAGGGTGACGTACTATAGATTCTTATCTGTAGCGGTTCTTTCCTAGGAAAATAATCCTATGATCGGCGCTTTTGAAAAAGAACCTGACATGGATCAATGCTTCTTGTGCAATTGAACACTTTATTTTGGACACAAGATTTTTTATATATTCCCCTCTCCCAGTGAATTTCTAGTAAAAAAAAAAAAGTGCAAAACACCCAAGGTACAAAGGAGAGATACACATGCAGATTACCAACCCTGAACAAGACAAAAGTAAGGCCTGGGATATCCCAGGTCTTTATGATTGAGATCAGTCCCATTATCTCAGGTGGGCCTTGTGCTCTGGAGCCCAGCCCCCTTTGGCCTTGCAGCTGCAGAGGCTTCTATTTGGCTAAAAGTCACACCCAAAATCACTTGAAGAGTCCAGTTTGTTTTTTAAGGGTTTTCTTTAACCCTTTCGGAGCTCTCATTCCTAGGGCTTAGTCCAATGTCCTCCTTTTTATATAATGGGGGACGAAGTCCGAGATTCCAGCTTTCATATAGTTCCTTTATGATGATTTAAGGAATTTCGATGAATGTCTGCTGGATTTTGTCTGCAATACTATCCGCTGTCTGAAAACTTAAACAAACTCATGACACAGTTTAGCAGGTAAACACCAAGAAATAACATGAAGTCTTTAGATTTAGTTGTCAGATATATTTCTCTAGCGGCTAAGCATTTTTCCTCAAACGATAGGCTTATCTCTCACAGTCCTGATCTTTCACCACCGGAGCAATTTCATGTGGAGCGTTAAAAGAATCATTACTAAAAGAATAATAGTTATGAAAGAATATCTAAGAGTGGAGAATACTTTTGGCCAGCGACCACACCTTCTCTCGGGGCTTATTTCTCACGTTGAGAATCGCCTATGGACTGCATGAATAAGAATGCAGATGCCGAGAGGGCGTGGCTGCAGCTGGTATCTGCAATTCTGGATCACATTTTTTATATGAATTTTATAACTGACTCACTACCTCTGTGTAAAAATGATATGTTGATATGGATTGCATTGAATGTGTAAATTGCTTCTGGAAGGATGGACATATTGATCATGTTTATTATATCTATCCAAGAATATGGGGGTTCTTTCCATCTTCTAAAATCTTCAATTTTTTTCTTTAATGATTGATAATTTTTATTTTAGAGGTTTTTAACCTCCTTGGTTAATTTCTAAGTTATTTTATTTTACTTTTGGTGGTACTAGGGATGGAATCCTTCTACCTTTGGGCTACACCCCAGACCTATTTTATATCTTTTTTATTTGGAAACAGGGTCTCTTAAGCCAGTGTGTCTGGCTTCGAACCTGCACAATCCTCCTGTCTCCGCCTTCCAAGTTTGGGGATTACAAAGATTAGGAAATCTTTAACAAACCTAACAAAAAGAACACACTCAAATCTCAAAAATAAGAAGTAAAATGGAGCTATCACGCTGGGTGTGGTGGTACAGGCTTGTAATCCTCAGGCTTGAGAGGCAGAGACAGGAGGATCGCACAGGTTCTAAGCCAGCCTCCCTGGCTTTAGAGACCCTGTTTCCAAATAAAATATAAAATAGGTCTGGAAGTGTAGCCCAGAGGTAGAAGGGTTCCATCCCCCCCTCCAAAAAAAAAAAAATGGAGCTATCGCCAGAGGTAATGTAGAATTTCAAAACATTATTAGAAACTATTTGGAAAACATATTCTCCAATAAAATAGAAAACCCCGATGAATTTTCCAAGTCCTTAGACACCTGCAACTTACCTAAACTGGACCAAAGGAGAGAGAAGAAAACCTAAACAGACCAATAGGAAGCAAAGAGATCAAACAGTAATACAAAGGTCTCCCATCAAAGAAAACTCCAGGCCTAAATGGATTCCCAGCTGGATTCTACAAGACCTTCATAAAAGAACCAAGTCCAATATTCAAATTATGCTATGAAATAGAAAAAGGAGGAAAACAACCAAACTAATTCTAGGAAGACAGAATCATCTTAATCACCAAAGCAAATGAAGATACAATGAGAAAAGATCAATATTATAGATGAACATAGATGCAAAAATTCTCAACAAAATATTAACAATTCATATTGAAAACTACATCAAGAACCAGAGATATGTTGAACCAGGGAAGCAAGGCTGGTTCAACATATGCAAATCAATGACCATAATCCACCACATTAACAGAGTAAGGACAAATATTGTATGATTATTTCCAAAGATGCAGAAAAAGCACTTGAATATCCAACACCTACCTTGACATCATAAAGGCTATATACAATGAACCCAAAATCAAAACAAAAGCATTTCAGTTCCTAATAGCAAATAATATGTCTCTCTGTTTCCTCTTGCCTTTGTTCTAGTCATTTTCCCTCATTGTTTACTTTTTTAAAATATTTAACAAAGGACTAAAAGAATTCATATAAATGACTTGTTTTGTTTTCCTCTCCCATTGCATTACTATTCCGTGAATGATTTTGTTGATTATAGGTACCATATACATGCAAATATCTGTAGATTGGCAAGCCAGCACCTTCTCCTATTCTCCAATTATGGAGGAATAGGTAGAAGGGGAGCTTTATCACTAAAAATAAAGTAGCATCCATCTACATTAAGCCTTCTTGTACTTAATGAATTCTGACTCCCTCTGCTTTGGATAATCTGTCTTTTTCTATTCCATTTACCTTCTCTGTATTGATATGAATTTAAGCTTTCTTGTTCCTACTGCTATTTCAATAATTGGCTGATAGGATGGAGCCAAAGACAGTACATGTATCTAATCTCTCATATTGAACCAGAAGGTAGACACACACACACACACACACACACACACACACACACACACACATACACACACACACACACACACACACACACACGAGTAGCACTGATTTTAAATCCTAAAAATTTAGGTGGATTATTAATATTTTTATTTTAATTTATTTTATTTTATTTTATTTGAGGTACTGGGGATGGAACCCAGCGGCATTCTACCTCTGATCTACACCCCAGCCCTATTTTTTTTCTTTATTTTGAAATGGGGTCACTCCAAAGGTCCTCACTAAGTAGCTGAGGGTGTCTGCGAACCACGATCCTCCTGTCTCAGCCTCCCAAATGCTGAGATTACAAGCGTGCTACACCACGCTCGGTTAGGTGAATTATTTTAAATGAAGTCACTTGTAAATTTCTGTGGTGACAAGTTGTAGCACATGCCCTGCAGCACACGAACAATGAAAGTAGTTGTGGATATAACAACAGATACCACCTGCTAACATTGATTGAACACATCTCATGTGCCAGGCATTGTTTTGAGTACTGACCATTTATTAATTTCATTAATATGCACAAAAATCCTGTAAAGTTTATATAATTAACTCAATTAGCTCTGTTAACTACGTGTTATAGATTAAGAAACTGAACCTAGGATAATTAAGAGACATGCCCCAGGTGAAACAACAACTAAATTACAGAGCCTAGATTCAATTTGTAGACTAGACCTGAGCCTGCATGATTAATTTTATTACTGCTGTGGTTAAAATGTTACAATCTCAAAAAAAAAAAAAAACACACATGTTGAAATTAAAAAAAAAAAAAAAAACCTAACTGGTTGTTTTATGGTCACTAATACCAAAATAATTTTTTTTATTTAAAAAAAAATTAGTACTTTTTTTGGAACAGTTGCTTAAGTGAGATGTCAATATTACTTTTTGTGGCAAGAACTCCAACCTAGATTTACTACCAATACTACCACATCCTAGTTCTGGGATTTATTTGTCTTTTGGGCTCTTCAGTTTTCTTTTCTATACATGTTCATTTCATTCCTCATGATATACTGTATATATTAAGTGCTAAGTCCCAGGCACCATTCTAAAAGTGTGGAAGATAACAATGACCAGTAGACAAAGTGATTTTTCTTCGGGGAAAATATATTCAAGTAGGAGACACAGTCCATAAGTGAATATAAACATAATATAGATTTTTGCTTCCAGCAATGAAACTAGCTCATTTCTAAAGCACTTCCTTCATTGAGAACTTGAAGTCTGGGAAAGATAGAAAACATCTGGTAGAAGTTATGGGCGAGCTTCTCCACTAGTGAGATTTGCAGGAGTCAAAATCTGGAGCAGAGAAAAACCTAAACAGGTGAATAAACCAGGTGAAGCTACCCTTGTTCCCAGTTCCAAAGAGTGTTTAAAAAGGCTGGGTAGTTGGCAGGAAGCGGAAGCTGAGAGAGAGAAACCAGGTTTTCAGCGACCAAAGTTAGAGGGAAGAAAGGCTTACAACGAGGCAAACCCCTGGCTCGGGATTGAGATACGAAATGTTAGCAGAGAAATGAGAATCTATCATTAATAGACCAGGCCCCAAACGACTGAATGCAGATTTTGAATCAGGTAAGAATATTTAAGGTGACTTTTCCCTAGCTAGACAAATGCCAGAAACCAGAGAGCATTTTGATGATTGGAAGCTGGGATAGGGACTGTTGGAGATATGTGGATAGAAACAGAGGGAGGGGCCGAGAAGTAAACCAGCATAGGTCTGGCGGCGATGCTGGTCCTGCTGAGAGTATGTTGAATACATGATTTCGGGGTCCACATTGGATTGGGAAGGAAGGTAAAGCTAGAGAGGATACATAACTTAGAGCGCAGGAATGGCTTTAAAGCTGGAGGTCATGGCTGACTGCATGCGGGTAGACATGATTGAAAAGCTAGTTTTTCTAGTTAAACGGTGCAAATGATGACTAAAGCAAATTTCAGAATATGACAAAGTCAAGGAGTTTCTGGAGTGAAGGAGAAGACAATTGAATAAGAAACCTAGAAAGGATGTGGCTAAGGTAGTTGGAGGATTACCAGAATTTGGAGGTTCGATTGCTAAGAATGCTACCAGAAACTAAAATCTAGAAGTCAAGGCCTCTCTAAACTGGATATACAAGGAAGACTATTTAATTATTATTTTCTTTAATAGAGTTTTAACAGGTACTGGAAATTGATCCCAGGGACATTCTGCCTCTGACCTACACCACCAGCTCTATTTTATTATTTTTTATTTTGAGACAGGGTCTCTCTCACAAAGTTGTGGGAGTCCTTGATAAGTTATGGAGGCTGGATGCAAACCTGTGATCAATCTTCCTCTTCCAGCCTTCCAAGTACTAAGATTGCAGGCATGAGCCATCACAGTGGATACTTCTCCAAGTTTTTATTCTCATCCCTCAGAAAAAAATATTATTTGAGGAAAAAGTATTTTCTATACTTTAAAATTTCAGACAAGTGTTGAGAAAACTATAAATTTCATAGTTCTTAGTTTATTATCATTATAAGCAAATTGATATTCTTTCTAGTAATTTTTGACAATGAAATAATGACCGGAGCTCAGAGTGTAACATCTGGTACTCCCTCTGTCAACTAAAAATCAATTAGAATTTTTAATTATTTTTGTGTGACATCTGCATAGCAATCTGATTCCAAGCCAAATTAAATGGTTCTTTTGATAATGGTGTAAAATGATGCAGTAATAGCTTAAGAAACTATACTTTCCGAGAATAGAGGATTCGAAAATACTTGGCTTGCATTTCCTGATTTGGTTACCAGATTTTATTTATATAATCGATAGTGTACAATTGCTGTATCTCAACAAATTGAGAAACTCAATATCAGGCTCAGATTTTTAATTATATATTTCTTTTAACTCTGACACTTAATTTTCTTATCAAACTGTTTTTGTAGTTGGAAAACAGTTTCAAATAATCCCCACATAATTAATTGCTGATGATATGATTTGCATCCCTCTGGCTTATCTTGAGCCATTGCCAGGGCTTTTGAAACCTTTTGCATGGGAAAGTCAGATGCAAACAGAACTATAATGGAGTGACCAAAAATTCTGGAGACAAAGTTGGATGTTTGTTTTTTCTTCTAATCAACGTTGATTTTAATCAACTCAGGTTTCAGTATTTAATTCTTAATTATACTAAGATATAACAATCATATTCTATTGTGGTAAATTTCAACATATCTGTTTTTCAAGAGAATGCTAGTTTTAAAAAGAAAATGACAACTCTTTCACCAAAATTTACATTAATCTGTATGTAGTTGTTACATGTTGATGTTTGTTGTTTGCATTCTAAATATGATTACATTTTGGTCAACAATAGCCCTTTCATAATGATAAAAGTTCAGCAGTTGTATTCGTGTAAAATTCACTTGAAATATTGCATTATAACTTGCTGCTCTAATTGACTTAGTAAATTTTTAATGTATATTTTGTAATGAACAACTCTGTCTTCTGATTTTTTTTTGAATTTTGAAATCGCTTAATTTTGTCATAAATTTGTGAATATGTTTTACTCGTTCAAAAAAGTTTTGATGATTTCCTAAACATTTCCACAAACCTTGAATAAATAGTTATTCTGAGTAATAGCATGAGGATATTTATAATATATATATATATATATAAAATTTTAAAGCTTAGGGTAATCCAAACTAAAGTCTATCAAACTTTAATGTGCATATTTGCTACTTGGGATCTTGTTAAAAGATTCAGATGAACAGGCAGGAGAGTAAGGTTAGAGGGTCCGAGATGCATTTCTAACAAACTTAGGTGATGCCGGTGTTGCTCATTCTTAGACCATCAATGTGAGAAACAAAGACATTTATAACTTTATATTTTGATACATCCATTTTACATCTAGTAAAACTGAACTTTATCAAGTTTATTAATTTTCTCCAGTTGTTGATAATATACTATCATTCTATCCTGCACATAAACATTTTTAGGAAACCCGTATAATCTTATTTATCCAGTGCTGTGTGCTGGGGCCACAGATAATCAAATTTATAATCATATTGTTTTCCATGACTATTTATTCTTTTGTTCTGTATAAATTAATTTGCCTCTGAACTATGGTAATTTGTGCTCTTTGCTTATAGGAAATTAGGGGGCAGAAAACAATGCCTGGCTTTTAAAAGAGATAAGGAACATTCTATGCCAGAGTTATAGTACTAAGAAAATCTGTGGTGCTAGAGATGTTGATATTTTAGGAGCTAACCATGGTGTTTGAAAAGGGAAGATTTAGAACACGCCAATAAGGACATCATGGGATAAACATCTCCTGTTACATAAACTTGTTCTTGTGTTGCAGGATAATGCTAAGACATACTGGTTGGGTTCATGTTAATCCCTTGCCCTTACTAAACCTTAGCTAAACCTCCTCGGGATCTCCAGTTATAAACATATCAAGGAATTATAAGCTGTATGTGATCTGCTTAATTTTTCTCTTACACAGTTGTTAATTAAGGGACCAATTACTCTGTCCAGCATAGAACAGCAGCTAAGCAATTGCTCTTTATATATACACATACAATATATGTGTATTTGTGTATATGTAATACCCACAAAATAATGGTTCATACCAGTTTCTATAGGGTTCTTTACCATTTTATCTCTGAGGTTAATGCATGTGTAATTTCTAAGCCCTTTACCCTTTTTCTTCTTTGTCTTTCTTATTAGTTCTGTAATCCTTTTGTGTTGATAAAGGGTCTAAGGAGAGCAGCCATTTTTTTGCTTTTTTTACAAACTAAATATCGATGAGCCATCATTATCCATAAGCATGGTATTGAATCTCTAAAATTCTTGTTTATTTATGAAATGGCTGAGGAAAAGAGATTGGATGAATATCTGCCAAGAGTATTTACTCTTCAGGAAACCAAGATATACAAACATTCTAAGTTGAGTGCATTAGTTTAAATATCAAGGTAATACCTTGTGAATTTTATCCTCACAATACAGTCTTCAATAATACTTGAAGTTTTATAGAATTTTAGATATTTTGACTTAATTATGTTGATTTCTTAGAAACATTAAAATAATAGTGTTTTAAATTAAATGGTATTTACTGATTTCTCTTGTGTTTTTCTTGACTTTTTTATTCATTAGAGATCCGTTGTCATAATTAAGTTTTCATTAGCCTACATTGGAAATTATTAGTTATCTTTTGGGAAAGTCTGTTTATAATGACTATGTATATATTTTTATCCCATAACTTTAACTGTAAACTCAGCTTTGTTCTATAATCAGTGTCTTGCCACTTTCTAATTGCTAGGTATCAATATAATTGTATATTATGTTTTTATTCATTCAATTACGCTTTGAATGTGTCCTTCAGCAATTCATATCAACCTCATGATCAGTTCCATTAGTCAGTATGCTGATATATTAGTCAGTTGTGTTGGGGTGCTCCTCTATATTTTATGTGGCACAAGGAGCATACTTTTAGAAGTATAACAATTTTTCACAAAGAGTAGTTGGACTTGGACATCCATCAGTTATGAAGCATGTTTTTTTCTCCCAAGTTATTCTTTCATTGTAAAATGGAATTTCTGGTAGTAGGCCCATAAAACTACTGAATTGATTTATGTTTTTTTATGGTCCACTTTAACCTCTTTTAATTTTTGTTTATAAACCTATTTTTTCAAAGTTAAAAAAACTCACACAATTCAATTTTATTTCTCATCCATATTTAATTATAACATATAATAAATAACACTATAAATAAATCAGCATTATATGATCTTTATGTGAAAAGGGGAATTAAAAATTAAAGATATTTCTCTATGGCAATATAAGCCTAGATAATCAGAAGTATATCCTTGGCCTAAGCAGCTTCATTACCTAATTTCTGTAGCATCTTAGCCTTGCATTCTGTAGTCCAAATTGGACCTGGTATGGCAGATGCTCATCTTTCTCACACCACAATTTATATACCCCATTGGAATCTATAAAATTTATATTTTACAGCTTCTCTTGTTCAAATAAAACTTTGTAATCTAGTGTACTTTTTAGCTACCAATTCTGTTTTTTTTTCCCCAGTGTTGGGAGGTCGAACCCAGGACCTCACACATACTGAACAAGGACTCTATTACTGAACTACATACCCAGCCTGATTTCTCCTTCCTAATGCCCCTCCCAACCCCTCTGTTCATCAGCCCATCTCAGTTCTCTGTTTCAATTTAAATGCTATGGTGCCTGTTCACAGGTTCGCTCTGGGACTTGCAACAGAATACAGTAGATTTAAAAATCCATCATTTAAGATAATTCTGGTAGTGGCAACGATTGTGTTTTTTCAGCTCTTATATTATTCCGATTTGTATTATAAAATTATTTACCAAGCATATTAGAATCATCTTCATTTTGTTCAAGGCTCTTTGATTTCAAAATACAGAGACCCATTAAAAGTAGCTCAGTTATTTAATCATACAACATTAGTTGTGGATGAAGCCCGTTGGTTGTGGAGAGAAGTGCTAGGATATTGGAAGCCATACTACTCTCTCACCCTGTGGTCAAGCAGCTCGATGCTGCATTCTTCTTTATTTCTGCTCTAGCCAATTCTCAGAATATTGTTTACGCTTTTACTCTGAAGTAACCAAATCTTATGGAGTCTCAATAACATATCTATATAATCAAATGTTCTCTCCTGATTCAAACAGCTGCAGAAGAAGAAAGATGAAAGTCATATGATTCAAATAGCCTAAAGACTATTAATGGAAAGAAAGTGATTGCAGGGATGTACTGCAGACACAACCACTGTAATCTGCCATTTCGATTTATATGTGTGTTAACAGTGTCATATACATCATGTGTTCCTTATGTAAAACAAATGGTTTTAAGAATCTTGACTGGTTTCAGTTTTAAATATGATGCCATCTCTTAAAGGCATATAACATAAAGTTATTTAAAGTGTGACTAAATTATAAATTAGCATCACATGACAAAGGTACCAAACCATCTATACTTAACAACTAAAATTATATCAGCTATACAAAAAGACTTTGCCATTAATATCATTATTATTTATCTTATTTTGGCATTACTTTAAAAATTAAATAAAGTTATATAAAGTGGTACAAGTACCTAATATATATGTACAATAAATCCTATTTTATGAAACTACCAAAAAGTCCCTAGGAATGAAGACATTGTTTAAGTTGAAAAGAGCACTTGAGAATGGGCAAATGAACTAACTAGATACTTCACAAAATAAATGGCCAATAAATACATGAAACAATGTACAGCATCATTAGTAGTCAGGGAAACACAAATAAAAACTACACTAAAATTCCATTTAACCGCAAGTAGAATAGCAATCATCAAGAAGTTAGACAACAATAAATGTTGGCTTTGACATAGGGAAATAGGAACTCTTATATACTGTTGGTGGGGTTGCAAATTAGTGTAGTAGCTATGCAAATCAGTGTGGAGATGCCTCTGAAAACTGCAGATGGATCCACCCTATGATATAGCTAGAGCACTCCTGTGTATCTTTCAAAAGTAACTTAAATAATAATATATGCATGTATTATACATGGATCCAGCCTAGGTATCCACTAACAGATGAATAGATCACAAAATAATGGTATATCCACACAATAGAATTCTACTCAACAATAAAGAAGAATAAAATTATGTCATTTGCAGGAAAATGGATGGACATTGTTAAGTGAGATGAGCCAGTCACAATGTGAAGGGTCATATGTGTTCTTTCATATGTGGAAGTGAAGAGTGTATGGGAGTAATCAGGATACAAGAGGGACTTCAGATAGTGGAGGAGAAACTCCAGTGCAATGAAGGATGTATGGGAAGGCAGATGTGGAATGGAGAGAGAATCACTGAAGGAATCATTTTCATGGACATTTTATACATATGTGAGAATACAGCCATCAATCTTGACACTCTGTATGGGGCAAGAGCTGGGAGAGGCAGTGGAGGAAAGTCTACCAAGTGCTGTGTGGACTATGAACTACATTAGGATGTGAGACTATGATGTACCAATAAAAGTATAAAAAATGCCGCCGGGCGTGGTGGCGCACACTTGTAATCCCCGCGCTTGGGAGGCGGAGACAGGAGGATCGCGCAGGTTCGAAGCCAGCCGAGCGCACTGGCTTAGGAGACCCTGTTTCCAAAATGAAAATGTAAAAATAGGTCTGGGAGTGTAGCCCCGAGGTAGAAGGGCTTCCAGGAACCCCAGTACCACCAAAAAAAAAAAAAAAAAAAAAAAAAAGTATAAAAAATGCCACTTGAAAGAAATTTGAGTGACTCAGAAGAGATCAAGATTCTATGAGATTTAACTCATTCATTAATATACTTGGCCTTTTCATATTGCACTTCTGTGTGTGTGTGTGTGTGTGTGTGTGTGTGTGTGTGTGTGGTACTGGGGGTGGAGCCCAGTGGCTTTTCTAACTCCGGGCTATCCTCCCAGACCTATTTTATACTTTATTTGGAAACAGGGTTTCACTAAGTTGCTTCAAACCTGTGCAGTCCTCTTGTCTCAGCTTCCCAAGCGCTGTTATTACAAGCACGTGCCACCACACCCGGCTGAATAACTGTATTTCTTCTACAGTATCTTCTCTAGATAATTTCCATTGTAATACTATATGAGTTTTGATTTGTTATAAAAATTCATTTCTTTCCTAATTTTGTATTATAAAAAAGAATTCAGCTGGGCATGGTAACACACTCCTCTAATACCAGTACTTGGGAGGATAATACAGAAGAATCACAGATCCAAGACTCACCTCAGTAACTTAGTAAGATTTTTAGGAACCTAGAGAGACCCTGTTTCAAAACAAAAAAATCAAAAGGACTTGGGGTGTTTCTCAGAGTTAGAATTCTCTTGAGTTCAATTTCCAGTACCAAAAATAAACAATAAAAGTAAGTAAAATAAAAAAAAAAAATTTGACTCTAGTAGAACCTCATATGGATCTTAACAGGTCTAATGCATAATACAGGGCTGTATTTCACAAAGTGATGGCGGCCATTTTACTGATTTCTCTCCAAGAAACCAGCTGCCCAGAGGCTTATAGTTAAAATTTATTTACAAAGAAAATCTACCAAATAAATGGCAATTCTCTTTATATTTATTAGAAGTTAATATGCTCAATGTTATTGATTGGCAAAGTTAAATAAGTTATGGTTATGACTCCATTAAAAAAGTTCCTTATATAGATAGAGAATAATCAGTCATGTTTCTTTTATAAATGATTTCTCTTTAACCTTTTTATAATCAATTCTCATGCACATTTAAGTTGATTTGACTTAAAAATCTACAATGTTATGTACGACTTTTCACTAACAGGTCATTTTATTAGTCAAAACGATAAAATTAGAGATTAAGCCAGGTGTAGTGGTGCATGCTTGTAATCCCCACGCTAGGGAGGCTGAGACAGGAGGATCGCACAAGTTCGAGCCAACCTCAGCTACTGAATGAGGCTCTCAGCAATTTAGGAGACCCTGTTTCCAAACAAATATAAAATATGTCTGGGAGTACGGCCCAGAGGTAGAAAGCCCCTGGGTTACACTCCTAGTACCACACACGCACAAAAAAAATTAGAGGCCGGGAGTGGTGGCGCACGCTTGTAATCCCAGCATTCGGGAGGCTGAGACCTGAGGATCTCAGTTCGCGGACAGCCTCAGCTACTTAGTGAGGACCTCTGCAACTTAGTGAGACCCGGTTTCAAAATAAAGAATAAAAAATAGGGCAGGGGATGTAGCTTGGAGGTTGAATGCCCCTGGGTTCCATTCCCAGACCCGCAAAAAAAAAAAAAAAAAAAAAAAAAATTAGAGGTGAAGCAATCAGTTCTAATTTTCTACTTACTCTCCTTAGCAACCACTTTGTTTCTGTGATCTCATATTAACATCATGGCCATCTATGATATCAAAATAAAAAGCATAGCAGAACTACCTGTGTTGACTATCCATAATTATCAGGATGTTATTGACATTTTTCTGAATACTATGTGGTTCAGAATATACTACCTTCAAAGTATGATGCCTTGTCCTGCCTTGTCCTTTGGGATGCAGCAGAGGCAGGTAAATCATTTTTACCTCCCACTCCCCCATCCCCCCTAAATCAATCCTTAAAACCAAGATCAAGAATCTGAACAAACAAATCTTGCTGTGTTCCCCATTAGACCAGACCCACTTGTGGAATCACACTTTTGCATGAATATCCACCTCTTCATTCAGCCAAGTATAAAGACATATGATTTCTGGGTTTCTATTTCTAAAGATGCCTATTTAATAAAAATATTAAATAAATTTATTAATCTGGATTTTGGAGGTGCTTCAGCCATAAAAATAAGGAGGGGTGGGGACAAGATATTACTCTTTGTTTTTGCAATAACATTAAATATTTCCATATGTAATTCGATGGGAAAGTGTATCAAGATTTAGTTCCAATTAAAGGTGCTCAATTATTTCCCAACCCCACCACCAACGGATAGAGTTCCATTTAAAAAAAAAAAAATGCATGTTCTTTTTTTAACTTTTTTTCTACTCTGAAGAAGCAAAAGAAAATCTATTGTTCTTTTAACTTGTTTTATCTTTACTAATAGTGAGATAGATTATCTTTAGACAACTTTATTAATGATGCTCTTATTCTGAGTATTTTATTTGTATTCATGCTCACAAATTTTTCATTAGTTTGTCATCTTAATATAAATTTATAGGTTCTCTTTTTATACATTTATTTACATGCCAGAAATTTTGTAAATATATTTCCCAGCCTATCATTGTTATTTTACCACTTAGAAAACAGACTTTTTGGTAGTAATTAAGATTATCTTTCCTTTATGCATTTCTTCCTGGTTTGCTTATAAGTTCTCTTCTAATTCACGTTTGCTTTTTGTAGATTTTATATTTAGCTGTAAGGGTGTCATCCAGCCTTACAAATCAGGGCACAGAAATTCAGAATTCAAAACTTTGTGAGTGACTCCATAGCTCTTTTTAGTTACTAATCACTTTTGCTATAATTATCATAACTATTTTAATAATGTATGGTATGTTCTTTCCCTGAATATTTATTACCAGGTAGCTGGCAGCCTTTTCCACTCTTGCTATTAAAAGCCCCTAAATGTTCTTTAGCAGAACCCTTGGTTTAGCTCTGTGCTGTGTTTTACTCCCAGTTAGTTAACCATCAATGGATTAAGCGAATCTTCACTTTTCTTTTACAGTGCAATTAGAACCAATATCTTTAGGGAATATTGGGATGGGGTACTTGAAAGAAGCCTATCAGTTTTCCTCTTGATTTGGTGATGTTAAGAATAGCGGCTACTATCTACATTGATGAGATGAAACTAACACCCAGAAGTATAGTCAAGACATAAATTCTGCAATTTGTGAGGTATGACTCAGCCTCCACTTAAAGCCCATCCGTTCAGTTAAGAAAGCCAGAGTATTTGCTTTTACATTAAGCCAATTTTAGGTGGGCCCTCTTCTCTCTTCTTTGTATATCATTAAAAGTTATCAAAGATATTCACTAATTATGAAATGTGAACTTTGGAATGGAGGAAGAATCTGACTCTTACATGTTCTAAAGCAATCTCTCTTTTGAGATGCTTAATAAAAATATTAATTTAAAACAGTAAAGCTTACCTTTTACTCCTTTTACTCCTGAAATACTTTTAAAGAGAGAATGGGTACTCTGAAAAATCTTATAACTTCTTATATACTTATATAAAGAACTTAAAGTTTTTTTTTTTTTTTTTTCGGTACCGAGGCTGGAACCCAGGGGCATTCTACCTTTGAGCTACACCTCCAGCCCTATTTTTTATTATTCTTTATTTTGAAACAGGATTTCACTGAGTTGCAAAGGGCCTCACTAAGTAGCTGAGGCTCTCTGCGAACCACGACCCTCCTGTCTCAGCCTCCCAAATGATTTATAGTTTAAATCATATAACTTTATCCTATAGTGTATTCTTAACAAATATTTATTTACCATCACTGTGGATAAGATGAGTATACCTTATTTTTTGTGTAGCCTTTAGTTTATAACAACCATTTAGTGGGAAGAATAAAAAAGTAATTTTTCATAATTGCCCTGACAAAGGTGCCAGAGTACAGAGTTTTAGCATTGCAACATGAGGCCCTGAGGTCATGAGCTGAGAGGCAGTCACACTGCATTGTCCCAGAAATCACAGCAACTGGAGATTGAGACAAGAACCAAGACAAAGGGGAAGGAAGGTACTGGGGACTGAACACAGTCCTACCTCTGACCTATACTTCAGCCCTGTTTTATTTTTAAATTTAAAACATGATCTCACTAAGTTTCTGAGGCTGGGCATGGACCAGAGATCTTCTTGTCTCAGCCTCTCAAGTACTAGGGTTATAAGTATGCAATACCATGCCTGGCTGGGGATTCTTGATATTGGCTAAAATTTTCCAGTGGATGGTTAGGGACTTTGGTGGAAGGGTAAAGTGGTCTGCTGTAATAAATAGGAAGTTTTTGTTTTGTTTGTACTAGGGATTATGGGCCTTGCACATGCTAAAATTATGTTCTAACACTGAGCTAGTCTCCTAGAACTTTTTTTAAAAGAAGTTCTTTGATTAGGTACCAGCAACTAAATTTATAAATAACTTTTTCTAAGCAGTACTACACATGTTATATTGCTTGAATAGTTAAAAAGATGACTTAAAGTGACATAAGTAAACAAATGAAAAGGTATCTTAACATTTATTGAATGTTATTTTATAATTAATAGCTATATTCTGTTTTGGTTTTTTTTGTTGTTGTTGTTGTTCCAAATGAATTTAAGGACTGATTTTTCTGTCTGTGAGAATGATCTTGGTAATTTAATGGGTATTGCATTGACTCTGTAGATCACCTTTGGAAGTATGGCCATTTTGATGATATTTATTCTGCCTATCCATAAACATGGAAGACCTTTCCATGTTCTAAGGTCTCTTTGATTCCATTTTTTAATGTTTTACAATTTTCTTTGTATAGGTCTTTTACCTCCTTGGTTAAGTTATTCCTAAGTATTTTGTTTTATTTTTTTTTGTGAGGAAATCCCGAGTGGAAGTTCTTTCTAGATTTCTTTTTCAGTGGGTTTATGAATGGTATACAAAAATGCTTCTGATTTTTGAAGATTTATTTTTTATCTAGACACTTTGCTGAATTTGTTGATAAGTACTATAAGCCTTTGATTGAGGTTGTTGGGTCTTCTAAGTATAGTATTATGTTATCTGCAAATAGTGAAAGTTTGAGCTCTTCTTTTGCTATTTGTACTCCTTTGATTTTCTTTTCTTTCCTTATTGCTGTGGCTAGAGTCTCAAGTGCTATATTGAAAAGAAGTAGTGATAATGGAAATCCCTGTCTTGTTTCTGATTTTAGGGGAAATTCTCAAGTTTTTCCCCATTTAATATGATGTTGGCTGTGGGTATACTGTAGATTACCTTTATGATGTTGAGGTATGTTCCTTCTATTTTGATTCTCTCCAGTGCTTTAAGCATAAATGGGTGTTGGATTTTATCAAATGCTTTTTCAGCATCTACTGAAATGATGATGTGATTTTGTCTTTGGTTCTGTTTATGTGATGAAATACATGAATTAATTTTTGTATGTTGAACCAGCCTTGCATCCCTGAGATGAATCCTGCCTGGTCATAGTGTATGGTTTTCTTTGTATTGAAGTTTATCAAAGATATAGGACTATAGTTTTCCTTCCTTGAACTATCTTTATTTGATTTTGGTATTAATGTGATGTTGGCTTTATAGAATGTACTTAGGAGAGTCCCATTTTTTTCTATTTCATGGAATAGATTGATGAGTATCAGGATTAGCTGTTCTATAAAGGTTCTATACCATTTACTTGGGAAACCATCTGGTCCTAGGCTTTTCTTTGATGGTATGCTCTTTATTGTTGTTTCAATCTCTTTGATTGCTATTTGTTGGTTTAAATTTTCTATATCTTCTTGACTCAGTTTAGGAGGGTAGTCAATTTCCTCCAGATTTCCCAATTTGTTGCAGTATAGTTTTTCAAGGTAGTTTTTGATAATCCTTTGGCTTTCTACACTGTCAGTAGTAATATTTACTTTTTCATTTCTTTATAATTTCGCTTCATTCTCTCTTTTTTTGTTAAGTTGGCTAGTGGTTTATCTATCTTAATTTTTTTGGGGGAAACCAGATTTTGGTGTTATTGATCTTATGAACTATTTTTTTATTCTATACTTCATTGATTTCTCCTCTGATTTTAATGATTTCTTGTCTTCTACTGCCTTGGGGTTAGATTGTTTCTGTTTTTCAAGGGCTTGAGTTATGTCATTAGGTTATTTGTGTTTTATTTGGTGATTTTCTATTCTTAGGTAAGCACTCAGTGCTATGAATTTTCCTCTTAATACTGCCTTCAAAGTGTAACAGCAGTTTGGATATGTTGTATCTCTATTTTCATTTGTTTCTAGACATTTCTTGTTTTCGCCCCTTACTTCTTCTATGACCCATTCTTCATTCACCAGTGTGATGTTCAGTCTCCACATTTTTATGTGGTTTCTCTGGATCTTCTTATAGTTGATACCTAGTTTCATTCCATTATGATCTGAAATGACACAGGAAAGTATGTCACATTTTTTAAATTTGCTAGTGCTCACTTTGTTGCCCAGAATGTGGTCTATTTTGGAGAAAATTCCACGAGCAGCTGAGAAAAATGTGAATACTGCTGTAGTTGTGTGGAATATTCTATATGTGTTTAATAGGTCCATTTGGTTGATGGTGTTCTTTAGGTCTGAGGCATCTTTACTGACCTTTTATCTAGAAGATAGGTATAATATTGTGAAAAAAGTTTTAAAGTCTCCTAGTATTATTTTATTGGGATTTATGTGTGAATTAATATGACAAAGAGTTTGTTTTATGAAAGTAGCTGTACCTAGGTTTGGGGCATAAATTTTGACTATCATTATATCATCTTGCTGAATTGTTCTTTTTACCAGTAAAAAAATGATCTGCTTTGTCTCTTTTAATAAGCATGGGCTTGAAGTCAAACTTGTCTGATACGATAGTTGCTATTCCTTATTCTTCGAGTTCTGTTGGCATGGATTACCTTGCTCCAGACCTATACCTTAAGTTTGTGTCTATCTTTACTTGTAAGGTGAATTTCTTGCAGCCAGCAGGTAGATGGATTCTGGTTTTTAATCCATTTTGCCACTTTATGTCTCTTTATTTGGGAATTGAGGCCATTTATGTTCAGTATGATTATTGAGTGATGATTTTTAATTCCTAACATATTGATACTTAACTTCTGTTTCAGATAGTATTCTTCTTTGCTTATTTGTTTGCTGGATGGTAATTCTTGTTTCTCTGGTTCTGATATCTATTACTTATTTCTTCTTTGCAGTTAATCTCTTTGAGTATTTTCTCTAGTGCTACTTTGGAAGACATAAATTCCTTTAGTTTCTATTTGTCGTGAAAGATTTTTATTTCCCCATCTAATATGAGATATATTTTTGCTGGGTAGGAAATTTTTGGCTGCAAGTTGTTTTCTTTTAGAGTTTGGAATATGCTCCTCCAGGCCCTTCTGGCTTTTATGACTTGGTTTGGGAAGTCTAGGGTGAATCTAATTGCCTCTGAATGTCACTTATCTTTTGTTTTTGTTGCCTTTAAGATTCTCTCCTTGACCAGGCATGGTGGCTCACATTTGTGATCCCTGCTCTTGAGAGGCAGAGACAGGAGGATCCCGCAGGTTTGAAGCCAGCCTTGCTGGCTTAAGAGACCCTGTTTCCAAATAAAAATATAAAATAGGTCTGGGAGTGTAGCCCAGAGAAGGGTTCCATCCCCAGTACCACCAAAAAATAAAAAATAAATTAAAAAAATTATCTCCTTGTTGTCTAGTTTGGTCAGTTTAACTATTATGTAGTGCAAGATAGGAAGGTTTCTTTTCTGCTCTATGATCAGTCTTCTAACCTTTTATTCCCTGCCTTCTTGGACATATTGTGTTATTCCTCTACTGGCAGTTTTTTCTGGCTTTATAGAATGCTGTTTTTGAGGCACTAGAGATCTAGTGTCAGCAGGACTGTTATGTGTTGCTTCTCTTGGTTGCCATCTTCCTGGAAGTCGCTATATCATGTTAGTAATTTAGGTTATTGTTTCTATGTCTTTTTTTTAAAAATATTGATTCAGGTATAAGTGATGCATATGCAATGAAAAGTAGTGTATTTTTTAAAAAAAGCTTAACATACTATATTGATATAAAAATTAAATTATATGCTCTAGTTTAGATATTTTTGTCAATAGATGTTCATATTCATTTCAGAATGAGACACCTATAAATATGCCCTCATTTCAGAATGAAACACCTATAAATATGCCCTTACCCAATTAGCCCTTACCCAATTCCCTCACCATTTCCTTCCCACTCCCTCCTTCTCATGTTTGGCTTAGTGATTGACTTTGATATGTTTGTGAATGTACATCATGTACATTAGGAAATTTCCTTTTTCTCCTCTTTTAGCACTCTCCGTTAGGCCTCCTTATTTGCTCATCTATGCTTTCTCATAATTTGTCTAAATTTCCTCCTATGAACCCTTCATCTCTCTAGATTCTGTATAGTAGGGAGAAGATCCAATTTTTTACTCTTTGTGATTGACTAATATCGCTTTATATATGTTCTCCAGTTCCATCCATTTCTCTACAAATGACCTAACTTTGTTCTTCTTTATGGCTGAATCAAATTCTATTGTGTACATATCCCATAGTTTTATAATCCATTTATCAGTTAATGGACATCTTAACTGATTCCATGGCTTGACAATTGTGAATTGTGTGGCTATGAACATAGATACTCTTGCATTCAAAGAATGAGAATGAACCTATCATGTGATCTAGCAATACCATTTCTGGGTATCTACCCAAAGAATGGAAACAAACTACCAAACTAATGCTTTATGTATTTCTAAATTCTCATGAAACCCTAAATGTAAAGGGATTGTGCCAAGACAGAAAGAACAGTCATAATAGTGTAAATCTGTAATTCCAGTAATTGGAAGCCTGAGACAGGAGGACCTCAAGTTTGTGGCCAAACTCAGCAACTTATTGAGGCTCTCTGCAACTGAGACCTGGGTTAAAATTTAAAAAAAAGGGGATTGGGATATAGCTCAGAATAGAATGCCTCGGGGTTGAATAACAAGTACCACAGAATTAAAAAAAATAAGAGTGATGTTGACATTTTTCATATAACTTGATTGAGTTTTTAATAAAGAAAGAAAATAATTTTCTCACATTTTTTTCTACAAAATTTTATCTTCATTAAAATAAATCAGTTACTTTAAAATAACTCAATAATAATGAAGAACATTTTGTTTGTCTGGGTTTCTGGGACTTAAAATAAGTTGAAATGATTTGTAGTAATTGAGAAAATGCTAAAAATAATTTGGGGTTTCAAAACGTGGCAATAGATTACAAGCAAGATGAGCACAGATTCTTTCACCCACCATGTGGCTAATTAAAGAAAAAAGTGCTTGACATTTAGTCATTTTATAAAAATCACAGACTAACTTAATTGTAGAAATGTAAATTTTAGTAAAATTATGATGTCTTTGAAGCTCGACATTATGTGATAGCCAAGTTCCAATGCCCTTGGTCCCCTTGCAGAGTATCTGGCCCTTAATTATGCAGTCTTAGCCAAATATTTTTGGTTTTTTTTTTATCCTCCTAATGCTTTATTGGAGATTTTATATTATTATCATTTGAAGCTACCTTCCAGCAAACACAGTTGGCTTTCTGACATTGGAGCCTTCCAACTGTAATGGGAGCATGGTGCGACTTGAATAGAAAATGGGTAAAGAGTGATGAGGCTCCAAGCAAATTAAAGTTGGGGTTCAGTGTTGCCAGGAAATTATTCCAATATATAGAGGAAAGAAGAAAGACCAAAGCATCTTAGGGAAAATAAGTCACAGAATTGTGTTCTCATTATTGGGTTAAGGTAATATTTTCTATCCAGGAGAAAGTGTCAGAAACTGGATGGAAAAAAAAAAGCTAGACATAGATTTAGGTTAAGCCTTAGAAGGAAACATTCAAGGAAGGGTAATGTAAATCTAGATAACATATTTCTAGAAAAAGGGAGATTTCCATCTAATAATTCATTCGTCAGTTTTGCAGAGTGTTGTCAACTCTGAAAGGATTTATTGGCAGCTAAGAATTATGGTGTTTTAACAGTAATGAGTCTAACTAACTAGCATGTGTGCTGGTGTGTTGGAGGAATAATAGTTCAAATATTATTTTATTTTTAATATCTTGACTGATTAATAATAACCTTTAAGAATCCTTAAATAAAATTCCCTGACTTTTATATGTTAATAATGAAAGACTTTTGGTAGTATGAAGACATTGAGGCAGCCAATGATTGTCTTTTTCCAGTTAAGCATAGTAATTTTATCCATGTAGCTCATAGCAAGTTTGTGATTTTATTCACTCAAGAATATAGCAAAGTTTCTGTTCTTGGAAAGGTAAAATACAAGCTCTGTCAAATCAATAAATTTATTTGTAAGCATTTATATTTGCATAAGTTAACCTTAACAAATCATTTTTGGAAGTGACAGAATTGTCAGCACTGGTTTGAGTTATGAGTCTTCTTTATGAGAAGGAAATAGTACCAAAAAGATTGCAAGGGAATGCTTTCAAAATGTTTATTAACTGCTCCCCTTTTTGCAATGAAAGCATTTAATCTAATCATTTTATAACATATTTGGTTCATATAGTGATGAATGTACTGAAGTACAACAAATTTTTCAGATTCCTATTTTTAAGGGTTACATAAGAAAGAAATAGTAAATTTAACTCTAATGCTTCTTAGCAATATCAATCACTAAGTTAATTAAACATCTTACCCTTCTGGGCATGGTGGCAGATACTTGTAATTCTTACAGTACTTGGGAGGCTGAGACAGGAGGATCATGGGTTCTCAGACAGCCTCAGCTACCTACTGCAGACCTCTGTAACTTAGACTCTGTTTCAAAATAAAGACTAGAAATCAGGCTGAGGATATACCTCAGAGGTAAAACGCCCCTGCGTTATATCCCCAGGACAGCAAGAAAAAAAAAATCTTATCTTGAGAATATTTTTCAGTAGGAAACTGGCTTAAAATTTTTTTAAGCAATTTCTATGAAGAGTCAGTGACTTGGCCCACTCAGGCTACTATAACAAAATACCATAAACTATGAGTAACTTATAAACAGAAAATTGTTTCTTATTTCTTACAGTTGCAAAGACAACTGTCAGAAAGTCCATCAAGATCAACCTGCTGGCTGATTCTGTTTAGGGAAGACTATTTCCTGGTTCATAGATAGCATCTTTTGCATAGTAAAAGTAAGGCAGCTCTCTGGGCCCACTTTGATAAGGGCGCCAGGCCTATTCCTAAAACTCCATCTCATGATGAATTTGTAGAAACCCAAATGTTTAGACCATAGAATTCCATCTTGGATCTCTCAAATTCGTGTCCTTCTCACATACAAAATATATTCATTCTAACCCAACAGCCCCTGAAGTTTTAACTCAGTTTTAAGTCTGAATCCAATGTCTCATCTAAATATGATTTGGGTGAGACTCATGTTCAGATTAGTTCTGAGGCAAATTGCTGCCATCTGTGAAACCAAGCATGTGATATACTTTGAAGATAGAAAGGTGTGATAAGCACAAGGCAGATATTACTATTCCAAAAGGCAAAAGGCAGAAAACAAAGGGTAAAAAGGACAAGTCCTAAGTAAGCCCAGAAGGTTAACGCTTGAGCGTGATTTGTTTTTGACTTGGGCTCTGCTCTTCAGGCCTATGAGGTGGTGACTGTGCTCCAGTGACTTTGAGCATTCCTACTTCTTTGGTGGCTCTGAAGCTAGGCTCCAGGGCTGTGATAGTTCTCTGTGCTGGCTCCACTTCCAGCCTGTGGCTCTCCATGCTGGAATCTTGCACTGGTAGGTCCGTTTCTATGGAATTTTAAGGGTAACCTGTCCCCATGGTTCCACTGGGCATTGCCCTGTTGGTGTTCTCTGTGATGTCTCTACCCATGAAACAGTTTCCTGCCTGGGCTCTGTGACTCTCCAGGGGATTCTTTGAAATATGCATGAAAGCAGCCAGTCCCTCACTGTTCTGCTGGGTGCTGTGCACTTCACACTGTGGCCAACTAGGTTATCTGTGGGAAGATAGGAGCCTGGTGAAAGAACACGGGGATCAGAGCCTTGGTGGGGGTGGGGGGTGCTGAGAAGTGGAGCCCTCTCCTTTGAAATCCTTCTGACCTGAGCCTGAGAGGGGAGTTTAGCCTCCGGTGCGCTCTGAAATGCCTTAACATCACTCCATTCTCCGTTGTTCGGATGGTTGGCATCTGGCTTCTATATTAGTCTCCTTAAGGTCATCTGGTCACACCTTTACGTGGACTCCTGGGTACTCTTCCTCCATTCAATGTAGATAGGCTGAGGGATTTCAAAAATTTAAAGTTTTGCTTTTCTTCTGCTTAAAAACTATATCTTTAAATTTTTTTCTCCCTTCTTGCCTTTTACTCTAAGCACTCAAAAAAAGCCAAGCTAGAAGTCTTTTAGTTGAGTTCATTGGATCTTCTAGATATAGAATCATATCATGTGCAAAAAGGATAGTTTTATCTCTTCTCTTCCTATTTGAATTCCTTTGATTTCCTTCCCTTGTCTTATTGCTGTGGCAAGAGTCTCAAAGACTATATTGAAAAGGAGAGGTGATAATAGGCATCCTTGTCTTGTGCCTGAATTAAAAGGGAATTCTTGCGGTTTTTCTCCATTCAATATGATGTTGGCTTTGGGTTTATTGTATATAGCCTTAATGATGTTGAAATATGTTCCTTCTATTCCAGTTTTTATTTTATTGAGTGCTTTTTCAGCATCTATTGATATGATCATGTCGTTTTTGTTCTTAGTTCTATTTATTTGGTGAATAACATGTATTGATTTGCATATGTTGAACCAGCCTTGCTTTTCTGGGATGCAACCAACTTGGTCATAGTATACAATTCTCTTGATTTGGTTTTGAAATATGGAACCAACCTAGATCTCTAACAACAGATGAATGGATTGCAAAATTATGGGAAATACACACAATGGAATTCTATTCAGCTATAAAGAAAAATAAAATAGCATTTGCAAGAAGATGGAAAGAACTAGAGAACATTAAAGTGAGATTAGTCAAGCACAGAAAGAAAAGGGACATATGTTTTCTCTAATATGTCTAAGCTAGGAAGTAGTGGTAATACCAGAGGGACTCCAGATGATGGAGGGGAAATCTCAGCAAAGCTTGAACGGAAGGATAGAAGAGAAAGAATGCTAAGGTTGTTCAATGGAGGAGCTACATACGAATATGTGTAATAGTATAAATATAACATGGTTAACCTGGACACTCTCTATTGGGAGGGGAGAAGGAAAGTGGAAGGGGAAGGGCATGAAGCACAATGTAAATGTACATCACTCACAATATGTTTCACTTAAAAAAAAAAAAAAGCCGGGTGTGGTGGCACATGCTTGTAATCCCCGCGCTTGGGAGGCGGAGACAGGAGGATCGCGCAGGTTCGAAGCCAGCCGCGCTGGCTTAAGAGACCCTGTTTCCAAAAATAAAATAGGTCTGGGAGTGTAGCCTGGAGGTAGAAGGGCTTCCAGGAACCCCAGTACCACAAAACAAAACAAAACAACAACAACAAAAACAAAAACTACACCTTCAACACTTTGTTTAAGCACTTCTTCAGCCAGCTATTCTATTCCATCATTTACAGGCTTTCCATTCCACAAAACAACAGGACACAAATTCAATTTAGCAAAGTTCTTTTCCACTTTAAAAGAGGTTTTATGGGCAGGGGGTATAGCTCGGAGGTCAGATGCCACTGGGTTCCTTCCCCAGACCCACACACACACAAAATAAAAATAAAATAAAAAAAGAAATAAAAGAGGGTTTCTTTCTTTCTTTCTTTCTTTTTTTTTTTTTTTGAGGGGGGCAGCTAGCATTTAGACCATAGTAGCCAGGATATGACTAAATTTAAAATTCTCAATAGATTCTCTGTATATATCTCAAATATATTTTAAGTGGAAGAAAAACAGAAACGTTAGAATGACTGATCAAGAGAAGCCTATATTACAGTAAGATAAACTCATATTCTTTTCTATTTTACTAACTATATAACTATATATATATATATTATATATATATATATATATGATGTGTGTTTTACAATAATATATGCATGTGTTATTATTCCTCTTTCTTAAGTGATCATTTATAGTTGATATATAAAATGAAATGTAACATTTAATCTTTCTTATTAAACTAAGATTACACAGAGTTATGTTTAAGACTAGAAGATCCCCTCCCACTCAAAGCATAACTTCTGTAAAATGTTTTTCCTGTTTGTTTTTAGTGGTAGTAGGGATTAAAGTGAGGACTTCACGTGTGCTAGGCTCACACTATCACTGTTATACCACCAGCCCAGTGTACTTTCCATTTATATCTCAAGAAGATAAATCTTGAAGATCTTCCTAACTAGAAAGAATGATCATAGGTCACTATAGTTCATAGATTGAGTTACTGACCTTCACGCATGCAATTTAATTTTGCAAATGCACCACAACATGCATACATAGAATTTTTTTAATTGGAGTTTAAAAAGTTATCCTGGTTATAATGCTGTTAAAATGATAATATGTTTCTCTTAACTTAAGATATAGCCTGACATGTGAGAGTATTCTATAACTCTAACATATAAATCCCAATGGAAATGTACAAAGAGCAAATATTTTTATTTTGTTCCTAGAGAATTTAGAGTTTGGGAAATATATTAGTATCAGATAAAGATAAAAATATAATTTAGTATAGGCAGTCTTTCAGCCATTCATTGTATATAATATATACAACTATAAATCTAAAACTAATTTATGTTGCTACTTTTATTTGAAAAATTGATGCATATAATTTAAACCCTTCAAGAATCACCAGGATTTTTTGGGAAATCTCACCAGGATTTTTTGAGAAATTTCACACTTTCAGCCAGGCGTGGTAGCACATGCTTGTAATCCTTGTGCTTGGGAGGCTGAGACAGAAGAATTGCCAGACTGGTTCAAAGCCAACCTCAATTACTTAGTGAGGCTCTCAGCAACTTAGTGAGACCCTGTTTCCAAATAAAATATAAAACAGGTCTGGGAGTATAGCCTGGAGGTATAAAGCCTCTGGGTTCCACCCCCAATACCTCCAAAACAATAAAAAATAAATTTCACACTTCTTACATTTTCATTTCTTCTTATTTTTTTCATTAATTCTACTGTGGAGTACTGGCAAACATTTGCTTTTGGGCAAAAAATAATCATCATAATTTAATGTTGGTGTTAAATAACTCTAAAACACACAGTCACATAAACTGTATTAATACCATGTAATAATTTAAATAACATGAATATTTAGCAAAATTTGTTTCTGATAAACATTTATCCAGAATATCATATACCTATTCTATAAACATTAAGCAACCAATAAAAAGTTAATTTTTAATTAAGTAGCTCAGAATAGTATTTTTATAGGATCTTCATAGCTGTTCTGTTTATAATATATTGCCATTGTAATAGTATGAAGTTATATATGTAAATAAGATATCTATATATGTGAAATAAAAGCAGAAACTTACCAAAAAAGGCATAAATGTTGATTTTAGAAATAATTTCAAGCTTCCTAACATTTAACAAATCCAGTAGTTTCTTGATGAAGTTCATTTTATAAATGCTTTATTTATTATTTTATTTTATTTTATTTTATTTTGCGGGTCTGAGGATAGAACCCAGGGACATTCGACCTCTGAGCTACACCCCCTGCCCTATTTTTTATTCTTTATTTTGAAACCGGGTCTCACTGAGTTGCAGAGGGCCTCACTAAGTAGCTGAGGCTGTCCACGAACCGTGATCCTCTGGTCTCAGCCTCCTGAATTCTGGGATTACAAGCGTGTGCCACCATGCCCGGCTCAAAAATTTTAAAGATTCCTAATTTTAAAAAAATTAGGAATTTTGTTGGGTAAATCATTCATTCCTTTAATGAAAATCACTTTGAAGGCACTTGAATGGATTTATGTAATTTAATCAGTCTGTCATGTCTCTAAATCTTTGCAATTGCAGCTTCAAATTTAGTTTTTCATGAAGCTAACTTCACTGCAGGTCAGATATGTCCTAGAAGAGGCCAATCACTATTTTCCTAGAGACTTTGCTAGAGCAACTGAGAAGGTCATGCACATTCCTCTATAAATATAACCTCTAAAAGCAGTCCATTCCAGATTTGTGGGCCATTGGTCAAAAAGTGAAGAAAGCTTACCTGAGAGTTCTCAGTGTCTCCACAGGCCAGAAAAAGTCAAAGAGCAGAGATGAAATTGCATCATGTGGGTCTTTGGTACCTGAGTGTCTACAGCCAGTGCCTTCACTGTACTCTGCAGTTATGATCACTGATAAGCTCCCACTTTACCTAAGCTGGCTTCTGATACTTGCAATGTGAAAGGATCCCAATATAGAATTAAATATGTTTCTTAATTACTTAAGTAATTCTGCAAACTTTAATGAAGTATATTATGTACTAAGTCCTAGGCTACCTTTTAGGTATTCAGACATCAAAGTTTTGGTCCTTGATCTCCATAGCAAGTGAAAAACTAACCAATGAATCCAAATAAGATCCTAAATGTTAAAGGCCATGCATGCAAACAACGAGGGAGCAGTTGTTAAGTCACCCGGTAGAGTTAAACAGAGAAAGTATTCTAATGGAGATGATTACTGAACAGGTTATTTTATCATTTAACCTAGAACTTGGGAACGAGTTGTATACTGGAAAGAAAGTAAATGATGAGTGTAGTAAAGAGACTGAAAGAGGTAGAAAATAAAATGTACATAGAAAGAATTGCAAGAGACTGGACATGGGAAACAACTTACATGTGCAGACCACCTGTAAGAAATTAAATTTTGTTGGAACAAAACATAAATGGGAAGAATAAGAATAGAGTGGTGTGGACTGGCCATATCATAGTTGATTTTTTATGTTGCTTATAGTAGAAATTTGAACCTGGTTTTAGAAGCTTGGAGCCACTGATGAAATATCTTAAGCAAGAGAATGACATGATGTTTTAAATTTTAGAGAAGGGGAGGGGTTAGAAATTATTAGTATTGGAGTCAAAGTGATGAGGTACAAGTTAAAATTCTAAAGGGAAGCAGTTCAGATCTGCACTAAAGCAACAGCTTTGGGAGATAGAAAAGCCTAGAAAAATTAAAAGTTATTTGAAAATAGAATCTAAATAAACTTCTAGAATTAAGATATCTTAATATCCAGTTTATGTCACTGAGAGTATGGTAGTATTATTTCTAAAAGTTAGGTTACACAAATGGAAGACTAGATGGAGAGGAGAGGAGAGGAGAGGAGAGGAGAGGAGAGGAGAGGAGAGGAGAGGAAGAGAGAGAGAGAGAGAGAGAGAGAGAGAGAGAGAGAGAGAGAGAGAGAGAGAGAGAGAGAGAGAGAGAGAGAGAGAGAGAGAGGAGAAAAAGAGAATGAGAGGGATGGGAGAATTTGTTAAAAATGAAGGGTACTAGTACAAAACTGGATGCATATATGCTGAAGCTCAGGGACAATATGAAATTGAAAATATGAATTGATAGTCACCTAGTGTTCTTATGTTTATTCCTGTAAATTTTAGAGAGGGAAAATTATTCTCCTGTGTGATTTAAAATTGTAACCTGAATAGTACATGAAGGGACTTTTTTAAATTTAAGCAATATATTGAAGATCAAAGGCACATGAATAATTTAAAATAGTTTCAGTTCATTTCCTCCTTTTTATCTTTTAATAGAATATTTATATGTTGTCTATTACTTATCATTCAAGAAGAATGCATCTTCATACCCTTCTGTTAACAGGAAATTGAATATGGACCATTACAATGAAGGCCTGTAGTAATTTAATGACAATGCTTTTGACAGTTGGAAAGCTTTAAAATTATTTTTAAGTAAAATACTAATCATCTCATATATTTGAGATTTTTTTTACAGGAAAATCCAAAAGTGCAACATAGTGACAGTGTGATAAAACTTTTTATCCTTTTAAAGAAACTACAGTTGAATAGCAGAGTATCAGAAATTCCAATCAGTTCTTAAATTAATGTTTTGACATTATAAAAAATTTCTGATTCAGAAAACTTAGTATAAAATTGAAGGATAATCCTATCAGCTGTTTTTGAAAGGAAAGCTTTACATCAATAATGGTTTTTAAAACATTGTATTAGTCAAATGATATTTATCAGGTTTTATGAAAATAAATAGAAAACTGTCATAATACTAAACTGCTTATTAAATTTCAAAATAATTTTTGTAGGCCGGGCGTGGTGGCGCATGCTTGTAATCCCCATACTTGGGAGGCAGAGACAGGAGGATCACGCGGGTTCGAAGCCAGCCACGCGTGCTGGCTTAGGAGACCCTGTTTCCAAATAAAAATGTAAAAATAGGTCTGGGAGTGTAGCCCAGAGGTAGAAGGGTTCCAGGAACTGCAGTACCACCAAAATAATAATAATAATAATAATAATAATAATAATAATAATAAATATTTTTGTGAACAAAAAGTAATAATATATATAGAGAATGCTTACTTGATTATATCCATATATAAAATTTTCCCAGCTTTGTTGGGCTATTGTCCAATCTTCTAAAAGTGCAGGAAAGCAGATCACAGTGCAAATGAACAAACGAATATTTCTACATTATGATGCTATATGTAACTGGGAAGCATAAACATATTCCTCCTATTTGAAATATTAGTCTATAGTTGACATGGCTAAATACATGTAGGCATTTTATTGATAAACAAAAACAATTTTTAAGTCAAATGATTAAAAGATTGCTGAGCATGGTGGCACAAGCTTGTAATCCTAGTACTCGAGAGGCTCAGACAACAGGACCACACATTAGAGGCCAGCCTCAGCAACCTGGGCAGGCCCTCTGCAACTTGGCAAAACTCTCTTTAGAAATATATATGGGGCTGGGGGTCTACCTCAGTCATAGAGGGCTCATGGATTCTACCCACAGTACCCCATTCCATACACACACACACACAAAATTAAAAAAAAATAATGATCAAAGTTGTCTTATAATTACCTCTATTTTTGCCCTTATATATTTTGTAACACAAATTTGAACTAATGGGGCCACGACTGGCAAATGAGGTTTCTATAGACATTTGTGGGGCCATTGTAGAGTCCATTCTTCATCATCCCTTAGTCAAAGAACTCCTCCACGGCTTTGCCTTTCCCTCGGAAAAGTTTCCACTGAAGACTGGGGACTCTGAGTACTTTTAGGAGTTAATAAATTTTCCATCTGTACCTCAGGAGTAATAGTATACAGGAGTAATAGTATACCCCCTATTAAATTTAAATTTCTATTAATTTTAGTTAATAGTATTCCCCCTATTTAAATTTCTATTAATTTAAATTAATAGTATTCCCCCTATTAAATTTAAATTTAATTTAAATTCCCCCTAAAAAAGTATTCTTTTTCAGATCATCTAGTTAGGGAATCTTCTGAAATATATCAATGCTGGCATTCTAATCTTCAACCAACTTGATAGCCAGAAAGGACAAAGTAAAATATAAAAGGTCAGAGCATTTGTTATGAAAATTATGGTAGGAAATGGCTAGTTTTGTACAAAAGCTGTATACCTAAGTCCCAACCGTTTTTATATATAATTATAGGCTTTTGTTTCAGATTTTTATAGGTGGTAGGAAACACAATGATTGTTACTTAAACTGTATTAGGTTCTGGAGTATACAGTTTATGATCAGTTCATTATTTGCATATATTAAGGAAAGAGCCTCTAATTTTGACCCTTAAAAAGAACAAATTTGGAAAAAAATTAATATTATATTATCTAAGAACACTTTTGTACAAATCCTAGTTTTTTAGTTCCTTGACAACATTAGTTAATGGAAAAAATTGTATAACTTTATAGTCATGTGTTCCAAGAGAATGTCATACCTATAAGATAGAAAGGCCTGGTAGCCCCCAACTAGGGATTGCATGCCAATACATATAGCAACATTGAACACTGAATAGTTAATCCTGATAATTTTGTGTTTACTCTGCTATTTAAAATGTTGTTAACTGGATATGGTGGCATACATCTATAATCCTACTTCTTAGGAGGCTGAGACAGTGGCAGCACAAGCTCAAGGCCAGTCTCAGCCAGTTAGACTCTCAGCAAACTATCAATACCTTGTTTAAAAATAAAAAATAAAATAGGGCTGGGAATATAGCTGAGAGGTAGAATGCTCTGGATACAATCTCTAGTACCAAAAAAAAAAAAAAATCACTGCTAATGAAAAAATATCTCATGGGACTTGTTAGAAACAATAAGAGAGTTTATTGAGAATCATCATGGCAGCTTTAAGGACCATTGCAATGGTATTTTGTTTTTGATCAGGGAGAAAGATTGGGCTTAACTCTAAATACAATAGAGAAAAGTGGGAATTTATAGCCAAGGTAGGTAGTGGTCATGGTTAGAAAACTACCAAGAGGAGAGATAAGGAATACGATGTAATGATTCTGGCTAAATCGGCCTAATTGGACCCTTGATGTAGGCAGGCCAAGGTGCTTACCTGAGGAATGTTGGAGAATGAAGACATAGGATGGAGGATTCTGGACAGAAAAAATTGAACAATATTCTTGCTGGAGCTGGACAATACAGAGATAAGCGTGGAAGCTCAGAGAAAACTCAGAGGCTAGTAGAGAAAAGAGGGAAGGGGACCCTGAGTAGAGATTGATAAAGGAGGGAATCTTGTCACCATCTTTAAAATTCCTTCCATCTTATATCTCTCTTATGTTTGAAATCTATTTGCATTCTAAAAAAATCTAATGCAAATAAAAAGCTTTCACTACCATAAAATCAGGGCTTCAGCAAATAAAAACAAAGAAATGACCTCTCATTCCCATAGAACTATTAAAAGAAAGCTGTACTTTACTCTCATTATTGAAATATGACTATATAATATCTAAAAAATCACTTATATGTGCACATATGCATAATCATAAAAATAGGTATACCTGTATTTATGCATGAAATGAATATTTTATAGGATATTTCTGATTGTATCAGTCTAATGTTTATCTCTATTAGATCAGCCTTGTGTTTTAGATTTCAACTAGGGAAAATTAAGTGTTTTATAATTCTATAAGCTCATTATTTGTTCTGAAGTATTTATTGAAAAATTAAACTATTAGTTGAAAAATGAAAATACACTTAACAAATTAAATGCATATGTCTACAATCCTGCCCTATTCCCTCATGTTCCATGTCTGATATACGTTGGGCTGTCTTAACAATAAGAATAATAGACTGGATGATTCCTTAGGCCCCTTTAGCCATGAAATCCTTTGTAGACCTGTGGGAAGTCTCTCTTCCCAGGAAGGATATTCATCTGAGGATAAGAACTGTTACCCTTGTCTGTTCTCCATGAAAGGAGGAAGTTCAGAGTTTGAATGGGGCTAATGAAGTTCCTTGCTGTGCGACATAGAGCATGAAATTTGAGGTTGTTGATGTGAATGAATCTCTAAATGGAGTAACCACGTTTCCAGGCTGAAATGTGCTATTCTAATAGCAGGTGGCACTCACAGAGCCTATTTCTTCTCTTCTTTTTTCCGTTTAAAGGCAGCTCTTGTAAACTATAAGCATAATATGTTGTAATGCATTTCAATAACTTTAAAAATTTTATCAATCTTTGCTTTAATACATTATACCTCACCAAAACCACAGTGTTTTCCAGAGCTTTCTATATTCTTGCTTTTACCTGATTATGGAAAACAACCTCTGTCCACTTTAATTTAGTTATTATTTTTATTCATAGATAAACCACCTAATTTACCTGTTTTTCATTCAAGGATTTCATTCAGTGTCATTTTTTTTTTAAGTCACTTCAGAAGTAAGAAAAATTGTGATGTGGTGGATTGGGGTTTTATTTTAACCTGCTTCTTGCTATTTCCATGTGTACCTTCTAATACCCTTGTCAAATCTCACACTGTATTTTCCTTATAGTCTGTGTCATTACCTGGCACCTGACCAGATCTTGCATATTAAGATTTTGTATCTAAGTTGGTCAAATTTATAAAATGATAATCATAACTTTGATAATCTGGAAAGTGCCTTTTTCTAATTGCTTTTCATCTATTATCTCTGTCACATTTTTACTTACGAACTTTGAGTATGACTTTACTTTTAAGTTACTACACCTTTTTTTACTATATATTTTTTAATTTATTGGCACATTGCGATCGTACATTATTATGGGGTACAGAATGGTAGTGGCATACATGCACACATCACACATTTAGTCCTTTCCCAATTCTTATCCCATCCTCTCCCTTCTTCCTCCTTTTTTGAGTTTGACCTAGTGACTGACTTTGATATGTTTGTAAATAGACATCATTCCCATCAGGGGTGCTTCCCTTTGTCCCCCTCCCATCTACATCAGTTAGGATGCCTTCTTTACTCATGTAAGCTTTCAACTTCTTTATCTACAGTCCCTCTAATATCCCATTTTCTCCCTAGCTTCTGAATATTAGAGAGAACACATCATACTTTTTACTTTTTGTGACCAGTTAATCTCATTTAGCATAATGTTCTCCAGTTCCATCCATTTCTCTGCAAATTACATAATTTTGTTCTTTATGGCCATTGTGTACATATCTCATAGTTTTGTAATCTACTCATCTGTTAATGAACATCTCGGCTGGTTCCATAGTTTGGCAATTGTGAATTGTACAGCTCTAAACACAGAGATGCATACATTAGTCTGGAAGTTTGGTTTCTATTCTTTAGAGTAGATACCCAGAAGAAGTATTGCTAGTTCATATGACTAAGGTTCGTTCCCTTTCTTCCAAGGATCTCCCATACAGTTTTCCAAAGTGGTTGAACTAATTTGCAATCCCAGCAGCAATGTGTTAAAGTTCCCACTTCTCTACATCCTCACCAGCATTTGTTGTGTTTGTATTTCTAATGATTGCCATTCTAATTCGGGTTAGGTGAAATCTCAGGATAGTTTTGATTTGCATCTCTCCAATTAATAATGATATTGGACATTTTAATACATTTATTGGCCATTTGAATTTCTTATTTTCTGAAGTGTCTATTATGGCCAGAAGAGAATACTGTCTCCCAGAAAAAGCACTTGCTTATGTTGCTAGAATACTGAAAATTTATCTATGTTTAAAGAAATGTTCCAATTTTATTTCTTTTACAAATATCGTTTAAATCATGCAGGAGACACTTCATTCAGATCTAGGTATATTTATATGCCTGCAGCAAGCATTCCACTGAGAAAAGTAAAATTTGGATTTTGTGATAAAATGTAATTCTTCCTTGATACTAGAATGTTCCTGGTATAGAAAATCAAATTGTACAGGTCATAGGGAGAACCTGTGTATGTTATTACAATAATTCAGTATTCATCAATACAACCCAAGATAATCAGAGAAGAAAGTTAATTTAAAGCCCTCCACAAACCCCACTAACTCTGGTTGATAAGTACTTAAAAAAATGTGAGAACCTTTGCTTTTACTCCTGTGCACAATAACTTTAGATGACATACTTGCTCTCAATAGCCTACTTCTAACTCTCCTACCAATCAAACTCCCCAAAAAGGACATGCTAACTCAGCAGAGGCAGCTCTCTGAGAAACCTGCACATCTGAAGTGTGGCAGCTCCCCTGGTTTGTCTACTTCCCCCTTAAGTTGAAGAGGTAAGTGGTACTAGCCTGAAAGATCCCAGCAGAGTGAAGCCAATGCTTTATTTACATTCAAGCACATCTCAGAAAAGAAAAAGTGTTTTTCCCTCGCCACAACTTTTTATTTTTCTTTGGCATTCAAAAACAACTAAAATTAGCTTCAAAGGCTTTTCTGAAGAACTAAATAGCACGGTGTGTGTGTGTCAACACAAACTTTAGCTATGACACAGCTGGAAGGGAGCCTTAAACAGCAGTACAACTGCTTCCCTGCGGCACTCAAATGTCAAATCTAATAGTTAAAGGAGGCAGAGTATAGACTCTACCTTTTGAAAAATATTATTTCACATAATGAAATGAATCAGGAATTCCCCCACCATAGATTATGTTTGGTTTTAATAAATAACATTGCTTCCTGTCACAGAAAGCCTCTCCTACTTTGAACAGGCCCACAGTATTAAGAGAGGATAGAGCTTTAGTACTGCCCATCTCTGCTGAAACAGGTCCTCCCTGAACAATGGCGACTGGTGGCATCGGATGAAGTGATTTGGAAATGAAAATGCTCCATGAGGGTTGGTCCTCCCATTGTCATGAATGTGCTCTAGTGCAGCACGGGAGATCTGACCAATGCGCAGCATGTTTCTGTTCTCCCACATACTGGCACCCTGCTATGAAGTCACCCCTGACATCCTAGTGGGTTGGCTTGTAATACCATCAGCTTCTCCAGAAAATATTGTGAGTTTGAAGATATTGTCACAAAGTTGCACAGTGCACAAAATTGCAAGGCACAGTACAAAAATGTTGTGAACTTATGAGGGAAAGGTTCTAGTGAAAGAACAGTTACCATTTTCTCTTAACAAGATTTTCTAATGCTAAGCAATGACCAACTCTTATTTTAAAAGGGGTTGTTTGGATGATGGGTGAAAATACTGTTTCTTAAAACCATCTTCTCAGCTGTAAAGCAAAAGGCACCTTGACATGTGAAACCAATAAGCCAAAGTGCCAAGTCGACAAATGAACAGAACAAATGTTTAGAAAGAATTGGGAGACTTCTTCGTGTTTACATTTTTAGAGGAACCTGCTGATTGGGGCTGTCAGATTCCACTTAGCAATGGTCAATTTCCAAGAAGCTTGTTCCTTACAGAATCTGTAGATAAACTCATTAAAAATTGTCTCATTTCAAAATCACCTCAAGTCCAGCAGCAACTATTTTATGTTTTTGTTGTTTTTTTGTTTTTAAAATTATAAACCCAAGTAAGAAGTTCAGCATTCTCTCCTAAGAACAGCCTTGTGACAAAGCTCCTGACTGTCACAGGCCCAACTGTGCTCTGAACACAGTCTCTGCAGCTCCAGTGTGTCTGCTCTAGGGGAGGAAAGTCCATTCAGCACCTTCACTGTCTGTACCCTGGAACCTGCACATGCAGATGAGCTGTTATAAAGTCAGCTCATCCCCGGCTCTCTACCAAGACTGGTCACCTCTCCTAACACCATTCTAAGTTCTCTCTGAAGTTTCTGGTCTTGAGCAGCATACTCAAGAAGTTCAGACTCCACTAACTTCCACTTGTGGAAGGAGAATGTTTGAAATAAATTTAGAAAATAGAATTGGAGACATAAGAACCCACTCTGTTCTAAGAGTATGCTGACATTTTGCTATATTGGCCATAGTTTAAGGTGTGACCAGAAATGGTGTTGACTGAGTTGCTAAAAGTAAAGGCACCGGGCTGTAAATGTGCTTTTCTGCAACGTGTTCTGAAAACAGCTTTATAAGGTCATCTTTTAAGTCTCTGATAAGCTTGGTTTCGATGTTTTTACTTTCAACATTCAAAAACCTGCGATGTATGTCTTGTTTATATTTGGAAATAGCTTGAAGCTTTGGTTCAATGTTGTTAAAGTCTTCTTCTTTGTCAGTCTATGAACCAATATTATCTTTGGAAAAATTTCCTTTTTTTCTAGGTCAGCTTCATCTATCTGCCCTATTAGTTCATGGGCATACCCTATCTAGAGAACTGAAGCTTACTTCTTAATGCCTTATTATTCTGCCTTCATCAAGTACCAATTCCTGCAACTATGATTTATATATGCGTGTTTCAGTGTGTCACATCCTTTCCATTTCTAATGGCACTCCAGTAGGTCAGAACTTCAACATGTCTTACACAGATTACTTCTGGGGCCTTTTCTCTCTACCTTCAACATTTCTCCTTCCTCTTCAATCTAACCTCTGCTTTTCACCCAAAGGTAGTTCTCTCAAAGAAGATTCCTCCAAATATCATGTCTCAGAGCCTCCCACTAGCTACAGATTTAAGTCTAAATTTCTCTGCATGACACAGAAGGTACTCTGAGACCTTGAGTTGGGCTTATATGAGAGCTCCTCCTTATGCTCTATGCTTTATTAGAAGAAAACGACTTGGAACTCTACCTTGTGACTGTGCTCTTTTTAGGCACTTGTACTCTCCTTTTTACATTGCCCTCATTCCATATTTTCCAAGTCCCTATTAACTTAAAATATCATTACTTTCTGAAAATTTACCCATTTCCCTTTCAGTCCTAATAAGTGATCTCTCCTATGGGCTCTTGTTAAATGGTATTGTAATTAATCATTTACATTTCTGATGGTTTCCTTTCTTGAAGCAGAGAATAATCATACACACACACACACACACACACACACACACACACACACACACACAATTTATATCTTAAGTGTTGATAATATATACACAGACCCAGCCATGAGGCAAACACATAGATCATCAAGTGATATTTGTTGAACTGAAACAAACTTTCATTTTATTTAAAAATCTTCATCTTGAATTTATAATATGCTATTTTAAATTATATTTCCCATTGTTTTAATGTTTGTCTTGTTCCTGAATAGTATAAAGGCCATAGCTATTTGAAAATTCACTACTATAATATCCATATCCATATCCATATCCATACCCAAACCTGTCTTTGTGCCTACCAAAATCTTCTCAAGATTCTTAGTTATTTTAGAAGGCTTTCTTAACCTTCTACAAAGTGTGGTACATTATTATGTAACTACACATATAACAGATGAGTTTCCTGAGGAAGAAAAAATCATACTGAAATTTTAGAGGATAATCTAGAAGCAAGATATAATGTAACTTCTGTAGTATGCAAGTCATAGGCTTCTATCCCATCAAAATAATCATAAACTCAAAAGAATTTTCATTCTAACCTATGAACTTTTCCTTTTTATCTCCAATATAATTGTCATGCTACTAATTAAAGTGACTGGATTATCATGGTAAAAAATAATATCATGTGATTACTTTCATTAATGATATCATTTTGGGGTCAAGTTTAGTAATAATTGAGTTTATCCAGATGGAAAAAGTAATACAAAGATACATGGACAGTATTTTAACATATATTTATATCAAAATTGATACCTTTTTTTTTACTGTTCAGAATTATTTTTAAATGTTTTATGTGGTAATTATCAGAAGTTTAGATAATTTAAATTTTAGATATTTATGGCATTAATGGTTTTATACTGTTCTAGTTATACCTCATGAATATCTTTATACCACATAAAAAGTCACAAGACACTAAAGTAGAAATATGTATTTCTAGACATTAAATTGCTGCCTTAAGTATTATATTGGATTTTCAATTCTAACCAGGTCAACAAATATTAGAATTAAAACATTTTAGGATTGCTCTACATCATATATCAGAGATATTATTTCTTCAAAATAAATGACAAGAAATCACTTGTGCAAATTAGATGGCAATTTTATTAAAATTAAATATACTTATTCTACAAGTTACTCCATCCATTATCTGGTAATATATTAAAGCGCACTTTGATCACCATTGTGAATTTCATCAATGTGCTTTTGTATCTTATTAGTTAGTGACTAACTGAAAGTGAATGTTCACTTATCCTGTGTTTTTCTCCTTTCGATAGATCGTTTCACTATTCAGTGCCAAATCACAAAAGGTTATAAATTACAGCAATATTTAAATTTTTTTGCTTTTATAGCAAATTTACATATCAAACTGATAATATATCAGATAAATAGAATAATGCATTTTGATTTAAAAGCAATTGGCCTGATACATTCTTTATGGAAATAATAATGAATTGATTGAATGTAGAGGAGGTTATAGCTTTTTGGTAATGATGCAGATCTCTTATATGTTGATTTGAACCTTGAATAAATGTGTTCTTTTTGTCACTCTGGTGAAATCTGATGGATTTTTACAATTTTGGTTTCTTCAGAGCACCTGAAAAGTTAACTTTTATTAAAACAGGATTTAGGTCCAGGTTATACTTATCTGTATTGATCATAGTCTTTGTTCAGATCACACTAGTATTACCTCAACACATACATGAGTTTGATTTTTGAAACCTGAAAATATGAGGTTGAAAATCTTTTAAATCTGACACCTCTTTCTGACCTAAGTTTCTGATGCTATTTTTAGAGCTGAGAGTTAAAAATATGACTAAGCAAAATTTCAAGTGACATCAACTGGAGTACAAAAATTTTTAGTACTTTCAGATACTCACTTGATTATTTTTACTACTAGAGAAGTTATGTTAAGATTAAAATTTTGAAGTGGGACACAGCATTCCTAGTGATCTGTTTTATTTTGGAAGGTAAGAAAAAGGGGATTCATGAAAGCCACAGACAGAGTGTGTGCTCTGAGATAGTATTTATCATTTATGTAGAAACTGAAACTTGAAATTAAGCACATCTCTCAATTTTATCCCATAGTCACCAAGCAAACTTCAGATTATTTGGCCCCCAATAAACCATTTTCATTTTATAGAGAGACTATCTGATCAGTTATATCATTCTCTTTATGAAAATGTTGGAGGTTACAGAAGCATTTGCCAAGATTCATGGAAATAAAACAGTAAGAATGCAAACACAAGGGTATCACATTTCAAGTCTTCCCTTTTTAAGAGGCCCGATCTGAAGTAAAAGGGCATGAGCATCTGTCACAGAAGTAAGTGATATTGCCACTCAGATTTCCAAATTGAACATGGTGATTCAGTAGAGCCTAACTCAGGACTAGAAAATATTTCATGACTGAAATTGGGTTTATTAGGAAGGAATTCACTTGTTCGCTCATTCCTTCCTTTATTTATTTGATAATTAAGCATATCTTTACAGTGTATGTTTGGCTCAAGAAACTGGCAAAAATTGTATTACACATATATTTCAGAACTTTCTCCTCATGAAACTTATAGTCTACCTATGACATATGTAAAATATACTTAATATATATTTTTATTATTTCTTTCCATCCTTCATTTACCTTAAGGCCCTGTTATTGCTAGCCACAGTTCTACAAATGTCAACATTTAAGAATTTGTTTCATAAAATTGTCAAAGGTATACTGAATTGCATGTTCAGCATTTTTTTTATTTCTAGAAACATGTTAACAATTAGCATTTTAATTAACATTTTTATATTTGATATATTATAGTTTCCCATTTTGGGGGGTCTAAAGTTAGTTTACTTCATTATCACTTTTGGCCAGTTAAATTTAGGGACTAAAGTCCAAGAGCTTTTCTAGAATCGTGACAAATATAGCTGTGTTTTCTTTAATAAGCAAGAGAGATGCTTATTACATATTATGCAAATTTTCCATCAAATAGTTTACAAAGATTATAATTAATGATCATATTTTACCTATACACTGAGTAGTTATAAGGTGTCCTTTGAGGTAATTAAATTTGTCTTTATTAATAACGTGTCAAGCAATATGGTATTGGTTATAAAAGTAAGATTACCAGATGCCAACTTTATTGAAGTGTAAAATAGAGGATACTAAAAATTAACTATCACCAGGCAGAATTCCAGATTACTCAAGACTGTAGACCCAATTACATTTAATGATTAAGTGAAGTCTAAGAATGACCTGACCTACTCTCAAGAATTGTTCCTTGTATGTTCTCTGTTATAATTTTGGTTCAATGTGAATTAAAGTCAGTCAAGATCTCAAATAAAGTGTCTTGTCTATAGTAAGGGAAAAGTATGCTAGCATATTTTGGTTATGAGTTCTATTTTTAATACATTTCATCATGCCATAAACTTCTGTAGAAAAACAAACTTTGTAGACAACCTAGTTACTTATTTCCTTTGAATATAAAATATTTGACTCAGAAAGTTGACCTTTAGAAAGTATTAGCTTCATGTCATCTAAATTGAGCAAATGAGTATTAGGAAAGGTTATGTCTCTTCAGTGTCATTCTGTTATATTATAAATGCTTGTGATCTTTTTATTTGTTTTTTGAAAAAAAATCAGTGACAAGTAAAATATTCCTTATAGAACTTAAAGACTTGGTAAGCAAATATAATCAGAAAACTCAGATGACTTGTAATAATCTTATTATGTAAATAGCTCTGTGATTATAGAGTGAGGAGGTGGAGCAACTCTTAAGGAAACATATCTGGAGGGCTCTATGAAAAGTCCGTGCTGCTTCTTGACTCCTTTCTTAAATATCAACTGTCTATGACTTGTAGTTCAAATGATCACCACTGAAATAAATGCTGAACATCTTTTTTGTTGTTTATACATAAAATGTCTAATTTACTTTTATATAATACCCTGATAATTGAATAGTCTTTTTCTCTTAGCCAGTACTTTCCCCTCAGTTCTGAATTATCTCTCTCTTTCTTTCACCTCTCTCTCTCTCTCTCTCTCTCTCTGCCTGTCTTTCTCCTTCTCATTCTCGGCTCTCACTCGCACTCTTGCTCTTGTTCTGTGATTCAGATTTACAATATTCTAATTTATACTTCTTAATTTTATATAAAATTAAGACATCTTATATAAGATGTCATGCATCCTATAATAAATTGTCTTTAACTTCCATTTCACCTTTTTATCCCATTTGGAGTATGATTTAGAACTCCTTTTTTCTGCTAGATTACAGTGATATTCTACACTTTCTCTTACCTTTATGGCTTTGCATTATTGTTTAATCTTTAATTCACTTATTGTACATATTTGAAAGTGGTGCAGGGTGGTTCAGCTTTTTCTGAAATGAAAAAATAACTTAAAAATCTTTTGTCTTACTAACAGAAAAAACATTCACTTATAGAAGACGTGCAGGGCAGCCCAGTGGGCTCTGCCAGGATCTTTTCATGTTGAAACCCAGACTGAAAGATTAGGCTCTAATCAAGGCATGGAAATTATTCATTAACATCTGCCTAGATCTAGTCTTTCAAGTCCATGAGGTCAAAGATAGAGTCAATATTTTTTCCTTTCTACAAAGTTATTGTTTTTCTAGTGTATTATTGGTGTTCTATTATGAATTTAAAAGAAAACTTTAAGAACATGGTTTTATGCTAATTCTGTCATGTATCTTCTTTCTATCCATTGCTTGGCACTGTGATTATGCCATGTTTTGATGAACTGTCACTTATTTTTTAATGTAGTTGAATTTATTTATCATTTCCTTTCCTTCCTACAGTCTCCTGTCTATACAGTGGATCTTCCTAAAATTTCAGTCATCTGGCTCCTCTGATTATATATCTTCAACTCCTCTCCACTGGCTTCAAGAAAAACAAACTCATTCAAAGTCTGCAGTATTCCTTTGATTCCATACTTTTTCAGCTTTCATTCTTCTGCTTTGCTTCACTGTAATTACTCAAAATATTTTTTTGTATATGTTGAATTCCACCGTCTTTATTTGTCATTGACAAAATTCTCTCCCACCTCTCTCAATATATGTGTGTATGCATGTGTCTATATATTTATATATGCTTTACACATATATTAACACATATATGCTTATGTGTATAAAATAAATATTTACCTATGAAAGATAAACAATTGCAGGCATATGTTACAACAGAAAGAATATAATTAACTTTATGTACCCATCAAGAATTAGTAAATAAGGCCATTCTCACTTCATATAAACCCAACCAACTACCCTAAGACACTAGATAGTTGCAGAGTAAATATCAGACATATTATTATATCTATGAATATTCTGAAATACATTTCTAAACAATGGTGGCTATTTATTTATTTGTGGTGCTGGGGATTGAACCCAGGGGCATTCTACCTCTGAGCTATACCCCTAGCCCAATTTTTAAAATTCTTTATTGAGAAATAGGGTCTTACTAACTTGTAGAGGGCCTCACTAAATTGCTGAGGCTGGCCGCAAACCCGGATCCTCCCATCTCAGTGTCCCAAGTACTGGGATTAAAAGCATGTGCCACTATGCCCAGCTTAATGAGGGCTTTTTAAAATAGAGATTTGTGTATTTTATTAACTTGATAAAATATACGAATCTTATATCTACAATGTGATATACTCTTTAATATGTATTTAACTATATAAAAACTACCAGCACGGTGTAGTTGCACACTTGGGAGGCTGAGATAGGAAGACTGTAGGTTTGAGGACAGCCTCAGGAACTTAGTGAGATTCTCAGTAACCTAAGTGAGACCATGTTGCTAAACAAAAATTAAAAAGAGGTTGAAGAGTAACTTGAAGTATATTGTCTGTGGGTTCAATTCCCAGTACTGCACATGCTTGCACACACGCAAGCATGCATGTGCACACACACACATCTTGCATAATGATATTGAACATTTACACTGCACTAAAATCAATAGAATGGTGTCTTCGTAGTGTCTGGTATTTTTCACACAACATAATATTTCTGAGATTTATTCATATTGTCATGGGTATTAGTAAATTTTTAGTTTATGATATTTTTATATAAATATATCACAATCCTTTTGAAAGGCACTTTTTTCCTAGTATTTGGTTATTATGTATAAATCTGTAAACTTTCATGCATGTGTCTTGTTAAACACATGAAAACAAAGAGGAAAAATAGGTCCAGGTTAAGTACATATTTCTTTTCTTGCCTTTTAAATTTTTATCTGTGCATTATAGTCATACATCTTAATGGAAGAAAAGATGGTGAATTGTGCAGTTATGAACATAGTTACACATGCAGTATTGCCATTGTACCTTCATTGGAATGGAGAACTGGTGAATACATTAAATTGTGGAATATTATAGGATTCCTCAGATAAAAATACAGAAAAGGTATTGATAGAGAAGGATAAAATATTCTCAGAGAAGAAATAGCAAAGACATATGAGAGTATAAATCCGTTCTAGAGCTTATAGTACATGCATATGACATCTGGGAAAAGGTCTATTTGGCTTTAGATGAAAGAAGAAAAAAATTAGTAAGACGCCTGAAGACTGGTCAAAGAACTTGATTTTGTGAAAAATGTAAAGCAATATCCATAAAAATTCTCAAATGTGTCTTATGAGGATAATTTACACAACAGTGATTTTTAAAGGCTAAATCTACTATTAGAAGTATAACTGCAAATATATATATTTTAGCAAGTGATTTGTCTACTTGTTGTCTTAGTCAGCTTTCTTGTCTGTAGCCAAAATACTTGACATGAATAGCTTAGAGGAGAAAAATTTTATTTGACTACTCATGGTTTCAGAGCTTCAGTTCATGGTCAGCTGGCTCCAGGGCAAAACCATCCCAGCAGCTGGGCATGGCAGAGGAAAGCTGCTGAGATCATGGCCACTGAGAAGCAAGGGTGAGAGAAGGGGCGATCAGGGACACATGTATTCCCCAAGGCTGTGCCCTCTCTGATCCACCTCCCCAGCCATGGCCTACCTCTGAACCTTGCTGCACTGCAGACCTTGCTTACAGCACATGTGCTTTTCTGGGAATATTCCAGATCCAGAGTGTAATGCTTGTGTAAAGAAATTATTCATTTTTTAAATTAAGTACTTTTATTAAAATTCTCTTTAAAATAAAAGACTTGAGCTTGTTGCATTGTTGAGTGGCACATGCTTTGAATCCAGCTATTTGGGAGGCTCAGACAGATAGATTGTAAATTTGAGGTCATCCTGGGCAGCTTAGCAAGACCCTATCTTAAAATAAAAAAATAAAAGTCATTGGGCATATGGCTCAGGGGTGAATGGACCTGGGTGATTCTATCTTTAGTGCTAGGGGAGGTAGGCAGGACACTTGAGCAATATTTTCTCAATGTCTTAGTAATAAATTGGTTATAGGAGTTAACTTTCTAGATTTAATTTGGTAGATGCCATGCATCTGTTCCTGTGAAATTTAGGAAGATACATTCACACACAGCATATGTCTTCTTAGAATATTTGAAGTTTTTCTTATTGTATTTACTTTTTATAAAAGTGATAGTAGATGTTACCATTGTCATTTTATATCATGGAAAAATTTAATCCAATTGACTTAACCATTGAGAGCAGAGAGTAACACAAATGGAAGTCTACTGACTTGAAGCCTCTTTCTTCATCTGTTGTGAGCTTCATGCTCTACTGACTGCGTGATCTGCACTCAAGTCTATCCTAAAATACAACTAAAACACAATCAGGTTTCACACTGAGGGGGCTCATTTTCTTTTTTCTACAGATTTCACGGAATTCTTTTGTTTTTCTTTCTCGAGAACATTGGTAATTTGTCAAGTGCTACTGCCTCTTCAGAAAATCATTTAAGTAATTTCTCTTCCATTAGGGCTAATACCTTCATAGTTGTTTTATTCTGTACTTTCTGGGCCTTGATTCAATTTTAATATTTTTAAAGTAATGAATTTAACTATAGCTACTTATAAGTATGAAGAACTATAATTTTTTTCTAATGAGAGGTTATTTCTACTAAGAGCTTTTGAGACCACAGGTTCAAATCTGTATCTTTCGTGATTTTGTTTTCTCTGTCTAGAGGGGTTGTAGAAAGGGGGAAGGAGAAAAAGAAAAGAAGGTGGGTTCATATTCATGTTAGATATTGTATTTTCAAACAGAAAACTAAATCTACAGGAAAAATAAAAGGATGCAACTTTTAAAAGGACTAGCCTTTTAAGAAAGTACATATTATCTCCCGTTAAAAAAAAATACATACTATAATTCATTTGGTGGGAATGATAATAAAACCGGTTATTATCTCAGAGGCTCGATTTCACAGCACAATTCAAGGAAGGACCTGAATGATATCCAGATAATTTGTCTATTCTAAAAATTAAAGCCAGAAAATTATCAGACCCTCGGAAACCTCCCAGAGTCTCTTTGCGGCTACCAGCTTGATTCTACATTCGTTGTAAATTACTAAGAACAGTATAATTTTATGTTTGTTTTAAATTGTTGGAATTGTGGTTTGTAGTGACAGTTTCTAACCTTTTCACTTCCTTTTGCCTAAATTCACTTGAGAGAAGCGGTCACGTCTTCTACTCCACGTTTGTCCATCTTGTAGATGCCCGTGCTCGGAGCATCTGTTGTCTTTTAGTTTTATAGGCGTTTGTTTTCTTTCCATATTTTCCTCTGTGCAGGCTTTGCCATTTATGCACCATCTCCAGGATGCTCTTAGTTTTCTTACATGGCATGGTGAGCCTCTTAGACTTATGACTTCCATCTGTCATGAACATCTTACTATAGTTAATCACGTGATATTGCCTCTCCTCTCAATATTTAGGGCCCTGTCCACTCAGATAATTTTTTCTGCACATTTTCTTTTCATTCCACACTGTTGCTTAACATCAGTTTCATCATTAAAGGTATAAACTGATCCTTATTTTTCCTCAGAATCACCAAACTATTTGTTGATCTTTAATTCCACTCTTTTTTTTATTTTAATTTTATTTTTTAATTTTATTTTTTTATTTATTTTATTTTATTTATTTATATTTATTTATTTATTTATTTTATTTTATTTTTATTTTATTTTTTATTTTTTTATTTTTTTGGTGGTACTGGGGTTCCTGGAAGCCCTTCTACCTCCAGGCTACACTCCCAGACTTATTTTTACATTTTTTTTATTTGGAAACAGGGTCTCCTAAGCCAGCGCGTGCGGCTGGCTTTGAACCTGCGTGATCCTCCTGTCTCTGCCTCCCAAGTGTGGGGATTACAAGCGTGTGCCACCACGCCCGGCTATAGATGTAATTTTATTCATAGCCTTTTCAGGTTTAAACAAATTTCTTCTGCCTTTATATAGTCCATATAATGTGACCAAAAAAGACACGGAGAAAGGAGTCCCCAGCTAGGACTTAATCAGGCCAGGTTTAAGGCTCCTGGCTAGATCTGGTACATGTGCTACAATGATGGACATTTTATTTAAATATATCTATCACTGTATTTCAAAGTTGTTGACTCATTTGTATTTCCTTTTTCCTATTTTAATAATAATATTTGCTCATTTTGTGTTTTGAAATATCTGAGGTTCAGTAAGTTTATAAAGAAAGAGGTTTGTTTAAGAGTTCTGGAGGTTCGAGAACCTGCACATGGTAATGGCTACCTTGCCGCTCCTGAGATAGCGCAGGACATCACATGGCATGAAGCAGGTGGCACATATGTATAAGTATTTTGGTCTCCTTCCTACTGTGTAAGAAGCTACTAGTACTTAATCACAGGGCTTCAGCCCGTTGAACTTACCTAATCCCTATCACTTTCCAAAACAAGGGATATTCTCTAGATATCATAGTTAGATTAAGTTTCTAATCTCTTAATATTTCATAGAAGATGTTAAATTTTAGCCCATGATGCCTTGGGGAACATACTCAAGTCATATCCAAACAAATATTACTGAATATATTACTATTAAATTATTTTTGTTTGAAAGTAAATAGTTAAAAATTGATTAAGGTGAAGGTGAAAAGTAAACACATATTAATAACATGCTTTAATTATGTGATTTTATATTCAGGTATTCAGACTAATACTATACTACTTGAAAAATAAATCTAATGTTTAAATGAAAAACATTTAAATATCTCAAAAAGCTATATTAGGTATACTATAGAGAATTTCAATCCATTTTTATGGCTTTGTTTGGCTTAAATGGAGTGTTTAGTTAATAATACTTTGAATTGTGCTTTCTATCTTATTTACTCCACAGACAGCTATGCCATTAACTGCACCATTTTCAGTAGATTTGCTGTGTAAAGTAGTAATGGGATCTTTCACTAGGAAACACATTTTTTCATTTATACATATCCTATTATTATATTAGGTAATGATATGCAATAGCATATGGGAGAATGTAAATGAACAAATATTATGTTTCTTTTTATAGATGTTAAGAGATCTTCTGTTTCATATTAACGCTTTACAATTGAAACCAAGAATTTACTTTTTGTTTTTCTTTTTATTTAAAAGCCAGCTTCCCTACTTTGCTTCACAGAAAGCTACCTACTAATAATGCCACTTTCAAAATATTCTCCTCAATTAATAATGTGTATGAGAACTATGCAAAACAAGAAGCAATAGTAGATGATATGATAAAAATGACACTGGTAATGAAGTCATAGTATTTTGTAAAAATACAATATAATGACATTTATTTATTAATCTCAAAACTGTGTGGATATGTGTGTATAAATTATAATTTTGGCTATAAAATATCTACAACAAAAATAAAGTGAGGGTTTGATGCGATCAGTGAATATTACCTTATGAAATGTTACATCTTTCATTGGAAATTTACATTTAATTTTTTAATTAACAAATATCTATTAAGTAACTAAGGAATATGTTCTAAAAAGGTTCAAAGGGGAAATACTACTATTTAATATATTTTACACATAAGGTATAAACATCTGAAAGTTAAAATACCGAGGTATAAACATCTGAAAGTTAAAATACCGTGGGGTCAGTCATCCACAATATTGCTCCTCTGTCTTTCAGAATTACATTTTCTTCATGTTATTGGTTCCTCATATTTATCTTCAGCCAAGACACCTCCTCTGAACACTGGCTTCTGACTTTGCACCATCATTTGTATCTCTAACAGGCATCTCAGGCTTAACAGGTACAGATAGAAGCTCCTGAACCTTTCCTGCCTCAGCAAATGGCAACTCCATTTGTCTAGCAACTTGGCTTAAAAATTGTGGAATCACTGTGTGGATGTGGGTCGGGGGTACTGAGGATTGAACCCAGAGGCATTCTAACTTGGAGCTACATCCCAAGACCTTTTTATTTGTTTTGTTTGGAAGCAAGTTCTTGCTAGGTTTCTGAAAGTCTCACTGCTTGCTCTGGTTGTCCTTGACCCTGCAATCCTCCTGTCTCGGTCTTCCAAGTACCAAATACCAGGGATGCACCACCACACCTGGCTTGGAATCATTCTTGAATCCCGTTTTTCTCCCATACCAAATATTCTAATAGCCAGAAAAACCTGTTGTTTCTTCACAGTATATATAGTATCTTCCCACTTCTCTCCATTTAGAACGTTAGCACTTGTAGTTGAAGTGACCACTACCTAGCACTGTAACCTAAGTGTTACAGTCACCTACAAGCCATTCTCTCTGCTTATCCTTCTTCCTCTTTACCCTCAAAAGTCTGTTCTCAACACAAAACATAACCAGATTGTGTTACTTTTCTGTTTACAAAACCCATTTGTTCTTTATTTAACTTAAAAGCCAAAATTCTTCTAATGATCAAGAGGACTTTACATGATTTGGAGCCAGACACCTCTCCTGGAACTCTCCTGACTCACCCGACCCCTATCATTCTGCTCTCTTTGACTTGCTTTGACAAGGCAGATAATTCCATCCTCAGGGCCTTTGTACTTCCTAGCCAAGCCACCTAGAATTACCTTCCCTCAAATAATGCATTGTCCTTCTCCTACTTTAGTTCTTACTCCTATGACAGCTTTTCAGTGAGTCTTTTTGTACCTCAGTATTGTAAACTTCCCCTGACACTTCCTACTAGCCCTTCCATTTTGTTTCCTCCTTAGCATGTGTTTCTGTTGGAATCTTTGTTCTCTGGCTCTTCTCTAGAGTGCATTTTTTCAGTGAAGGAAGGAAGGAAGTCCACTGAACTCCAGTTTTCAATGCACAACGGGTGTGCAGCAAGGCCTTGTAGATACCTGGATGGTCCTTTCAATTCCTCTCCCCAGAATGATGGATATGGGAAGTCAGTGAAGATGACTTCATATAAACTATAAATGGAAATCCTTAGATCAAAGGTGCCACACAGAAACTCTGATGTTGTCATGAATCCTATCTTTCACTTTCTGGTCATGGAGAAAAAGCTCCCCCTAACTTTAGGAACAGGATAGCAAACTTCTTTAAAATCCAATTTTCATGTTTTATTGGGAAAATATTTGGAATCAGGAGTATGATAAGTAATGTTTTTCAAACTCCTTTAATTGTTGGCTGGTGTATATGTTTGGGAGGGCAGTAAATGGTGAAATCTGGAATGATGCAAAGCAAAGTCTTTTTTGCCAACATAAAAGTTCACAGTATTCACTAGAATTTTTAGTGATCTGCATGTGTATGATTACATTAAATATCTTGGGAAAGATATTTTCTTATAAGAAATTTAATGTAAAGGAATGCAAAGGTCATGATTAGATACATGATATACATCTCCCTTTTTCTGTCTTACTCTGGCTCTCGGTGCCAGTGACAGGAGACATTCATAGATGATAATCAATAGACGTCAGTCTCTCTGAGGCAAAAAGAATAGATGCAGTTTACTCAGTCTTAGAAGCCAGATTCATTGAAGATGTCTCTTTGGTTATCAGTCCTGTGGAGATATCAGAAAATAGGACATCATCATGGCAGCCTCTTATTTTTCTTATAAACATGGTAACCGTTTCTTGAAACTAAGGTATTCCATCTGCTGGTCAGGTTGATCACAAGGGTTATAAACAGTCCCAGCTTGGTCATTACATGAATTTGATATTCATATATTGAAAACAATTGTTCTTCTTTCAATTCCTTTATGAAACTTCCTTATTCTGCCTTCATGAGACATTGCTGAGATATTACCATGGTTACTTTGTACTATTGGTGCACAATTTATGTTTGTAATAAAAATGACCATGGCTTATATTTTATTTAAAAGTATCAATATAGGAAACAGCAGCAGTTATTTCATAGCATTATATCACTGGGTAGAAGGTAAGGAACTAAATCAGTCTTTCTTTCGAACTTCTAACTGTTAAGGACTATATTGAGTATTTTATGTACATTTATGTTAATTCTTAAAGCAATCCCCAAGGTTTGTATGATGAGAACTATTTTTTTTATTAGTAACTTCAGAGTCTCAGAATGGCTACACGATTGACCTAAGGTTGAGTAACATCTATTATGAGCATGGTTATTTTGGTGATGATATACACAAACCCAGTTTTAGTCTGGATGATTTTACAGGTGATAAAACCTTCCAATAGAAATATCAAAGTTGTTAATTAGAAGTATATAGTGCATTTTGGATTCTTGAAATTTTATTAGAGCTATGTTTTAAAACAAAATTCATTTGGCAGGTGTATACATAAAAATCCAATAACGTAAATGAAATAATTTGATAATTTCAGACAAATGGTGCGTCATATTGTGTCATGCCAAATTTTAAAGTACTTGTCTTCTCAAAGTAGCTGCAGTTAAAGGAGAGTTTGAAAGTAGAGCATAGCTGTAGATGATAGCATATATATAGGTGATATACTGTACAATACATTGTAACTTTGCACAGTTATCAAGATAATCCTATCTCATTAGTCCATCTTGCTTATAAGGAAGCTGAGTTAATAGATGAAACCTGGTTAACAGATGCTCAAAGCCATATAACTAGTAAGTGGGACAGTGAAGATTCAAGCTTACATCATCTAGTGCCACCTTCCTAGCTCTTTTTCAGACAAGAAAATATGTAAACTGACTAACTGGTTCTCTGTGAGTGAAAAGAAATAGCCTCTAGCAAATTGCTCTAGTTTTACTGCATATTTAAGTAGATTATGCTATAAATTAATGTGTTGGCACAGTTAACTATTTCTTATTTACTTTACTTTCCCTAAGGAGTCTGCTACTCTGCAGGAGGCCTTTTAGGCAGAAGCATTCCATTAACTTCTTTAATTCAGAGCTGGCTAGACAAACAGCTACAAGCTGAGCTGCCCCTGCTTTCCCAAGAGAATGTCACCTTGAACTTGGGAGCAGGAAAGCATGGGGCGGCAATAGGAGACACTGGAAGGGAGCTAGCTTGCTTTTTTTGGACATGTGATCTGCTTTAGAATCCTGAGCAAGCTTATGAAACATGCAAGTTCCTTGACTCCAACCCAAACTGAAACGGGGGTTTGCTTGAGAAGAAACCCAGTGTTTCATCAAAGATGAAATGGAGTTTCTTGAGAAGAAACTCAGCGTTTCCTTACCGGGTTCTTGTCTACGGTGAGTGAAGAATGACACCCGCAGACCGCAGGAAGGGGAGTAAATGGTTTATTGGAAGCAGCGGGGAATAGGGAAAAGTGCCCAAACACCCCAAAGGGGCTGTTGGAACTCTGGAGTCCAGCAGCTGCCTTCGGAACAATACTTGAGAGTACCCAAGCCGAATGCCTTCAGTTGCAAGCTGCTTTCTTCCAGAGTCCACGCGATCTGCCAGAAAAGAGGTGCAGGTCACCCCTTGGGGCCCTGGTCAGCCTTGATGTCCAGCAGAGGCCTCAGGTCACTACCCGAGTGTAGCCTGAGCCACATGCCCTCAATTGGACTCTGCCTTCTCTCAAAGCTAACGTGACCTGCGAGAGAGAGAAGCTCCCCAAAGGGTAGGGGTTCCCTGAGAGGGAAAAACCGTCCTGAATATATTAAGTGTGAGGATTCTGAGAATCTAGTTTATTTAGAGTCAGTAATTTTCTGTGAAAGTACTTTTTTACTGGGAGTCTATGGCTTATTTAACAAACAGGGATTTTCTGAAAGCTCTCAAAAGATATTGAGGCAGAGAAACCAGTACTAAAAACAGGAAATAATGAAGTTAATCCTTAGGTTCTAGGAAGCATGTTCACAACATAAACAGTGTAGTCAGGGTATTGATTTAAACAGGATGGATGGCAGCCACATTTTACTGTCTTTGTTTTTTGGAGTATCACAGTTGTGCAATAGGTAGTTGGGCCCCTACAGACTAAGCCAGAATTAGTGGGGAAAAGACGACTGTAGTAAGTAATCAAGGGGCTGTAATAAAATTTACGCTAACTGAACTGCCTTTTCTATATACATTACCTAAGAATTTAGTTTCACTATTGATAGAAACCTGGTATTGCTATTCTTTAAGCAAGAGGACTTCAGTTATAGAAACAATGGGATATTTAAATGTCATCAAATAGGAATGAGTGCTAGACCTTTCAGAGACCTCAGTGAGCTGGGTGTGGTGGTGCATGCTTATAATTCCAGCGCTTGAGAGGCTGAGAGAGGAAGATCTCACAGGTTTCAAGCCAGCCTCAACTACTTACTTAGTGAGGCTCTCAGCAATTTAGTGAGACCCTGTTTCCAAATTAAATATAAAATAGGTCTGGGAGTGTAGCCCGGAGGTAGAAAAGTCTCTCAGTTCCACCCCCGGTACCACAAAATAATATAAAAATAAAAGACCTCAGTGGAACCTCTGCAGCCCAATGGTGGTTTTGTGTCTGCAAACTTTCCCTGTTCACACCTCATTATCTCCCTATCCCTACTCCAAGGGGGGCTGTAAAGTTATATAGACTATATTCTCCTAGAGTAATTCAATAGCACTTTGTTTTGAAAATGTATCAAAGATAGTGTTTTCTTGTAGCAGTAACCCTAGTCTATCAGCATCCAGTTTTTCCTTCACAGCACCCACTGTTCTCTGAGAGTGCTATGCATTTTGCATACTTGTTTAATGTGCCCCACTATACCCACCTCCCCACCCACACATCCCCGAGTAAATGAAGTAGCTGCCTTGTTTCTCAGGATGTGACTAAGGTTGCCCCTTGTTTTGATAAGGAATAATGAATGCTTCTGGTTTGACTACACAATTCTCATGATGCCATTCTCCTCAGGAGGGTTGGTCCTTCCTTTCTGCCCTATTTTTAACCACATCTCACCACTCATTCCATGCACTAATGTGCCGCTGTTCTTGCAACTAAGTATGCTGTGCTCTTTTGTTTTCCCATAGGATTGTCTTTATTCTGCCTCTACAGAATAGAGGAAATCCTCCTCCTCCTCCTCCTCCTCCTCCTCCTCCTCCTCCTCCTCCTCCTCCCTCTTCTCTTTCTCTCTCTCTCTCTCTCTCTTCCATGTGGGAAGTTCTTGCAATTGGTATTTAGTAGTAATAATTAAGTACCCTGAATTTTCTGTTATTATATATAATATCTCTGTTATTATAGATACAGAGAGAGAGAGAGAGAGAGAAAGAGAGAGATTGATTGCCAGTCTTTGACACTGCATGATTAGTTCTCTTCTTCCTCTTCCTCCTCCTCCATCCTTTTTTTTTTTTAAATTTTTTAGTACTGAGGGTTGAACCTAGGGGCATTCTACCTGTGAGATACACCCCCAACCCTATTTATTTGTTTTAAAACAGAGTCTCCCTGGGTTACTGTCATGCTAGGTTACTGAGGCTGGCTTTGAACCTGAGTTCATTCTGTCTCAGCGTCCCAAAATCTGTGATTACAAGTGTGTGTCACCAAGCCCAGCTCATTTATTACTTTTTATTGGGAGATTATTATTCTAGATGTCCCTTCTTTTTCTTTAGTAAGACTTTAATTGTACCTTATACAAATCATTAATTTAAATATAGTTATTTTCTTGGTTGTTAGTTCTAATATGTTATTAGATAGTTGGCTCATTAATAAGATTATATACATTAAGACAGTCACAGTTTTGTGAATGCTAACTACTTACAAATAACTTAAATGTGGCTTTAAGTTATAAATGAAATATATTATTAAAGCTGTAAAAGCAACATTTAAGTGACTCTCATGCCAAGTAAGTGGTTTAAATTTTAGGCAATGATCAAGAAAGTGAGAAAAGTTTTAGATCTGAAACATTATCAACTGTGATAATTAGTGTTTACAACTTTATTATCAAATATAATCACATATTATATATTTATTTTAATTTAGATCATGCTTACAATAAAATAATTATAGTCCTTGAGAAATTCAAACACATCAGGGTTTTTACATTTAAATACTTGTTTTACTTCAAGAATCTCTGTAAACCCATTCTTAACAGTTGACAACTGAAAATGTTATTTATTGATATAAAGTAAGTTTGATTTATCTTCTTTTAATTAGAAACTAGTTTATCACTTTAATATTATAAAGAAAAGATACTGAGCTTATTTGGGATATTTATTTATTTATTTATTTATTTATTTATTTTTATTGGGGACAGAACTCAGAGGCATTCTACGTTCAAGTCATACCCCCAAACCTATTTTTTAAATTTTTATTTTGAAACAGTCTTGTTAGTTTTACTACTTGAATCTGTCCCCAAATCTGTAATTCTCCTGTCTCAGCCTACCAAATACTGGGATTACAAGCATGTACCACCATGCCTGGCTTGTTTGGGATTTATTGAAGGGTAATTTGGTATAGTTATCATTTGTGATAGAAAAAAAGATCTTACATTAATTAATTAATTAATTAATTAATTTATAGTAGTAGGGATTGAAACCAAAGATATTCTACCTCCTAGCTACACCACAACCCTATTTTTTAATTCTTTATTTTAAAACAGGGTGTCACTAAGTTTCAGAGGGCCTCACTAAGTTGCTAAAGCTGGCTACGAATCTGTGATTTTCCCGTTTTAGCCTCCAAAGTAATGAAATTACAAAGTGTGTACCACCATGCCCAGCTTTAGTGATTTATTTTAAATAACCAAATTAATGGTAAATATTTAGGTTGATGATCTTTATAAATAATTTTTAACTATTTGACATAATATACAGTCAGTATAATAACTATGCTATAACTATAATATAATTCTATGCATTTACAAAATGTGAGGGAAAGAACAATCAGCAGAGTTTAAGTAGACCAACCAAGTTAATTATTTGAATTTTAGTTACTAACAGATAATCAAATTTGAAATAAAAATATTAATTTGAAAAGATCTCATCAAACTTTAATTATTATATTTTAATACAATGACTGTTTTTTTCCAGAAAATAATATAAAGGATATTATCATTTATATTCCATAGGCATTAATATTCTTGGAAGTGAACAATTTATGTTGAAAGCATACACTTGAATTCATATAATTGGAATCTAGTAATAACGGTAGAGAACCCTGAATTTTCTGTTATTATAAACAGACATGCATGTTAAAATGAAAATAATTATAATAATTAGGAAAAATAAGACTTAGAATATTGTTGGCTAATTATAAATAAGAAAATAATTGTGTACTAACCTTATCTGTTTAAATGCAAGTTTTTATGTGCAGTGTGTTTGTGTTCATGATTTGATTTACAAGGTACAGTATTTTATTAATGAGCAATCTAAGAATTGAAAAAGAGTTTTATTTTTGTATTTAAGATGCAGAAGTTCGCCGGGCGTGGTAGTGCATGCTTGTAATCCCCGCACTTGGGAGGCAGAGACAGGAGGATCGCACAGGTTCGAAGCCAGCCACACTGGCTTAAGAGACCCTGTTTCCAAAAACAAAAAAATATAAAATAGGTCTGGGAGTGTAGCCCGGAGGTAGAAGGGCTTCCAGGAATCCCAGTACCATAAAAAAAAAAAAAAATGCAGAAGTCATAAAAATAAAAAAAAATCTTACAGACCTTAAAGATCACTATTTGGGGAACCAGGATATACTCATGAAAAAATGATAATATCAACAACTGAGATTAAAAATAGGCAGAATACTTTATATAAATATCAACCTGTTTTTAGAAAGGATATTCTATATTTTTATAAGAGGCCACTGTTTGTTGGGATAATGTGGGAAATTTCATGATGGAGGTAGAATTTTTAGTGGCCATAGAACCTTGCTTAATTATCAGGAGGCAGAATATCAATGGGTGAGACATTCAAGAAATAGTTGATAGAGAATGACAAGAAAAGTAGAAATGGTTTAGGATCCAGAAAGAATGTGAGAATGAACGTACAGGATTAATTATATGTGAGATGGTGATATAGGTGTATTAAAAATATAAATTAGAAAAGATTGTAGACAATTCTGAAGAGATTTGTATTGAGATTGTACAAGTTAGCAATAGTGGGCTATTTAAAATATTTTGAATTTTTGAAATATTCTTTTAGAGAAAGATTTGATATACTTGGTTTCAAAGTGTTGTCTAAAGATGGACTTCCTGATAAAATCACCTGGGCAATAGTTCAAAATGCAATTACAAGCTCCCTAAATCCTATCCTGAACTAGTAGATCTGTGTGGGATTCAGGACTCAACATTTTTAACAAGATCCTCTATTATTTCTTCCTTAGCCATAAATTCCTAGAACTCTTGGTGGGGAGACCATGACCAGTGTAATTCTACTTTAGGATTGCTAGAGCCATAGTGTCTTAAGTTATATGCTCCTGTGCCTGTCTTCCAATGTGGAGTATCTAACATTGAACTCTACAACACACCTAGACTACTGAAGGTGACTATATATTTTTTTCTGTCCTAGCCCTGGAATTATCAGAAATTGTTTCTCACTTAACACAGATTAAGTGATAAGCAAGGCTCTCAGAGAACACTGTTGGTTGCATTTAATAAATTGTCACCATATAAATTAGGATTCCACTGATTACATGAATAAAATTCATATAGGATACGTAAACTTAGCAATTTCTTTTCTGTAACTATGATAGGAATAACTTTCTTGAACAAATTATGAATTTCATCTTTTTGCATTTTAAGTGTAAGTCTAAAACAACATCTAGAAAAATAAATACAACCCCATACCTTTCATTATTCTTGCATTGATTTGAATCATTTGTATAATGTCTTGTGTTGATTAGTCACCGGTAGTATGCCTGTGAAGGATAATGAAGGCTTTAATTTGTACTTCATGAATCTGAATCTATAAATGTTTCTCCTTATTCTTTCCATTTTGAAAATTCAAATAATTTCCCTGCTGTAAATTTGCAAGGTGTTGACATGTAAAATTGGAAATCTCTGCACTCTTCATGGGTATAAGGTTATCATGGAAGTTGTCATGTGAAGTTAATAGCAGATTTTTTTCCCTACCAATTGACTTTATTGTATCATTGGTTTTTAGTACATAAATTTGCCACTTTTTTTCTTAAAAAAGAAGCAATGCCTGGTTGTCATAGAAAATTTCTTTTCCCATATGTTGTCATTAACTAGAAGGTATGATTTTATATTTTTTTCAGAACTGTGAATTTTGTTTTCATTTCAGTGGATAAAATAGACAAGACATTAGAGAAGTCTGGAAAATATTCATGAAGAATATATGTTTAGGTTTAATGAATTAGCCAGAATTTTCTTTTCAGTATTCCATTTTTTATGTGCTCATTATAGATCATATTCTATTATCTCATTGAAATCCAAAGGAAGAGTAGTTTTCTACCTGGCAAATAACCAGTCTCTGTTTTTATGGATGATATGCATTCATTTAAGTTACTTTGATAAAAAATAATATAAATGGATGAGGATATAGATTGTTCCAGAAATAAATATTTAAATAGGAATAGGCTAAGCATTTTAAATGTTATAGTAATGCAAGGAAATCATATTGGTTAATATTTTTAAAATCTTATATAAATCATAAACAGATATTAATCATAATTCAAGATATGATAGAGTAAACATCAATGAATCCACTTCTATTTCTATCTTAATTTGTCTTTTAGTATCAGCATGCTATAACAATAAATATACTCTTAAACCTGAATTTTAGATACTTATTAATTTATTTATTAGAAAGTTATGGAATAGTCCATCCTGGTACATATTTAAAAGTGTGGTAAATAAACCAAGCATGGTAGCACACGCTTATAATCCCAGCATTCGGGGAGGCTGAGACCAGGGGATCACAGTTCACAGACAGCCTCAGCTACTTAGTGAGGCCCTCTGCAACTTAGTAAGACCCTTTACAAAATAAAGAATAAAAATTAGGGCAGGGGATGTAGCTTGGAGGTCAAATGCCCCTGGGTTCCATCCCCTGACCTGCAAAACAAAAAAAGAGTGATAAATAAATAAAGTCACTTTATTAGACTAATTACATGGGGCTTAATTAGTAATTAAACTATGGTATAGCAAATTTATACTAATTTAAGGAACATGATTTTTCTGTATACTTTTAGTTCCTGACACCATGTAGAAGTTAAACTAGAAGAAATATATCTGCATTCTAGATTTTGATTATCAGTATTTTAAATTCCAAATGTTTCTACTTGAACAAATTATATTATGGTAATTTTTTCCTTTAAAAGGAGAATATCAATGGTTGAAAAATAATTTAGACTATTTATCATCTTTGAAAAAGTAAAATAACAATATAGCCCATTTAGAAGACACATTAATCTCTAGTGTGACTCCAGAGGCATGCAGAATTTTAAAAAGCTTCTTCAGTAAGTATTTGGAATATACTTCTGTTCTCTAAGAATATATCTCTACTATCCTTTAGAACTTTTAAGACATAGGGGCGTACTGGATGGGACACCTCAGAAAACACAAAAGCAAGACAGTTTTGACAAAGTTTATAATTTTGATTTAGAAGGAAAGGCTGAAACTTTAAGTAGGATACTAATTACCCTGATAAAACACATGAGACCTGGGATTTGAACCCCTTTGTCTCAATAAAGTTTCTACACCTTTGAATCCAGTACTTTGGTGTGGTGATTTTGTTTTACTTTTGTTGGTTCATTATACCTCAGATCATAATGCAGTTCATGGTGATATATACATAGCACTCGGTGGACTTTCCCAGGCTCCCTCCCCACTCCCCTTCTTCCCACACAGGACATTGATTGGCGTTGGTATTTTCCCTTATGGATATAATGTTAATGAAAGTGATTACTTCATTCATTCTCCCTCTCCCTCCCTACCCTCCCCCAAACTTCACCTAGACCACCACCCTGGTGTTTCTCCTCCAGTATCTGAAGTCCCTCTGATATCCTGATTATTCTCTAGCTTTCCCATATGACAGAAAATAAATGATCCTTCACTTTCTGTGACTGGTTACTTTTATTTAACATAAGATATTTTGTAGGCCGGGCATGGTAGCACACAACTATAATACCAGTACTTGGGAGACTGTGTCAGGAGAATCATGGGTTTGTGGATAGTCTTAGTAATATAGTGAGACACTGTTTCAAAGTAAAAAAAAAAAAAAATTAAAATAGGGCTCGGGGGATTGTTCAGAGGTATAATTCCCCTGGATCCATTCCCCAGTGCCACAATAAAATAAAATAAAGTAAGGTATTTTGATGATCGGATGTGATTGTGCATGTTCCAAATACTTGGGAGGCTTAGACCAGAGGATCACAGGTAAAAAATAAGATAGGGCTGGGGGTGTACCTCAGAGGTAGAATTTCCCTGGGATCAATCTTCAGCACCACAAGAACATAAAAAGTTTTTTTGTGAGCCAGTTTACATGGGTTCCAACATTCTCTATTTTTCAATTGCATAATATCTTAGAGTTATTCTAAACTGTACGTCTCAGTTTTCCAGTTCAAACTAGAGATAATAATATTACACATAAGAGTACTTACCTCATAGGTTGTTATGAAGATTACGTGAATTAATACACTTAAAACATCCAGAATAAACAATAGAACATAAGATCTCAAGTAATTTAGCAGTGATTAGGTAGGGATATGTTTACCACTAATCTTAGACTCTTTTATGGGAATTTACATTTTTCACAATTATGTGTCCCATGGAGTTTTTTGTTTTTGAATGAATTGGTTGCCATTTGAATACACATTCAAGTTGAGGTTTTAGTACTTTTTAAGTACTTTTTGCCATTTAAGTGAATGGTATGTACAAGTTTTTGATTCAGATGCAACTTTGTCTTTTTAATAATCAAAGCAGGTCAAATGATTGTACTTGGGTCTTGAGGTTGGTTGTTCCTTTACAGGTCATGTTTTCCCTGGGTTTTTATAAACTCAGCGTCATCTTGGCATTTAGGCCTCAGCTTCATGGCACCTCCTTAGAGTAGCCTTTGTACTCCAGCCTAACACTCAACACCATCACAGGACTGTGTGCCAGTCACTTTACCCACTCCTATGTATTGTCTTTCTGGTATCATTTACCCATAAATGATATTCTTATTCATTCACTATTTGTTTGTTGTTTAGTTTCTCTGTAGAATTTAGTCTCTTTGAGGGCAGATGTCATGTCCTGAGCAGCCACACTCACTGCCAGTCTTCCAGTTCAGCTCACAATTGAGGAGCAAGGGAATGTCTTAACTGGTCTTCTAGGCACTAGTCAGAAATAAGTACTTTCTACCCCTTACTGCTTATCTACAACTTAGTTACTGGGAGAAACCTTGTTTGAAAGGTCTCTGAATCATTTCTAGTTCTATCCATTCTTCTAGATATTTGTGGTTTGATTAACATTTGGCATTCATCATTTTGCTACTCTTAAAAGTATAGAATAACTTTAATTAAACCATGTTTTCACATTATTTCCAAGCCTATAATGGTGTGTATTAATAAAATATTACAATATTTATATTGTTTTGGATTATCAATTATTATATTTATAATAACTTACCATTATCTCAAAGTAGCATATGTGGTTATGCCTTTAATATGTGTTAGTCTGTGGAATAAAAAATAACCTTTAATTGAAACAGAGAGAATTTAATACAGGGCAGTAGTTATATGGATGATGGAAACACTGCAAAATTTAAGGAGACAATGAGGCAAATGAGACTCTAGTGGGGACAAAGCTCTTTATAGTAGCTCTCAGTCTCTGTATAGAAGGACAACATGAAAGGGCAGCATTTCTGAAACCAGGGGTCAGGGTTCTTGGAAGAAGGGAGCTGTGTCTGCTTTGAAATTACAGAATTGAACGCATGAAGGAGACACAGTAATCTCTGGATAATGTCACATTAGACAGAGGATAGATGAGAAATATTCTGGCTACTCCCTCCAAGTTATCTTCCAATTTCCAGTTAGCACTCCCTATGTCTCAACAAGCCAAAATTCAACTGATGGGGAACCCTGAAGGAAAGAGCTTTTCTATCAGCCCCCTGAAGCACTAAACTCAACAGGAGAGGCATGAAGAGTAGATCTGAAGGTAAAATAAACCAGGACTGGCATTCTGTCTCCTGAAAAAGAGGAAGTGCAAATTGTGCTCCAACCCTAACCTTGGAAATAGGTGTGATTCTTCATAGAAATAGATTTATGTAATATAACAGGCTTCAAATTATGCCACCCCTCATAGTGTGTGTGTGTGTGTGTGTGTGTGTGTGTGTGTGTGTGTGTGTGTTGACTTCTAAAGACGAATATGCATGGAAATCTTATGAGATATATTTTGAACTCTACTCTTATTTTCAAATAAATATTCCCTAAATGTTGGTAGTCACTTTGTCAGGCGCGGTAAGTACAGATATAGGTGAGTAGCAGATTCAGCTCTTGGCTACAGAGGTGCTGAAGATGTGGCTACTGTGATTATTAGTGCTACTATCCTGACTGGTCAGTCCACTGCCCTCACAGAGGATGCTGTTGAAGGGATAGGTCAGCAGTTGTCACATACTAGCTAAGTTTGTGTTAGAGAGTCTCTTTCAACTATACTGATGTTGTAATACTCCTTTTATTTTTTTCTCTAGTTTTTAGCTTATGTGTTATTTCCTCTGCCAAAGCATTTAAACTACTATATTGTAATAGGGTATCCACCCTATTTTTTCTCTTTCTTTTTCTCATAGGTGCTTTGAGGACAGATCCAGTGCCATTTACATCTTTATTTTCAGTACCTTCTATAGTGCTTATAGCTTGCACCATAAACAAAATTTAAAGAATGAATAAGGGAAAAATGAGTAAATAAAATGAGCAATCTAGTTAAAGTACTGACAACTACAAAAATAGCTAGAGCTACATAACATTTTAATACTTTGAGCATGACATCAATTTTTCGATAGATAGTAGCAAAATCTAAAGTGACCTAACCATTTGGAGAAATGTAGTATCACACACAAAAGTTTACATTCAATTATATTTAATTAATTCTAATTATAGAATTTTGAAAGCAGTCAAGAATGGAAGACGGACATGATAAATAAAACATGAATTGTGCAGATCTAAGCCATGACTATATGCAGAATAGAAGGGACACAGTACATTGTATTCTGGCCAGGCAATAGATATTTGTATTTACCTGTCCCATTTTCTAAGTTTGGCACATAATTAATCTTTGGCTGAAATTGTGTAGTGCTTTGAATAATAACCATACAGGTGGGCAATAATATTTTATCACTTTAAGTATAAAGATAATAAAGAGACTAAACCCCCTTAGTACATAAAAAGTACAGAGGACCAGGTGCAATTTTAGGTGCACAGAAGGGTCATAAACAGGTAGAGTTTGCTTTGCGCTTTACTAGACTCCTGGGAGGAATCAGGGGCCCCATTTAGGTCCTGGTGCTCTTTGGGAAACTGGTAAAATGTGTACTCTGAAAAATGCTCAAGATTTTCTTGACCCCATGCGAAAATGCTGGAAACCTACTGGTTAAGCTAACTTAGTCTCAGAATTGAGCCGTGAAGAATATTCACAAATTTGCGAAAACTTGGCTTTGATAACACCAAGAAATGTAATTTCAGAAGAGTTAAAAGAGCACTGCTTTGTTCACTAGCTTTTTAAGCAGCAAAGGCAGGAAAATATAGTGAGACAACACTAAGGCTGTATCTTTGTTCCCTTTGAATAGATTAAAAACACTATAGATCCTCAGAGTTGACATTTCTGGGTTAGAAGAAGAGACTTAATATTTTGGAAGCTGATAATTGAATGACAGAAGGAAAGAATATTATTAATATCAGACAGTGGTTCCTCAGTTCTTATTATCCCAAATGAAAGATTAAGTTGAGAAACAGAATAAGTGAAAGGTCTCAGAGTCTAGGTCCTTGCTAACTATCAAGGCTTTGGGATAGGGCTTTTTAAAGCTCCTCTGTTCTAATTTAAGAGGAGGTATTGACGGCAGGTGGGCACTGAGGAATGTATATCCCTCTTGGTCTAATATAGATGATGATGTTGGTGGTGGAGCCTCAAGTACAACTGGATGATAGTTCTCAGCAAACATATGGGACATATGGAGGTAAACTCCTCTTAGCAAAAGAAAATATTTACTGAGGAGGTTCAGCAAACAGGGTTAGAACAGAAGTTGGATTGAGGCTAACACTCCTATAAAGGGGAGAATCTAGAAGAACCATGAACAAGTCACCTTTCAGGAGAACCTAGATTGTCTTCTCTCTAAATTGTCGTGTCTAGTTAGTTGTTTATATTTATTTATTTATTTATTTATTTATTTATTTATTTATTTATTTATTTATTTTTTGGTGGTACTAGGGGTGGAAACCAGGGGATTTCTAGCTCTGGGCTATACTCCTAGACCTATTTTATATTTTATTTATAAATAAGGTCTCACTAAGTTGCTGAGAGCCTCATTTAAGTAGCTGAGGGTGGCTTTTAACCTATGCGATCCTCCTATCTCAGCCTCCCAAGTGCGGGGATTACAAGCATGTGCCACCACGCCTGGCTTGTTAGTTATTTTCAACAGAAATTAAATGACCTTTAGTTAGAGAAATTATTTAGTTTTTGAGGAAGGCATGAGAGAGATAAAAATAATGAAGAGTATAGCCAGAGTTAGGAAAAAGAGGAATAAAAAGATTTCTGAACCCACATGATATTTATTACATTTTTTTTCTAAAAAGGAACCTCATGTCTTCTATAGACTCACAGTTCCACACAAGTTTGGCTCGATATTGGAGCTCATTGTTTTTGTTTGGTGGACAGGGATGATGGATGCAGCTAGCAATCCTAGGTACTACTGTGGGGTTGGGGGGTAGAGAGAAGAACATTAAAGGCACCCCTCTAAGAGGTAATTAATTAAGATCCTGGAGATCCATTCTTACAGGTCTTAATGAACACTCGGTTCCCATGTTTATAGAAAGCAGGTATCTCTTGGTTTATGTTATCTCCTGATTCTTGCCTAAAGGTATGTATTTTCTGTTGAAACTGACACAAAGAGGTTACATATTGGATTAAGCCAACCTTTTCTGCATCAACCATTAGGTAAGTATGTAGGAATGCCCCTCTATCTAATGTTTCAATATATGAGATCTCTATCCATTTTCTCTGATTGTGCCAGAAAGGATTTGGTTGTAAGATGGTATTTGAACTTTCACTTCCACATTCAGGCCATATTTCCTACCTTATTTTTGGCCAAGCCTCCAGACCAAAGAAAATTAGCATCTTTCTTTTAAGAAGTTGGGGGTCAAGCTTATTCCAATTTCTTAAGATTTAGCTGAGGAGTGAGTCTCAGCGTATGGAAATCTGGTTACCTCCAAGAGAGCAGACAGAGGGCATGTGAGAGTATGAGGCATCTCTGCATCTTTCTTAACATCCAACCTGGTGGGTAAAGTGGTCCCTTCCAGTAGAGTTCCAGCCTTAATGTTATTACTGGCGTTACATCTTTTACTGCCAGTAATGTCCGGCACACCTGAGAGGAAAAGAATGACCCAGACACAGCCCGCAGGCTTAAAGGGGCAGGCCAAGGACCTCACTTTTATGTGAAGGCCCCATGGTACACTTCTCTAAGGCTTTTATTGTCATTCTAAAAAGGAAAGGTTGAGGTTACATATGTGCAGAGAGACCAGGAGGTAATGTTTAACATTACACTGGGTCATTTTACCTGGAGCTTCCTCTCTCTATTGTCTTCTTGGGCCTCTGTATACCAGGAAAAGTCCCAAACATTTCCCCCAAAACATCATTATTCTCCTGATGAGACTGTCTTAAACCCTTGGATGCCAAAAAAAGACAAAATGGATCATGCTGCTAAAGCAGCAGAGGCTGTGGGAAGCCCCACCCTGAAAGTGACCAATTTTCTCCCACTATTTAAAAAGATTAAGCTGGGCGTGGTAGCGCACGCTTGTAATCCCCGCGCTTGGGAGGCAGAGACAGGAGGGTCGCGCAGGTTCTAAGCCAGCCGTGCGCACTGGCTTAGGAGACCCTGTTTCAAAAAAAAAAAAGTAAAAATAGGTCTGGGAGTGTAGCCCGGAGGTAGAAGGGCTTCCAGGAACCCCAGTACCACCAAATAAATAAATAAATAAATAAATAAATAAATAAATAAATAAAATAAAAAAAAGATTAAAATCTAATATAAATGGTCAGAGAAATGAAAAAAATAATAATCTATTCACTCAGGTAAATGAATAGGGGCCTGTGGTAAGTGGCAGAAGAGATAAAGAGAAAGGGCAGTGATCTCCTATTTTTGCAGCACATAAGCAATACCCCTGTGACCCTGGGCAGATTTGGGAAGTGGATTTACCTGAGGTGTCTTCGTCATTCATCACTCAAAGGGAAGCGAGCCTTATTGCCCCCTTCATCCTCCTGCTCACTGCCCATCTATCTAACCTAACACCTCCGCTCCTCAGAGACTCAGCCCTCAGATTTGTGGCACTGAACCATTTCTGCAACTTTGCTCCCTAGCATCATAAGCAACAAAGATGTGAGAGTATTGGTGAGGCAGTGCTAAATCTTACTCTTTATCCTCACTTTGAACAGAATAGAAAATGGTATAAGTCCTCAGTATTGATATTTCTGTAATTTTTTTTGTTGGTGATAAAATGACTGAAGGAAGGAGTATTATCATGTCGCTTTGATTTTGTGATTCTGTCTTTTATTATTTTGGGTGTAATCACACTGAACTGACGAGGTTCCCCAGATTCCTTGCTTACATGATAGGACCTGGTACCTAATAGTTTGCTGAGTAAAACATTCTGTATATAACATCATAGCAAATGCAAAAGCTAGGAATTGGAATATTGAGATCAATGTGACTTTTATATGAATCTATTGTACTGTGGTCTAAAAGGAAAAAAGTAAAACAACATGTCGTTCAATTTTATACTTGTCAAAAACATAGATAACATGCAATGATTTTAGAGCAAGATTATCTAAATTCAGATTTTTAAACATTTGTCAAGTTCAGTTGTTAAGCTAGCATTTGTAAACTACTTATTTAGAAAATAAATAATTTATATTGATATTCAAAAATATCTGCAGTTTTTGATGTCCCTTATCTTATTTTTTGGCCTACATAAGATAAGTTAGATTATAGCAATTATAGTTTTTTAGTTATTTTGAGAATATGTATAGAAATCCATATATCCTTTATGATATTGCATTGGACAAGTAATATATTGCTGTATGTATTGTAACATCCAGAATATTTTTATTCTAGGATCTAGAATAGAGAATAACTATATTCTTACTTAAAACTATATTTAAACTATATTTTAAACTATATTAAACTATTTAAACTATATTAAAACTATATTTTTAGTTAAATGGTTTCAAAATATTTTGCTTAGAATATTTTTATTAGCACACTAGAATTTATCATATTTGTTATATTGAATATTATTGTTTTCCTAAAATTTAGACAAGAAATTGATCTATTAATATCAGTATTGATATATTCTTAGCTAGTTCACTTTACGTTTATTTTTCTGTCTTATCCAACCTGTTGGGAGCTTATGAGGTTTTTGTTTATGTTTGTTTTTGTTAACCTGATATTTGGGAGTGACAAAATATCCCTAATATTATTATTTTTCTCATTGTTTTAGATCCTTTTATCTAAAGACATTATTCTTTTTAAGCAAGTGAAACTTTCTTCCATTTTAATAATACATTTTCTGCAAATATTTTGTTTTTCTAAATATCTAGTAATTCAGTTTAGTGTCTATGGACTTCATTCTTGAGCCATAACTTTTCCCTCATGATGCCCATTGATGCCTATTGCTTACTCTCTTGCTGATATGATTCTCAATCATGGTTGTCCTTCAATTCAATTTCTGAAACTTTTTGCTTCCAACTCTTTTCTAATTTTTTTTCAAAACACTTTTCTTTTGAATGGGACTCCTGTCTCACTAATAGTGTCTCAGAAAATGGTTTTCCACATGAACAATGACACCAGAAGATGAAATTTGACCTCATTCCACATAAGACCAACTATAGATAGACCTAGGAATGAAATGTCAATAAGAAAATTTTAAGATTTCTAGTTGAATTTTAAAGGTGGATATCGTGGGAAGGGTAGGGTATCTTAAACAAGACAAGAAAAGCACTAGCTATAAAATAGAAGATTGATGAATTTGATTATTTTGGACTAGTACTTTTGATCTGTAAAAGACACATTAAAGAATAAAACACTAAGTTATAGGTTAGAAGATAGCATTTTTATTCCTTATAAATCAAAAGTATTAAGTATCAAGAACAGATAAATAAATTCTACAAATAAAAAGCACAGATAATTCAATAGATAATTGAGCCTAACTCATGAATAGAACTTTACAGAAGAAGAAATATATATTGCCAATAAACATATAAAGAGATATTTTGGACCCAAATATGATCAGAGAATTACATATCATGCCATAATGAGCTCTATTTTACATCCATTTGATTGGAAAAATAAAATAAAAATCTCATTATACCAAGTGATTAAGAAGATGTGAGTCCTCAGGGTCTTTTGCACATAGCTTCTTTAAATATAAATTGGTACAAATGCTTTGGAAGGCAGTTTAGTATATTGTGCATAATTTTGCTTACTCTATGATGAAGTAATTCTGGCTGTAGTTGGAGGATAAAATTTTTCTATGAACACTGGAGATATAAACAAGGATTCTCATCAAATCTTTCCAATAATAAATACATAGAAGCAAATCAGATGCTTCCACAAGAGGAGAGTAGCAGAATATAGTGTAATTGACTATATTATAGTGATGAAAACATAAAACGAATAAGCTACAATAGCACAGAACAGTATGGGTGAATCCCAGCAAAATTCTATAAACACATGTCCTCGGCAGTTTAAACATAAAACTATTTTGGAAAGAAATATGGATGAGGCAATACTATATTATAAAGAGAATAGCAGACATGGGCTCAGAAGGATTTTTGTCTTATTTGAGGGAGTAGAGGGGATGGGATGAGAGAACATTACATGAATGATTTGGTAAGATTCTACTTTTCACATTGTTGTTTATCTCAGTTGCTTATCATACTATATAAAAATAATGAACACACAAACACAGAGACCAACACATGGACCAGTTATGACACAATCACAGACCAGTTCTCTAACTGAGCAAATTCTATATATCATGGTATTAAACAAAAAAAAAAAAATAGCCATTTGCCTCCTCCAGAAGAGTTGTTTTTTAGGGGCCAGTTCTGGATCTTCTGTTTTCTTTCTCCTTAGTTTAGAACCCTTGTTATGAATACACTATTATTTTCTTTTATCTATCTATTTAGGATTCAGGTCCCGCTTCTGGCCCAGCTGTGTGGTAGGGATTCCTAGTGCAGTAGATGATATGTGTGTTGTGTTCATTAAGTCTTTAATTTAGTAACAGGTAGATTGGAAATTTCTTATGGAAGCCCCAGAAGGAAAGCATCTATACTCATCAGACTCCTTGTAGTCTCAGCTTTCACAGTGCAGAGAACCTTGAAGCTTCTCTTGAAGTTCTTAAGACTACCCACTGCAGACCTCATAATGTAATATGTGGACCCTCTCCCAACTCTAAGAATACTCACAGCCCAAGTTCTTTCTAGGATCTGTCTCAGCCTAATCTACACATCGACATCTGTAATACTAGGACCCAGAAAATGTATGACCTGAGGAGGGGTGTGAATTATGTCCCAATATATTCATCAGGACAAACAAGACCAAGAAGCTCTGTTACTCATTTAAATGTATTGCCTTCATTTTGATTATAGAAAATTCTGAGCTTATGGGGGTATATCTGCTTTAGACTTGAGAGTAGAGTGGGGATTGGTGATGTTAAATATTGATATTTTCCAGGAATGTCTACTTTCTGAAGTATTTTAATTTGTAAGTTTTTCATTTTCATGAGATTAACAGCTCAAAATTGTAGAATTTTTGTATTTTATTTAGTTCTTTACTCTTTCACTCATTTGTTAATCATTCTGTATAACTTCATTTATAAGACCTGCATATTTTCCAGCTCTCATTTTTGCAAGGGAAAAGAAAGATGAAACTCCAGAAATAGCATGGAAAGTTTTAACATTTATAGCTAGCAGAGCAGGTTTGAGAATAATCTAACTTTGTGAATGACTACAAAGGGTGTTAATTAAGTAGCAGGTGTTTTATCACCATGTCTATTTGAAAAAAATACAGCACAGATGTAGGAAAAGCTTAAGTACATCTATAGTTTGTATAACCAAACTCTACATTCATTGGGCTCCATCTGCCACACTAACCTCAAACCACACTTAGTGCCAGCCAATTAACACCTTGATGAAGCTATAGACCACCTGCAGCTTCAGCAATAGAATGCATTTACTAACTTCCATACAAACTCACTGTAAAACCTAGATTAAAGCAGCGAAGCAAGAAGGGCGAAAAGACTCATATCAGCCTTGTCGTGCTCACACACATACCCTTTTATAAAGGCATGCACACCAATGATCTCGTCTGTGTCCCTCTTCATCTTTCTCTCAGACATGGGATACTTGGACAGAAGCTTTCCAGAACCTTAAGGCTACATGCTACAAGCAGCAGAGAGTATTAGATCCTATTTCCTCAATTCAATTTGAAAACTACCGGGGAAGTGCTTTAATTTGCTTAGCTCAGGTCACATGCTGTTCTGAATGGGACTGGGTACCCTGGTTGTACCTGTTGCCTAATCTTGTGGCTACAGTAATAGATTGTGGATGACAGACCCATGACCATGTGAAGAGAACAAGTGACCAAAATATATCTAGTTTACAAACAAAAGCCCTAACTAATGTCAAAACATTATTACACGTATGTATTGTTAATTTACCACGTCAATTCTCTTTTCACCTCTTTTCTCTGTAAAAACAGTGCTTACTTAATAACTTGGATCAGCTTTTCTACCACTGAGCTACATACCCAGTCCTTTTTAATTTTGATTTTGATACAGGGTCTCACTAAGTTGTAGAAGCTAGCCTTAAACTTGTGATCCTGAAGAAGTTTTGCCATCTTGGCTCAAAGTCATTTATGGTAGTTAGTTGAGCATCTACATGAAAAATTGACACTGATCCATTAGTACATTATACAATAAACCAGATATTTTGCATTTTGTTTTTTTTATAAGCCTTTATCTTGGGAAATCTACCTGTCAGCATTTTAAATTGAAGACCAGGTAGCCAAACATTTGTAATAGACCATAGTCTATATATATAAAATAAAGCTTTTGTGTCACAAAGCCTGAAAGAAACCAAGCATATTGTTTTTAACTTAGTGTAAATAGGATTTTTTTTGTCTGTGGATCTTTTAGGCATTTACAGAAATATGAATCTTCACTTTTTGTAGTATCTAATGGTCCTGGACATTTTAAATTTCAAGAACAATAGATTTAACTTTACAGTATCTTATAAGAACTTAACTGAGGGGAGGGTTGAATATTGGCGTCTTATCTTATTTTGTTAGTTTAAAGGGAAGTACAACTGCCGGGGGGCGTGGTGGCGCACGCTTGTAATCCCCGCACTTGGGAGGCGGAGACAGGAGGATCACGCAGGTTTGAAGCCAGCCAGCTGCTGGCTTAAGAGACCCTGTTTCCAAATTAAAAAAAAAAAAAAAAAAAAAAAAAAAAGTATAAAATAGGTCTGGGAGTGTAGCCTGGAGGTAGAAGGGTTTCCAGGAACCCCAGTACCATAAATAAATAAATAAATAAATAAATAAATAAATAAATAAATAAATACATACATACATACATACATACATACATACATGGAAGTACAATATAAATGACTTTAGTACAGCTCCTTTTCTGTTACCCCTGATTAAACACATTTGCCTCTGGTTATACTGCTGTGCTGTATGTTTAAGTCTAAGCCTGTAGCCCTTTGTTGGGTGAACATAAGTTTTTATAACATTATTTTGCTGCTAATGTCAGCCAAAGATACTCAGAGTTATTCTAAGGGACTTGGCGCGGTCATGATCTTGCTGACCATTTGCCTTTTTTGAAGCACAGAGAACATTTTCCTCTCTGATGACCCTCATTTTTGTGCAGAGTATTTGCTGATGGCTCCCAGTCTCTGGGGCCTTCATAGTTTCCTGGTCTTGGGAGGTCAGAGGACTCACTGGAATTGCAGGGGCCTTTAGCAAGGTCATTTCTTGGGTACTCTTTGACTTTAGAAGACTAAGGCCAAAATATTGGCTGTGTTTCTTAGTTTCATCTATCTTACAGGTGATAGCTATCATCTCAAAACACTGTTTGGGTGTTGAATTTCCGTTAAACTTTAACAAAAATAGTTATAAAACAAAAAACAGAATTATCAGTAATAAAACAAATCCCATTTGTATCTTTACATAAAGAAGGTGATATAATGTAATTAAGAACATATAAATACAAACCTGGAAAAGCTATCACTATTTTGTTTAAATGCTATTAGCTTAGTAAAGTGTTTTATTATGTTTTTAATTTAGAAATATTATACATTTTTGTGAATATAATTATCTAAAACATTTTTTTTCAATATACAGCAGGAAACACAGGAAATTACCTTGATAACATTGTAAAATTTTTGCTTTCTAGACTTGTTTGTGTAAAATTTTACCAAAGACAGATTAATATCTTAAGAAACCCTAATTGTTTCAAACTTAGTTACTGCATTTAATATGACTCTTAGAAAATCCTTTAAATAATTTTTCTATATTAAAACCAACCTTATTACACATTTAAATTTTCTTTTGTATATCTTATCTCCAAAAAGTTATTTGCAACTTTCTTAAACTCTCTGAAACTTGTTTTACCCTTTGATTTTTGTTCTAATATTTCTTTTTCCCTATGGGATTAACCAGTCATTTAGAACAAAAATCTTTCCATAAAAAACTATTTTCTACCTAAAAAGTTTTCTTTTTTTAACATTCATTTTTTTTGGGGGGGCGAGGGTACAGGAGATTGAACCCAGAGCATTCTACCTCTGAGCTATACCTCCCGCTCTTTTTATTGTATTTAATTTTTCTTTTCATTTTTAAAAATATTTTTATTGGTGCATTGTAGTCATACATCTTAATGGGTTAGAAGATGTTGGAAACATACATGTATACATAACATTCTTTTTTATAATGTCCCCTCATACCTACAAATATCTCCTTTTATTTATTGCATTTCCTTTTGTCTTTTTGGGCTCTGGTGATATGATAAATATTTATTTGTCAGTGCAGCCAGATGGCCCCTATCTGATTTACTTTCCTGGCATAGTTTTGGATTTGTCCTTAAGAAAAACTTTAGATACTTTAATTTTCTCCTGAAAGCTGATCTGTAAGATGATTCCATTGTTTACATTTCCCTTTGGTGACCACCCTCTCCATCTTTGGATCTATACTATCAAACTTGAGCAAAGAAAAAGAGAAAGTAGAAATTAAGCATCTTTAATGTCTACTGCTGTCAGATTGGTCCCAGAGTATTTCCTGGGCTAGGGAACTTGGCGCCCATTTTATACATGGCCATAAATAGGGTTAAATTACTGTGTCTATCCATTCTTACCAGCATGATGTAGAGCTTGCACGTAGTTATGAGTGCCAGATAAATATGTGATGCATCTGTAATGGGGTGTCAGCAAGACTTTAGGCCAGCACCCTGATGACCCCAGGCCTGATTGCACCATGGTAATTCCAGCACATATTGCTGCCTGTCTGTGACCTCCTTTTGCTGCCAAAGGGAGTGTATGAAGTCTGTCTGTGTTTGGTTTATCCTAGGATGGTGGCCAGTAAGGGGTTGAAACTCAGGATATCCAGAATCTGGAACAATACCATTTGTCCTCTCTTTTTAGGGGGTTTAAAATTCTCCATGCAGCTCTTTTAGCTAAAAATTGTTAAGAAGTATTTTACTGAACTAATTATTTTCTCTAAATTTTTACAATACTCAGGTAAAATAATAGATAGTTGTTACCATCAAAGCAATGTGTGCAAAGTTACACATTGATGTGAACCCTGATTTCCAGAAACCTTTGCTGTCTTTTAGTAAAGACCCCTAAACAATGTCATTTCAGAATACCGTTTTTTATATACCAAAAATTTAGAAGGCAACTTAATAGATCCAAATGTTATTTTAGATATTATGAAGCCAAGAGCATTTCAAAACATTAATTTTTAAAACATTTTCCTGTCAGAGCAAAACTGGTAAACATAATATTGAGTACCTAAGGGGAAAAGCATGTTCTTAATACTTGTAAGGACATATTTAATTTCATGAACAAATCTTAAATTTTATTCATATTTTAGATTTATTTAAGTCACATGAAGTCAGAGGCATTTGATTTTATGCTTTTTTTCAATTTTATACTAATATGCCAATCTTTGTTATCATGTAGATAATACAGACATTATACACATAGTACTATATTCATCAACAGGTAGAGGACAAAAGACTTACAGATATTTATTGCCCAAAGTGAAACCAGATCCAGAGCTTCCAGAAACCAAAACATATCCCATCACAGGTTATACTGTATGACACAGACTTGAAAAAACATCCTGTGCAATTGGCTATGGTCAGTCTTCTAGTCATGGTTGACTCTGAATCAAACTGGTTAAGGCGGCCACTCAGTTTCCTATGGCAGGCAAACACAACAATCAGTACTTGTTTATCCCCTTTCTTGGGATACCAAAAAAAGAATTAACTCTTGAATACTGTGAGTAAAGACAGGAGATTAAAAGCCAGAAAGATAGAGACCAAGAAAGCTTCTAGTTAGACAAAACAAAAATAAAACAGAAGAGAAAATATATACACACAAACTCAGGTAAATGTGTAAAAATCTACTACCTCATAAAATGAAGCAGCTGTAATTTCTGTAGTAAAAAACTACATTTTGCTGTAAGCTTATATAGGTGCTTGTGTAAGAAGACTCTTTGTTTCTTTTATCTTGCCAGAGAAGGGTTAAAATACAGAGCTTTAGAATCCTAGATTTGCCTTTCAGAGTATGAGAACAAGCAACATTAGAAAATAAAATTATACAATAGGCCTTTACAAGACAGAAACAAAAACAAAACATTTAAATATCATCTACCCAGGGCATGAGTTGTGAATTTGACCACCAGCAGCAGCAGAGGCCCACATGTGAGATGATTTCAGTCACACCGTAGTTCACCTTTTCTAATGTAAGCACGTAGATGGGCTCAGAGGGGTGGCTTTAAAATAGACACTTCCCTTCTCATGCATATTAAATTTGACATGGTATAGAGCTTTTCTTTGTTCTTATTTTTTTGCCACAGCATGTGGGGTGGAGGTTTAACCCTCTTCCCCATGGCCAGAAAATGCCCAATGGTAACTATTCCAAATTTTTACAGTCCAGATAACCCAAGCTATCTTCCCCCTCCCCCAGTTCTGACTAGCCTTTTAAGCTTTGAAAACCTGCTATTGCAGCAATCTATTTATATGAAAAGTTAGTTAGGCTGGAAGTGGCTTTCTGACTGCAGCTTGGACCAGAGCTGGGGTCCCCAGTAGCTACCCACATCCAATCTGATCTACTCACATATTTGTACCTGCATGCTGCCTACAGACAAAACTCCTTTTATTTATTTATTTTTTTTGGAAATGTGGACTGCCAGGTTGAAGTCCTATGTGTGTGCTTGCTACAGCTCTTGGTACCATACACAGGAAATTAGAGTGGATTGAGATCTTTATGCTAACTGCTCCCCTTGTTGCTGTGGCATCAATGCATCTGCCAGTGAGGCAGTTGTTTGCCCTCCATGTATGAGTGGTTTGGTGTCACCAGAGCTGTGGAATTATGTAATTTCTGTGTCACTCTGAAGATTTGGTTGGGCCAGATCAAATCTTTTTTCATTTTTTTCTTTCTTTTGTACTAGGGATGGAATCCAGGAGCATTGTTCCTTTGAGCTATATCCCTAGTCCTAATTTTTAATTAATTAATTAATTAATTAATTAATTTAGTGGTACTGGGGTTCCTGGAAGCCCTTCTACCTCCGGGCTACACTCCCAGACCTATTTTTACATTTTTATTTGGAAACAGGGTCTCCTAAGCCAGCGCGGCTGGCTTCGAACCTGCGCGATCCTCCTGTCTCTGCCTCCCAAGCGCGGGGATTACAAGCGTGCGCCACCACGCCTGACTAGCTTCTTTATTTTTTGAAACAGGATCTCACTGAATTGCGAAGGGCTTCACTAAGTAGCTTAGGCTGTCCACAAACCATGATCCTCAGGGTCTCTGCCAATCAAATGCTGGGATTTTAAGTGTGCCCCATCATGCTGGCTCCAGATCAAATCTTAATGTCAGCTGCCACAGTGGCTGCTGTTTCAACAAGCAGTGCCATATTTTTGGTTTTACCCTGCTTATTTGCTCTTTTCCCTCTTTATATGTGGGTACCTCAGCTGCTGTGTCTTGCTGGCTCTTATTTTAAGAAGTACAGCACAGATTAAGTGTAACTATAAGCCATGTGAAATCAAACTACTTGATCTGAGCCTGTAAGAGAACATGGAAGAAACCCCAGAAGAAAGAGTTATTTTTCCCACTTACCCTTCCACCTTCCCTAGCTAACACACCATGACCGAAACAGGGTGTCTCCTCTTATAGGGGTCTTGTCCAGTGGATTTCAATGCGTGAAGTTCAAGGACTAGCAAAGGGTTTAAAAATCTGATTTTTTTTTTTTTTAATTCAGAGAAAGATAGAACAGAAAGAAGACAAAGTAGATCCTCCCCTAAAAGGGGGTCCTGGAAGGAGAGTGACCATGAAGCTCTTGAGAAGTGGGCTTTAAACCTTTCTGCGGTTTCCTATCCTTTGATGACTGGTTTGAATTGGATTTTGGGAAACAAATGACCTTTGCACAATTTTTTTTCCTTAATTTGAGTGATTATGTAATGGGCGGGTCAGGGTCCTGATTTCCTAGTGTCTCCCAGCCTCTCACCCTCCTTTTCGCCTCCCCCAGTATCACACGTGGCTTTTCCTTTCTGCTTCCTATGCCCTCTGTCCTTCCTCAGTACAACTGCAGAGCATCAAGAGAGTTTTATATACATTGCTAGCTTGGGAAACAACTAAAATTCAGAATTCAAAGAACAGTTTCTTTTGAACGAGTATTGCATCCACACAAGCTTGAAATCAAAGTGAGCTGACTTATAAGTCAAGGACCATGAATGTATATTGTGCATCCATAATTTGTTGAATTTATATTGACAAACACATATACATACACACATCCACAAACTTTAGTCATATGTTTAGTTTTATAAGAAATTGCCAAAATATTTTCCAATTACTACATCATTTTACATTTCCACCAGCAATGTATAGAAGATACTTTCATTTAATCTCTGAATCCTTGTTAGCATTTCATATTGTCTATATTTTTTCACTTTATCTCTCCTAATAAGTACTAAGTGATATCTTATTATATAACCATGTTTAATAATAGGTAAACATGTTGTTACCATCATTTCGGTTTTCTACTAAAGAGTTCTGTCTAATTTTTATTTAGATTTATTGTTTTAGTCTCTTGAGTTCTTTACATATTTTAGATATGAGTTTTTTATTAGATATATGATTTACAAATATACACTCCCAGCCTAGAGGTTATCTCTTTATCATCTGACCATACTCTATCAAGTGCAAAAAATCTTAACCTTGATTGAGTTTATATATATATATATATATATATATATATATATATTTTTTTTTTTTTTTTTTTTTTTTTTTTTTGCGGGTTTGGAGATGGAACCTAGAGGCATTTGAACTGTGAACTACACTCCCTGCTCTAATTTTTATTCTTTATTTTGAAACAGGTTCTCACTAAGTTGCAGAGGGCCTCACTAAGTAGCTGAGACTGTCCACGAAGCATGATCCTCTGGTCCCAGCCTCCCAATAATCATGTGCCACCATGCCCAGCTTATATTACTTTTCATGAAAATGTCTAAACATTTTTCATGTTGTTAACAAATTAATATTCTGTACAGTGATACATACAAGCATTACTTAATATCCTAGGCAAATGGTTTGATTTATACACACAAACATGTATTTTTCTCAAACAACATTATAAAATCCTAACAACATTAGTATTTTAAAAGATGTCAGTTTTGTCAAAGATTCAAGTTCTTAGTTGACTACTTACAAGTGGCAGCCTTATTCAATGACTTAGTTTCTGTCCCCCTTCTTTTCCTTGTTTATAAAACAGAGATATATAGTATCTACCTTATAGGGGCTAAATGAGATTAAAATCTTAGCATAGTGATTGACGCATAATAAATAATCATTGAGCACTAATTATATTGCTATTTTACAGAGATATGTTTGGCTGTGAATATGGTATTTTATAAAAATAAGAATGGTTAAATACATAGAAAACACAGGTATGTTAGAGGAAATAAAGAAGAAGGTGGCTCAGTAAATAATTTGAAGTAAGTTATAAAGTGTTTATTTTTTAATTTTAGGTCTACAAAAGCTCCAGGTAAGCTTTTAAATATTTCAGAAGCATGTTTGTACAAAGTATTTAATTTTAGTGTCTCTTGAAATTGCTTTCTTAGAAAGATTTACAGAGAGAAAGACAATAATCCAAGAATTTATCATTCTAAATATTATTTTAAAATCAAAAGTTCCTTCTTTTTAATGGTTTACTGTTACAATCTGAACTCTGTAAAATCAAAAAAGATTTAGTCTGCATTTATCTGCATTTCTATATAAAAATGTTAGAAGAAAGAGGCAGACAGTCCAGTATTCTTTCTATTGATAAAAATCTAGAAATTGTGCCATACTCTGTGAATTAACTACTCAAAATGCATTCACACCCTTTTCTTCTCTGCCTTTGATTACTTTTCAGGGTGGAATGCTTACACTACTGATTTCCCAGGCTTCCTTGCCTTGAGGGTCACTGGGGCAACACATTTCTGCTCAGGAGGAGGGGCTTTTGTCCAGAATAGAAAGGGCCCAAATCACCAGGAGAAAATCTGCTTTTTCTTCTTCTTCTGAATTAAATCTCTACAAAACCCCTTCTCCTGTCTGATTGTGAAGTCTTTTTTTTTCTCTAGCTCACAAACTATTTCTTTGACTTGCTCAAAGAAGTGACCTGTGTCCGGAATACCCACTCAGCAGTCCCCTTCTTTTGGTTCAGCTCACTAGTATCTTTCTCAAGAAACAGCTCCTCTTCTCCCCCAGCTCCTCCAACGAGATCAGGCTCTCTCTTCTCGCGCGTTATGCCTGTGTAACTCCCATCACCTTTTTATGTCTGTGATAAAATATCTGGCCCCCAGCCAATAACAGCAGGATCATCTATCTTGTTTATTCCTGTAAAGAGCTAAGATTTAATGAGCCAGGTATCGCGGGGCAAGCACGTTTCTGAGCACTTTGCATATAGTAACTTATGCTGTAGTCATTGTGACATATTATTCTACAGGTGAGACAGCTGAGGTAGCATAAAGTGAGTGGCAGGTGGGTGACAGAGCTCCATCAGATGGAGGTGGCTGGCTTCAGACCCTTTGGACTTACTTATGATTACAATGAAATTACATCTCCAGAGAGCTGCTGATGGGTATACAGAGTTTGAGGTGTTTTAATATGGAAAAACAAGAATAAGAGCCACTCTCTTGTATAATTAGAGCATGTGCTTGTTTTAAATGTTGTCTAAAACTTTTCTACATTATTTTTATGCGCTCTTCAATACAACTCCCATTGCTATTACAAATTTCTTTTGCTACATGTCTTTGTTATATGCAGAAGCAATTGTTCTCAAGTATTAAAGTGCACGAGAAACTCTGCGGAAATATTTACAATGTGTGTCTTCTCAGGCAAGCTTCACAGATATTCTAGTTGAAGAGAACTAAGGTGAAGGCCCCAACATCTTTAAAAAAAAAAAAAAAAGAATCCTATTGACTGACAGACAGAAATATTACTGATAAACATTTAGATGATAAATCTGCATTAATGAATGTGATAAAAATTGTATATTTACAAAGTTACATTTATATTATTTTCAAAAATATAAAGACTTCTTGTTGCGCCAGGCGTGGTGGCGCACGCTTGTAATCCCCGGGCTTGTGAGACAGAGACAGGAGGATCACGCAGGTTCAAAGCCAGCTGTGCTGGCTTTATAGACCCCATTTCCAAAAATAAAATAGGCCTGGGAGTGTAGCCGGGAGGTAGAAGGGCTTCGAGGAACCCCAGTTCCACCAAAAAGAAAAAAAGAAAGACTTCTTGTAAAATACCCTAAAGATTAGAGATTAGGGCTTTTAATAATAGTAATAATAATAATAATAATAATAATAAATAATAATAATAATAATAATATTGATTCTTTTTAAAAATATACCATCTAGATTTCTTTTTGATGGTACAACTAAAATGGTACTTTTTTTTTTTTTTTTTTTTTTTTGGTGGTACTAGGGTTCCTGGAAGCCCTTCTACCTCCGGGCTACACTAGTCCCAGACCTATTTTATACTTTTTTTTTTTTTTTTTTGGAAACAGGTCTTCTTAAGCCAGCGTGGCTGGCTGGCTTTGAATCTGCGTGATCGTCCTGTCTCCGCTCCCAAGAGCGGGGATTACAAGCTTGCGCCACCACGCCCAGCTAAAATGGTACTTTGAATATTAAAGATAAAAGTGGACTACTCAAGACTCCTATAAGGTGATTTCAGACTCACAAAGCAACTTTTCTGGAGTTTTAAAATATAGTTAAACACAATAAAAATGTCATTGCAAAGGAGCAGATAAATTTTTTTGTTTCAATAATAATGTCACAAGTTGGCATTTTATCTATTTTCTAATTAGTGTATTTCTTTTATCTATGTGCTGATGATTGCATCTAACTCCATGAATGAGCAGAGTAAAACAAAGTCATTATCCTTTGCTATTTACAAATAGATATTCCATGCTATGTATATGTGTGTACAGAGGCATGCATATGCACGAGTTACGTAATTACCTTCATCCATGAGAATAATTTGTCTCTCTTTGGTGTTTCATCATTGTGTTCGTGTAATATCACACATTACCTCTCTTTCAAGTATATGTGTGATGGACATAAAAGTTATCTAGTTACAAAAAAAAGAAGTTGGAAAATCTTTATAGAATATGCCTCAATAGACTTTAAGTGAAAGTCTTCCCAGATGTTAATTAAAAATTATCTTGGTTCTCTAAGACATTTAGATTGCTTTCTTAACGAATAGAACTTTTTTTTTTCCATTTGGATACAAATTGAAAAGAGGTATATATTCTAATAATTATTGTAATATGCATATTTTAATTGAAATCCACATTTTAATTTGAAATTCAGATTGTTTTAAAGTATTTATCTTTCTATAGCATGAATATAATTCTGGAAATGAGTTCACTGGGCTTCTCCATCCTACTTCAATTATACTCAAATATAAATAGTTTTATCAATATTAATTGTGCCCCAAATTATGGAAATAGGATATTTTTAATTGTTTCTTTTGATTTTAAAACAATGAATTTTTAAGACTTAGTACCAAATGTGGGCTTAAGGTTCACTACCACTGTACTGCAAAAATATTCTTCGTCACTCAATTTCGTCTTTTAAAATATTTTTAAACCAATGGGATTTTAAAGACAGTGTAGTTATATTTTTTGAAGGAATGTTAATTAATTGAAATCTTAAAAGTATTCTAACTTGGCAAAAGATGTATTGCTTTTAGTTAATCATCAGTAAATAAAATTTAAATAGTAATTGCTGAATTACTGTTTATCAAATCAGGAACGGTGGCACATCCCTGTAATACCAATTACTTGGGAACCTGGGGAAGAAAGATGGAAAATTTGAGGACAACTTGAGTAATCTAGTAAGATTATACCTTAAAATAAAATTTTAAAAAAGGTTCAGGTTGGGAGCCTGAGATAGGAGGATAGCAGGTTTGGGGTCAGCCTGGGCAATAGTGAGACCCTGTTTCAAAATAAAAATATACAGTTGGTGGTATAGCTCAGAGGTAGAATGCCCCTGAGAACAATCCTCTGTACCACAAAAAGGGGAAAGGGGGCCTGGGTTGTAGTTCAATAGTAGAGTTCTTGTCTAACATGTACAAAACCCTGGGTTTAATTCCCAGTTCTGGAAAAGAAGAGGGGGGGGGAAGGGAGGGGGGAAGGGAGGGGGAGGGGGAGGGGGAGGAGGAGGAGGAGGAGGAGGATGATAATTCCCAAATTACAGTAGTGTCTCCCCTTATCTGCAGGGAATTTGTTCCAAGATCTTCATTGGGTACATGAAACTGTCTAGTACTGAATTTTATATATGTTATATATTTTTCTATACATACATAGCTGTGATAAAACTTAATTTATATATTAGGTGTCATAAGATTAACAGTTATAGCCAATAATAAAATACTACAATTATAAAAATATACTATGCTAAGGGTTATATGAATGTGATCTCTCTTTCAAAATAAGTTTTATACTGAGCACACACAGGTTCCCCTCTCCACAGTAAGCCTAGCTTTATCATTTGCCTTGCAGCGTTCCCACGCAGCACTAGAGTTGATCTTTTCTTCCATGTTTTGTGACCCAGTGCTTCCTTTGCCTCCTGACTCTTTAGCATAAGGATATTATTAAGTAATATAAGAACAACTGAAATACTGCACTGTGATACTATGACAATCAACTTTAAACCAAGGTAGCTACTAAATAACTGATAGGAGGGCAACTTATACAGTGTGGATACTCTGAACATAGGGATGATTCATTTCTGGGGTGGGATGGAGGGTAAAGCAAAATTTCATCTTATTACTCAGAATAGCCAACACTTAAAATTTATAAATTTTTTATTGTTATAATTGTCCATATAGTATTTTTGGACCTTGGTTAACCTGCAGGTAACTGAAACTGTAAAAAGTAAAACCATAGATAAGGATGGGCCCCTGTCACCCACACTTAATTACAATAGATTGGTTTTCATATGAGGAAACTTACCATCTTCTCATGAATGATGCTGTTATTTCAACAATGTAATATTTATAGCTATTATATGTTTCGATGGGATATTTTTCAGGATTTTTAAAAAAATATGCTTTTATCTCTTTCCCTAGAACCTATTTCAACCTGTAACAAATAGGATCAATAAAGCTACTAAAAAACTTCCTCCAGGACTGCAAGGGGGCTAGATGCTAAGGTTCATTGGTAAACAAATCAAATGATCTATTGACATTAAATATTGGTGGGGAAGGGGATAAGGTTTGGTAAGATATACATCCATCATTACAAATTAAATATGGAACTCAGATCTGAAATATCAGTCGCAAATAATAATTTGTAGGAGGTAAGAAGAGAAGTTTAAGATAGACCTGAACAAAGTAATTGGATATGAGAGATCTAAACACTGTGTGAGGAGTAATCACTAAAATTTCAAGCATCTGAAATAAAAGTAGTGTGGAAAAAAGCCAAAGACCAAACAATAAAGGGGTGGGAGGTGAAAATAGAGTGGTCGCTAGAGACCACCCCATACACTTTCAGAGACACTATGTTAAGGATTTTGCTTGCTGTCTCAAGCAAGTAACTCGATATTAGCTGGAATTTAAATATTTGGAATATTTAATATAAATATAATTGATTACATCCTTAATCATATATTAGCATTTATATAAAGAGGTATTATTTGAAGTTTAAAAACAATAACTGGAACAAATTCATTAATCATTGTTATTTTCATGGATTTTTTCCTTTTGTTAATTGGTGAATTACAGTCATGCATCTTAATGGGGTACAAGAAGGCAGAAACATACATGCACACATCACTCATTTAGCCCTTTCTCAATTTCCAACCCATTCCCTCCCTTCCTTCCTTCTCATGTTTGGCTTAGTTTTCATTGCTTTCAAAGATAATCATTCTCTATTCAGGGAGCTTATAGTTTAGTTGGATAACTGACATACAAGCAAGTTACTAATACTGAACAAAGTGTAAGAAATATTGCAAATCAGTGTCAAGTAAATGTGGATTATAAAATACTGGGTGCATTAAAAGGGCTTGGGAGAGAAGTGTAAACAAATAAGAGAAAATACTCCAAGAGGTTTTGTAACCAATAACTCAAGACAAATGTCTTAAATTAAAATTTAAGGAGCAAATAATAGACAATAACATTGCCTTAGGCATATTGTACATAAAACTTGAATTCCAAAAATTTTAGATTACTTTCTGAGTATTAGTTAACATATTTATTTTCCCAAACTATCACCTATAGTGTCACTGCCTGAACAGTGTTCAGTTATAACATTTGACAAGTCATAGTTAATATTTTTATAATAAAAAGAAAGGAATTTGATGATGAGTTCTTCAGCTTTCTGTATATTTAGATATAGTTCTTATAATTTTTATCAAGTATGGTCTTATTTTTTATGCATAGATTCAAATTTCAGTATACAGAAACATATAACATTTTGTTAATGTAATAGCATTTAACATTTTTTAAAATAATTAAGCAGGAAGTGATACTTAAAAATAATAAACAAGTTGGGTGTGGTGACGCGCACGTGTAATCCCAGCATTTGGGAGGCTGAGACAGGAGGATCGCAGTTCAAAGACAGGCTCAGCTACTTAGGACCTTTGCAACTCATTGAGACCCTGTTTCAAAATAAAGAATTAAAAAAAAAATAGGGCTGGGGGGTATAGCTTGGAGGTAGAGTGCTCCTGGGTTCCATCCCCAGTACTACAAAAAAATTTTTAAAAAGCAAATTAAATATTTTAATTTGGTATATAAAATTATTATATTGTAAAATTAAAACTATCAACATTTTTCTCATTTTAAGCCTAGTGTTTGTTTTCAAACTTGTTAGCAGGGATTATAATGACTAAAATCTTAGGAAAAACAATTTGATAATATATCAAGAATTATAAAACATCCATCTTTTTAAACTAAATGAATGCATTCAATAATCTTCAACAAGAAATATTAAAAATTCTGATATCTGCGCTGAGTGTGATGGTGTATGCTTATAATCCCAGCATTTGGAAAGCTGAAACAGGAGGATCATGGTTTGCGGACTGCTTAGCTACTTAGTGAGGCCCTTTGCAACTCAGTGAGACCCTGTTTTAAAGTAAAGGCTAAAAAATAGGGCTCGGTGTATAGCTCAGAAGTACAATGGCCCTGGGTTCCATTCTCAGTACCACATACACACATACACACACACACAAAAAAAAAACCCTGATATTTATTAATACGAATGTATTGTGAATTATCTTTGTTTCTAAAATGAAATCTAATAAGCTAATTGTTTAAAAATGTAGAATTAAGAGAATAATCATACATTTGATGGGCTTTACTAAAGCCACAGAAAGGGTGACTTAATGGTTTATGATATTATGTTAGTTGGAAAAATGGGAAATTGAACTGTATCTATGGTGTTTATAGTGTGTTAGTTTTCTAGTGCTGTATGAAATAGGAAACTGAAGTTTAGAAAAATGTTTAAAAATGTCTTCCTCCACTCAGATCATAAGTGCGTTCAGCAACCCCTGCAGAGCCCGATCATTTTCACACTGGTCCTTACCTGCCCTTACCTGCCCGTTTTCACAAGGACTAGGCCACTATAAAGTAAAAAGAACGTATTATGAAAGGTTAATTTGTTAACTGTGTGCAAGTCAAAGTACTACTGAATGTGATGGGGTTTATTTATTTATTTATTTGTTGTGTGTGTGGTACTGGGGGCGGAACCCAGGGGTTTTCTACCTCTGGACTATACTCCCAGACCTATTTGATACTTTATTTGGAAACAGGGTCTCACTAAGTAGCTGAGGCTGGCTTAGAACCTGTGCGATCCTCCTGTCTCAGCCTCCCAAGCGCAGGGATTACAGGCTTGTGTCACCACACCCTGGCAGGATGGGATTTATAAATTAGCAGATTTAGTTCCTTTATTTTACAAATGAAAGGATCTGATGTGAGAAGTTAAGGCTTTTGTTCAAATTCACACAACATAGTAGTATCAGTAGTATCAGAAGCAGGACTAGAATTCGTTTCTTTTTTCCCATTTCATTGTTCTTCCCACTATACCTTGCTGCCATATATAACAATTGAAGTGTTTAGTACTAAAAATTCTATTATAGGAAAAATTAGTAAAAATTCAAAATAAGGGAAAACAAAACGAAGGTGAGATTTGCATGCAAAGTTTACTGGGTGGGAAATCAGTCTCTTACACTAAGATGAAAATCAGAATTAGAGCTGATATCCTAAGAATTAAGATTCTTATTTCTGAGCTGCAAAACCAATATTCACCATGCTGAAAATACAATAGTATTTTATCTGCATAGCAACTCTATAGTTAATATTTATGCCCACACTGACTATTCTGCCAATCATCTGATGTGACAGGGTATTATTTTTAAGGGGGGGAGAATGAAAAACCTGGTAATGTGGTCCTTATGGTACTTATTGGGCCTTATGGTGTACTCTGAGAGCCCTTCAGATTGTTTTTCTATGATTGGATCTCCAAGAAACCTAGGCCCCCCAGGTGTCTTATCTGCCAATAAGTAAAATGCACATAGACATCTTAGCACTAGATATTTTAGTGCTACTAATTATTCTTCAAATGTTCTTAAATGCCACATAATTAAAAAACAAAATCATGTGTTAGTGTGAGGTTAAAACATTAATGGCCAGGTGTGGTGCATTCCAGTAGTCCCTGTCCTTTGGAGGCTAGACAGAAGGATCACAGGTTCAAGGACAGCCTCAGCAAGTAGTGAGACTCTCATCAACTCAGTGAAGACCCTGTTTCCAAATAAGAAATAAAATCAGGTTGAAGATAGAATGCCTCTGGATTCAATCCCCAGTAAAACACACACACACACGCACACACACATTAATGAAGCAAAATGTATAAATCAATATATACCTTAATTTCACACTTCTATGAAAAGAAAAAAAATGTTCCATATAAAAGAATAAGTAGGTTAATGACTGACTTGAATTTGGCTGATATTAGCACTGAAAAGGAACAGAAGTGCATTTGCGGAACTGAAAAATAGCTGAGTTTATATGGACCCTCATGAAAGGGTAAAGTAGTGAGAAGTTGTGTTGAAAAGCAGAGAAAGATCAGAACAATAGGCCTATATTATGGAAATTTCATTTATTCCATGTTGAATAGAAGGGCCCTGAAAGGGTTCTACGCATGTCACATTGTTTGACTTTCAGTTCATGAGATTCCCCTGGCTGCTGTGCAGAGTAGATAAGAAAGGACCCAAATCAAGCTGGCAGGACAGTTAGGAGCTCTGGTACAGTCCACACTAGACCGAGTGAGACCTGGGGAGAGCTGGCTGGATTTGCTGTTGGAAACCAGGTCCATAGGATTCCTTTAGTGCTGGAGAATGTCTTGGGCCTGAGGATGCAAATTTGATCCTCTTGCAGGATGTACTGAATCATGTAGAAGAAGGAGCAGTTCCTGGGTGGAACCTGGGAGTAATCAGAGTTCAGATTGGGGAAAGTGCAGTTTGAAATTGCCCTCTGCTGCCTGTTGACTATTCTTAGACCTATTCTTCCACTTTTTGAAATTCTTTGTGACATGGAAGGCTCAATGGTAGGGTCAGAATCTCCTTTTTTTTTTTTTTTTTTTTTTAGTACTGGGGTTCCTGGAAACCCTTCTACCTCTGGGCTACACTCTCAGGCACTTATTTTTTATATTTTTAGCTGGAAACAAGGTCTCTTAAGCCAGCAAGGCTGGCTTTGAACCTGCGCGATCCTCCTGTCTCCTTCTCCCAAGTGCGGGGATTACAAGCGTGCGCCACCATGCCCATCTCCGTGGTATTTTTTAACCACCTCCTTTCCATTCAAAGGGCTTTCTTCCTTCCTCCTCTGAGCACCTAAACACATATTGTTATTCACAGGTTAGGTAATTGTCTTATTATGCTTTGTAAGATACGGAGTTACTCACAGGACTTGGCTTAGCTACCTACAAAGGTAGAACTTTGAAAGTGGAGATAAGTCTTTATATTTCATGGTGACAGTCACTGTCTTTGCAGATGAGAATTTTGGGTTGCATTTATTTATTTATTTATTTATTTATTTATTTGCAGTACTGAGGATGGAACCCAGGGACATTCTACCTCCAAGCTACATCCCCAGCCCTTTTTTTATTCTTTATTTTGTGTTGCTTTTAAATTGAACTGTTACTAGCCAGGCGTGGTGGCACACACTTGTAATCCCAGTATTTGGGAGACTAAGACAGGAAGACCCTGTTTATAGCCAGCCTCAGCTACTTAGTGAGGCCCTCTGCAACTTAATGAGACCCTGTTTCAAAATAAAGAATAAAAAAATAGGGCTAAGGGTGTAGCTTTGGGGTAGAATGGCCCTGGGTTCCATCCCCAGTACAGCAAAAACAACAACAACAAAAAAACAACAACAACAAAAAAACCAGTTACTTTCTGTAATTTAGCAAACCTGTATCATCAACAAGTCTATGTGGTATTGATTTTTTGCTTTTATTCTGTTCTTGATCATCTCTCTAGTCTTACAATCAGTAACGTTCCTGTAATCAAATCTCTTAGGTAGCAAGGTTTTGGCTGTCTTACAATCCTACCCTCAATCTAGAAAGTGAAATCTGCATTTTGCTAGTTAATGTATTGTAATAAAGTTTATTTCAAAACTATGCTCACTACAATATTAATTTTTGATATTATGGGACTTTTCTTTTTTCCTACTCATTTTATTTATCAATTGTGGCAGCTATCCCTACAGAACCATAATGTTCCTAAAGACGAAATTGATCATGGAAGTGGCTTCGTTCTCAGTAAGAATAGGCAGACACTTTAATTATGTTGTCTCTTTATGACCAGTTCATGTAATTTGGAAGCATGTTGTTCAGCCTGGCATTTCCTAACTGGCTGAAATATTCTGGTACAACAGCAACAATAAAAATATAAACAAAATAGAGCTGGGCCTGGTGGCGCACGCTTGTAATCCCTGAGCTTGGGAGGCAGAGACAGGAGGATCGCACAGGTTCAGAGTCAGCTGCGCTGGCATAAGAGACCCTGTTTCAAAAATATAAAATAGGTTTGGGAGTGTCGCCCAGAGGTAGAAGGGCTTCCAGGAACCCCATATATAAAATAAAATGTCTTTGTGATATCAGCAGTTACCTCATCTATATTCTTAGACTTATAAAATATAGAACTGCATGAATTATATTTACGAAGATACTTCAAATTTTGTCTACTACTCGTATCCCAATCAGGGATGTGTTTACTTTTTACCTTTTCCTTTTTTCTTTTCTTTTCTTTTATGTAGTATTGGGGATTGAACTCTACCTCTCAACTACTCTTCCAGCCCTACCTATATTATTTTTTATTTTGAAACAGGATCTCACTAAAAGGCTCAATTTAGAACCTTGCTAAGTTGCTAAGACTGGCTACAAATCTGTGATCCTCTTGTCTCAGTCTCCAAATACTGGGATTACAAGCATGCACCTGTGTTTTCATTTTTTCATTTACTTGACCCTTACTAATGTCCAACTGATCAGCTTATAAAGCTTTGCTCTCACCAACTTTGAGAGCACCAACTATACAAATCTGTATAGTTCAGAGGTAAGTAAATAAGGTCTTCTGCTATTTCATTTCACAAAATTTCAGGTGTTTTGTATTTATAAACAGGGTTCTATGTGGTTAACATAAGAGGAAGAGAAGACTTTAAGAATCCCATTGTGGCTTGGCCATATGACTGCGTATCTGGTGGAAGAAAGCCAGCAGAAAGTAAAGCACAGGTGTGCATGCCTGTAATCCTAATACTTGGAAGGGTGAGACAGGAAGATCACAGATTTGAGGCCAGCCTCAGAAACTTAGTGAGACCCTCAGAAAATTAGCAAGACTCTGCTTCAAAATAAAATATGTGTATACTGAAAGTAATTATATATATAAAATATATATATTTTATATATATGTATATATATATTTATAAATTTTAATTTAATTTAATTTAATTTATAAATTTATATATATTTATATAATATATTATATATAATATATAATATTTTATATATTATATAATATATATTATATGTTATATATTATATAATGTATAATATTATATAATATATAATTATATATAATATATTTAATAATATATGATATAATATAATATATAATATATTATCTATATTATTATATAATAATATACATATATAATAATATTTATATATATAATATATATAAAATATTTGTACCTCAGAGTTAGAATGCCCTTGGGTTTAATCCTTAGCACCAACCAACAGACCAACCAACCAAAAACCATATAGGAGTGCAGAGGAGAAGAAACAGGTCCATGCATTGGAGAGTGGCAGTTTTGACAGAATGGAAAGCTGGATACATGGAGTATCTCAGTAAAGTTGCCTAATGCATTTCTGTATAAAGTGCAGAAATGTGTTACTATTCTCCAAGATCTTTGGCCTATTAGTATGAGGATGGAGATGAAGGAAGGTAATATAGAAAAGGTTAATTGTTCCCTCTTAGTCAAGTTCTTCTCATTCTTGAGCATCTACTTTAGCCTTTTTGTAAAAAAAAAAAAATGTGTTTTAAAAGAATAAAGCATGCACATGAATTTGGACAGAGAAGTTTTTTGTGTCAGGCATAGAGTTGAATCATGGGAACACATCATATGAGCCAGATATTGGGAGTAAAATAAAGCAATTAATATAATGTAAATAGGTGAGTAGGGAATTGTGGAGGGGAAGTTTTGAAAAGGTCTGTACAGGAAGAGCTGTTCTCAGAGTCTAGCAGTCTGAGAGGTGCAAAATCTGGGACACTGAGCAAGGCAGCTTCTTGGAGTTTAAGGTTCCTGGGTTGAAAACTGAAATGGGGAGACCTAGTGATCTCTAAGACAGTCCTCACAACTAATATTCACCAAGTCACAGTAGCTCTCAGGACAGGTGGGGTAACTGTATTTTAGGTACCTGTCTTAGATGATGTAAAAGAAAGTGATTGTACAAGAAAGTCGAAGACACTGACATTGGAGACATGCCCTTTAGATGGGGCAGTGATGCAGTTCTTTTCCACCTCGAATGTCATCTTATTCTAAGTTGTAGAACACCAAAGTGGAGAGAAAGGAAAAATAAAAGTGTGTTATTTACTGAAAGTAGCAATGTCAAAAGTATAGCAGAAAGTCATGTCACATATGTAGAGATAAGAAATGTAATCATGTACATTTGGTTTACCTCTATTTTTGCAAAGTATCTTTAATCTTTTTCCAGTAATAATGAGGTACATAGATAGGACAGGGTATATAATTAATTGTATATAAGGATAGTTGGACAAATTTAAATAAAATCTTATTTTTTATGAATTTTATTTTGCCCATATTTACATATTTTAGTGTATTAGTACTAATATGAGTGATTTTTAAAATCCATACACTATTGGCCTTTGAGACACCAGGATACAAACTAAATTCTGTTAAAACTCAGGGACTCACCCACACATGCAATAATTATGATTGTGAGCATCCAAGCAAAATTAGCATGTCATGTCTTAATTAAAGCTGGGCATCATCATTTTATTTACAGATGGAATTCTATTAAATCTTTAGAGTGGCCCATTTTCATTTCACTCCCGTGTAATTAATATTTAGCATAGCTTTTTTTTGTAGTGCCCTGCATTATTAATACACATTTTTGAGAAATATAATAGTATGTAAAAAAGTCTCTTTGGAAGATAGCCCATAAATTCCTTCATTATATTCAAATGCAAATTTTGCCTCTTGTTTACCAGTTTAAAATATTTATGAGTGGGATATTTGCTTATTTACAGTTATTAACTGAGCAAAATTGTTAAAATCAGTGTGATTTTGTTTAGGTGGGGATTTGTTTTTGTATGTTTAAACTGAAGTTGAGAACTTTCCCCAGTGGCATTCTTAACGCTTAGATACAATACGAATAATGTGTTTGTTTTAGTCAGTGATCTTATTTCCATTAGGAAGACTGTAATACATATTGGTAGCATGTTACCAAACTATATGTCTATTAAAGTTTGAGCCTTGGAATAGTAAGGTAAAAATTCCCATTCTTATCACTGTTCTTGTCACAAGACATTGTTTTGGCTATGTTTTTTTTTCTCTAAGGCAGCCTCCAAGATAAACATCATTTCTCTTAGTTTCACTGTGAGTAGTCCACAGGAAACCTTTCTTGCTTTTCTAAAATGAGTCGTTAGAGAGATCCAAAAACAGAAAATGAAGAGTTAAGCCCAAAACTCTGTAATGTTCAGTGACATGAAATAGAGATTTGCTGAGATTTGTCTATTGAAAATAAACAACTAAATGAAAAAGAAAGAGGAGAAAACAAAATCTCCAAAGACGCTATATTCCTCCATGCTAAAAATAAGACAGCAAGGATCTTCCACTACCCCTGCTGGCTCTCAGATAGGGAGTGAAAAGCCCCTGTGTTCCGTGAGAGGTGTTCCGTTGGAATGGAAAGAAACTACATTTTTAAACGTGTGGCAGGAGCCTATCAGCAGAGTATTACTTCCATGCAAACATCTTTGCGCTCCTCTGTCCCTGGGTCCCACTCCTGCTTCCTTATCTCTTACCGTAGAAGCGTGCCTCCTAGGGATTCTGTGCTTCTGGTTAAAACTCCACATTTGGCTCAGAAAACCTGATTCTTTTTTACTGTTTTTACCTCAGTGATTAGGTTTCTAAATCTATGAAAATCCAGATTTCTTACTTCTTCTTTTTGTTTGGAGAACATAATTTCTCTAATTTTTAAGTTAGATCTGAAAAATAATTTCTGAGTAAGTAATTATTCATTATATAGAAGAGTTATTCCATATTCATATTTAAAAAATAATACTAGTATTTATTTTATATCATAAAAATGCTTCTCATAAATTATCATATAGTTAATATAGTCTAGAATTTGGGGAGAGGGTCATTTAATTATTCTTAATCACTAATTTGTGGTTTTTTTTTTTTCATTAAGGATGGTTTTAAAATATATTGGCCTCTCAAAATCACTTTTTCTCCTTGAGAGTTTAAATAGTTAGTATGCGCTATGTGTCTTAGGAAAAATAGGAGATTTTTTTCACATACTGATAGTAAATACATTAATATTCAAAACCTAACTCTCTAACTATTGCAGATTGATCACCAGAGCACTAATTTGTTTACCCTGTGCATGCAAATATAAAAGTCACTTCTCTCTTCTGTTAACTTCTAGTTTTTAAATGTGTTTGTATTGTTTTAGAACTTTGAGGTTGGTTTTGTAAGTTTCTCAAATGCCGTGTATATCAACAAGCAAAATAAGGCCATTAAGAAATTAGAACAAAAATTGTATTTCAAGACATAAATATAGGTATTTCACACATAATAAATTAAAGAGCATCAGAATTGTCTAACTTCTTCCAGATGCCTGCCCTACAAATCAGAAACCATCACATGTTTACTTACAAGTGTCTTTAGCTGTGAAAGCAACTATGAGAATAATTCTCTGCTATCATCCTCAATCAATTCCTAGGTTATTTTCAAATTGAACAAGGCCTGAAATAATGTAAGGTAATTTTAAAGCTGTAGTATGGAAGAGTCTTTCTGATAAGTGTGTATTTATTTTAGGATAATAGAAAAGTATAACTTGTTCAAGAAAAGCTTTGAATGCTATTGTTTAGGGTAAAGCAAAAGAAAATTTATAAGTAAAAAGTAACAACTTAAAAAAAAAAAACACATAAAGAAAAAAAATTGAACTGTGCTTTAGGACTTAGCTCTGGCAGCCATAATGTGGTACACGACTGTCTGAGGTTCATTAAAGGCTGGCCAACGCTGCTCTCTTCTCACTGGCGATGTAACCAGATTGTCAAGAGCCATGGATTCTCAGAGCGTCCTTGGAGCAAGGAGCCTTGTCTTGGGGGAAAGACACATATGGTGGGGTGGAGTTAGGAACTGTCCCCAAGGTGGCACTTGGAGATGCTGCCTTCTCCACTGAATCCTTGAAATGAGGTCGGTCACTCTCTCTCCCCTAGAACTTTTGCTGCTGGCTTGTCCATAAGATTATATTTTAAGCTTTAACCTCTCATATGAATACTTCCTTCCTATAGTATTTCCTCTTCACATTCCCAGAAGTTTTTTTTTTGTTTTATTCCCCCATACTCCACTGTCTAAATTTGGATGGTTTTGAGCTCAGCTCCCCACCCAGGGTGCTGCAGGATGCCGGATCTGCATGGATCTGCGAGCAGGCAAGCTCTGTAAGCTGTGTGTGAGTGGAAGATGACAGTGCAAGACATCTCTAGCACATGCAGTCACAGATGAGGAAACAGGCGTGAGATTCATCACAGAGCAAATGAGAAGTGATCTAAGACCAGAGCCCAGTTTTGATTAGGGTTGTGGCTGATCAATTATTACGCCAATTTATCCAAGCATATTTGTTATCAATCAGTAGCACGAGCAGGATATTATTAAGTGACTAAAAATGATTTAGACACAGAAAATCTTTTCTCTTTAGGAAACCAGTATATGAAATAGACATCAATAATATGGATTTAATAGTTAAAAGACTGTAAAAAAGAAAGACGATTAAAAAGCTGTGTAGTATTCAGGACTCATTTTTTGAGTCCACTGGATTAGTTTGGCTTTTTTATTTTGTGGTACTAGGGGTGGAACCCAGAGGCTTTTTACCTCTGGGCTATACTCCCAGACCTATTTTTTATTTATTTGAAAACAGGGTCTCACTAAGTTGCTGAGAGCCTCACTAAGTAGCTGAGGCTGGCTTCGAACCCGTGCGCTCCTACTGTCTCAACCTCCCAAGCGCGGGGATTACAAGCGTGCGCCACCACGCCCAGCTATTTTGGCTTTTTTGTTTGTTTGTTTTCCTTTGTGAGCTCAGTTTCTCTTGCAGGGGCCTGGTACTATCTGGACATGTCCTGGTCTCGATTTTCCTTCTTTTTCTCATTCAGTCCCTATCAGAATTTACATACATTTCCTTTCACCTGAAAAGATGTTTCTCTCAGATCTTTTTCTTTTCCTTTTCTTCAACAGTCAGTTGTCATTCCTTCTTGGGTTATATTTTTTCCAAGGAAGATTCTGTAGAATTACATTTATTTTTCTTGTTTTGCTGATTTTTTTTTTTTTGTACTAGAAATGGAACCAGAGTATTCTACTTTTGAGTTGCACTCCAACCCTATTTTATTTTTTACTCTGAAGCAAGGTCTCACTGGGTTGCTGAAAGTCTCACTAAGTTGCAGCAGCTGGTCTCACACCTGCAATCTTCCATTCTCAGCCTCTGAGTACTGGGCTTAGAGGCATGTGCCACCATGCTAGGCTTGCTGATTACGCTGTTGGCCCTGAGATTTACATTCCCTCTGCTGTCACAGATGGCAGTCATCTTGAGTCATAAGATCATAAGTCGTCTCATGATGACTGAACCGCTTTCTCTCACAGCTCTATCTTGGTTCCTATTTTTCTATGCTATTAAGTCTATTCTCATGCCATACACTTTTGCATCTATTCATCTTATGTTAATCTGCTCCAAGTCATGTTTTAAATTACATTTAAATAAGGTCTTGCCCACAGTGCTCTTAGAATTTCCTATTTCCATCACTTCTTGTCTTTTTTGATGCTGTTCCTATAGACATTTGTCTAAGAAATTCCAAAATCTCTTTTCCCCCATATTTAAACCATTCCCACCCTTGAAAGATTCTAATTCCACACTCTCCTGACATTGTTTGACTGTTGCGAGTTTTGGTGATCTCTTCCATAATTATTTGTGTTTAACACCATAAGAGTTAGCAGCCATGGAGCTAAAGAGGTGTTTTAAAGAAAGTGTTATTTCTAGAAACAAAATGTTTTACAAAAAAAAAAAACTTTGTAGACTAATATTTTTTTCACATTTTAGACTAATCTTAAGGTAGTTATTACAATGTTACTATATATGGCTTGTAACCCTAAATGTATAATAATTTTTAGGTTTATTTGATATGTAGTTATTGGGGCTAGATAGGATAACAGGGTGAGAAATATTCAAGCGTTTATTAATAACAGAGTAGAAACATAAATTATGATACTTTTATATACTGTAGCATTACATAGTGTTGAAGATGTATGTACTGAGACAGATATATGTTTGGAAGTATTGTTGAGTGGGAGGGGGAATACAGTGCAGAAGAAGGTACATATATTTGCAAAACTATGTCCATATACAGATATACACATTTATTTTATGCACGTACAAAGCAAGTTTATGAATTATGCAATAAATTATTAACAATTATTCCTATTAAGGGAATTTAATAATTATGCATCTTATTATATTTTAATATTTTGAAATAAGCCTGTTCACATAATAAAACAAATTTATTACAAAATGAAGAATTACATAACAAAATAAGTAATTAGTAGCTATAATTTTAAAGGACATATTCATTCCATTTCTAGTTGTTAAATTACTATAAGAAATGAAAGAAAAGTTTCATATATTATAGTGCTTTTTATATAAAATGTCAATGGCTTTAATACATAATAGTTGCAAATATCATTTATAAGCATAGATTTATGTTGAAAGCATTTCATTATGTTGGCCTTGTTTCTAAGATTTCAAAAATTAATCATATTCTTTAGTTGAGAAGTATATATTACTAATGCCTGGGAAGTATTATAATCCTTAAAATCTAATTAACTATATGCATTTCCATTGAATATGGAGATTCAAATAATAAAAGTAATAATACTATTCACTATATCCATCAAAAATGACATGCTATAATTTTATAATCACATTAACCATATAGTTTGTAGTTTCATTCAGTTCTCTAAGATAATTTTGATTCTTTTGGGTTTAGACTTTCGATCAAATAAGATGTGATAATTATTCTCCTAAAGTACTGTAATATAAAATGGCACAGCCCTCGCCAATGTTGCTGCTCACAACCTCTCTCAGTGAACCTCCAGAATGGCAGCCTCTCCTCCTTTCATCCTGGGGTCTCATCCTTGTTTTTGCTACAAGTTCCTTTGGTGTCTTAACCTCCACTGTGTCCATTCTTTTATGCTTTTCTCTTTGCCTTGTGCTGCAAAATAGCTCACAATAGGACAGTAGGGCCTCCTTGAGTTTAGCCCATTTTCTGCCTAAAGTGTTGTCTTCTGGGTCCCCAAGATGACAGCAACAATTAAATGGGCAACATTTCTTTCTAGTTTTATCCAAGCAGATAGGGTTCTATTTGTGTGCAATGCAGAAACAGGCTGGCCGCCCTGCCCTGGCTCTCCACTTTTTGCCCTACTTCCCTCCCTGGCACTTCTTGTGCCCTGGTTTCTTTATCCACAGCACTAGAGGATGTGCACCCTGCTGTCTGCTGCTGCTGCTGCCTTTAAGTGGTCCCCAGCTCTCAGGCCATGCCAAACATCCTCCGTAGACTCTTCCCTGTGTCTAAAGCCAGGCAATAATTCTTAACACAGATCTAATTATCAATTTAGTCTTGACCTGACATTCTATGACAAGCAACAAAATGTATAAGTTTGCTTAACATTAAGTATATACTGTAGTGTTTTAAAATTTCTTTTATTGGAAACTTGAGAAAAAAACATTTTTAAGTAATTTTGCTTTTTTTTTCCCCTTTCTAACAGAATTTGAACTGCTATTTTTAAGAACCAGATAATAATTGAAAATTTCTATTCTTTTGCAGTCTTGCTACTGCCTGTGTGTCTAGTAACCCATACAGGAGAGCCATCCAAACAAAAGTACAATTTGATTTAAAATTGAACTGCGAGTCCTGATAGTAAGAACATTTGTAATTTTGCCTTAACTTCCTTTGTCCACACTTACCAGATGTCACTGAAACGGTAAATACACTTTAAAAAACTCGGTGGAGAAACTTTGTTTTTTCACTTTCAATTTCCTTTCTCTCAACTGTGTTTCACCATTTACTGTTCCAGTGATCTGTGTGTTTCCATTTTTTTCTGTGATGAAAATATTCATAAAGTTACTCTGGATAGGAAATCTATATTTGTCAGTTTTATGGCTGGTATGCCACCTTAAAAAGGCATGTCTTCTCCCCCAGTACCTCAGAATGTAAACTTAGTTAGAAAAGGGCCTTTGCAGATTTAATAGATTTTTATCGCATTCAAATGAGATCACTAATGGGGGCCCTATTTCAATATGAATTGTTCTTATAAGAAGAAAAGCTGGGCACAAACATGCACCCCTGCTGACACCTGGACCAAGATTCTGGCTTCCAGAAGCATGAGGTGGCAAACCTGGGGTGGTAAAAGCTCCTCAGGTTGTGGTGCTTGGTTATAGATTAGATTCCCTGGGGAAGGAAGACAAGGACTGAAGGGCATCAGTGTTGGTGGGAAAGGGAGAATAAGGACCACACAATCTTCATAGAAGATGGAGCAGTAAGCAGGGGCCAGATCACAGCCCTCGAAAGGCCATTTTTAGTTTTGTTTTTATTCTAAGAAAAAAGGGTTTAAGCAGTTCAAAAAGAGATGATAATCACTTCGAGTGGAGTTTTGGCTCTAGTTCTGAATAGAAGTCAGTGAGAACGAGGTTGAAATTCAGGCAAAAACACAAAAGTTTGAAAATACTTCACTCCAGCAATTTTTTCCTGTTTCCTTATTTTTTAATCTCTACTAGATTCCCATGAGCACAAAGACTTGCTGTTTTGTCTTTTTCTTCGTGATTGTGTTAACAGGTTGAAGAATAGTTGTCATAAACAGCCATGCATCACTAATGACATGTTCTGATTCATGTGTCACTATACGGTTTGGTTGTGTGAACATCATAGACACTCTTTACACAAACCCACATGGTACAGATCAATCACTTGCTGGGCCTCCTGATGCCGTCAAGAGATGTGGTAAACATAAATCTGTGGGACTGCTCCCGGCAGGACATGGCATATTATTTTCTAGTCAATATTTTTATGTAAATTGGAGGATTAATTTTACAACATTAAAAAGTATGTTATGGTAAATATATGAACCACTAGCATAATCATGGGTTGTCATGCACATAACATGCACTGTCTATAATTTTATGCATTACACTTCTTCTGTGGGCAGCAGTGCGGCTGATTTATGTAAACCAGCATCACCACAATGCATTGCAGTGTTAGGACAGCTACAGGGTCATTACGTGATGGGAGTTTTTCAGTTTAATTAAAATCTTATGGGGCCAACATTTAATATACTGTTCACTATTGACTAAAATGTCCATTGTATGACACATAACTGTAATATTATGCAGACATAAAAATGTGAAATTTAACACATTTTAATTTAATTTAATAACCACAACACTATCACTACCATCAAGATTATCACCATACCCAGAACTAAGTTTCCTATTACCCACATGTAGTGACTTTGTCTCTCATAGTATTTCCTTCTATGAAATCTATTTTTCTGATATTAATGTAGCCTTCTCAGTTTTTATTTATTATTAATGTGGTATAAAGTTTCCCAGTGTTTTACTTGTAACTTAATGTTATCTTTGTATTAAACTGCATTCTTTGAAGACAGCAAATAATTAAGTCTTACTTCCTTACTCCAGTTTGATAAACTACCTTTTTTTAAATATTTTTTTGTGGTACTGGGGATGGAACCCAGAGGCATTCTACCTCTGAGCTACATCCCTAGCTCTATTTTTTATTCTCTACTTTGAAACAGGGTCTCACTGGGTTGCAAAGGACCTCACTAGATATCTGAGGCTGCCCTCAAACTGAGATCCTCCTGTCTCAGCCTCCCAAATGCTGGAATTACAAGCATGCGCCACTACACCTGGCTGATAAATTACCTTCTATTTGGACTACCTTATTTATATATAATGTATCTACTAGCATGGCTAGTATTAAGCTACCATTTTGTATTTTTTCTTGTCAGTTTTTTGTAATTTTCCTCTTTCTTTGTCTTCTTTTGAACTGAGTAATTTTGTTATTTCATTTTGTGTGAACTCTTGGTTTATTAGCTATAATTCTTTGGTTATTTTAGTGGTGGTTTCTATGATCAAGTAATGATATGTGATGTGTCATCTCACATAAAAAATAAGTAAGTTATAAGAATATACTTCTATTTCTTTTCTCCCAGACTTTCTTTTATAATTGTCATGCATAATGTTTTATATATGCTACAAAAATCAAAATATAACTCAGTTATCATTGGAATATATTTAACTCCTAAAATATTCTATATTTACACAAGTAAGAACATTTACTTGTGCTCTTCATTTTTTTGTGGAAATTTTTATTATTACATGACACAGTTTTCCTACAAGACTTCTTTGAACATTTCTTATGTTTGGGTGTGCTGTTTAATGAATTGGTTTACTTTCACTTGTCTGAAAATGATTTTTGTCTTTATTTTGGGGTGATATTTTTCCTCATTATGAAATTCACAATGGACAGTTTTTTACTTTGTTCCATACTTTAAAGATGTCATTCCACTGACTTTTCACTTGCAGTGTTTCCTACTAGAAACTGGCTGTCATCCTGATCTGGGTTCCTCTGTAGTGATATGTCTTTTTTTTTGGTTTATTTTTTATATGTCTTTTCTCTTTGATCACTTTCAATATTTCTTCTTTATCATTGGTTTTGAGCAATTTGAGTATGATATATCTTGATACGGTTTTCTGTGCTTAAACTTTTATAAGACTCTTGGACCTGTGAGTTTATTATTGTCCTTAAATTGCAATATTTTGGCCATTATTTCTTCTCATATTTTTATGTACCCTTTTATCCATATTTCCAATTAACCTCCTTGACCTTTCCCTCACTTTTATGAACATAGTAGATATAGTTAAAATGACTTTGAAAATGTTCTCTACTATTGATCATATATATATCTTCAAGGATCAGTTTGGTTGATTGAGTTTTCTCTTCATAGTGTTCATATTTTCTTACATCTTTGCATATCTAGGTTTTTTTAATAGGTGGTTATTACCTTTTGGCTACTAGGCATCTTTTACTTCATAAATATTATTTAAGTTTGTTCTTAGATGTACTTAAGTCACTTAAAAGCAGTTTAATATTTGTGTTTTGCTGTTAAACTTAAGTGGAAACAACAGTATTTACTCTTAGCATTTTTCCACATAACCCTTCTAAGTTTACCCATCACGAATCATGGTATCTCAAAGTAGAAAATGCTCAGCTCTGCTGAGCTGTCAGTGTTGTTCCCTCTAGCTTTTTCAGGTGCCTCATTTCATGGCCTTGTACCAAGTCACTTGTACAACCTTGTCACAAGTAGGTACCAGTCACTACCCAGCTGAAGGGTCAAGGGGAATTATTTGCAAATCACCAGGCTTTTCTCTGTTGCTCTCTTCTGTTCAGAGCGCTGCTGTGGAGAGGCTAGTCCACCTTGGCCTCTTGAGACTCCTAACTCTCTACTTCTGGAAACTTGTGTATACTTTCTTCATACTGCTTATTTATTTATTTTTTAAAAACCTCTTCCAATCTGGCTTTTACTCTCAGAAATTATCAAGATAACACTGACATCATTTTATGTCGGGAATCCGGCCCGACAGCTGGCGGGGATTGGCGAGATGATGAGTACCGACGACTCGAACACAAACCCACGAGCCGGGAGTCAAGTCAAGCAGGATCTCATTTATTTCTCTCCAAGCAGTTCTTTATATAGCACCAAGCCACGAGGGGAATTTAGCCTAGCCTATCCGGGATAAGGATCGCTATCAGGCCGAATCTTCTTAGGCTTAGGCGCTATATAGACACACCCTAATCTTCTTAGGCTTAGGCGCTATATAGACACACCCTATTACTTAAAGCTTTGCCTTAGGCCATAGGCCGCTCAGGCCAAATCTTCTTAGGCGCTGTATAGACACACCCCATCATATCCCCCTTTTTCTTTTATTTTATTGGGACTGTGCCTGTCTTAGGTCGTTCCCATCGAGTACCATGAATTACCCGTCATTGGATAGTACAGATCATGCTATACTTCCTGTCTTAGGTTTCCATGGCCCCTGGGAATCTTACCCGTCATTGGCTACCAGCCCTTCAACATGCTTTGATTTTCCCCATCTGGGGAAATTGTAAGGTGGGAGAGGGGTGGTCGTATTCAGAGCGCCAATCCTAAGATTTATTTTCTGTGCTGGCAAGTCTTTGGTAATGCACTTCTATTAAAATCACAGGGGTCTACGATGCACAAAACTATGATAAATAGCAAGGGGCCCAACAAAGGAAGAAAACAGGGCAAAAGTCCATGAAAGCCGGTCCAGAACGGATCCTCCTGAAGATCTCCTCGCCACCTCTCCAGATCATGTTGGAGATGCTTAATCTTATCTTGTTCCTGCAAAAACAAGCAGATGCCTCTCTTTTCGGCTATTAATAAATCTAATATCCATCTTTTTGTGATATCACATAGGCTAGGGAATCTAATTAGGCTTGTAAGTCTCAGACAATTTCTGAGATAGACTTAACACCATCAATTATTCGGAGGGAGTCTCCTATGTAACTCAAAGGCCATCCCAAGGCCAGCCACACCCATGGCAGTTCTGGCAGTAACCTCCAGGCCTACCACACCCATGGCAGTTCTGGCAGTAATCTCCAGGCCTACCACACCCATGGCAGTTCTGGCAGCAATCTCCAGGCCGATTAAGAGCAGAATGGCTTGTACTGCTCTCCTTTTTCACCCCCCCCAATCAAAAAAAAAGGGGGGGGATGGGCATTGATTTCTTCTCAAGGATAATATTTATATCGGAGAGCAGGGAGGCAAGGGAGCAAAGGCCTGCATTTAATATTTCCCTTGCCTTACCTGCGTCTCCAAAGCCTGGCATACTATACCGTATTTGCAGGTACAGGATGACGAACATTAGGGTTTTCATGACTATCTTCTTTTAAAATAAAAAACAAAGGACTAATTTCAGGGATTTCCTCTTCCCTGGAATCATAATTACCAGTTATTGTAGGCAGGTGTTTGATATCTCTTGCTGGGACCCAAAGTGGTCTTCTATCATCATAGGGGAAGACACACCCAAAGCCCCTTCCTGCAGTTATGAGGGGATCTGGGCCCCTCCACATTCCCGTCAGGGGATCTCTCCATTTTACTTTGATGGAGGAAAAGGGAATCTCTGTGGTCCAATGCCTATGAAAAGGGGACAGGTTGGAGTCTTTTGAAAAATTTAAAATATTTAGGGTTAATAATGCTTTTCTTAATTGATCATGTGGGGGTAGCGACTCCCCCTTTTGTTTTTGTAATTGAACTTTTAGGGTATGATTATATTTTTCTATTAAAGCTTGTCCTTTTGGGTTATATGGAATGCCTGTAGTATGAATAATTTTCCACAATTGAAGGAAGGAGGCGAAATGTTGACTAATAAAACAAGGGCCATTATCAGTTTTTATTTGTTCGGGAATACCAAGAATAGCAAAACATTGAAGAAGGTGACTTATAGCATGTTTTGTTTTTTCACCCGAATGAGCTGAGGCCCAAGCAGCCCTGGAATAGGTATCTATGGAAACAAAAATATACTTGAGTTTTCCAAATGGTTGAAAATGAGTTACATCCACTTGCCATAATCCATTGGGGCGTAGTCCTCTCGGGTTGACTCCGGGCGATTGAAGGGGGGGTATTTGCAAGAAGGGTTGGCAAGATTTACAAGTGCGAACAATTTTTTTTAAATCCTTAGTAGGGATTTGAGGATATTTGTGTTTTAATCCCCTCCAGTTTACATGGGTTAATCGATGAAAACCCATGGCCTCTTCTACAGAAAGGGCTTCAACTTTTGTGGAGGCCAGTTGATCAGCCATGGCATTGCCATTGGACAGTAACCCGGGTAGGTTTTGATGTCCCCTAAGATGCTGAATATATATTGGATATCGACGTTGTTTAAGCAGACATTGTATTTGTATCATTAAAGGGGTAATAGGGTTGGCATCTAATTTAATATAAGCATCTATTAAAGTAGGTAATAAATTTACTACATATAAACTATCTGAAAATAAATTTATAGACTTAAAAGATTCTTGCAGGGCTAGGGATACGGCAAAAAGTTCTTTGAATTGGGGGGATCCCTTTACAGGCTGGAAGATGGTTTTTTGGGGCTGGGGATCCAGTCCTTTTACAAAAGGGGGATAAATAACCACGGAGGCCCCTTCGCACCCTCCATCAGTGAATACAGTAATAAATTCGGGGTCTGGGGTAAGTAAAAATAGCCTTGGGGGTTTCCATTCTAATTTTGTAAAAGAGCTCATCCACTTGTAGGGACCATAATGGCAGTCCAGGTCTCCTAAAAATCCCTCTAACACCAATACTATTCTTGAATTATTTCTCTGTAGCCATGTAAAATCAGAGAGGCGAAAGGGAATGATAATTTTATGGGGGTCTATTCCGAATAACCGATTGGCAATATTTCTGCCTTTTATAATGCAATCAGCCATTTGATCAGTGATGGAATATACTCTAGGCACTCCCCCAACGGCTAAATGGATCCAATGAATAGGTTCTCCTTCCTGAGCAAGTACGGCCGAGCATAGAGCATTTCCCACAAATATATAAAAATTAAGTGGCAAATTTGGATCATATCTCCTCAATTTTGCATCATTAATGGATTCTTGCACCTTGATCAGCGTTGCCCTGCAATGTAAGGGAAGGGGGACTTTGGAAGTAAGGTCCAATCCTTTTAAGAGATCAAAGAGGGGGGAAAGTTCTTCAGTAGAGATAGGAATCCATGGCCGAAGCCAGATTATTTCCCCTAACAATTGTTGTAGTTGTGGAAGAGTGTATTCTTCTTGTATTACAAGCTGAGGCTTGGTAGGGGAGGCGGCGTCCAAGGTTAGCACGGAGCCCAATATTTTGAAGGGAGGAATCCTTTGGACCTTATCAGGGGCCACCTTAAATCCAAATGAGGCCAATCTTTTCATGCACTTGTCTACTAATAAACATAATCGACTTGGGTCTGGATCGCCCAAAATAATATCATCCATATATATATAAAACAGGGACTCAGATAAATTAAAAAAAGGGGAGAGTACCTTAGACATATAATATTGGCAAATGGAGGGGCTATTGGCCATTCCCTGTGGCAAAACTGTCCATTCATACCTAAGGTTAGGCGTTTGATAATTTAAGGAGGGTACAGAAAAGGCAAACCTTTCCATATCATCAGGATGTAATGGTATTGAAAAGAAGCAATCTTTAATATCAATAATAGTCAAATGATATTGATTAGGGATGGCTGGAACCCATGGGAGTCCCCTCTGTGGGGCCCCAAGAAGGATCATCTGTTCATTGATCTTTCTAAGATCCTGTAAAAACCTCCAGGTCCCATTAGATTTTTTAATAACAAAAACAGGGGAGTTCCAAGGGCTGATGGATGGCCGGATATGTCCGAGTTTTAATTGTTGTTTTACTAGCAATTGTAACTGATCAAGTTTATGTGATGGAAGAGGCCACTGCTCCACCCATATGGGATTTTTTGATTTCCATTTAAGCCTGATTAGAGAGGGTGAGGCAGTGGCCCTTAGGATTGGGGGTGATTCCGCGTAAACTTTTTATTTATTAGAAATGGGTCTGGATGATTTCCGCATTGCCGCTTAAAATGGAAATCATCCCTATAATTGAGATGACTCCTTCTGCCCTGCTCAAACTGTTGCTGGTTTTCCTCCTCATCTAGAAGATCATTATAAGAGGCTCGATTATCAGTGGTAATAACAGCCTCAGCTTCTCCAAGAATGTCCTGTCCTAAAAGGTTGGCAGAGAGTCCAGAAACCACAAGAGGGTGGACCTCTCCCTTTCCACCAGATGGGTCCTTCCATGGCAGCCACGTGGAGGTTTCCCAAGATGAGGATTGACCACCCACTCCTTGAACGGGGGGTCCAGGGACTAGCTGCCATGAATAGGGAACTTCTTCTTTTCTAATCACTGTCCGATCAGCTCCAGTATCAATTAAACATTTAAAATTTTTGTCTCCAATTGTGACGACCATCTTGGGTCTTAATCCGGTTACCAGAGGTACCGTCCAATGGATCTCGGTGGAACCATTCCCCTTTTTTAACGGGGCTGGGGGAAGCCCCTTTGGGAGTTTAAAGGCTCCCCTTTTAAGTTAAACTTGGACTGGCAGTCCCGGGCCCAATGAAAGCCATTACGGCATTTGGGGCAGGGCGTCCGGGGAGTTTCCCCTTTCTTCCCTCCTCCCATAGGAGGCGTAGCCTGGGACGGACACTCTCGGCGGAAATGGCCCTCCCTTCCGCATTTGAAACACGTGGCGGGGGCAACCCTTGATTGCTGTATTGTCTGTATCAGAGTCTGTATGCCCTCCCGTTGCCCTTCCTTTACCGCAACTGCCATAGTTTGGAGTTGATGGCTCATAGAGCCAACGTCTCCAGAGGCCACGATCCATCTCTCTAAAGTATGCCCCTTCAACCCTGCACAGGCCAGCTTATGGTCGGCTGTCATTCCGTCCCACACAAGCATTCTGACAAATTTGTCTCTTAATGGACCAGCCGGAAACTTCCTCTTAAGGCTGTTATATACTCTTTCTATAAATGTAGGTAGATCCTCACCAGGCTTTTGAGTTATTGCCGCAATAGGGGCCTCAGTGGGCCCATCATCTAATTTCCTCCATGCCGCCAGTGCCGCTGCTCTAACCTGATCCTGGTATGGGGGGGGCAAGGCCGCCTGTTGTAGGCCTGTGGTATGTGGCTCGGCCGTCCCCGTAAGCATGCCGTAGGTTAAGGGGATGGCGGGATCGGCATTTTGATTTCTTTCCCCAAAGATTCGGCATTCCTCCTGGTAATAGGCCATCCATTTCATAAAGAGCGGCCCAGGGAGAACTGCCTTAGTTAGGTTTCTCCAGTCCCAGGGGACTAAAGCCTGATGGGCCAGCCCTTCCACTAGGGTATCTGCCCAGGGGGAATTGGGACCATCCTCCGCCACTGCCTTTCGGAGCTCTTTAAGATCCTGCGGTTCCCAGGGGTACCAGGTGGCTGGATGGTTTGTTCCCAGGTTGACGTTGATGGGAAAGAGGCCCACAGTTCCTCCGGCTCTCCCTACGTCAGCATAGAGCGGCAGAGCAGAGGGTATGGAGAAGGAATTTGTCAGGGAAAGGGACTGTGAGGAGTCCTTGGCGTCCCCAAAGTGATCGGAGGGATCGGGAGGTTTTTTAGGGGCTTCGGGACCAGAGGGGGGTGTATCCTCGGCAGCCCCCTTTTTCGCTGGCTTGGGGATACGGTCAGCGAGTTTCTCCAGGAGTCGCGGGGGAAAACAACTTTTAAGCGCGGAGACGGTGGGGAGAACCACAAGGGGGGGGATCTCCCCTTGCTCTGTCTGGGCTCTCCTAACCAGCCCCTCAACTTGATTCCAGGTATCCCAATCATAAAGATTACTTTCAGGGAGCCATGGGGCAGTTTTTAGAAGGTATCCCCAGGCCTGGGTGGCTTGGTTATCAGCAAGATTAAGTCCTCGGCTCTTGAGAACGAGTCGAAGGGATTCTAGGGCAGGGTCAGGTTTAGAACTGGACTTCCCCATATTAATACCCATATTAATATACGGGGGGATACTCACCCGAAGACCGATTGCTCGCCAGCGATTTCTTTCGTTAGGGGGTGAAGAGGGGTGCCTCACACGGGGCACCAGACTGTCGGGAATCCTGCCCGACAGCTGGCGGGGCTTGGCGAGATGATGAGTACCGACGACTCGAACACACACACCCACGAGCCGGGAGTCAAGTCAAGCGAGATCTCATTTATTTCTCTCCAAGCAGTTCTTTATATAGCACCAAGCCACGAGGGGAATTTAGCCTAGCCTATCCGGGATAAGGATCGCTATCAGGCCGAATCTTCTTAGGCTTAGGCGCTATATAGACACACCCTATTACTTAAAGCTTTGCCTTAGGCCATAGGCCGCTCAGGCCAAATCTTCTTAGGCGCTGTATAGACACACCCCATCAATTTTAATAAAACAAGTCATTTATTTTTGGTCTAATTTGATACTTATAATGTTAAACCTCATCTTTACTAATTTCCCCCACTCTTGTACATTTTCTTCTAGTTCTTCAAACAGAGCAGGCATGATTTTGCCCTGGAATACTGACACTGGTTGCTTAAGTGCACTCTCTCTTGCTTTAAGTCTTCATCATCTAGAGCAAATCATGGTGCTCCTTCTTCCTCTCCTTTCTGGCTGTGCTCCAAGGCCCAAGATCCCCTGCCTCAGGTGGACTGAGCCCCCACACCACGAGCTGATAAATCTTCCTTCCTCCAAATGGTGTGGTCAGGCCTTGGATTATAGCTGTGAAAGTGCTAATACAATACTTCAGCTTGAAAACTGTCTTTCAGCTCTTAGTTAAGTGAGTGATATGAAGGAAAGCTATACATTTTTTAAGTTCAAGATACCTCTTAGGGATGTTCACTGAAAATCCCTTTAATACTACAGAATCTGAATATTTAAAACATTAAGGTATACTTGTTAATATATAAGTGGAATATTTATATTACTATAAAAGAATCATCAATTTGACTTTTAATTCACATGCCAATATGAACTTTATTAGTGATTACAATTATACATCATAGTGAGATTCAATGTGATACAAACATAATGTGCAGAACTCTTGGTGTTTTTCCTTCAGAATTTCTACACAATCACAAAGAAAAGCCAATACATTTCCATAAACTTAGCATGTAAGTTGATTTTCTACTAATCCTCTTTGATGCTTTCTGAACTTGAATATCTTAGAGTACTGATTGGTGAATTTATCAACTCTTATATTCAATGAACTTAGTCATTGGGCACATGCTACTTAAAGCAATGAGGCACATCTTTTGAGGGTGCTTAAAACATCAATATTGATGGAAAACATAGAATGAACATACAAATTAAGATTGTATGTTCAAATTGTAACAAAACACAAATTAAAGACCCAGCCCTTACAGCAGCATACTGAAACTGAAGATTTACATGTTGCTTTATAGACAGGGCTACTTCATGTTTATTTAACTTTATACCTTATAATCTGTGTATTAAAAAAAAAAAACAGCTGGCTATGGTGTGTGCACCTGTAATCCCAGTACCCAGGTAGCTGAGACAGGATGATAACAGGTTCAATGAATTCTTTGCAATTTAGGGTCTTTTTACTAAGGAGAGAGAAAGAGAGAATCTATCAGAATATTGGACAAGAGAAGAAGAATCTGAAGTGAAGCAGCCATGAGACAGAAATGCTGGCAACAATCAGAGCTAGAAAAGACAAAGAGTATATTCACCCCTGAAGCCTGCAGAAAGAATCAGCCCCGACAAAAGCCATGTTAGCTTGTAGATGCCTACCTGTAAAAGAATAAATTTCTGTTGTTTTAAGGCACCCAGGTTAAGGTAATTTATTGCAGCAACAATTAGAAACTAATATAGACTACTAATTAATTTCCCTTCCTTTTATTTTTAACCTTTCTCTTCTTTCATGCTATTTTCTACTAGCCTGTGAACCTGCTTAAGTGTCTCCTTTGAAATAAGTCACAGGCAAAGAGAAACAAATCATTAACTCCACTTGCTCAGCTCTAGTGACCAAACCCTTTCTTTTTTTTTTCTTTTTATGTCTTTTTTATAACTAGAGGTTCTTATTTTAATCATCTCTTCCTCATTTCTCATCTAATCCTTAATTAACTACCACTGCCTTTAACTCTTGGTATTCTACTGATCACTCCTGATGTTTAGCAAAACACTTTTTAAAAAAAATATGTATTTATTGGTACAAAGTAATTATAAAGAATAATGGGTCTCGTTGTGACATATTTGAACAGAAATATAACGCTTTGGTCAATACATCTCCCCTTCCCCTTTCAATCTCCCGGCTTCTATTTCACTTCCTCTAATCTAAGAGCTTCTCTTTCATGACATCTCTGTTCTTTCCCTCTAGATGTTTGTCTTTCTTTATCTGACTTATTTTGCTTAGCATAATGTTTTCAAGTCCCATCCATTTTCCTGAAAATTATATAATTTAATTTTTCCTTATGGCTGAATAAAGGTGTGTGTGTGTGTGTGTGTGTGTGTGTGTGTGTGTGTGTGTATCACATCTTTGTCCATTCATCTGATTATGGACACCTAAGTTGATTCCATACTTGGCTATTGTGAATTGTGCTGTGATAAACATGGGTAAACTTGTATTCATAAAGTATACTGACTTTAATTCTTTTGGATAAATTAGGATGAGTGGTATAGCTGGATCATATGATAGTTCAACTTTTAGTGGTTTTGCAGGACCTCCACACTGATTCCATAATGGCTCTATTAATTGTGAATTTCTACCAACAATGTATAAGAATGTCCCCCAGCATCCTCTTGCACATTTTTGTTAGTTGCATTCTTTTTTTAATTTCTGATACTATTTCTTTTTCAAAAATTTTTTATTGATTCATTGTAGTCCTATATCTTAATGGAGTACAAGATGGTGGAGGCATACATGCACACATCATCCAATTAGCTCTTACCCAATTCCAGTCCCATTCCCTCCCCACATCTTTCTCATGTTTACCTTAGAGACTGACTTTGATATGTTGGTTAATATACATCATGAACATTAGAGAATTTATCTTATCCCCTCGCCCATCCCCTCAGATAGGTCACCTTATTTGCTCATTTATAGAATCCCCTTCTTCATCTAGAGTTCCTCCTATGACCCATTCTCTCCCAGCTTTCATATATTAAGGAGATCATCCAATTTCTTATTTTTGTGACTGACTAATCTCACTTAGCATGTTTACAATTCCTTCCATTTCCCTGTAAATGACGTAATTGTATTTTTCTTTTTTTTTGCTTTATTTCTTTTACTTTTCCTTTTTTATCTTTTTTTATCTTTTTTTTTTTTTTTTTTTTTTTTTGGTGGTGGTACTGGGGTTCTTAGAAACCCTTCTACCTCCAGGCTACACTCCCAGACCTATTTTATATTTATTTGGAAACAGGATCTCTTAAACCAGCAAGGCTGGCTTCGAACCTGTGCAATCCTCCTGTATCCGCCTCCCAAGTGCAGGGATTACAAGCGTGTACCACCACACCTCGCTCTGTATTTTTCTTTATGGCTGAATAAAATTCCATTGTGTACATATCCCACAGTTTTGTAATCCATTCATCTTTTGATGGACATCTTGTCTGGTTCCATAATTTGGTTATGGTGAATTGTGCAGCTATGAACAAATCCCACCAACAGTGTGTTACAGTTTCCACTTCTTCACATCCTTACCAGCATTTGTTATTGTTTGTGTTTTGAATGATTGCCATTCTAGTTGGAGTTAAGTGAAATCTCATGGAAGTTTTGATTTGCATCTCTCTGAGTGCCAATGATATTGAGCAATTTTAGTTTCTTATGCCTTTGGAGTCTTGGTGAGAAAGTTTTCATCTGTGCCTATGTGTTGCAGTGTTGGACCTATGCCCTCTTCAAGGAGCCACAAGGTCTCTGTTCTAATTTCCAAGTTTTTGATGTATCTTAAATTGATACTTGTGCAGGGTGAAAAATGGGGTTTATTGTCATTTTTCTGTATATGGTTAACCAATTTTGCTCACACCATTTGTTGTACAGGCTATTTTTTTTCCAGGGTATGTTTTTGGCCCCTTTGTAAAAAATCAATTGACTGTTAGTGTGCACATTTGTTTCTTTTTTTTTTTTTGATTTTTTTTTATTTCTAGGCTTTTTTTTTTGTAAGCCTTTCATTTGTATACTTTATTTTTTTAACAATTTTTTATTGAACATAAATAGTATACATTTACACTATATTTGGTGCCCTCTCTCCCCCGCCCCCATTTTCCCTTCCCCCCTCCCACCAATGGTTGTCCAGGTTAACCATGTCTTATTCATAATTTTACACATGTTCAGGTGTAGACCCTCATTAATCAAGATCGGCCTTCCTCCTCTCCTATCTTACCATCCAAACTTAGCTAGTATTTCCCCTTCAATATCTAGAGTCCCACTGGTATCCTTTGTGCTTCCTAGTTTGGGCATATTAGAGGAAACATATGTATCTTCTCCTTCTGTGCTTGGCTGATCTCACTTAACATAATGTTCTCCAGGGCTTTCCATCTGCTTGCAAATGATATAATTTTGTTCTTCTTTATGGCTGAATAGAATTCCATTGTGTGTATTTTCCACAGTTTTGCTATCCATTCATCTGTTGATGGTGATCTGGGTTGGTTCCATATTTTGGCTATTAAAAATTGTGCTGCTATGAACATAGGTATGCATATGTTGCTGTAGTTCTCTGAATTCAACCCCTTTGGAAAGATACCCAGGAGTGGTATAGCTGGATCATATGGTGGATCTATTCCCACCCTTCTTAGGAATCTCCACACAGATCTCCATAGTGGTTGAACTAGTTTGCATTCCCACCAACAGTGTAAAAGAGTTCCTCTTTCCCCACATCCTCGCCAGCATTTGTTGTTGTTTGATTTCTTTATGCTTGCTACTCTGACTGGGGTTAGATGGAATCTCAGTGTAGTTTTGATTTGCATCTCCCTGATGGCCAGTGATGAAGAACATCTTTTCATGTATCTATTAGCCCTTTGCATCTCTTCTTTTGTGAGGTGTCTATTTAGTTCATTTTCCCATTTCTTGATTGGGTTGTTTGTTTTGCTAGTGTAGAGTCTTTTGAGCTCTTTGTATACTCTGGATATTAGCCCCCTATCAGAATGGTGGCTGGTAAAGATCCTTTCCCATTCTGTAGGCTTCCTCTTTAGGTTATTGATAGTTTCCTTTGATGAGAAGAAACTTTTTAGTTTGATGTAATCCCACTTGTTTATTCTTGGTTTAATTTCCTGAGCTTTGGAGGTTTTGTTGAGAAAGTTACTGCCTGTGCCAATATGTTGTAGTGTTGAACCTATGCTCTCCTCTACTAGCTTCACAGTCTCAGGTCTAATTTCTAAGTCTTTGATCCATCTTGAGTTGATTCCTGTGTTTGGTGAGATATAGGGGTTTAGATTCATCTTTTTACAAATGGTTAGCCAGTCCTCCCAGCACCACTTGTTGAAAAGGCTGTCTTTTCTCCAGCGTATGTGTTTGGCCCCTTTGTCAAAGATTAATTGACTAAAGATGTGTGGGTTTGTTTCTGTATCTTCTATTCTAATCCACTGGTCAGTATATCTGTTTTTGTGCCAGTACCATGCTGTTTTTACTACTATTGCTCTATAGTATAGTTTGAAGTCTGGGATTGTAATGCCTCCTGTGTGTTTCTTGTTATTGAGAATTGCTTTGGCTATTCTAGGTCTTTTCTTTCTCCATATGAAGTTCATGATTGATTTTTCTAGGTCTCTGAAGAATGTCACTGGTATTTTAATGGGAATTGCATTGAACCTATAGATCAGTTTTGGCAGATTGGCCATTTTGATATTTTTTCTGCCTATCCATGAGCATGGGAGATCTTTCCATCTTCCAAGGTCTTCTTCAATTTCTTTCTTTAATGTTTTATAGTTTTTGTTGTAGAGGTCTTTTACATCTTGGATTAGGTTTATTCCTAGGTATTTTATTGGTTTTGAGGTTATAGTGAATGGAATTGTTGTTTTTGTTTCTTTCATTGTGGATTCGTTGTTGGCATAAAGAAAAGCCATGGATTTCTTTAGGTTGATTTTGTAACCTGCTACTTTGCTGAATTTGTCAATCAGCTCCAGAAGTCTTTTGGTTGAGTTCTTTGGGTCTTCCAGATAAAGGATCATGTCATCTGCGAATAAGGATAATTTTAATTCCTCTCTTCCTATGTGAATTCCTTTGATTTCCTTCTCTTGTCTGATTGCTGCAGCAAGAGTCTCAAGGACTATATAGAAAAGGAGTGGTGATAGTGGGCATCCTTGTCTTGTTCCTGACTGTAGCGGAAATTCTTGCGGTTTTTCCCCATTCAATACAATGTTGGCTTTGGGTTTGCAGTATATTGCCTTGATGATGTTGAAGTACTTTCCTTCTATCCCAATTTTTTTTCAGTGTTTTTAACATAAATGGGTGTTGGATTTTGTCGAATGCTTTTTCAGCATCTATTGCTATGATGATGTGGTTTTTGTTCTTGGTTATATTTATGTGGTGAATAACATGTATTGATTTGCATATGTTGAACCAGCCTTGTTTTTCTGGGATGAACCCGACTTGGTCATGATGTATTATTCTCTTGATATAGTTTTGAATGCGTATAGCTAGTATTTTGTTTAGAATTTTTGCATCTATGTTCATTAAGGATATTGGTCTGTAGTTTTCCTTTCTTGAGGTATCTTTATTTGGTTTGGGGATTAATGTGATACTGGCCTCATAGAAGGAGTTTGGAAGAGTTCCATCTCTTTCAATTTCCTAGAACATGTTATGAAGTATTGGTATTAGTTGTTCACTGAAGGTTTTGTAGAATTCAGCTGGGAACCCATCTGGGCCTGGGCTTTTCTTTGGTGGAAGAATTTTTATTGCCATTTCTATTTCTTTGGTTGTTATTGGTTGGTTTAGGCTTGCTATGTCCTCTTGGTTGAGTGTAGGAAGGTTAACTGTGCTTAGAAATCTATCAATTTCTTCCAGGTTTTCAAGTCTATTGGAGTATAAATTTTTAAAGTAGTTTCTGATAATATTTTGAATTTCTTCACTATCTGTGGTGATATCTCCTTTTTCATTTCTAATTTTGATAATTTGAGTTGATTCTCTTTTTCTTTTGGTTAGGTTGGCCAGGGGTTTATCAATTCTATTAATCTTTTCAAAGAACCAACTTTTTGTTTTATTGATTCTTTGAATTGTTTTTTTTTTTCTCTATTTCATTTATTTCTGCTCTAATTTTGATGATTTCTTGTCTTCTGCTGGCTTTGGAAATAGACTGTTGCAGAATTTCTAGATCCTTGAGTTGTGTCATTAGGTTCTTTACTTGGTGGTTCTCCGTCCTTTTTATGTGGGCACTCAATGCAATAAACTTTCCTCTTAGTACTGCCTTCATGGTGTCCCATAGGTTTTGGTAGGTTGTGTCTCTGTTTTCGTTTGTTTCCATAAATTTCTTTATTTCTTCCCTGATTTCTGCTCTTACCCATTCATCATTCAATAGTGTATCATTCATTCTCCATGAATTTGAATACTTTCTTTTGAGTTTCCTGTTGTTGATTTCTACTTTTATTCCGTTGTGGTCTAAAAAGATGCATGAAATTATATTACATTTTTTGAATTTGCTGGTATTTTCTTTGTGTCCCAGGATGTGATCTATTTTGGAGAAGGTTCCATGGGCTGCTGAGAAGAAAGTGTATTCTGTAGTTCCTGGATGAAATACTCTGAAAAAGTCTATTAGGTCCATTTGGTTTATGGTTTCCTTTAGTTCTAAAGCGTCTTTACTCATCTTTTGCCTTGAAGATCGATCCAGTGGTGTGAGAGGCGTATTAAAGTCTCCCAGAATTATTGTATTTGGGTCTACTTGGGATCTTATGTCCAGAAGGGTTTGTTTTACAAATGTGGTTGCACACACATTTGGGGCATAAATATTTACTATCATTATATCTTCTTGGTATATTGTTCCTTTTAGTAAAAGGAGGTGCCCTGATTTGTCTCTTTTGATGTGTTTTAGTTTAAAGTCTGTTTTGTTGGATATTAGGGTTGCTACCCCTGCTCTTTTTTGGTCACTGGTGGCATGGTATATCTTTTTCCATCCTTTCACGTTCAGCCTGTGAATGTCTTTGGCTGTGAGGTGAGTTTCTTGCAGACAGCATATATTTGGATTATGTTTCCTAATCCACATTGCCAGTCTATGTCTTTTGATTGGTGAGTTAAATCCTTTGACATTAAGAGATATTATTGAAATATGATTTTTGTTTTCTGTCATTTTGTGTTCTGTCTACTCTTGGGTGGTGTGATCTTTCTTCTCTACTTAAATGGCCCACTTATTAACTTCCTCTCTTCTCTGATTCTGAAGTCTGCTTCTTTTTTCTTCCTTATGGTTTATTTCTTTAAGAATTTTCTGTAGTGTTGGCTTTGAATTCATGAATTTTTTGAGATTCTGTTTATCCTGAAAGACTTTGGTTTCCCCATTGATCTTGAATAGTAGTTTTGCTGGATAGATGAGCCTTGGTTGGAAGTTATTTTCTTCCAGGGTCTGAATCACGTCGTACCAGTCTCTCCTAGCATTCCTAACCTGGGTTGTATAGTCTGGGGTGATTCTTATTGTTTTGCCTCTATATGTCACCTCTCCTTTTGTTCTAACTGCTTTTAAGATTCCTTCCTTAGCCTCTATATTGGTCATTTTGGTTATTATGTGACGTGGAATGATCTTTCTTTGGTCTTGTCTCAGTGGAGTTCTGTATGCCTCCTGGACTTGAAGATTCAAGTCTCTTTCCATATTTGGAAAATTCTCTGAGATTATTTCCTTGAAGATATTACAGATGCCCTTGGTCTGTACCTCTATGCCTTCCTCAATGCCTATTATCCGTAAATTAGGGCGCTTCATATTATCCCATAATTGCTGGATGTTTAGGTTTTGTTGCTGTAAAGATTTCTGTATATCGCTGACTGTGTTTTCGGTTTGGGATGTACTGTCTTCTAATATTGATATTCTGTTTTCCATTTAATCTAATCTTCCAGAATTTCTTTCTATTGCTGTCTTCATTTCACTTATTGCCTCTCTCATTTCATTCCAGACCTCTTTCTGATTCTTTCTTAGTGTTTCTAATTCACCTTTAACCTCCTCTATACTTGTTTTAAATCCTTTCATTATATTGAACATCAAGATTCTGAACTCCCCTTCTTGCATTTCTAGTAGGTCAGTATTCATGATTTCTGCTGTCTCTTCATAATTCCTGGTTCTCATATTTATAGCGTTCTCTGTCCTGTTTTTCTGATTTCTATCCATCGTTCGTGAGTATTATGCTTAGTCAAATTTTAATATTAGGAGTTTAGGGGTATTGGCTAGTCAGCAGAGCCTTTCCAGTGTTGAGGGTGGGTGATGTGTGAGGAGCTGGGGTGATTGGTAAAGGAGTCGGATTAGGTAGAGGATATGTTTAGGTTGAGAAAGACTTTAAGTATGATAAGGTAATATCTTGCTAGGAATGAGAGAGTGTTAACTACTAGGACTCTTGTCGTTAGTAGAGTAATTATGGATATAAGAAACACTTTGAGTATTAAACCAGGAGGTATATTATGGGGAAAATTTTGGGGGGAGAAAAGTATGTAGGTTAGTGTGGGAAGGTTTGTAAATAGGGGTGATGGAAGGAGCAGACAGACATAAAAAAAATAAATCCACACAAGATACCAAGACTATTATGTAATCCAAGAAAAAGGAAGGAAAACCAATCAAAGGAGGAGAATGAAAAAAAGGAAGGAAAGAGGAAGAAAGAGGAAAAAATAACAAGAATAAAATAAAAGGAGCTAGTAGCTGTGTGAAATACAAAAAATAAGGCAAAGTATCATATATATATATATATATATATATACATATCAACAAGTTAAAGTAAAAGAGTGTGGAATATATAACAGCAATAACCATACCACAACAAAAGCACTGTAAAAGCAAAATAAAACAAAACATCCACATTAAAAGTAAAACAAACAGTCCTCCTTATTTACGCATATGGGGTCAGGTCCATATAATATGTGCATATCTGATTGCTTTGGTAGCTTTCAGAATACCATCCAATGTCTCTTAGTTTTCTTCGTACTCTATTTTTATCATCTTAGGTCACTCTGGGTGTTTGGACACCTTTCTCTCCTTTAGCTGCTTTAGGTTTATGTGTCCGGATGTCTGGTTTCACTGTTATTTGATTCTGTACAATTCACAGGTTCTGCAAAATTCTAACCTGTGGTCAGCACCTCTACACTCACCACCCTAGCCTCCAGACTGTGCTTCCCTACAGCAAGGGTGGTGAATGACCAAAGTATAATTGGAACCTCCCCCTGAGGTCCTGTGCAGATATTGTGGCCCGATGGATTTTCCTGTGTCTCTGGAAATTCCAGCTGGGCTAGCCGGTGTGGTCCCAAGATGTACCCTGGGCAAATGGATGCTGGTTCCTGGATGCCCACACTTACTGCCAGAGCTCTGCCTATTCCGAGAGTGCAGGCTGGGTGCGCTGGTATTACTGGACCCAAGTGTGAGTGGATGCAGCTGTCTATTGCTGCTGGTATGCTCTTCTAAGGTGTATTGAGCTGTGTTCTCACTTAGAACTAAGCATCTGGCTACCAGGGGGGTGGGAACACCCAGCAGTGGGCCAGGGGTGCAGGATAGGTGCTCAAGGATCCAGTGCGCGGTGTCCAGCAATGTTCTCTGCCTCCAGCGGGACGTAGAAGCTGGGGGTGCCCCAAGGAGATTTCTGGGTCACACAGGGCTTTCACAGCCTGGAAGGCAGGCTCTGGCAAGGTGGCGGGGACTAGACACACATGCAGGCTCCAATTTAGGGGTGGCAGTGGCACAGGCGCTGACTACTAGCAGGGGACCGGGGCTCAGACAAGGTGCGTGAGGAGAGTGCTTGGTTCTGAGGCTTGGGCCCGTGCTGGGGGGTTGGGGCTGCGCACACGCTAGGACTCCCACTTCCCTGGGCACCCTCAGGTACCTGACTTCCTTGGTTCAGGATTCCGTGGGAGTCTCTATGCTGTTGTGGTCCAGACGCTGGTGAGCACACAGAATTCTGATGTGGGTGCTGCTCGCTGCTTAATATGAGGCCCTAAGTCCGTTTTCAGTCCCGGATTATCTTGCCATGGTAATATCGGGCAGGCAGCTCCGCGGGCCGCAGCGGAAGCAGCCCACTGATCGGCGTTCTGATTGGCGTTCCGATTGTATCTGCAGCAGGTCCAGTGTCCGATCTTTGTTCTTCTTCTTCAAGTTCAGGGTTCCGCCGAGGTACCTGGATGTGTTTTGGTTCCGTTTCTTTGAATTCAAGAACTTCTGCTTCAATAATTTCAGCAAACTCACACATTTGTTTCTGAGTCTTCAATTCTGCTCTCTTGGTCTACGTATCTATTTTTGTGCCAGTACCATGCTGTTTTTATTACTATGGCTTTGTAATATAATTTAAAGTCAGGTATTATGATTCTTCTTGCACGGTTTTTGTTGCTGAGAACTACTTTGGCTATTCTTGTTTTTTTGTTTTTCCAAATGAATTTAAGAGCTGATTTTTTTATGTCTGAAAGGAATGACCTTGATAATTTAATGGGTGTTAAATCTTTAGATCAATTTTGGAAGTACGGCCATTTTGATGATATTTATTCTGCCTATCCATGAATATGAAAGATCTTTCCATCTTCTAAGGTCTTCCTCAATTTCTTTTTAAAATGTTTTATAATTTCCTTTGTAGAGGTCTTTTACCTCCTTGCTTAAGTTTATTCCTAAGCATTTTATTTTTTGTGGGATATCCTGAGTGGAAGTGTTTTCTGGATGTTTTTCCCAGTGATTTATGGTTGATATACAGAAAAGCTTTTGATTTTTTAAGATTTATTTGTATCCAGACACTTTGTTGATTTTGTTGATTAGTTCTCTAAATTTTTGTTTGAGTTTGTTGGGTCTTCTAATTATAGTATAATGTCATCTGCAAATAGTGAAGGTTTGAGTTCTTCTTTTCCCATTTGTACTTCTTTTTTTCCTTTTCTTGTCTTATTGCTCTGGCTAGAGTCTCAAGTAGTATATTGAAAATAAGTGGTGATAATGGACATCCTTGTCTGTTCCTGTTTTTAGGGAAAATTCTTGAAGTTTTTCACCATTTATTATTATGTTGGCTGTAGGCCTATTGTAGATTGCCTTTATGATGTTGAAGTATGTTCCTTCTATTCTGATTATCTGCAGTACTTTTAGCATAAATGAATGTTGGATTTTGCCAAATGCTTTTTAAGTATCTTTTGAAGTGACCATATGATTTTTGTGTTTGGTTCTGTTTATTTTATAAATTATATGCACCAATTTTCATATGTTGACCGGCCTTGTACCCCTGGGATAAACCCTATTTGGTCATGGTATACAATTTTCTTTATATAGTTTTTAATATGTGTTGCTAGTATTTTGTTTAGCAGTTTTTCATCCAAGTTCATCAAAGGTATAGGCCTGTAGTTTTTCTTCCTTGAGCTGTCTTTACTTGGTTTTGGTATTAAAGCGATGTTGGCTTCATAGAATGTACTTGAGAGAGTCAAATTTCTTTCTATTTCACAAAATAGATGTAGGAGTTTTGGGATTAGCTCTTCTATTCTTGATTGTCATTCTAACTCAAGATGGGATTTCAATGTAGTGTTTATCCACATTTCAATGATGGCTAAAGACGTTGAATGTTTTTTCATCTAATTGTTGGCCATTTGTATATCTTCTTTTGAGATGTGTATATTCTGTTTATTTGCCCATTTATTGAATGTGTTTTTATTGTTGCTGTTGATGTTGAGGATTTTATGTTTTCACTTCTACCTCTTTCTTCATGTTAATCAACTGATTTCCTTATTCTGGTGATTATTTTCCCCTATCTAGTTCTATAACACAATTTTTGGGGTGTTAAATATCTTTCTGTCCTTTCTTTAGTTTTCTTTATGGGCTGTCCTTTTTTTCTTAGTGTTTTTAATAGAACACTGTATGCTTTCATTGTACACACTCTTCTTGAATAATCTTTCCTACTCTTAGAACTGCAATTACTGTGTTGCAGTGATCAAAATATATGTAGTAGAACCAGGCATGGTAGTACATGCCTGTAATCCTAGTACTTGTGAGACTGAGACAGAAAGATTGCAGTTTTGAGGCAAGTCTCAGCAATTTTTTGAGATGATCCTCAACAACTTAAGACCCTGTTTCAAAATTTAAAAAATAAAAAGACCTGGGGGTACAGCACAGGGGAAGAATGCTCTTAAATGTAATCCCAAGTACCAAGAAAAAAAATTCTACTTTGCTTGCTTAGTATTTGCAATAGCAAGTGTCTTGCCACCTTAATCTGTAAAATAATAAAAAAACTCCCTAAAATGTTATGATTAAGTGAGATGATACACATCAAGTATAAAGCACATTACCTGGCATGGAGTAGGATTTTAATAAATTCTGGCAATTACAGTTATTGCCAGCTTTCTTCTTTCCTCTTTAAGCATAGTATCTTCTGATAATCACTACTGTTCTGTGGCACTTCTGTTCCCACTACTCTTGCTGTAGGAGTTTCTAATCTCTTCTACAGCTTTGAAATTTAAAGCCTACTATTACTATCCCCACTTTTCTTTATATTCGTGCAGCTTCAAAGTCATTAAGAAATCTTTTCCATAAAAACATACAAATTTATTTCCTGGCATACATATGAATCAAATTTACAAATAAAGAGTGCTTATTTTAAAACATGCATTTTCTTTTGAAATTTCTGGTCTAAGCTATTTAGGCATTATTTGTAAAGTCGAAATATAGCACTTTCTATTTGTGTTCTTTGATTTTATGGTTTATAAAATGAATATTACATATTTCTTGACTATGCGATTTTCCAGACAAATGTGCCTTCCATCATATTGTAATTAGGACCACAACATTTCCTAGAACGTTACTTACATCTTAATGAAAGAATAATCATGCTATAGAGCTTTCTATTTTGGATGTTACATTTATTTTTCAGTAATTCTTTCATGTTATAGAAGCAATTTTCATTCTTTTCCATTTTAATGCGTCATGTAGCAAATGGAAAATAAAGATAATCCTAAATGAGAGTGAGTGTTGTCTGTTGATAAGAATTCAATGAATCTATATGGGGACCCTTTTCTTTCCTCCTTTTACAGATTTTAAATTTCTTTATTTTCTTTCATTGAGAATTCCCTGGATAATTTTAAACATTGCTTTTCTGTCCTTATCTTCTTAAAGATGATCTATGTGTAGAAGATTATAGTGTACAGACTCGAGTATCAAGAAGCCATTTGGCTTAGAAAAAAGTAGTCTGTAACAAGTAAATATAACAATAATCATAATCATCTTTTTATAATAATTTGATTTTTCAAAATAATTCCACTACACTCAAAATACTTATAGTATATAGATTTATACAATATATATAGGATACAGAAGCTGTGATCCCAATGTAGTCCAACTTATTGAATTATAAGGAGGAGTAATTTGACAAATATTTCAATCTGAATTTTCTTCTTCTTTTTTTTTTTTTTTGTAGTACTGGGGATGGAACTCAGGGGCATTCTACCTCAGAGCTATATCCCAAGCTCTATTTTTTATCTTTATTTTGAAACAAGGTCTCCCTAAGTTGCAGAGATTCTCACTAAGTAGCTGAGGCTGGCTGCGAACCTGCAATCCTTCTGCTTCAGCCTCTCAACTACTGGGATTACAAGTGTGCACCACCACGCCTGGCTGGATTTTCTTTTGACCATGTTTTGGCAAGGCCTGTTATTTTAGTTGATATAGATCAAGATGATTAAGATTGGCCCCAAATAAAACAGACTCTTCATGGGAAGTGAAGCCTGACAATAGTGCTGCCACCCAGACCCAGTGAGGTGAGCATCTCCTTGGCTTTTGTCATGGAAGCTGCTGCTGCTCACCAGTGTCCTCACCCTTCTCTGTGGGAGGATCGTAGCTGCCCACCAGGTGAACTCACATGTGCCCATGTGATGTGCTGTGTTAAACAATATGTCAGCAGAGGTGAAGGGTGTTATTTCCTGGCAGAATCTTTGAGTCAGGTGTTTAGCCTCTTCTAAAATGAGAGACATATTGTGTTCTAAAAGAAGATGGCATGGCAAAGTTGCAGCCAAAGAACATGACATATGAAGAGTGAGAAATAAACCTGTGTGTTATAAATCACTGACATTTTGGAAATATTTTTATAGAAACACAACCTAGATCACATTGACTATAAAAAAAGTTCTTAAAGATTATGAGAGACTTGAGTATTCTGTCCTCAGTGCTGCTGCTTCCTTCTCAATATTACGCCAGAAATGTGGTCATCAGACACCCTTGTTGATTCCCCCGTGCTAAAAGAGAACTGACAATTCAAAAACTTTACTAAAATGAGGTGTCAGAAAAATTGAAACAAACCCAGTGTTGGTATATTTCCCCATCCTTTTACTGATTCTTCAATTCCATATGGAACCCTACAATCAAAATAACTTGATGGAAGTCTTGTCTTTCTTTCCTGCACCTGGCTGGAAATTGAGTAGCTCTTTGCATCTGAGGCAAACACTATAGAGATGAACAGATCAGTTCCCCCATCAAGAAAGGACTCATTGCCCATCTGTGCTGACCATCTGTGAATTCCTTCAGGTCCCCTTCTGCCTGAGCAGAGGTCATACTTTCCTCAGCGTAGCCTCAGTCAATGACTAAGAAAGGATGTAGTGTGAGCACCTTTTCTTTTTAAAGGGGGACATCTATAATGGATAATCTTTACTCTGATGCACTCCACTGGGTTACAGATATTTTTTTCAGGTCTGCATTAACTCTGACAGTTTCTGCTACCTAATCCTACAACCTCTAGTTTCTTCATAGATATTACTTTCTAAAATATTGTGTATTTCTAGTTTTAGCTTGCCATCTGCTTCCCAGATAAAGGAATTTGCACATCTACCTACTTTTGGAGAGTCCCTTCTTGGAGATGAGGTCAGGACCAAAAGTTAAGAGTGTCTCATCTTTTTATGGCTTTGTCAGTACATGTCTTCTCTGTGTGTTTATTCATTGGACAGCTTTACCATCAGCAGGATAATCGTGCCTTACCACAGAACGGTACCACAGTGCAGCTTTATAGCAATATGATCAAGCATGTATCCTTGTTTTTGTTAAAAATTTGAAAGAAAATGTTCTCCTTTATAATTTCTCAATTTTAAAGTGAGGATAATAGAAATAATTAAAGTTTTCAAAAGATCTAAAAACTAAAGTTTACTCAATTTATGCCAGATTCTCCAGGCACTAATTTATTTCAGCAGGTGAGTCCACTGAAATAAAAAGAGGTTACATAACACATAGCTCATAGTAGGCTAAGAGAGCACTGGAGTCTAGACAGTGACATCACAGCCCACTGATTTAACCACTCCGCTCCACTCCCTCTTTTAAGAATACCTATAAAAACCATAGAAACGTGTCTGCCATAGGCTTACCTCAGTATTTGTTGGAGTAGGCACATAATAAAGGTTAACAACTATGATTAGTTATGACTTATTATTTTCAAAGTTGAGGAATGAAAGAAAATCTGAATAATTTGTACAAAGAAATAAAGGATTGTTTTAAGTTAAGTTAATGAATTGGACTTTAGCTCAGACCATTAAGGGGCTATTTAACAGTGTTAAGAAAGAACTGACATTCAGGCTTTTTTCTGTATTTTTTATTGGTGCATTATAACTATATATAATAATGGAATTCATTGTGATTTATTCATATATATACAATGCATAATTTGGTTTAGTTGATTCCCCTGTAACTTCCTCCCTTTTATTTTACTCATGGTCTCTTCTTTTTATTTTAATGAGGTTTCTTTTCTTTCCTTTTTACCTCTCCTACTTCCATGTATGATAGAAACACAAAGAGCCTTGACTCTGAGTCTGGCTAATCTCACTTAGCATGATATGTGCTAGATTTGTCAATTATTCTATAAAGGCCATAGTTTTGTTCTTTAAAGCTGAATAAAACTCAATTGTGTGTAGGTGCCACAGGTTCTTTATCCATTCATTTGTTGACAGACACCTGCATTGATTCCATAACTTGGCTATTGTGAATTACACCACTAAAAATATGGTTGTTCCATTCCTTGCTTTTTTGGGAATTTTCATACTAATCTCCATAGTGGTTGTAATAATTTATATTACCAACACAGTGTAGAAGAGTTCCTATTTCTTTACATCTTTACCAGAATTTATTGTATGTGTCCATGATGACTGCATGGACTGGAGTGAGATGAAATCTCATTGTAGTTTTGATTTGTGTTTTCCTGATCTCTAAAGATTTGAAAAATTTTTATATATTTATTGTCAATTTGTATTTTTACTTTTGAGAAATATTTAGTTCTATTGTCCATTTATTAATCAGGATCAGGTTAGTTGAGTTTTTGTTTAAGTTTTTGAGATATTTATGCACATTCTGGATATTAATATTCTGCCAGAAGAGTAGCTAGCAGATATTTTCACCCATTATGTAGGCTCTCTCATCATGAACTTAATGACATTCAGATTTAATGATTAAAGGTGATTTTGTAGTATGGAAAATGTAATGAACTGGTCCATGAGCTAAGAAAATTGTGGCATTTACCCAGAATAGAGGTGATTATTGCCCAAACTACGGTACTAGAAAGAGGAATTGAAGAAATAAAGATTTGAGAAAAAGTTTTTAAAATTCTATTTATAAACTTCTACTTTCTACTTCTATAGACCAGGTCATATTTCATTGGTCTATATACTTAATCCATCTGGGTTTCAGTTTAATCATTTATAAGTGTGAAAGTTTCTTTCTTCCTTTTTTCAGTTGTATGGTATCTATTAAAAGGGAAATAAGGAGAGAATAGAGGAAAAAATAATATCTAGGCATGAGTATAATAAAAGAGATTTGGAATAGCTTTGTTTGGGAAACTGTGCATTTATGGCATTACTAAGAAAGTCGGCAGAAATACAAATACAGTGTACAACCAGCTTTATGTTCCCATAGTTTAGCCATTTCTAAACTTTCTTAACAAAATAACCACATTCTTGTATTTTGAAAGAGGGTTTAAAACATCTTGGAACTGTCAGTTAAATGTGAAGAGAAAGGTCAATCATAGTAGAGGTGTTTGATAAGTTTGTCAAAAGCATTAAGTATGCTCCCCAAAGAGCAGATATTTTAAAAAAGAATATTCTGGGATTTATGCAAATCCCATATGGGATTTATGCAAATTGCACATACTTTGGTACTCAGAAAAAGATATTTCCCATAAAGAGTAGTGGTTGGTTCTCTCTCTTAAAAGCAATACAGATAATCATAGGGAAAGTAGGGAAACAAGATGCACTTTATTCTCTTGTGCTTTGGGAAATTGTGTTTTGTCTGCTACAGACCTGGCAAAGTGAAGCGTATCATCTTGGAAATTGTTGCTGAGTGTGATTATTGGGCACTACCACTGCAGACATTTTGAAGTCACTTGTGGCGCTGCAGTGCCAGGGTCACTACCTGCTAGCACGGAGGAGGCTATTTGTTAAACTCTGCTGAATAGCTGACATCAATTTCAGGATGGAGGGAAAAAAGTACCGGATTCCATTTTAACTTGGCAAAACTTCAAAAAGTAATGGTTGAGTGAATACAACTTCTCCCAACTTGTTTGCATTTCTAGAACTCCATGTTGTTTTTGAGTATTGAATGCAATGAGAAGGCTAAGCAATAATTGAGTTTAAACTATTATATATTATCATTATGTTTTTTCTAAGAAGAATTCATATATATATATATATATATATATATATTAATATCAGTAAATATAAATATGACAGTGAAGATTAATGCAATAGAATATATTCTAGTTTGGAGCACCAATATCTCTTGTCTGAAATACTCAAAATACTCCAGAGTTTCTTTACCTCCTATTTTGGCTTTCTGCAGTCTACATATGCATAGGAACTCATGTGATTTTTCTGAAATGAAAGTCTGATTATAGCACTACTGATTTAAATATCTCATTGTCTCACCTCTTTAAGTTCTTTATTGTGCCAGATGTGTTGGCACAAACCTGTATGCCAGTACTTGGGAAGTTGAGACAGGAGGATCACAGGTTCAAGAACCTCAGCAATTTAGCAAGACCCTGTTGCTCAAAATAACAAAAAATTGTTTTTGTTTTTCTCACATTTTCATGGGTCTGTGATCCTGAAAGAGCTTGTCTGAGTCATCCTGGCATGGAGTCCCTTGGTGGTTATATTGACTTATTGTTATATTGATTTATTGGTAACTTGGGCTGGGCTAGAAGATTTATTCTGAATAGGAAGAGGTTCCTGATAATAAGTAGATTTCTCTCCACATGGTGGTTGAGTGCCCTCACAACACAATGACTAGCTTACCATGAGTGATTCACAAAAACAAGACAAAAATCTGTCACTGATCGTTAGGAACAAATCTCAGAACTTATGTCATCACTTTTGCCGCATTTTGTTTGTTACATGGGTAAGTACAGATTCATTGGGAGGAAGACTACACTGGGGTTTGAAAAACAGGGGACAAAGATCACTGGAAACCACTTTGAAAATTGGTTATCACAGTTGATTTTCATTTCCTTTGTAACAAAGTCCAAACTCCTAGACATTGCTTACAAAAGCCACTCATGAGATAACCATTTCCATATGACCGTTTCCTGTATCTTTTAGCTTCATCCTGCCACTCCAAGGGTCATGCTCAAGCCATAAAAACAAAACAAAACAAAACCTTTATTCAAATTTTTCAATGAACTGCATTATTTTCACCATCTTCTTGGATTCTGGGTTCCCATTCTTTTGACTCACTTGGTTTTTATGTGAAGCTATTATATATTTTCTTTGGTGAAGGTTTTCCCTGGACTTGCTAACTACAGATCGGTAATATGGTTCTGTGCCTTCATGGTATCTTTTCTTTAATATTTATTAAACTTTATCAGTGATTGCTTTTCTCCCATCCTGTATACCCTAATAGACTGATGTCTATGAAGGCAGGGAGGGACCTTGTACTTTTTATCTGCCTCATTACTTGCCCTATACCTGTAATTTAGAGATATTTATTGAGTAAATAAATTATTATTTAAATAATTTAAAAAGTATCTTGACTACTATTATTTATTATTATTATTATTATTATTATTATTATTATTATTATTATTTTGGTGGTATTGGGGTTCCTGGAAACTCTTCTACCTCCAGGCAACACTCCCAGACCTATTTTTTTATATATTTTTATTTGGAAACAGGGTCTCCTAAGCCAGCAAGGCTGGCTTCAAACCTGCACAGTCCTCCTGTCTCTGCCTCCCAAGTGCAGGGATTACAAGCATGCGCTACCACACCCGACACTATTATTTAATAAATGATATTTACACTAATTTTCTAAGGAAGTACAGACAATCTAAGAGCTAAAGTGACCTAAAAGTATTTATAGTGAATTTATTTCTCTTTATAAACCTTGAAAACAGAAAAGAAAAAAATCTGATATATTAATACTAGGGTTTGGTTCTCTATGGGATAAACTTAGTATTTTTTTATTCTAAAAATATACAGCCTACTTTTTTGAGTGATCAGTTGTAGACTAATGTAAATTATTTTCTAGTTTACAAATCAAGACAATGGCATGTGAGAATCAGTGAAAGTTAAGATTTTTCTAACAAATTATATTTTTCTTTCAAAGCTATGAAATTCCAATGCTGTGGTTAAAATATACTGAGCCAATGTTTTCATGTACTTAAATTTAGTATCACCTACACATTGTTTTCCCTAATCTAGCTTTAAAGATGGAAAAATATCATTTGAAAAAATAAAGTGTTATTAATTAAATATACAAATCAAAGTTTACTTGGAGACACTTAGCAAATTCCAAACGCCTCCATTAAATCTGTCACTTTTCTCTTCATTACAGACACCACCAAGAGTAACCAAATCACAATTCACAATAAGAGACAATATTCTGCATAGAATTTATAGAACTGGAGCTCTTAATAAGTGTAATTCAGTGGTAAAATTCCAATCACTTATTTTAATATTTCATAAGTATTAGGATATTTATTTCTCTTGAAATGTTAAATGACTGTTGATTGGAGGGACATGAAATGGTTACAGCCTGTGTCCCATCTTATTGTCTTAGGGGATATTGGAGTCTCTGAGTTAACTCTTCTTGTATGTCACTGTGCTTTCTACATGTATCAGGAGAATAAAGAGAAGCTTCGTATTCATTATCTGCTCCGAGCTCTATCCTTATTGGACTAACATTCTGACATTATTTCAACTGGAGCTCAATTTATTCTCTGATCATCACATAGCTGACTGTATGAGGCAGACACTTTAGTAACAAGTCTGAAACTGTAATGATGACTTTGAATTCTGTCAATGCACCATTTACATAGCAAGAGTTAAGACATTATTTGGTAACTAGTATATAATAATCCATGGCCCCTTTTAATAATGATATTATTTACACATTAGGCAAGCATGTTTTTTAAACTGCCCTTTATTTTTTTATTTGATCTATGATTGGAACAGGTACGATGGAAAAGGAGGGTATGAGGTTGCTATCTGTCTATGATGCTTATTTGAGATCGCTCTCTAGGAAGAGCACACCATTTGCTTTAAGACTTTAAGGTGTTTGGACATATTATACATTTGTAAGTATCTTGTGGTATAAAAATTTATGAAACGTTTATCTAATATTTTGGGCTATGACTTAACTCTTCAAAATTTTAGAATTTCTTTTATGCACCTACGATTAAAAGAATTTCAGTTGATTACACAGAGATTCCTTTTATTCTTGGCAACTTGACACATAATACAAATAAATTAAGATGCTAGGAAGAAAGAATACACACTATCAAGAGATCATGTTATGGACCTAACTTTGTGGTTTTTTCAAATAGAAGGTGAAATTTTATTAACCAATACAGAAAATTTATTAAAACAATTTTCAAGGTTTTTTTTTTTTACTACACAAGTGAGGATAACCATTGCTTAAAGGCAAACTGTTAAATAATATTGTGTGCAAGTTTTGATATTGAATTGACAAGTATATCAGTCACTGAGCAAAAATTTAGAATAGATGACATAAATCTTAAAGAAAATTATAGATCTTCAATTCATAAGAAATTATTATACTTTAAAAGTTCATTGATTATATCTAAGCCTAAGATATTTTATGTCTCTAGAAACAAAATGTAATCGCCTATATATGCATTACATAGTAATACAAAACGTGTCACAAGTTTACATTTTAATATTCATTTTTAAAAATGTTCTTTGGGAGCTGGGTGTGGTAGTGTATGGCTGTAATCCCAATACTTGGGAAACTGAGAGAGGATCATCATAGGTTCAAGGCCAGCCTCAGCAAATTAGTGAGGATCTCATCAACTTAGTAAGACTGTTTTTAAGCAAGAAATAAAAATGGGTTGGGGATGTAGCTCTGAGGTAGCATGCCCTTGGGTTCAGTTTCCAGTAAAACACACACACACACACACACACACACACACACACACACACACACCTTGAAATGTGAGTTGCACTGTGAATATGTTGTGCTGGTGTGTTAGTGTGAGGACAAGCAACAGACAAGTTTCTGTTACAGCAATGCTTAAATAAATATGGCACAATTCTCTCAACAAACTTGACTGAAATTGCTTTTCTCTTTACATCCAAGATAAACTAGTTTGCCTTGGAAAGCACTCCTACATTCTTGGTAAAAATCAGTGGCCAGTTTGTAAAAAACTCAAGAAACCGACACTATCAATGTTGAGTGTAATTAAAGGCTGAAAGTGGTGTTAAAGTGACTCAGTGTGTTGACAATGTGGGTAGTTTTCTCTCTCTTTACAGATGTGAGTTAGGAGCAGCCATTTAATAAGCTTTAAGTCATTAACTAGTGAACATATTGGTTGCTCATCACATGCTAGGCAAACAGAAGGTAAATAAACCAGTTTTGTGTTGTTGTTTTTTTTTAACAAAACTCCTTCTGGCATTTTTTATAAAAATTAATCATGTGAGGATTAAAAGGAAAACAACTCTATAAATGGCTTCCAGGAAAGTATTTTTGCATCTGTAATATACTAGCTGTTGCTGATATTCCTTATGAAAGACTATCCAAAGCCTCAGTTGCATTCTCAAACAGCAGTTTTAGTTGGTATTTGCTTGCTGGTGCAGAATCATAAACACCTAATATTCCTAAATTTGCATGGTCCCATCTTCTTCTAAGTTATTGTCTTACTACTCAACTTTCAATTATGTGCTTTTTTCTAAAGTATCAGAAAGTGAATTTTGTTAATTTTTTCAAAGTGAATATTGTGTAGGAAATGCATGTTCATTTTCTGAAAAGGAAAAATATTAATATTCAAAGATCACTTAGAGTATGATTATTTTTAATTATTAAATTCATGCATGCTTTTATAGAGAAATGTTAAAAGTAAACTAAAAGCGAAATATTCATTTCCAATTATCTTAACAAAATACTATTAGCTTTTTATTATAATTTATTCTAATCACTTTTCTACACATATTTTTACATATTTCTAATCATCATTATTTGTTGTTACAATCTTCTATTTTTTAATCCCTATAGACAAATGATATCATCTGTACCATCTAACACCATGCCTATTACAGAATAAATATTTAATGTAATTAATTGAATCATTTAATTATATCTAGATGCCAGAAGGATGCACATTTTAACACTCAAATAATGTTTATATCCAAGAGTCTGTACTGTTTTGTTTATAGGGGTATCACTCTCATTACTTATATAAATGGCATTCTCAGAAATGCAACTTTATTTACATTGAACAGAATGTAAATAGTCTAAGAGAATAGAGTGGCCTAGATGTGCAATCCTGAGGTCATGTCTATACATTTATGAATGTGTACATAAAATATACATATATACCTGCACACATGTATACATACATATAATAACCAGAGGTATGCCAGTACATTTCTAAAACTGTGGCTAATAATCTTAAACTAAATACATCTCAACCCATCACTTATTTAATAAATATTTATGTTGATAGAACAAACCAAAAAGTTAGGGAAACCCATATGTCAACAAAATTGACATAATCTGTATCCTCTTGAAAATATTGTGATAGCATAAGGAGAGTATTAAAAGGAAACCTCTGTGATATCAGTTCTAAGATGCTTAATAGCTGTGACTGAAGACAGTAGCCAGAAAATATCCTTGTATTCCAAAATGAGATGCTGAGCCATCTATGCCAGACTTGAAAAAGGTGACAAATGATATGGGTTTGCCAGTATCACCTGCCTTCACACCTAATAAGGCAGGACTGAGAATTCATTCACATTTGATATTTGTGAAAGAAAATTTCTTTGAGAGAAATCATAGACCTGTGACTTTGTCCTCCTGTACAAAAAAAAGGAAGGCAAAAAATTCTTTTCATACCAAGTAAAGATATCTCTAAGACAACCATTTTGAGACTTTGATTAATTTCTTTGGTATTGGAGGAATATTTAAGCTGAAACAGGATTTACGTAAAAATATGCATATAAAATAAAAGTTCTTTTAGGCAAAGAATAGAGAGATTCCCTGACTACCCAACATCATGGTGAATAGGTAGTATCCTAGGCAGGAAGGGCTCTTCTTGCAATGTCAAAGTCTGAATAGTATGTCCTGTAGATCTAATATGGGTATCACACAAGAGAAAGAACTGTGAGACATCTTGAAAATGGTTTATTCAAGATGTCCTTTGAAAAGGAAATAGCACCGCAGGGAAAAAAAAAAAAAAAAAAAAAAAGGTTGGGATCAAAGTACCTGAGGGGCATAGTAAGTGTCTATCAGGAAGCCTCTCATTCTTGCAAATAACAAAGGGAGGTCAGACTAGAAAGGTTCTCTGAAGAAGCCACAGGTACTCACCAAAGAACAACAAAACAGATTTTGAACATCAGCCACTACAAAGAGTATCAGTGACATATGACAATATGCCAATCATTTAAGGTTTATTCTGTTTACCTCTTCTTTATCCTACCTGGAGGAGTCAGGGGTAGCATGGAGTAAAAACTGAACATAGGCAATAGACCAGAAGCAACAACACCTGTCTTTTCTATTTCAAATCAAACTGGAAAACAGAAGGTGAGGTGGTCAAGATCTCTTGGCTTTTATATCAGACTGAAGGGAAATTCTTTATGTCATGAAATAACTTGAAAAGCAATGAAGTCTAATTAGAATTTTACCCATCACCTGGAAGAAGCTGCTGAAAAGGGAAACTGTACAAAGTTGATTTCTTCTTACACTTCATCCAGCATTATTCTAGTAAACATTTATAAATAATAATTCTTACAAAGAATTGCAGGCTTTATAATGTGAGAAATAAAGTTTGCTAAGAAAGCACAGGAAGATTCTTCTAGCTACTGGTGGCTAACCTATTAGCAACTATTCTACTGAAGGTGGATGTGAAGAGAGTAGTCTTGGTTGTAAGGTAAATCCTGCCTAAGATACTGACTGTGGAGGTGAGCTGTCTCAAGGAAGTGGATGGGGAGCCAGAAAATCCAGGGTTAAGTGGGGTCAAAACACTGGAGGACAATGTATTGTCTATGCCTTAGAGTGGATAGTGAGATATGTCAGCATACTCAGCTAAGAACCCCAAAAGCAGGTCTACTAAAAACCACCTCCCTCAAATTACCTCATAATAGAAAAAAAAAAAAAACTTTAAATACCTAAATACCTGAAAGGCTTAGAAATTCTAACTTAACTTTAAAATAATTCCAGTTTAGTAAAGACTTTATTTTTCTTTCCCTTCCTCTTCTTCCTTGACACTTGGAGAGTAGGTGGAAACAGCAGCTAACAGGTGGCAAAGAGAGGGAATAAAAGAGATCTTATTATTAAATAAAATAAAAAACCTAGGTTTATTAAGTGGAATAAGACATTTATAATTGTTAAATTGCTAAATTATACTCTATCTGACTTTGTCACCCATTTTCTCATCCTCTAGTAATAAGAGTAACTAACATATATTATCCCTACTATGTGCCAAGAGTAGTTTTATGAGCTTTTACATCTATTAGCTCTTTTATCACAATAGTCCCAAGATGTAGAAATTGATAATATTCGGCATTTCATAGAGAAGAAAACTAAGACACACAGATAAATGTCTTGCCAAAAGTTATATAATTTATAAATGGCACAGTTTGGGATTTTTACTCAAGCAATCTGGCTCCAGAGTACATGAGTCTAACCACTACTTTAAATGCTAAAAATGAAAGTAAATGTCATGGACCTGTATATTTTTCATCGATTGCAGTCATATGGAACTTACTCCTACTAAGCAGATTTCAATGAAGAGAGTAACACAAAATTGCTCTACAACTATAATTTTTTTTCAGTTTACTGATTGCCTGCTTTGTCCTTTACATGGCTATTAGAAGCTATTGAAAGGTTTTGAAATGATTTTTGCCTCTGATAGAATTTGCTTTTGGGTGTGATTGCTCTGGCTTCTTCATTGAGATTCATTTGGAGAGGTATAAGAGTAGAAGAAAATAGGTAGATGAGAAAGACTATTATGAATTGATGGTTGCTGGAACTATAGAAATGGGAAAGATAGAAGAGAGCAGGAAGATTCAATACAGATTAATGAGTGGATCTAGACTACCTGTCTATCTAGCTATAATAGAAGGTACTTGAAGATTGATTGGGTATAGGAGTTAGAAAATCTTATGTTGTAACATTAAATTTTGAATGTGTATCTGAAACTGTGATGATATATCATGGAAAAAGGATTAAATTAGATCACTCAAGACAAACACTTGTATTACGTACTATAAATGGCTAAGAAAATTTGCTAAAGTGAGACTAGTTTGGACTCTAGCATTTTGTGATGCAAAGCCTCTGGGCTTTCTCCGCCATGACTGTGAGGCATCAGTTCCTTCTTCATGGCATATTGAGTATATTGCATAAAATCATTCTCTTTAAATTTTTTATTGGTGCATTGTTAGTCATACATCTTAACGGGGAACAAGATGGTGGAGACATACATGCACACATCACCCAATTAGCCCTTACCCAATTCCCATTCCATTCCCTCCCCCTCACTCCTCATGTTTGGCATAGTGATTGACTTTGATGTATTTGTTAAAGAATATTATGCCCATTAGAAAATTTCCCTCTTCCTCTTTCCCATCCCATTAGGTCGCCTTATTTGCTCAACCATAGTCTCTCCTTCTTTGTCTAGAGTCCCTCCTATGATCCATTTTCTCCCTAGCTTCTGCATATTAGAGAGAGCATCCGATTTCTTGTTTTTTTGTGACTAACTAATCTCACTTAGCATAATGTCCCCATTTTCATCCATTTCCCTGTAAATGACATAATGTATTTTTCTTTATTTTTAAATTGGTGCACTGTATTCATACATCATAATGGGATAAAAAAAAAAAAACACTTGTGTAGACATACGTGCACACATCACCCAGTTAGACCCTACCCCACACCATTACCGGCTCCTCCCTCCTTCCCATGCTTGGCTTAGTGGTTGACATCTAATATTATAGCAATTTATCCATAATTAACAATGATAATCTCACATAACAGATTCATTTGTCTGATATCAAACTTTTGATCACTTAGAGATAACATTTCAATATTTCTTTTTGCTTTCTTTCTTACCAGATAATATTTTTTTCTTTTTTAAGGTGAAACTATCATACATTTTTTTCCAGAAAAAATCTATCCTAACATAAAATATGAACTCTAAATACCCCAAAATAAAACAAAATATTGTACATCCAAAAACAATGTAAACAGAGTTAAAAGTTACTGGTAGAATGGGGTAAAATATTTCCAAATGCTATATCTGAAGGTATATTAATATTCCAAATAGAAATCCTAAAAATTAGCAACAATGAAATCAAACAATACAATTTAAAAATAGGTAAAAGACTAAAATAAATAACAAATCTCCAAAGATTTTAACCAATAAACGCATGAATATATTCTTCTTTGCTTAGTTGTCTGCTGGATAGAAAATCTTATTTCTCTGGTTCTGGTGTGTATTACCTATTTCTTCCTTGTAGTTAATCTCTTTGAATATTTTCTCTAGTGCTGGTTTTGAAGACATAAATTCCTTCAGTTTCTGTTTGTCATGGAAGCTTCTTATTTCCCCATCTAATTTGTTAGATAGTTGTGCTGGGGAGGAAATTTTTGGCTGGAAGTTGTTTTCTTTCAGAGTTTGGAATATGTTACTCCAAGCCCTTCTGGCTCTCATGACTTGGTTTGGGACGTCTGGAGTGATTCTAATTCATTTGCCTCTGAATGTCACTTGGCCTTTTGTTTTTGTTGCCTTTAAAATTCTCTGCTTGGCTTTCACATTGGTCATTTTGACAATTGTGTGGCATGGGGAACCTCTTCTCTGGTCCTGTCTAAAGGGAGTTCTATAAGTTTCCTGGACCTGTGTATTGATCTCTTGCTCTATGTTTGGAAAATCTTCTGCTATTATTTCTTTGAAGACATTATTGATTCCTTTGGTTTCACCTTCTTTTCCCTCCTCTATTCTAATTTTTCTTAGGTTAGCTCTCTTTAAATGGGCCCATATTTCTTCAATGTCAAATTCCTGCTGTCTGATTTTTTTTTCTAAGTTATAAATTATGCGTTCGTTTTTGGAGTGATCCTCTTTTAGGAGTGAGATTCTATTCTCCATGTGGTTTAATTGATTGTTTATATTTTGAATTGAGGTATTTACCTCAATGATTGCATCCTTCATGTCTTTTAGATTTTCTCTAAATTCTTTTCGAAGTTCCTGTATTATTTCTACAGTTATATTCCTGATTTGATCTGCTGGGGATCTCTGAATTTCTCTGTTATCAGGTTCTGATAATATGGGGTTGTGGGCATTCACTGTTCTATTGTTGTTCCTCTTTCCCATGATTTCAGAAGTTTGTGCCTTCCCTAGATCACTACAACTTTACTTAGGGTACTCTGTATCTCAAGTCTGTGGTAATCTCAGCTGCCACTACTCCTTTACTGGGTTGTATCACAAAGTCTCAGACCCAGGGAGTTAATCAAGGCTCTGCAAGATGGTGGGGGTGCTGGGCTGGGCGTTTTCCCACGGGGAGCTGTGACTAAGGTGTGGTATCTCCGCCACCACTATTTCTTCACTGGGTTGGACTGCAAAATCTCAGACCCAGGGAGATTATCAAAGTCCCTGGGTGTGCGGTACAGGAATTTCTTCTTTAGGGGCCACAATTTCACACATGATTATTGTGTGTGTTGATCAGGAGTTGTCGAGGGCACGGTGAAGTCGCTGTTGCTGCTGGCAATATGGCTCCACTACCATGCCCTCAGCCATGAGGCTGGCGCTGCTGGCAATATGGCGCTGCTGGCAATATGGCGCTGCTGCCATGCCCTCGGCTGTGAGGCTGGCATATTTCTTTTTTGGTTTTAAGCTTTGTTCTGAGTCCTTGGAAGGCGTGATGAGCTTGACCCCTGGGAGTTTTAGATGTTCTTTGCACTGAAAGAACTGCTGACTTACACCTGTATGATCCGCAGCTGCTCACTTCAGTTCCTTGTCTACCTTTCCTCTCTAGATCCTGGTGCTATGAGGGAAGATGGTGCTGCGCGGCCCCGCTGCTGCATTGCAGGCTTCATTTCTGGTCTCTGGTTGTTCTTCTAGTCATTTTTTTCTCTGTCCCTTGTGTTTACATTTTTTATTTCTCTGCTGATGGCGTTTTCTGGCTATGAAAAGTTTTGATCTTGTGGCAATAGAGATCAAGTTTTAGCAGGGCTTGTAAACACCGTTTTTCTCGGTTGCCATCTTCCCGGAAGTCCCTGTATTTTTCTTTATGGCTGAGTAAAATTCCATTGTGTGAATATCCCATAGTTTTGTAATCCATTCATCTGTTGTTAAACATCTTGGCTGGTTCCATAGTTTGACTATGGTGAATTGTGCATCTTTGAACGTAGATACACATGCATTGGTTTGGTAGTTTTGTTTCCTTTCTTTTGGGTAGATATACAGATGTGGTATTGCTAGATCATATGGTAAGTTTGTTCCCATTCTTCTGAGGTTCCTACACACAGTTTTCCAAAGTGGTTGCACCGATTTGCAATCCCACAAAGAATGGATTAGAGTTCTCATGTCTCCACATCCTCGCCAGCATTTGCTGTTGTTTGTGTTTTAAATGATTGCCATTCTAGTTGGAGTTAGGTGAAATCTCAGGGTAGTTTTGATTTGTATCTCTTTTAATTGATAATGATGTTGAGCATGTATTCATGCATTTATTGGCCATTTGAATTTCTTCTTTTGTGAAGTCTCTAGTTCTCTTGCTCATTATTTGATTGGCTTATTTGTTTTTTAGTTCTGAGTTCCTTGAGTTCTCTCTATCTTCTTAATATTAGTCCTTTATCAGAGGAGTGGTTAGTAATACTCTTCTCACATCCTTTGGCTCTCAGTTCATGTTCTTGATAGTTTGCTTTGCTGTAAAAAAGCTCTTCAGTTTAATGCAATCCCATTGATCCACCTTTTAGTTTCGTGTGCTTCTGTGTTATTGTTGAGAAAGTTTTTACCTGTCCCTATATGTTGCAGTATTGAACCTATGCCCTCTTCAAGGAGATTCAAGTTCTCTGGTCTAATTATCAGTCTTTGATCCATTTTGAATTGACTCTTGTGCTGTATGAGAAAGGAGGATTCATTTCCATTTTTATTCATATGGTAAACAAGTTTTGACAACACCATTTATTGAACAGGTTATCTTTTTCCCATTGTATGTTTTGGCTCCTCTGTCAAAAACCAATTTGTTATTAGTGTGTGGACTTGCTTCTGAGTCTTCTATTCTGCTCCATTGGTCTATGTATCTGATTTTGTGCCAGTACCATTCTTTTTATTATTACTATGGCTTTGCATTATAGTTTAAAGTCAGGTATCGTGATTCTTTCTGCATGGTGTTTGTTGCTGAGAACTACTTTGAATATTCTGGGTTTTTGTTGTTCCAAATGAATTTAGGGACCGATTTTTCTATGTCTGTAAAGAATGACCTTGGTAATTTAATGGGTATTACATTGACTCTGTAGACCATTTTTGGAAGTATGGCCATTTTTATGATATTTATTCTACCTACCCATGAACATGAAAGATCTTTGCATCTTCTAAGATTTTTTATTTTTTCCCCCAAAGTTTTCTAATTTTCTTTGTAGAGGTCTTTTATCTCCTTGGTGAAGTTTATTGCTACATATCTTATTTTATTTTTTGTGGTATATCTTAAGTGGAAGTGTTTTCTGAATTTCTTTTTCAGTGGGTTTATAGTTGGTATACAGAAAAACTTTCAATTTTTGAGATTGATTTTTGTATCCAGACACCTTGCTGATTTTGTTGATCAGCTCCATAAGCCTTCTGGTTGATTTGTTGGGTCTTCGCAGCACAGCATCATATTGTCTACAAATAGTGAAAGTTTGAGTTCTTTTCCTATTTGTACTCCTTTGATTTCCTTTTCTTGTTTTATTGCTCTGTCTAGAGTCCGAAGTAGTATATTGAAAATAAGTGTTAATATTGAATATCCTTCTCTTGTTCCTGATTTTAGAGGAAATTCTCAGCTTTTCCCCATTTAATATGATGTTGGCTATGGGCCTATTGTAGATTACCTTTATGATGTTGAGATATATTCCTTCTATTCTGATTTTCTGCAATACTTTTAGCATACATGGATTTGTTTTTTTTTTTTTAACAATTTTTTTATTGAACATAAATAGTATACATTTACACTATATTTGGTGCCCTCTCCCCCCCCCGCCCCCATTTTCCCTTCCCCCCTCCCACCAATGGTTGTCCAGGTTAACCATGTCTTATTCATAATTTTACACATGTTCAAGTGTAGACCCTTATTAATCAAAACCGGCCTTCCTCCTCTCCTATCTTACCATCTAAACCTAGCTAGTATTTCCCCTTCAATATCTAGAGTCCCACTGGTATCCTTTGTGCTTCCTAGTTTGGGCATATTAGAGGAAACATATGTATCTTCTCCTTCTGTGCTTGGCTGATCTCACTTAACATAATGTTCTCCAGGGCTTTCCATCTGCTTGCAAATGATATAATTTTGTTCTTCGTTATGGCTGAATAGAATTCCATTGTGTGTATTTCCCACAGTTTTGCTATCCATTCATCTGTTGATGGTGATCTGGGTTGGTTCCATATTTTGGCTATTAAAAATTGTGCTGCTATGAACATAGGTATGCATATGTTGCTGTAGTTCTCTGAATTCAACCCCTTTGGAAAGATACCCAGGAGTGGTATAGCTGGGTCATATGGTGGATCTATTCCCACCTTTCTTAGGAATCTCCACACAGATCTCCATAGTGGTTGAACTAGTTTGCATTCCCACCAACAGTGTAATAGAGTTCCTCTTTCCCCACATCCTCGCCAGCATTTGTTGTTATTTGATTTCTTTATGCTTGCTACTCTGACTGGGGTTAGATGGAATCTCAGTGTAGTTTTGATTTGCATCTCCCTGATGGCCAGTGATGAAGAACATCTTTTCATGTATCTATTAGCCCTTTGTATCTCTTCTTTTGTGAAGTGTCTATTTAGTTCATTTGCCCATTTCTTGATTGGGTTGTTTGTTTTGCTAGTGTAGAGTCTTTTGAGCTCTTTGTATACTCTGGATATTAGCCCCCTATCAGAATGGTGGCTGGTAAAGATTCTTTCCCATTCTGTAGGCTTCAAGAAAGAAATTGAGGAAGACCTTGGAAGATGGAAAGATCTCCCGTGCTCATGGATAGGCAGAATAAATATCATCAAAATGGCCATTCTGCCAAAACTGATCTATAGGTTCAATGCAATTCCCATTAAAATACCAGTGACATTCTTCAGAGACCTAGAAAAATCAATCATGAATTTCATATGGAGAAAGAAAAGACCTAGAATAGCCAAAGCAATTCTCAATAACAAGAAACACGCAGGAGGCATTACAATCCCAGACTTCAAACTATACTATAGAGCAATAGTAGTAAAAACAGCATGGTACTGGCACAAAAACAGATATACTGACCAGTGGATTAGAATAGAAGACACAGAAACAAACCCACACATCTTTAGTCAATTAATCTTTGACAAAGGGGCCAAACACATACGCTGGAGAAAAGACAGCCTTTTCAACAAGTGGTGTTGGGAGAACTGGCTAACCATTTGTAAAAAGATGAATCTAAACCCCTATATCTCACCAAACACAGGAATCAACTCAAGATGGATCAAAGACTTAGAAATTAGACCTGAGACTGTGAAGCTAGTAGAGGAGAGCATAGGTTCAACACTACAACATATTGGCACAGGCAGTAACTTTCTCAACAAAACCTGTCGCGTCCCTCGACCAGCGATTAAGACACGACACGAAGCTCTTCTTGCAAGCCGTTTATTCAGGATACTCGTAATGGCGGAATGGCAAAGATCTGCCTCGCGCAGGGCATTATAAACATTAACTCACCCAATCACTTCTTGCCACATCTCACTCACTCACTGGCTCACGCTCGTCAGGTCACCACCACGTCATGTGTTACGCAACCCTAGCCTCCAAATATGGAGTTGCTTCCTGCACAGCCATGTGCCTAATCAAGCTCAGAGGCAGGAAGCCGGCGCCATCTTTCAATGGCGGCTCACCACAATTCCCCCTTTTTGTTTTTATAGGCAACAGGTAAGAGCAGAGGTTTGACCCCTATTAATCACTGGCACCTTTTTCTAGGGACGGGTACTTGGGTGCCTAACCCGTGTGCAGTCAAGCGTACTCTTCCTGAGGACCAAACTTGTGCCCTCAGCTGCAGTGCTTTGCCTTGCAACCTGAGCCATTATGCCTTAGCTGCCGCGAGCCAGGCTTGGGGTGATTGTCCTGCCTCGATAGCCACACAGGCCTGTATAAACATGGCTGTATTATGATCAAAACTTTGGTGAAGACGAGCAATGCACCAGACACAAAACAACACAGCCACAACCAATAATCCCATCAAGGCCCCCAATCCAGCCCATTCCTTTAGATGATTCATGGCACGAGTTATCCAAGATGACAGTCCTTCAGCCAAACTGATGTCCACACGAGTCGAGTTGACGGTGACCACGGCAGTGCGTAATCTCTCTAGTTGGGTTTTAAATTCTCTCGTCCAGTTGCCTAAAAGATAAATTGACAACTCCCGAGACAGGTTAGCGGCTTTTGTAAAATTTTCATATTGAACGCTGGTAACACAGAGACCAGGATATCTCCATTCACATCCAAGCTGTGCAAGCTGCCATAATACCTCAACTTGTTCTTAATTTTGGTTAGATTACCAGCAGATTCCCCTGAGCTCCTAAGGGATTTCCATGCTCTAATAGCACAAAAATTTATTTGATTATAAACTTCCAAAGGAAGTCGGGTTTGGTTTTGGGCATGTAGCCCTTGTCCTAAAATCATATCTCGATCCCATTGAGGATTTCCAGCAAGAGCATTAGCAGCAGCCTGATCAGAGGCATATTCTATGTTAAAGGCCTTCCATTCCAAAAATTGTCCAGGGGTGAGGCACGCTCGTGTTAATCCATTCCAGTCCCCTGGCGTCATGCAGTTTCTAGCCAGAGCTTCCACTTGGGCTAATGTAAAGGAAGCTGTGACCCCATACATGCGAACTGATTCTGCTAATGCCTTAATGACCTTAAAATCAAGGGGTTCATAAAAACAAGCACCCTGTGTATCTTGAAAAATAGGAAAGGCCAACGGGAGCTCAGTTCTAACACGTGACCAAACTTGAGGGCAAAAGGAATTATGAGATCCCTGAGTGGAGGATGGTAAGGATGGCGGTGGCCCAGGAGGAGGATCTTGTAAACCTGAGGGCATAGGAAAGTCCGGATCTAATTTAGGCAAACGAGATTTTTTCGAGGCTGAATGAATTGACACACAGGCCATTTGTTTCTTTAACGAACCCTTTTCTTCATCAGAAGAATCAGAAGAGGAGTCTGGCCCTTTAAATTCAGACAAATTCGGATAGAGTGAGGAACAGACAGGTTCCTTTGCTTCACTAACTGCCCGTTCTGACTTATGCTTTTCAGATTTCTGTTCTTTGAGTAACTTGAGGGCGGTTTGCCCTTCCTTAATAGCATCATCATATTTTTGATCTTCTAAACAACCTTTGACCAATTTCCAAATAGGTAGAACACAGGGATTAAGGCTTCCCTGTTGCTTGGCATATTCAAGATCTCGACCAAGCTTTTCCCAACTAGGAACTGTCAGGTTACCTGAGACAGCAAACCATGGAGCAGCTCTGTCACAATCATTTAAAAATTTCTCTAAAGTAGACTCTCTAAATTCTAAACTTCTAGAATAAAGTAGCTCCTGGAGAGCCAAAAAAATTGGATGAGACTGCGAAGCCCCCATCCCAAAACTAAGCTCAAATGAAATTCAAAAATGGTCCGCTTTGATCGCGGCTTTACCTTCGCGTTCCCGCGTCTGCTTTAACCGCAATTCCACTTTCACTTTTTCGCGTCTGCTTGACCGCAACTCCACTTTCACTTTCCCGCGTCTGCTTTAACCGCAACTCCACTTTTCACTTTCCCGCCTCTGCTTGACCGCGGCTCTACTTCCACTTTCCCGCATCTGCTTTGATCGCAGCTCTACTGTCACTTTCCCGCGTCTGCTTTGATCGCAGCTCTACTGTCACTTTCCCGTCTGCTTTGATCGCAGCTCTACTGTCACTTTCCTGTCTGCTTTGATCGCAGCTCTACTGGATTTGCTCTCCCCTTATCCACAGGTGAGAGCGGTTACCCGCATTTTTCGCGGACCCCCCAACTTACCAGGGGACTTACCGGTGCACCTTCCCTGACGACAGCAAGTTCTGAGCTTCACGCACGGGAGCTGTTTTTTCCCCGTACGGGCCACCAGTTGTCGCGTCCCTCGACCAGCGATTAAGACACGACACGAAGCTCTTCTTGCAAGCCGTTTATTCAGGATACTCGTAATGGCGGAATGGCAAAGATCTGCCTCGCGCAGGGCATTATAAACATTAACTCACCCAATCACTTCTTGCCACATCTCACTCACTCACTGGCTCACGCTCGTCAGGTCACCACCACGTCATGTGTTACGCAACCCTAGCCTCCAAATATGGAGTTGCTTCCTGCACAGCCATGTGCCTAATCAAGCTCAGAGGCAGGAAGCCGGCGCCATCTTTCAATGGCGGCTCACCACAAAAACCTCCAAAGCTCAGGAAATTAAAGCAAGAATAAACAAGTGGGATAACATCAAACTAAAAAGTTTCTTCTCATCAAAGGAAACTATCAATAACCTAAAGAGGAAGCATACATGGATTTTGTATTTTGACAAATGCTTTTAAAGTACCTATTGAAATGATCATATAATTTTTGCCTTTGTTTTTGTTTATGTGATAAATTACATATTTTTTTTTTTATGTTGAACCAGCTTTGCATCCCTGGGATGAGCCCTTTCTGGTCATGGTGTATGATTTTCTTGGTGTGGTTTTCAATGTGTGTTGCTAGTATTTTGTTTAGCACTTTTGCATCCAAGTTCATCAAAGATGTATGCCAGTAGTTTTCCTTCTTTGAACTGTCTTTATTTGCTTTGGTATTAATAAGATGATGGCTTCATAGAATGTATTTGAGAGAGTCCCATTATTTTCTATTTCACAAAATAGATTGAGGAGTATTGAAATTAACTCTTCTATAAAGGTTTTGTAAAATTCACTTGGGAATCTTTCTGGTCCTTGGCTTTTCTTTGATGGTAGACTATTGCTGCTTCAATATCTTTGATTGCTAATAATTGGTTTAAATTTTCTATATCTTCATGACTCAGTTTAGGAAGGTTGTATTTTTTTTTAGAAAGTTGTTAATTTCTTCCAGATTTTCCATTTTGTTGGAGTATAGTTTTTCAAAGTAGTTTTTGATACTATTTAGATTTCTATACTGTCAATGGTAATATCTCCTTTTTAATCTCTTATCTTCTTAATTTGAGTTGATCCTCTTTTTGGTTAAGTTGGCTAGTGGTTTATTTACTTGTTAATTTTTTCAAGAAGTCAGCTTTTGTTTTGTTCATTTTCAGTATTGTTTTATTATTCTTAACTTTGTTGATTTCTGCTCTGATTTTAATAATTTCCTGTGTTCTACTGGCTTTGGGATTAGATTGTTACTGTTTTTCAGTGGCTTTGAGGTGTGTCATTAGGTTAATTATTTGATGATTTTCTGTTCTTCTTATGTGAGCACTCAGTGCTATGAATTTTCCTCTTATTACTGCCTTCAAAGTGTCACAAAGGTTTGTTTCTATAAATTTATTGATTTCACCCCTTACTTTTCTATGACCCATTCTTCATTCAGTAGTGTTTTCCTCCACATGTCTATGTTGTTTCTCTGGGTCTTCTTATAGTTGGTTTCTAGTTTCATTCCATTATGGTATGAAAAGACACGGTCTTCTTATAGTTGGTTTCTAGTTTCATTCCATTATGGTATGAAAAGACACAGGGAAGTATGTCCTTTTTTTTTTTTAATTTCTAGTGCACACTTTGTGGCCCAGGATGTGGTCTATTTTGGAGAAGGTTCTAAGAGCAGCTGAGAAAAATGTGAACTCTGCTATAGTTGGGTGGAATATTTTATATGTGTCTAATAGATTCATTTGGTTCATGGTGTTCTTTAGGTCTGAGACATCTTTACGGACATTTGTCTAGATGATTGGTCTAATGGTGGGAGAAGGGTATTGAAGTCTCCCAGTATTACTGTATTGGGATTTATGTGTCACTTAATGTCACAAATAGTTTGTTTTATGAAAGCAGCTGTACCTATGTTTGGGCCATAAATGTTGACTATTCTTATTTCCTCTTGCTGGATTGTTCCTTTTACCAGTAAAAATGACATGCTTTGTCTCTTCTAATAAGCTTAGTCTTGAAGTCTAACTTGTCTAATATCCTAGTTGCTACTCCTGCTTGTCTTCAAATACTTTTGGTATAGATTACCTTTCTCCAGTTTTTTTTTTCTTTTTACTTTAAGTTTGTAGGTGTGTTTCTTTCTGGCAGCAGATAGATGGATTGTGGTTTTTAATTCATTTTGTCACCTTATTTCTTTTTATTGGTGAGTTGAGGCCATTTACATTCAGTGTGATTATTGAGAGATGATTTTTAATTCCTAATATTAAAATTTAACTTCTGTTTGAGGTACTGTTTGTTCTTCTTTGCTTAGTTGTTTGCTGGGTGAAAAATATTATTTCTCTAATTCTGATGTGTATTACTTATTTCTTATTTGCAATTAAACTCTTTGAGTATTTTCTCTAGTACTGCTTTGGAAGACTTAAGTTTCTTTAGTTTCTGTTGGTCATGAAAGATTTTTATTTCTCTATCTAATTTGAGAGATAGTTTTTCTGGGTAGGAAATTTTCTGTTGCAAATTGTTTTTGAAGGAGATTGGAATATATTACTCCAGGCCTTTCTTAATTTCATGACTTGTTTTGAGAAGTCTGGATTGATTCTAATTGGTTTGCCTCTGAATATCACTTAGTCTTTTGTTTTTGTTGCCTTCAAGATCCTCCCCTTGGCTTCTACTTTGGTCAGTTTGACTATTATGTGGCATGGTGTACCTTTTCTCTAATCTTGTCTAAAGGTGGTTCTATAATTTTCCTGTACCTGTGTATCTACCACTTCCTCTATGTTTGTAAATTTTTCTGATATACATTTTTTTAAAATTGTTAATCCCTTTGGTTTCACCTTCTATTTCCTCTTCTCTACCAATTAATTTTTCTTAGGTTATCACTTTTTAAATGGGCCCATGTTTCATCAATGTCCAATTTGTGCTGTCAAATTATTTTTCTAAGTTATATACTATGCATTCATTTTTGTAGTTATCATCTTCTAGGAAAGAGATTATATTCTCCATGTGGTCTTTTCAATTGTCTGTAGTTTGAAATGATGCCTTCACTTCAATGATTGCATTCTTGATTTCTTTTAGATTCTTTCTAAATTCTTTTTGGCAGTCCTATATTATTTCTACAGTTACATTTGTGATTTGACCTTCTGAAGATCTCTGCAATTCTGTGTTTTCAGGTTCTGTTATTGTGGTGTTGTAGGAGCTCATTGCTTCCTTGTTATTCATCCTTCTCATGATTTCAGAAGTTTTTTTCTATTACTTTTGATACATTTCTCTCGGTCTGTAGGTGTCAGCTGGTTTATTCAAGGGCAAGTGTTATTACATTCAGTAGTGAAGGTTGAGTGAGAAGGGAAGTGAAGTCATAAATGTAAGAATAAGGTAAAGCCTCAGATAGGATCAAATAGAATGATAGTATGAGTTTGTTAAGGTAGTATATATTAGAGATTAGAGATAGTGAATATGTAATAGTATTCAATAACCAATGTAGAGTTTGTGGTATAGGGATATGAAATAAATTTAATACAAGATAAGGAAGAGCTAAGAGGAGAGAAAAAAGAAAAGGGACAGAGAGAAGAGAGTAGGTATATATATACAAAGGAAGAAGCTTGGAAGAGTGTTTGGGAAGAGAATAAGCAAACAGGCATGTACACTCACACACACAATGACACAAACAGAACAAAAAACTAAAACAACACCACCAACAAATTAATGCAACTCTACAAATAAATGAATATTCAGCAAACTAGGCCTCTACAGTCTCTCTCTGTGCAGACCCTGAGTGCCACCGGCACATCTCCTGTCTCAAGCCTGGTTCTCTGAGTCTTTCTTAGTCTGTACAGATGGCTGGAACTAATGGGGCTGGATCTAGTGTTAAAAAAGATTTCCCTCCACATTTTTCACAGGTGTGGAGTCTTGGTCTCTTTCTGCCTCCATAGGAGGCTAATGCCTCTGAGACCAAACTGAATGTAAGAGTCTCTTTTCTCCAAACCTAGGGCGGGGCTGGTCTAACTTCTCCCCATTTACTATGATTGGGTGATCTGTTATAATCCCAGACATCCTACTTGTTAGATCTAGTTTTAAGTGTAGGTTTCCCCTCACACTTTCCTGTGATGCAGAGCCTGAATCTGTCTGAACCTCTACTATGTCCAACAGCAGACTGCCAACCCCACCATTTCCAATTTGAACCACAAAGTTTCAGACCCAGGGATTTTATTGGCTGTGCAAGTTTCCTGGGACATCACACTGGGAGTTCCCCCACAGGGACCATGACTTCATTTACAGTGTTATTGAGTGCTGGTCTGAATCTCTGGAGTGCATGGCAAGCTTGATGTCACTGCTAGAAGTTGTAACTGGTGTTTTTCCAGGAGGAACTGATGGCTTACCATTCTTATGATCTGCAGCTGCTTACTTCAGATCCTTGGTTGTTTTTCTGATAGTCTCTGGAGTCGGGTACAGTGAAGTAAGATGGAGCTATATGGTGCCCGTGGCCACAAGGTGTGCAGGTTTCTTTTCTGTTCTATGTTCAGTCTTTTAACCTTTTATTTCTGCTTCCTTGTACTTTTTGTGCTATTTTTCCAGTTATGGTATTTTCTGGCTTTTGTAGAAAGCTGTTTTTGAGGCAATAGAGATCAGGTATCAGCAGGACTAGTATGTGCTCCTTCCCTTGGTCGCCATCTTCCTCAGTATCAAAATCATTCTTATAAAGAGAATGGAATGTTTACTGACACAAGAGACCTCAATTAATGCCATCTATCTTTCACTAGAACATTTTCTTTTTATCTACATAACATTAGTGATACCTCTTGGAGGTTAATTTCTACATGTCACAAAGGATACATAGTTTCTCTCATAGAAAGCTAGTCTTTCCTTGGTATTTTAAAAAAATATGTTAAATCTGCTGAAGTCAAATTATCATACCTTATTTCTATTTAATTTTTATCTCAAAGGCATTACTCTTTTAAGAAATAATTGTAATTAACAAAACTTTGATTTTTCAAAGTATAAGTAGTTAAAATGCAGTAAAATGCTGCACAAACACTGTTCTACATATCAAAATGGTGATAAGGATAGAGTGAGTTGTAAGGTGATACACTGTCTAGCTCATGATAGTGGGAAATGTTAACGAGATGATGTACAAGGTAACTGTGGGTGTCAGGAATAATATACAAAAGGATATACTGTAAAGAAATATACATTTTCTAAGTTGAGAACTACATAAGCCTAGAAGCAAACATACAACTGAAATTCACGAAAATATAGAGGAGAAAGAGAGTAACAGTTTTTTTGTTTTGTTTTGTTTTGTTTTTTTTTTTGTAAACAATATGGGGAATAAGAATCTTCCCCAACCAGGAAGTTGAAGTCTTAAACTAGTATTGTTTTAACATCATTTATAATCATTTACCAACTGGCTTTTGAAGGTAAATCAACTTATCTTTTGTTTGTTAATCTTACAAGGGCAATTTAGCCTCTTTTCTTTAATCTGTCATTTTTAATTACTTTCAAGATTAACTCTCTACAAATTAAATCACATTTGGCTACAATTTCAGGTCCTGGAATAGTCTTGTCACCACTTTGTCATCAGTCATCTAAAAGTCTACTTGGACTCTATGGGACCTAGACTGGTACACAGCCAGAATTAAAATGTATTGACAAGCTAAAAATAAATAATTTGATCTTGATGGGAAGAGCAATAGAGTTATATATCCAGAATGCTACCACTTTATTTTCTTGTCTTCATGGTGTAAAACAGCCTCCTGACAGTCTTAATTGAAAAAAAAAATGTAGATTTTTTTTTTTTTTTTTGGTAGTGAGGATTGAATCTGGGGTTGTCCTAACTTGAGCTACATCTCTGGCCCCTTTTATTTTTTATTTTGAAACAAAGTCTCTAATTTGCTGAGGCTGGCCTCGATTATAAAATGTAGGTTCTGATTCAGTAGGCCTGAAGACTGTGTGGACCACATTGTAAGCAGAAAAGTTAAGTAGAATGAAGGGAAGGCCAGGAATATCCTAAATACATTACTTCAATACTTTCACTGTGTTAGACATCTTACATCCACCATCTGCTATGAACTTCTATAATAGCTCTAGAAAGTATGGAGAGTACATAGTATCACCCTTACAGTATGGAAAATAAACACAAATGTAGCAATTGGAGTTTAGCAAGTTGGTTCCTCTGCTCAGTGGGCAAGATGCAGATTGTGAAATTACTTAACCACTAAGAATTTTAGTTTTCATTTGTAAAGCAGGAATAAAATTATCTGCCTCTCACTTTTGTTAGAAGGGTTTGATATGCATTTAAATCATCTACCCTAGTGACTGGCCCAAGTAGGCTCTTAAAACATTATCTAATGTTATTGTTGTAACTCTTACCTTAGCAGTATAACTTGCTAATCAACCCAGAGGAAAACTTAAGTGTGTATATTTCATAGTGTTGGTCATTAAGAGATGATATAATTTGGATAATCAATATAAGTGACAAATTTGTTTTTCTATTGACCTGATTGGTTAAGATACTTAATCATCCCATTTTCCTCTTCAAAGAATAGATCTTGGTCATAACCATTCATTGCAAATTATGAATGCACTGACTTCCTCATAGTTTTCATTAGTCAGCACTGAGGCATACTGAATGGATTTTTTTTTTCTCAGCATGGAAAAGTACAAGTCAAGTACTAAACCCATGTATGCCAGTCATTTAGTAATTTCAATATTGCTAATTAGCATCATGTTGAAGTGGAAAGATTACTAGGGTATAATGCATTCATTTATGTTAATGATTCTTTATTTGATCTTATACAAGAATCATGTTTTTTTTTCTGGAAACAAAATGAATGAAAGAACCAACTAGAGGTTTTTAATAAAGGGTTTATGCATTTAAATGTGTGATTAACCTATAATCATATTATAAGCACTGTATTTTAAAGGGTATGATATAATAAAAAACAGTGTTTATAAAAGGTTACATCTATTTTATAAATGTAACAGACATTTTAGTAGTTTTTTTTTTTAAATGGGGACTACCAAGGAAGTGTGAAGATGTGTCCTTTTGCCCTCAAGGAGGAAAAAATATAACACACAAATGATTAGAGACTAATTATAGTTTAAATTCATTTAAAATAACTACAGGCAAAGTATTTAAAGATGGTAGAAAAATTAGCTAGGAATAATTAGAGAAGTAATAAGTGAGATTAGTGCTCAAATATGAAGGATAAATGCAGGTGGATGGAGAATACCAGTGGGAAAAGCACTTAATAGCATCTCTTGCCCTTGGTTTTGGAAAAGCAGGTATCAGGATCAGGGAACCTAAATTGAAAGTCATTGCTGGTTTGAGCAACTGATTGAGAATCACTTGAACCACATTTTTTTTATTTCATAACATGGTTCAGAAAAGGTGTTCTCTAGCCAGGTGTGGTGGGATACCCCGGTAATTCCAATTCTTTTTTTTTTTTTTTTTTAATTTCTTTTGCAGTACTGGGGATGGAACTCAGGGCATTCTACCTCTGAGCTATACCCCCAGCCCTATCTTTTATTCTTTATTTTTAAACAGGGTCTTTTAGTACTAAAATTAGTACAGAATGTGGAGATTACCAGTGTACATCACCATGGCAGACTTGTAATCCCAATTCTTGGGAGGTGAAGAGAGGAGAATCAAAGATTTGAGGCCAGCCTCATCAATTTAGTGAAACCTTCAGCAACTTAGCAAGACCTCGTTTTGAAATAAAAAATAAAATAGGACTGTGGGTGTAGCTTGGAAGTAGAAGGCCTTTGAGTTCAATCCGCAGTACCACAGCAAAAAGAAAAAAAAGGGGGGGGGCAAGATACTCTTCAAATTGCTCAATGCTTTTTCAATTTCAGAATTCTAGGCTTAGCTCTATGTGTCTGAAAACAGAAAGTCAAGTGCAGAGCACATTTGCCAGGCACTAGTAGTAAATATGGCCACGCACAGAGAGTGAGACAACTATGGCAGCCCTTAGGTCCTAGTACATGACCTGGAATCACTGGCTGCTGCTGAGTCTACACTGAGGGCATCTCAGATGATGTCAGCTGCTTAGGACAGGGGTTCCAAGTGGATATCAAGTGACCACCCTATATACGGCAAATGAGTATCAAATCCGAAAGGTCAATGTGAGTATGTGCAAATTGACTGGAAAGTTCAGTGAAAATGGCATGAATCCACATCTAAGTGGTTGTGGACTGGGTTCTATGTGGAAATGTTAGTGCTGTACAGAAAAAAAATTAGGTGATATATTAGTACATTTTATATTGCAAATAACACAATAGCACAGACTTTTTTTATTTTTTAAAGGTTTATTTTGTGTCACAGGTCTGGAGGTTTAAGGCTGAGGGGCTGCTCTGCCTTCTTCCAGGCAGAGTCCTGAGGGGGTACACGGCATCACCTGGCATGAGACAGGGAAAGTGGACACCTGGATGGATCTCTTCTGATATATCTCCTATTCTCCTTCTTCCTATAATTACACAAGGATTAAATCCTGGGGTCTTCCCCTTCCACCATAGCATTGTATAATCCTAATCACCTTCCAAAGCTCCATCCTAAAGACTGCAGTACTATGAAGTTTCCACCCTGTTACTGCCTCACAATGGGAGTTAAATTGCAACATTTGAATTCTTGGGGTCAAACTCAAACAAAATTTAGACCCTAGCATATGTCCATACTGTAGTCCAGGTGACACAATGCAGGCAGAATATATGAGACAAAGGAATATAAACCAGAAACTCAATGAGCCTGCACTGAAATATGCAAAACTGTAAGCATGGAGCCAACAATCAAGTTATGGATCCACTATTAATCTTAAAGAAACTGGTGGCAGGTAGAACCAGCAACAAAACTAGACTCAGTTTTGAGCTAAATTCTTTTGACTTGACCTTTCTATAAGGCTCTTGATGAGCATCACACTGGGAGTCAGGCTTCAACATAAGAATTGGGGAGACTGGTGGCAAACGTTCAGAACAGAGCATCTACTTCCATTTGGAGAGATTTTGAAAAGGCCAAACTTCCTGGCTTTCTTTTTCTCTACCCCTCACTTTCTTTTCTATAGATCAAGAGTGACTTGTCTAACTGGCAATCTAGAATCCTTCCTAGTGGTTTCTTTTGTAATCAGATATGCATTTTGGACTACTCTGTCATCCAGGAAGGAGCCAGCTGTGGTGTGGATGGCCTATGGCTGTCCAGGTCAGTCACTCTCAGATTTAGAAACTAATTCTGGGTAAAAGTATAAGGAAGTTGGCTGTGTCTGCATATAAAATCCAGGTTTCATAATCTTGGGTATTTTTTCCTATTTTCATTTGTTTCTGAAATCTAAGGGAAAGATATGTGTTACTATTAAGCTTTGAATTTACATGATTGTCAGGTTGAATGCATCAGATCAGAGAAATATCATAAGCAATCTCAAATTTTACTAACATTTTCTAGAATTCAAGCAGTCAAGAAATATGGACAAAGTGATTTAGAATATTCTATGTAACTTCCAGCACTTTCTTTGCTAGAACAGACATGCAAATAGAAGGTTATAGATCACTTCAGCTTTCAGGTATTATTAGATAATGACACATCTGTGTTGTATAGCTAGGTTACTATAAGTAGATGTAACAATTTTCAGGGGTCGGTGTTTCAAATATCTACATCTAAGTTTTACTTTATTTTTTCTAAGACACGAAGTTTAATAATCCCATTCCCCAAAATCCTATTCCCAACCATTCCTATGAAGTAACATAATATACTTAAAGGGCATTACGTTAGCCTTCTACTTTTACCAGGTGCCATACTCTTTTAAACATCTAGAAATCCTAAGTATTTCCATTAGAACTTGTTTACTACACTACATATAGTAGCATTGAGTAGACTACACCCACACACACACTAAACAAAGGGTGTAAGCATCTTCTAAATAGAAATATAAAGTGTGTGTGTGTGTGTGTGTGTGTGTGTGTGTGTGTGTGTGTATTTATTACCGGGAATTATTGAACACAGAGACATTTTACCTCCAAGCTACACCCTCAGTCATTTTTTCTATTTTTTTTAAACAGGGTCTCACTAGTTTGATGAGAGTCTCATTAGTTTGATGAGGTTGTCTCTAAAACTGTGATCCTTCCTGACTCAGCCTCTCAAATACGGGGACTACAAGGCTATGCCAGCACACCTGGTTCTAAAGTATCTTCTTATTAGAAATGTGTTGGCCTAACACCTTTCCTCTCTTATCTCTATAACCCAAGAATCTGAAATACATGTAATTTTTAGAGGGTCTTTACTAATTGCACATACAAAGTGATCATAAGAACAATTGTTTCTATGAATTTTAACACATGTACTGAGTTTATTAGTTTACTACTTCTTTAAAACACTGACAACCTCTAGATAGTAACAACCTCTATATGGTAACATCTAGAAAGACTAAATGTAGTAAAGTAGGGCTCACTTATTCTTTGTACATGCACTACCTATAAAGAAAAAATAAAATAGAATCCTTAGCCATAAGGGAAATGGTCAATCATACATCACTAAAAACACACTGGTATTAAGCCCTTTGCATTTTTCTTTTCTTTTTTCTTGCCTGAGCCAGCACAAATGTAATACTATGTACTACTCAGAGAAGTGGTTTGATCATACCATTTCCAAAGAGAATATTTCACTATGATTGATTTTAGCAAAAGAATATCTATGACATGTACTATATAGTACTTCTACAGTTGACATAATTTGTGTACTTTTTTTTTTTTTTTTTTTTAGTGGTACTGGGGTTCCTGGAAACCATTCTACCTCTGGGCTACACTCCCAGACCTAGTTTTATACTTTTTTTTTTTTTTTTTTTTGGGAAACAGGGTCTCTTAAGCCAGCACGGCTGGCTTTGAACTTGCGTGATCCTCCTGTCTCCGCCTCCCAAGTGCGGGGATTACAAGTGTGTGCTACCACGCCCAGCTATTTTTGTACTTCTAAACATCTAGAAAGACTAGATTTTTAAAATATGAACTTAAGTGTTTCCACTATATACATAGAAGTGTTCAATAAACTGCACACGTGCAAGTAACAGTGGCCCTATCAGAAAGTGTCATATAAGTCGGAGTGTTCTGGCCTATAGGCCCTCATTACTTTCAGTCCCTTCTCTCCCATATCACATGTGATATTACAATGTAGATATGTGTTAATATATATGTAGATATGTGCCACTTAGATGTGATATCACAACTTCATTTCAAAATTTCAGATGACAGCCTTTCTAGGAATTTCAACATGAACTGTAAAAATGCATCAGTTTTCTAGCTCTATGTCTGGCATACATTAAGAGCCTCTTTAATACCTAGAAGCTGGATATTATAAAATCAGCACTCATTATTCCATTATTTACACAATATATACAGCAGAGCAAAGTTAAATGCACATAACATACAGGACAATGGGTAAGTTGACACTTTCTAGTATATATTAACAAAATACCTGTTGTAAAAGTTTCTTCTTGCCCACCCCCTTCAACCCAGTGAACTAGTACAAACAGTATACTGTTCACAGAGGTGGTTTAATGATTTTATTTCTAAACACAATATTGCTCATAAGTATTTTAAAGCTATTTACTCATGTTTTCTTTCATAAGCAGAATCTAAGTAGTAATTGGTATACAAGAGGGACTTAGGTAATGGAGGAGAAAACCTAGCAGAACAATGGAGGGATTTCTCCTCCATTATCTAAGCAAAACAAGAAGAAAGGGTGGTGGTGGTGGTAGGGGATCAACAGAAGAAATGCTCCCTGAAGTCATGTACACATGTGAAATTACAAATGCTAACGCAGATCTCAGTGTCATGTATGGCAAAGGGGAGAGAGAGGAGAGGGGACGAGGGGAAGCTTGGCAAGTACTGAGTGCATGTGTATCCCTATCATTCTGAACTACACAATGAAACACTAAAAGCATATTTAGAGATCCTTACATCAAGCTTTCAGTATTTAGAAGGACTAGATATTTCCACATAAGTACTTTCCCACTAGCTGGACCTGATTGTACACACTATAATCCCAGTACTGGGGAGGCTGATAAAGGAAGATCACAGGTTTGAGGCCAGCCTCAGCAACTTAGTGAGACCATCAGCAGCTTAATTAATGAGACCCTGTTCCATAACAGTAACCAAATAAGGCTGGGGTGTAGATCGAAGTAGAATGCATCTAAGTTCAATCCCCAGTACCAAACACATGCCACACACGAACACATAATACTGGTAAATCAAATTGGACACTAGCAATGTTTATAATCTGAGATATCTTCTACTATGACAGTTTTGGGCCTTGATCTTTTCCCTCCTCACTCTCTTCTCTCTGCTTTCAGTCCAGGGCACAAGCATAGACATATGTAATGCTTAGTGATGGTTGAACAAATTCATTTCCCCAAGTAATTTACAGAGGACAAGCTTTTATATTAATTTCAACTCCAAGTGTAATAAATGTGCTATTTAACTACTACTTTGTCAGACATTGGCAACCTCTTTAACAGCTAGAGACTAGATGTTGCAGCACATGGACTCGTTTGTTTATTATATGCAGTAAATACACAGCAAGACAAAACACACAAAACATTCAGAAAGGTGGCATCTGAAGATACCCAAAGTTGAACACACTAGCACATTACCTTTTGAATTGCTTCCTTCTCACCTCCTCTGAATCCCTGAGCAAGTACAGGCAGCCCTGTGCTGATGTGGAGCTGGTTTAATAATCCCATTTCCAAAAGACAATATTTTATATAAATTTCACTGAAAAGGAATGTAAAAAATGATATGTCACTGCCTCTGAATTGAACATACATTGGACATTTCTAAACATCCAGACAGACATATTAGATGTTTCAAGTAAAGACAAAAATGTGTCTACCTTGTATACAACAGTCTTGAGTAAGCTGCAATATGTACATATATAATAATAGTTATAACTGAAAAATGTTTTTGGAATATGATCATCCTGCCCTTGACACCAGCCTAATAATAAAATGCTTACATTTTCAGAAGACAACTTTCCTAGGAATTTTAACACAAAAGGAACAAAATGTATTAGTTTACTTCCTCTCTTTTTGTCATATACTGGCAATCTCTTTAATACCTAGAAAGACTATCTGTTGTATATTAGATCTTGTTTGTCCTTTATATATACTATGTACAAGCCAAAGTAAAACAAAACCCATAAACATACATCACAGCAGTTACTGCTCCATTGCAAGCACCCAGCAGAGCTCTCTTGGCAGTTTCTTCTCTGGAGAGCCAGTGCACAAACATCTAGTTTTATTTCTAAAATAGGCGATCTCAAACTAGAGACATCCTGCTAAGAATACTCCATAAGAAATCTCTTCTTAGTAAGTGACATTAACTTTTACCAGAAGTGCTTTATCAGCATGTATCAAAAACTACGTCATCACCTGATTTATTTTCCTGGATGTCTCTTGAAAGGAGCAGAATTAGTAAATATGTGAAAATTTAGGAATTAGTTGGAAAAATTGAATAATTCATTTACATGATTAGCAAATATATCAATATGCACAGTCTATTAATTTTAGGAATGGGGTAATATATATGTGAATAAAACAGCCATTAAAAAAACAGATCTAGCCAGATGTGGTAGCACATACCTCTAATTCTAGTACTTGGGAGGCTGTAAGAGAAGAATCACAGGTTTGAGGCCAGCCTCAGCAACTTAGTGAAACCCTCAGCAAATAGTGAAACCTTGTTTCAAAATAAAAAGGACTTAGGTGTACCTTGGAGGTAGAATGCAAAAATAAAACTCCCTGCCATTTATTACTCAGTTCCTGTGCACCTCTCTAATATGATCTCTTACTACTCCTAAACTCTAACTGCAGTGATTTTATCTGCATTCTGCATTTTATCTCTGTGGACTATCCTGCTACCCTATTCTCTTTTTTTTGTGGCCAAACCACAGCTGGAGTTACCCAAACACGGTGGGAAGGGAGGTCCTTCAAGGGACTGCCCCAGCCTTCACAGCTTGGGAGAGGTCCGGATGCCAAAGTGAGAAGCAGTAAATGCTAAGCTGACCAGCCCCCAGTATTAATTACCGGAGCTTAAGTAGAGAGGAGACTGCAGTGTGTCTTAGCAATAGGCAGTGCAAAACAGATGCTTCACTTAGATGTGTCAAAACCAAGGAGTCATGTTGTAGAGTGTTGGCTCAAGGGTGGAAAGAGTTTCTATGTTTTTAGCAACATGTATTTTCTTTTTTTCTTTTCTTTTAAATTTTTGGTGGTACTGGGGGTGGAACCCAGGGGCTTTCTACCTCCAGGATATACACCCAGACCTATTTTATATTTTATTTGGAAACAGGGTCTCACTAAGTTGCTGAGAACCTCAATAAGTAGCCGAGGCTGGCTTCAAACCTGTGCGAGCCTCCTGTCTCAGCCTCCCAAGCGCGGGGCTTACAAGCCTGTGCCACCATGCCTGGCTATCTTTTGTTTTTTAGTTAACAACCTAAACAGTTTTATCGGTGCCTGGAAAAGTTCAAGGCTCTGGCATAGATTCAAGTCTGCGGGGAAGACCATATAACTGGCAGGTTCAGAGTGGTCAATATGCTCGACTTCTTAAAAGTGGGGTGAACTGAGACCCTACACTCTCTCTTCCAAAGATCATGTGAGAAGACAGTTCTTCTTGAGTGTTTAGCACCAGTAGCAGATATGGCCAGTGCTCTGCCCACGTCCCCTCACTCTTACTCCTATGGAACGACCCACCTGATTCCCAAGCTACCAGCCTGATGCACAGTGAAGTGACTGAGGACTTCTCACTGCTGAAATCCACTCTGCCCACCTGTGTGCCAGTCAAGAAGTGATGAGGCATCAGAGCCTGCTAGAACACCCTCAATCGAGCTCAGCAGTGGTCAATGGAGAAATACCCCACCCTAAGGTTTGCTATCTCTGAAGGATGTGTCCTGCACTGCTGAGATTCTCCAGCAGGGTAAAGATCCAGTTACTCACAGGTTACTAACAGGATAGCTGGCTTGATAAATATCCTTCATTAGCCATTTTCCTTTGTTATCATAGTTGAAATTACATAGACAAGGATAACTGAACCTAACCTTTCCTATGCAAAATATCGCTTGTCAAATGTGTTTAGCTTTGGGAATACAATTAAAGATTATCAGTTGCCAATCCTTGCTTTGAAAAAAAAAATTAAGCATTTTAGCTGCTGAAAGCTACTGCTGTGACATGTTGGGCAATATAAAAATAAATGATCTATCAGAAATATGCCCTGTAGGCCTCACACTGTGCTGGTCACTAATTGACATTTGGCAACACATTTTGGACACTTCAGTAGCTAGAAAGGCAGCCACAGCCATGTTAAGGAGGAGGGTCTACTTGGTTTCATTAGTGTGATTACACTCATATGGGTTGTTTTAAAATGTCCAGAAATGCTGGAGGAGCTGATGAAATTGACAAAGATGAAGGTCTTTGTAAGGAATCAGGCTTCTTAATGTCAGAAACAAATGTCAGATTATTGTGTTCCAATTCAGTCCTTTCCATTTAAGGGCTCTCAAAAGATAGTGAACAATGTATACATGAACTAAACATTCAACTCTCCAAGTTTAATTTTGAGCACATAATCAAGGTTTAATTTTATCTTTGGAAAAGCTTATGGATATTCTCATGCATTTATACTTGATATTAATCATAGTCTTTATGGTTGCTTTGATAGGAATCTGACATTATCAGTTCACTATCCCAAACGAATCAGGAGATAATAAACATACATTGAAATTTAAAGCAAATGAGTTTTCCAGACATGCCTAGAAGAAATAAGTCATTATATTTTATATTATGTAGAAATGTCAGTTTTCTAGTCAATTGCATTAGCTGATTTGTCCAATTAATCATTTGTGCCATGCACTAGAAATTAAGCAGTGATTGAAAAATACAATGCAAAACCATCTGCCTTCATGGAGATTAATTTCAGAGGAGGGAACTGTAGTTTTTTTTTTTAAATTAAAAAAATAATTGAGATGGTGGTAAGTGCTACGGCAAGAATATATAAATCAAGGGAGTGTGGGAGGGCACGTGGAGGAGGGCCTAGAGCCTTGAGTGGGCGATTTAAAGTTAGGTGACTGTGGCAAAAGTCATCAAGAGGACTGAGCGATAACAAGAAAGGGGAGAGAGCCATGGCCGGACTGCAGGAAGACACGTCAGGCAGAGATCAGTGATGCCAGGGGCTAACCGGACACGCTTCTACAGGGCAGTTAAGTCAGTGTGACTCAGGGAAGTGACTGAGATGGGGGCCGCAGGAGGTGAGAGGCCGCAGGGGCCTCCAGCTGCAGGGCTTCAGAGCCACTTTATGGACTTTGGGTTCTGATCACAGGAATGACATGTTTTACCTTTTCCTATTATCCATTTGGCTAACGAGTTAAGAATGGAAAAGGGATTAATTAGTCAAATAGTTATTGTAAAAAGACACCTTAAATCTCAGAGTCTTTAAGAGTAATTCCTTTTTTGTTTGTTTGTTTTGTTTTCTTGTTCACATAACTAAATGAAAGGAAAGGGGCTCTGCTCCAACCAGCAGTGAGTGATTCGGGATTGTTTATGGTTTAGCTTTCGTGGAGGATTGCCCCAGAGGGTCTGTGACCTCCTTCTACCTCTCCTGCCACCCAGAGGTGAGAGGAGGAGAGCTCTTATGAAGCCACGCATATTATTTCTCTCAGTAGTTCACCTGCCAGAACTTGGTCACATCACTCTGTCTAACTTCTTGGGGATGGCTGGAAGATGCTGTCTAAATCTGTGTTCAGAAAGAAAAGGAAGTGGCTTTTGAAGAACGCATTATGGTTTCTGCCACTGGAAATTGGGACAGAAATAGAGACACTAATTTGGAGGTTGTTGATTTTGTCCAAGAAAAATGCTTTCAGCCTAGACCACAGAGAGAACCTGGAAACAGAAGGATGCACTGAAGAAGTGCCCAGGCCAGTTTGTGTTTTGTTTGCTTTATGGTTGGGGGAGAAATATTAATAGATGCTATAGAAAAAATGGTTTCAGAAGTCAAATATAACTAGAAAATTCTGGATTTTTCTATAGACAATTTCCTGTAGCATTCACTAGGTTTGAGTAGTTTGTTTTTCACTGTAAAATATATCATGTAATTTTAAAAAAATCACAAATTTTTGATAATCTCACATATTTATTTTTCTTTCCTTTTCTTTTGGCATTAGGAACAGAACCCAGGGGCCTTCTACCTTCAGGCTATATCCCAAACCTATTTTATATTTTACTTGGAAACAGGGTCTCACTAAGTTGCTGAGAGCCTCACTAAGTAAGAAGAGGCTGGCTTCCAACCTGTGTGAACCTTCTGTCTCAGCCTCCCAAGTACTGAGATTACAAGCAGGCGCCTCCACTCCCAGCTCTCACATACTTAATATTCTATGGACTATTTTTAAGAAGATAAGCAAATGATTGGATACAAGATTATCATTTAGTCTTTGATACAGACTCTCTGTGTGACTTTGGATGACCATGTGCCCTCTTTGAGATTTATTTTGTTCTGAAATGGGCATATCACCACTTAAACTGTTCTTTGTCTTATAGGATCATAAAAATCAATCAAAATATTGTACAAGAAAATATTGTAAGGTAAATGAGGATTATTTTACAGTCCACTATAGCTAAGAGAGAGAAAAACAGAGATGCAGAGGTTTTGCTAGGAAAAGGCTGAGTGCCTGTCAAGGTTCTATAGTTTTTACCCAAAGACCCCTATATTATGGCACTATTAAAAGGTAGTGAAACCTCTTAGTGGTGTGGCCTAGTGGGAGGAAGCTAGGTCATTGGAGTGCTTCCCTGGAAGAAGATATTGGATCTCAGCCCTCTCCTTTCTTTCATTTGTTTCAAGACATCATGTTGTAGTGTCCCCTACGAGGTGTCCCCTGATACCATGTTCTGCCTCACTACAGACTCCAAAGGAACAGGGCCTACTGGCCATAGACTGAAACCTCTGAAATTGTGAATTATCACAAACCCTCCTTCCTTTTAAGTTGATTGCCTCTGGTCTTTTGTTATAGTAATGAAAAGCTGACTAACACATAAGTAATCCTCACAGGAAACAGTGGTTCACAGGCTTTTATACCTTGGGATTAATCAAACTATATTTGCAAAGCCCAATTATATCTGGCAACTTATATGCTACTCTGTGTATAAACAAATATTTTAATTGATTAGTTTATAATTATCTAGGGACACTAGGCTTCTGTCCTCCATTCATGATACTTTCATTCCAAAATAAGGATATTTATAAATGCTGAGAACTAGGCACTGGTTTAATGAATATAATATACCAGAAAGAGGAAGCATTAGAGTTTTGAGGAATATATTCTCTTTTGCTCTTGATGAGAACAGATCCACATCATACCTCAGTTCAAAGATGACCAGTTCCCTTCATTAGTGTCTAGATGAAGTCTCGCTCATTGGACTGAGAGGATGTCCCTTTTCTGAATTCCACAAATTGAAACACTCTTTCAGTTCAGGCACTATTGCTCCTAATTAGAGACTCAGTGGTTGGATTTTCATCAAAATCACTGTCTCTTTCTACATGTGATTGTCTGAAATCCTATCAAGTTTCCCAGGAAATACTGCAGGGTTTAAATTATCCATTCATTGACTTTAATTATCAGAGGAATCTTTTTTCCTGTTATGAAAGATCTTCAGTGAACCTCATGTGCAATAACACTTAATACCGGTAACCCATCCAAGAAAGTCATGATAGGTGTTGGTGCCAAAGTTTGCAAAACATATTGTAAGTAGAGTGGAAAAAGCAAAGTTAGAAGTCAAACTACAATTACAGAACAACAGGCAGCATGTTTTAACTAGCCCTCTGGGGATATAATGGTGTATAATTAAGATGGCGTTATCCATTGCACCATTTTTATTTTTATTTTTCATTCACTTTTGAAAAACAATTTTGCTGATTATAGAATAAATTGGCAATTTTTTCTTTCAATTCTTTTAATATTTTCTTCTAATTTCTTCTTGCTTATATGGTTTTTTATAAGAAATCCACTGATTCTCTCTACATAAAATATTTACCCTCACCCTTGCCTCTTTTTAAGATTATATCATTGGCTTTGAGTTTTGCAACTTAAATATGTATTTATCCTGCTTATTTTTTTATTTTCTGTGCATTTGTTTTGAAATTTATCATTAATTTGGGGGGTCTAACTCATTATTACTTTGAATGTTTTTTTATTCTCTTTCTTCTCTTTATTGTATTCCAATTATGCATAAATTCTTCGTGTTCCTTTTTCATTCTTTTTTTTTTTTTCTTACTGTATTTCAGATTGGGAAAGTTTCTAATGACTCATTTTTTAATTGTTGTTTTTTTTTCATTATGCTGAGTCTACAGAAGAGCCCAACAAAGGCATTTTCTTTTCTGTTACAATGTTTCTATTGTATATAATGTTTATTTCTCTACTTACATTATCCATCTGTTCTTTCATGTTGCCCATTTTTTCTCACTATAATCTTAATATAGTAAACATGGTTAAGATCCTTGTCTTCTAATTTCAACATTTGGACCATATCTGTCTGGTTTGTCATATCTCTTTATATTGTGCAAGAAATACACATAAATCAGTCTTTAGTGTGAAGATTATGTTAATCTGGGTAGAACCTGGTCTGTGTTGAATGTTAGTGGCCTCTGTTCCAGGTGAGATCTCTATTGTGTATCTCTGGATGAGTCGGTCTCCAAATTTAAGGGTGCTGCTTTGCCCTGTGAATTCAGTTTTCTGATGAGTTCAAGAAAAATTGTTTTTAGTTCATTCAACTTTTTTACTGTTTGTAATAGACTGATGACTTTTAAACTATTTACATGTCAGAGTTAAAACCAGTCCTCTGTTCCCTTTTGTACCAACTTTTACATAACTTTTCCAGGGTGTGAGTCTCTAGAGAGAGGAAAGAGCTCATTACTAAACCTGAGGTTTGCAAGAGGTAGAAGTTAATATCACACTAGGACTTAATGTGATTCTCTGTGAATATTACTTCTCTCACTCCCTGTCTAAGTTCCAGGGAAAACCCAATTTAGGTGTACACTTCTGATTTATATACTTATGCATCTGACTTAAGTTATATAACACATTTTATTCTTGATTGAGCAATAGAAGACGAGGATTGCAAGAATTGTAAAGTAAAAATCATTATGAATATGTGAATATGGTCCAGCAAGGTAAGAGAAGCGGTGGATGGAACTGTCATTTACCCTCAATTCTAACATGCTAAATTCAGTTCTTATCTATTGAGCATCAGTTTTTAGAAGTGAGATATTAATACTGCTCCAACTGAGAGCTAGTTGAGATATTTCTTTTGATTGGGTCTCTAATAAAACAATAGGTAGAAGAGTGATGAGCTGAACAAAGGTAAAATATTTTCCTCCTTCAACAATAAAACAAAACTAATACTATAAATTTTCATAAAAGATGCTACTTATGAACATGGTCTTTAAAAAGTATTGGAAAGCATATGACTATAGCCAATTTTATGGAATCAATGTCCCCAAATTGAAAGAGATCTTAAAATTCACTTTCTTTTATAAATTTAAATAATTTTACCTACATTGGCATAGAGAGGTTATATGCAACTATATCAGTATGTTACTCATATTTTTTAATTTTTTTACTTTATGTGAATATGAACATGCCTTTTTAGAGTAAATGTGTATTGCTTCTGTTTCAGTGCCATTTATAGAAGCCAGATAATGTGTAATTGATGTTTCTGTTATAATTTCTAGAAAAATAGGACATCCTATACATTCTGTAGTAACAAAATAAAATGATTAATTTATGTTACTTATGATGTGACAATTGTGAATCTTCATTCCTTTGGTTCAATATGCCTATACCTTTTACTATTGTCCCATAAGGTACCTTTCTAGATATTTTTCCCAATCACTCCTCTTCAAATTTTAATTACTACTAGGTATACATTCTCTATCTGTTTGTGTCCTGTAGCCCTTAGGAAGTTCCATGGTAATATCTCCAACTTTCATCACTTTCCATGAATCAACTTTTATCTCTTGGACATGGTATTTTTTTTTTTTTTTTTTGGTGGTACTGGGGGTGGAACCCAGAGGCTTTCTACCTCCGGGCTATACTCCCAGACCTATTTTATATTTTATTTGGAAACAGGGTCTCACTAGGTTGCTAAGAGCCTCACTAAGTAGCTGAGGCTGGCTTCGAACCCGTGCGATCCTCCGGTCTCAGCCTCCCAAGCACGGGGATTACATGCGTACGCCACCACGCCTGGCTTGGACATGGTATTGACCGACTTGAGAATAAATGACCTACTTGATTAACAATAAGTTTCTAACTCATCAAGAGCCCATTGAGGTGGCACAAGCTTATAATCCAAATACTTGGGAAGCTGAGATAGGAGGATTAGCCTCACCAATTAAGCAAGGTCTTTAACAACTTAGCAAGGCCCTATTTCAACATAAAAAACACAATATGGCTGGAGGTATATCTCAGAGGTAGAATGCCCCTGGGTTCAATCCCCAGTATGCCACACAAATATTATCACTCATCAAGCATCTCAGGAAATCTGTGGGTGCAAGATTTATTGTCATACAATTTGGATTTGCATTCCAGCTCAACTACTTACCAGATTTGTGGTGATGAATTATTAAACTCAATATTCCTCAGTTTTCTCAATTCAAACTGAAAATAAATGTGCCCAAACTGGTTAAGTAATGCTGATTGACTGTTGTAACAAAACCACAAATGTATGATGTCTCAGATATAATAGATGTGTATTTACCACTAAGGTAAATTTTAAAAAGAATGATTCCACGTGTCAAGGTAGCTCCAGATGCTGGCTTCTTCCATTTGTGAACTCTACCAATTTTGCTCAGATACAGCTTCCAAGGTTGCAGTGGGAGTTGATATCAGCCATCAGTCAAGAAAAGATAATGCAGAATTGATCATAGGAAGTCTTTATGGACCAGCGTGTAAGTGGCAGGCATTACTTCTGTCTACATTTTCCTAATCAGAACTTGGGCCAGTCTTATGACCACACTGAACAGTAAAAGAGGCTGAAAAAATATGTTCATTCTTTGTATTCAGTAAAAACATGACTTTTTTTTTAAGTAACTACATGGTCTCTACCATAGCAGCTGTTGAATGGCATTTTGGAACTATAGCTGTTCCTCATTGTGTACCTGAAATTTGTTCCAGACCCACCCCTTAGATACTAAAATCCATGAATACTCAAGACCATTTCTATGAGATGGTGTAATACTTGTATATAACCCATGTACAGCTTTCTATATAATTTAGATGATCTCTAAATTGTTTAGAATAACTAGTACAAAGTAAATGTCTTAATAAATCATTATTATAATGTATTATATAGGAACAATGACAAGAATACAAGTGTACATGTTCAGTATAGATGCACTTACTTTCCAAATATTTTCAATCCACTCTTGTTTGAATCTGTAAATGCAGAACCCTAGATATATAGGTCTTTCTGTGATATACAAGCTATCCTATGTTTAAGACAGCACGCTAATATAACTGATGTTTTGAAGGGTATGGACAGGGTGTATAAAATAAGTTGAATGTCCATATGCAGATGACATAATTAAGATTTATAGAAATTAAATAACTTCTTCAGTGTTTCTAAGGTAGAATTTGAAACCAAGTTAATCAAAATTTAAAATCTCGTTTTTTCTCATTTAACTGTTACTCCACTCAATAATTTAATTAGTTACTTCTGGTTTTTTAAAAGCACTCTCATTCATATATTTTCAATGGAAAATCAAGGATTCCTTAAGAGAGCAGCATAACTAATTAGACCATTTTATAAAATGCTTTTGAATCATCGTAATGAAGGTAATGATGATTAACTAGTTCTTGAGTTTCTAATTGCTTTAGGTTCAGTTTTTAATAAGGCAACAATTACAGAAAGTATATTTTGGAGTGGTAATAAATACAAATTGTCAGTTTTTCAAATAGAGGTCTTAGTACTAACTTGAAAAACAAATTTCTTTGTATTTGGAAATTAATCTAATTGAGGTGCCCATACCTTTAAAAACGCTACTGGTTCTCTTAATAATCTCAGTGTTTAAAGAGCCTTATTAAGGTAGGCAACATTTTATCAGGTTCAAGTTAACTCATTATGATGCCAAAATGATACTTGGTTACATATTTGTCTTTATTCATTATTTTTATGTAGAAATTCTGTGAATTTTTATTTCAATTTTGTAACTAGTACTTTTTAGAAAAAAACATGCTACAGTAAAACTTAAAAATTATTAGAAATCTACACCTGAGCACTATTCATATTTGCCTTTTTTCTACTAGTTTCTTTATGAATACATGTTTTACATGTTTATAATTATAGCATACTTACCTCTTTCTAGTTTTTGTTATTTTCTATTGCAATTATGTATTTCTACATATAAAACCTTCAAAATTATGATTTTTTTTGTGGGTCTGGGGATGGAACCCAGGGGCATTTGAACTCCAAGCCACACCTCCTGCCATATTTGTATTCTTTATTTTGAAACAGGGTCTCACTAAGTTGCAGAGGGCCTAAGTAGCTGAGGCTGTCTGCAAACCACTATCCTCCAGTTTCAGCCTCCCAAATGCTTGGATTACAAGCGTGCACCACCACGCCTGGCTCAAAATTATGATTTTAATGGCTTCAGAATATTCATTTATACTACTGTATATTGGTAACATTTAGCCAATACCAGCTTTTGCATTTCTTATTACACTTTCTCATGTGCGTGTTCTCCTCTTAGCATTAGTAAACGTAAGTTGAGAAGTTATTCTCAGTTTGTGTCAGTATGATATCTGGTTTAATTTCATCTCTATGGATCCCTACAGTTGCTACTCATCCTTTTTTTGATTGAGGTACTGGGGATTAAATCTAAGACCTTGCGTATGTTAAGCAAACAGTCTACCACTACACTGTATTCCCATTTAGCTTATTTTCGTCCTTTTCATGAAAGTTTTTATTTTGAGACAGGGTCTTGCAGCTCAGACTGGCTTTAAACTTTCCATCAAAGATTGAGATTATGGGAGTTTCCCTAAAATCCCACTTGATTATTCATTTTCTAAATATGTTTCTTTTTTGCTTTTATTGGTGCATTCTATCTCACATCATAATGTAGTTCATAATAATAATGACATGCTTGCACAAAGCACTTGGAGTGTTTTCCCCCAGCTGCCTCTCTACTACCTCCCTTCCCCATACAGGACATCGAAATTGGCTTTATTAGTCTCACATATGCACATAATGTCAGTGGAAGTGTTTCCTTCATTAATCCTTCTTCTCCTTTCCTCCCCAGAACCACCTCTCTTGCTCCACTGGACTGTATCTTCTAGTATCTGAAGTCTTTCTTGTATCCAGATTACTCCCTGGTTTCTGCATATGAGAGAAATTATATGACCCTTCACATTCTGTGACTGGATAATCTCACTTAACACAATGGTCTCCAAGTCTATTCATTTTTCTGCAAATACCATAATTTTTATTACTAAGTGAAATTCCATTGTATATATATCACAAAATTTTGGGATCTATTCTTCTGTTGATGAATACCTAGGTTGCTTCCATAACTTAGCTATTAAGAATTATGCTGATATAAACATGGAAATAGATGTATTACTGTAACATTTTAATGTCAGTCCCTTTGGAAAGATACCCAGGAGTGGTATAGCTGGATCATAGGGTGGGTCCATTTCCAGTTTTCTGAGGAATCTCCACACTGATTTTCATAGCTGCTGCACTAGTTTGCAATCCCATCAAGAGTAGACAAGGGTTCCTATTTCCCTACACTCTTACCACCATGTATTGTTATTTGATTTCTTATGATGATCATTCTGATTGGTGTTAGATAGAATCTCAGTATAGTTTTAATTTTCATCTCCCTGATTGCTAATGACGTTGAACATTGTTTCACATATTTACTGGCCATTTGTATTTCTTCTTTTGTTAAGTATCTATCTAGCTAAGTTGCCCATTTCTTGATTGGATTATCTGGGTTTTCTATCGTTAAATCTTTTAAGTTCTTTGTGCATTCTAGCTATCAGTCCTCTATCAGAGGAAAAGCTGGCAAAGATCATCTCCCTTTCTATAGGGTCGGCCTTCAGGCTCTGGATGGTTTCCTTTGATAAGTTTAATTTAATGAGTTTAGTTTGATGCTGCCACATTCAGTAATTCTTGTTTTAATTTTCTGAACTTTGGAGATATTATTGAGAAAGATTCTATGTGTGCCTACCTGTTGGAGTGTTGAACTGTTCTCTTATCCACAATTATCATTTATTCATTGAGTTTCTCGAGTGCTTCTCTCATTATGGTTTAAATGTTTTCTTACTCACTGTGCATTAACTCTAGTATTTAAATAAGTTCCTGATTTTTATCTGACAGTGCAAGATCATCATAATGGCACAGATTATTATTTCATTGCCTGCAAATTGATTACATTTCAGAGTATCATTACTGAACACTCTGTAGAGCCATTATAGTTAAATATGACATGTAGGGTTGCTGGCAAAAATTATTCAGAGGATAAATAAAACATATAAAGATGATAACTAATAAATTCATAAAATATTTTTTACATTTTTTAACATAAAAAGTACTTAAAATGGTTAAATTACTATTATTGGCATATGAAAAGAATCTGATATAGTGGGAATTACCACTATAAAGTTTTGGAAATTAGAAAGCATATGATATATATGGGAGCCTTTTTATTTATATCAACATATTGACCTTCAAGCTTTAAAATTTTTATTACTGATCTGTTATTACTTCACTATTTTTTATTCCTATTGTTATTAGTTTGACAAAGTAAAAACATTCTCTATAGAAAATATGGTAGCTGTGATTTTGTTCTCTAATTATTGCTAACTCTTCATTTTTTGGGCACATGACAGATTTGTACGCTTTTGTCCATTTTTCAGGTGAGGTAGGGCTTTAAGGTGTACTCTGGTCAATGAATTTTGAATCTAAGTATCTTCTGGTCAGATTCCATGGCCAGTGTGAGATTCACTTGCGCTCATTTTTCCTCTGCCACCATTACTTGCCATATTATAGGAAAAGCAGAAAATGAGCCCATGTTTAAACATCTGTGATTTGAAGATAGTGATTGAAATATAACCAAATGAATTCTGTATTAATAAGAAAGTCAGTTTGTGTTTTATTTGGGACATTTGCTCATCTAATATTTGTTCATCTAATTAATCCTAGTAGCAATTTATTCCAAATGATTAGTGAAGTGTTATGATTTCACATCATCGGGTTCTCCTACTTGCGGTCTCAGTAAGTACGGTGGCTTGGTTAATTTGGCCTTCTGTTACTTATTCTCCAACAAGTTAGTTTCACAACTCCTAATTTTATAATGTAGATTCTATTACTTTTGTACATTAACAATTAAGATGTAGCTTTTACATAGTAAATATTTCATTTGCAGAGTAAATGTTGATTGAATAAATTAACGAATGCACATCTGTTCCTCTATTTTTGAAATGATTTCTTCTCTAAGTGCCACTTATTTTTTACTTTATGTTATCCACAAGTTTGTCGAGAATTATTTATAAACAAATATCTTAATGACTCTGTATTTCGGCATGTATTACTTAAGGAAGCATATTGTAGTATATCATTCATAGAAAAATTTACTCAGCCATTATGTTATAGTGTGTAATAATTTAATGTTTCTGCATTTTTTGGAAATATTAATATAATTGGAATTTATGTTAATATATTTGAATTTAAAATATACTTAGAATATCTTAATTTCTAGGGCAAAAGTGTTATGAATTATTTTGAACAATCAAGATTTATTTTATCTTTACTAATAATTAGAATTTTATAATTTTTTTGGGGGGGGGATGGAACCTAGGGGCATTCGACCTCTGAGCTATAACCCCTGCCCTCTTTTTTATTCTTTATTTTGAAACTGGGTCTCAGTTGCAGAAGTCCTCACTAAGTAGCGGAGGCTGTCCACGAACCACGATCCTCAGGTCTCTGGCTCCCGAATGCTGGGATTACAAGCGTGTGCCACTATTTCTAGCATGTTTAAATTATAATATTAATGATTGCCTTATCCTTTCATAAAATATTTGGATATTAGACTTTTAGTTACATTTCAGTTCTCCCTGACATATTATTATTGTTACATATTTTAATTTAATCCTTTTATTGGTATAACTTAACAAGACATTATTCTTATTATCTTATATAATTTAGTAGTTTTCAGATTTACTCATGTATTTACCACCGCCACTTTTCACTTTAAATAAAGTAACAACTATCTTAGGTAGACACATTTGATTCCCCTTAGTTTACCTTACTTTTTAATTCTTTAGTCCATATCAATTATTTTAATAGGTGCATCATAATCCTATATCTTGTTGAAGTTAGGTGATAGAGGCATACATGTGCACAATACTCATGAAGCCCTCCCCCAGTTCCCACCCTATTTCTTTTTCCTCCCTCCTTCCAGTGCTCAGCTCAGTGATTGGATCTAATAAGTTTTTGTAGTTACATCATGTCAACTAAAGTGTTTCTTTCTCCCCCTCCCACTTCCCTCAGTTACGTCTTCTTCACTTCACTAAGTATTCTCTTCCTTTGTCTGGAGTTTCTCCTGTGTCCCAGTTTCTCCCTGGCGTCTGCTTATTAGGAAGAACATCCGACTTTTCACTTTTTGTGACTGACTCATTTAGCATAATGTCACCACTTCCATCATTTCTCTGCATATTGCATAATTTTGTTCTTTTTTATGTCTGAGTAAAGTTTCATTGTGTACATATCCATAGTTTTGTCATCCATTTATCTGTGGATGGACATCTTGGCTGGTCATAGTTTGGCAACTGTGAACTGTGCAGCTATAAACATAGCTATGCATGCATCTCTGTGATAACGTGGTTTACATTCTGTTGAGTAGTTACCAAGGAAGAGTTCAGCTGGGTCATAGGGTAGGTTCATTTCCATTTTTTAGAGGCTCCTCCATACTGTTTTCCAAAATGGCTGCACTAATGTGCAATCCCACCAACAATGTATCAGAGTTCCTACTTCTCCACATCCTCGCTGGCATTTGTAATTGTTTGGGTCTTTAATAATTGCCATTCTAATTGGGGTTAGGTGAAATCTCAGGTTAGTTTTGTTCACATCTCTCTCAGTGCAAACAATGCTGAACATTTTTTCATACATTATTTGCCACTTGTACCTCTTCTTTTGTGAAGTATCTATTTAGTTCACTTGCTCATTTTTTACGGGTTATTAGGGTTTTTTATGGTAAGCTTCTTGAGTTCTCTGTATGCTTTAGATATTAGGCCTCTATCAGAGGAGTATCTGGAAAAAAATCTTTCCTCATTCTGTCAGTTCTCTCCTGAGGTTCCTGATACAGGAGGCATCATAATACCTGACTTCAACCTATACTACTTAGCCATAGTAATAAAAACAGCATGGTATCGGCACAAAAGCAGACACATAGACCAATGGAGTAAAACAGAAGACTCAGAAACAAATCCACCCTTTTACAGCTAATTGAATTTTGACAAAGTGGCCAAAAACATACACTGGACTAAAGATAGCCTCTTTAAAAAATGATGTGGCAAAACTGGTTATCCATATGTAGAAAAATGGAAGTAATTCACACTTTCTCACCTAAGATGGATCAAAGACCTGTAAATTAGAACAGACACCTTGCTGCTACTTGGAGAGAACATACTACCTAAACATAAGCATATAGGTATGGGTAAAAACTTCCTCAAAAAGACCCCAAATTCATAAGACATTAAAATCAGGATCAATACATGGGATTGCATTAAACGGAAGAGCTTCAATACATATCAATTTCTGACATTTTAATGATTAGTTGTATCTCTTCTACCAACTAAAATGTAAGTTCTGAATACAGCTTATATTTGACATTTACATTCATGGCTCTGCCCCAGTCACCTAAGACAGTGCTCACCACATGTACTAAGCACAAGTTATATATTTGTTGAATCAAAGAATGAGTTGATTTTTACCTCTCTTTTGCTCCATCCTTAGATCAACTTCCTTTGGCCCAAAGCACCTTTTCTAGAAGTCTCTTTTGTAAAGAAACATTAGTACTAATGTTTTACCCATAAATATCTTTCATTTTTTTTCTGAAAGGTATTTTGTAATATACAAAATTCAGTTTTTAAAAATATATGTTAACCATTCTTTTTATTCATTGAATTCTTAATTTCATTTCACTCCCACTTCAGAAGTTTATCCTAATATGTATGCTTCAAAATCGATCACTGATAAACCTATGAAACTTCCCTGAAATATATTATACATAAATATATATGCTAAATTTTTAAATTCTCCCACAACGATAAGTTCTAAATGTTAAAGACATATTATTTTTCTCCTGGCTATGGATTTTATTTTACTATTAATATGCAATTGATCAAAATATACTTACAATATAAATTGGTTCTATTAAAGCATAAAAATGTAAAATGTTATTAAAATACATTAATTTTTAATCATTTTAATCACAGCCACCAAAAAGCCTTGTTCACATTAATAACTAGATAGATATGAAGGAAATTTGCTATACCACTATTAGTCAATTTTTGTATTCATTTGGAGTTATATGCCAAAATCTCATAGTGGCTTTTCATCAAAAACTATTATTAATTATCTACAAACTGACAGCTCTCAAAATTTTGTTAAAAACAAGGATTGCAAACCATCTGACTTGGAAAAGAATTTTACCCAGCCATTCACTTTTCTAATAATATTTATAATTGTGTCTTTGTTAAGTAGGAGGTTTTTACTCACCAAGCAAATAAACAGCAAGACAAATGGAAAAATATATAATGACATATCAGTTCTCTGAGAGCTGGCTGCCACTCTTGCTGTTAAGCCACTAGCTTCTTGACCATCCCTTCTTAGTAGCAATTATTCTCTCTTCTCTGGCTACTATTAAGAACTTCTTTTCATATTTTACTGTCTGCTTCTTCACAGGACTGTATTTGGTTTAGATTTCTTTTTAATTAACTTCTTTGCAAGATTCATTAGATTTCTTGAAGCCATGGATTGTGTTTCATCACTTCTAGAAAACTCTCAGCCACAGCATTTTCAAATACTGGTCTCTATCTCATTTTTCCTCTGTCCTTTTAATCAATGATTAACCCTATTTTAGACTTCACTCTATTCGTCATTTTTTAAGTTCCCTTTTAGATTTTTCCATCCCTGCTTCCCCTGTCTCTGATTCCTGCCAGTCCCACCCCAGGCCTCTGGTATATTTCACTGAGTTCTCTTTTTCCTTTGAAAAGTATTTTTGAGAATTTTTGAGGCCACACAAAGGTATATTCCTTCCAAGAAGATTTACTATCTTCTAGAATATACCATGTCTTAGTGAAATTTATACTAAATTCATAGCAAAAGCAATTTTTTTCTTCTTTTTCAATATGGAGTTGGGTAGCTCATGGACTTTTTTCCTTACCTGTTTTATTCTAAGCCAAGACATGACAGCTTTGTTCCATCCTCTCTTCTCAAGTCTTGAGATATTTATACAAGCAAATCAGAAAAAATATATTATTATCAACATGTTTCATTGTTTTCAGAAGTCAGATATTATACATATTTTTGAGTTGCATGTGCCTTAAGAGGACTTAGCTCTATAGTTAAGAATCTCCTCCTTGATTTTCTATTGTGTTGGCAATTATATTTTGCTTTCTTTCTTCCTCATCATGCTACACTCATCCTCTACATTATTTTCCAGTTTTCCTGTAATAATGCAAGCTTGAGTGTCCTGTGCTTGAAAAATACCTAGTAAATATTAGTATGTTTGCCATTGTTATAACAAAATACCTGGTGCTGGACACTATAAAGAAAAGAGGTTTCCTTAGCTCAGTTTTTGAGGCTGAATGTCCAAGTTCAAGTAGGCTCCTTGTCTTGGCCTCTGGCCTCTGGTAAGGGTCCCCTTGCTTGGGTCACATTCCTATCACTAGGACCATGGCAGGAGACAAATGAGAGAGAAAGGTCACGTGACTACAGAGGCTGCTTTTGCTTTCATATCAGTCCTCTGACAAAAACTAGACAGTGACCTACAAGCTATAAGAACTACTAATACTACAGCCCTATTTTTTATTTTTTTGAAACAGGGTCTCACTAAGTTGCAGAGGGCCTAAGTAGCTGAGGCAGGCTGTGATCTTCCTGTCTCAGCCTCCCAAGTACTGGGAATACAAGCTTGCGCCACCACACCCAACACAAGAATGTATCTTTTTTTTTTTTTAATGTACTTGAGATAGAACCCTGAGACATTCTACCTATTAGCGACACCTAGCCCTATTTTTTAGTCTTTCCTTTGAAAAAGGGTCTCACTGAGCTGCAAAGGGCCTCACTAAGTTGCTGAGGCTGGCCATGAACCAGGATCCTCCTGTCTCAGCCTCCCAAACACTGGGATTACAAACATGCACTACTACACCCAGCTCAAGAATGTATATTTTTAATGTAGTGTTTTCATAAAGATTATTGTGAACACTGTAGATTAAAAAATAAAATATTCCAAATATTTTATAATTAACAAAAAAGGTATTTAAAAGTTAAACAGTTTTAAATTTTATAATGAGCAATTTAAAGAATATTTCAATTTGGCTTACAAGAAATATTTTTTGACCTAGGAGATTAGATTGAGATAATTTTTAAAAATCTGAAACGCTAAGCTGAGTAAAACTAAGCAAAATTAGTTATCTAAAACTTTAAAGTTTTATCAAAGATTCTGTATCGCCGGGCATGGTGGCGCACGCTTGTAATCCCCGCACTTGGGAGGCGGAGACAGGAGGATCGCACAGGTTCGAAGCCAGCTGTGCTGGCTTAAGAGACCCTGTTTCCAAATAAAAATATAAAATAGGTCTGGGAGTGTAGCCCGGAAGTAGAAGGGCGTCCAGGAACCCCAGTACCACCAAAAAAAAAAAAAAAAAGAGAGAGAGAGAGATTCTGTTTCCTCTGGTTTAACTAATGTAGAGGAAGGAAGTTTGATCTGTTTATGTCTTGATTTTTCATAAAATTGATTCATGCTCTGATGTTCAGATCAGAGTTATGGATTTCTCCTTATTGAAATGATATACATTTAATTGACTTAGTGCCTCATAATATGTGCTTCTTTGACCTATAAACATCAGACCCGGAAAAAAAATGAGCTACTGAAATTATGAGCCCTGGTATAGTATATTTTTCTTCAAAGACATATTGGCCTTTATTGAAAAAATATGTATTTGTTATCACACTTTATCCATTAAGACATCATAGTCCTTTGGGGTGTTAGTTAGGTAATGAAAATGCCATACATATGAGCCAATATGAAGTTGAGAGGTTCTCTAATTCTTGAGAGTAATATTATCTGAAAAGTGTTCTTATTGATTTGACATAGTGCTTTTATTTGTATAAGTAGCATCAATTTATCTGATATTTTTAACTCTTAGCAAAGTAAAACATCTTTTGTCATTCAGAAGTATACTTGTACTTAAAATAGCTTGAATTCTGAATTTGATACCTATATAAAACTCAGTCTTTCCTGGTGTGGTGGTGCACAACTATAATCCCAGTAATTAGAAGACTGAGACATGAGAACTCTAAGTTCAAGACCAGTCTTAGCAACTTAGCAAAACCTTAGCAACCTAGCAAGACCCTGATTCAAAGCAAAATAACAACAATAACAACAACAACAACAACAATGAGCTTGGAATGTATCTTAGAGGTAGAATATCCCTCAGTTCATTTTCCAGTAACATTCACACACACACACACACACACACACACACACACACACACACACACACAACACATGCTAAGTTATAAGTAGCAGCTAACATTTAAATTGGCAGATTATTGTTAGCAGTACCTTTTTTCTTAAAAATAATTGCTTTAATTCTTTGGGATTATTTTAAATTTTTACCAACTTTACCAAATTTACTTTTTCTGCTAGTATTCACCATAAACTAACAGCATGAGCCATGTATACCAGATTATAAAACATAATAGCTACAGGGAGGTAGAATTATTTTTTTCAACAATATATCATGAGATACTTTTAGGAGAACATATCCATAAATGAAAAATATATCTTCTTGTGTATGTTTCATAAGTACTTTTATTCAAGTCTGCTTAATAAATAGAACTTGAAAGAATATATGTTTATATTCTTACAGATAAAACACAAATGGGTTTTAGTTTCTTTGGGAATATAAAAATGTCTTTTAAAAATACTACATAAAATTGTATGGTTATGAGTTTATATTTCTTTCCATCTCAAGTTGGTATTTTCTCTCTTTTTTAAATTTTAAAGATATGAAGCAAATTTATATAGATAGTGTGGCTAGTTTACTATTTTAGTATAAAAAATAAGCAGAATGCTGCTGAAAGTTATTAATCAGATATACTTACTATTTAATATTTTATGAGTATAAAATATTACAAATATTTTTATCTACATGACTGATATAGCATAATTTTATCTGCTGTAATTGATATCTATAATTCATATCTGTATAATTTGATATATTTACTATTTATAATTTTATCTGTATAATCAACATAACATAAATAAAATGAAAGTATAAGTCCTATTTTAAAGAACTTCATGTAATTTATTTTTTCAGATATACATACATGTGCTAAAATTACTAACACCAGATTAAGAGCTATTTAAATGTTTTAGTTCTTATTTGGCATAAGGGAAAACAGTTCTTTTCATGTAGAAATACTTCCATTGTACTTGTTCTGCGGTCACAGAACCATTCAGAAGAACTGCTGCCACCTACTCTCCTCTTTGTGCCTCTTTGCTCTCATCTCAGTGGTCCTCTTACACTTTTGTACATTCCTCCCAGTTAGAATACCCTGACAGCATCAGTGGAGTTTGATAATCTCACTATCAGTTATTCAGACACATTCTGTTATTCCTCATATGTAACTCTGCACTAGTTGTGGTAGAAGTCCCAGGACCAGGCCTTGGTGAGGGTGACCTGACAAGTATGCTTAATTAATGGTGAGCACAGCCCAAGGTAATAGCCAAATTAAAGAGCAAATTCTGTTCTTCATATGTCTGGACCAGTGTCCAGAGTCAGTTTATGATTCTTTTTGCTCAAAATTAGAAGGAAATGGTTGTGTGGTATATTGTATATTTAAACAACAATATAGCAGAATTAAACTACTTAAGCTAATGATCTTGGCTGTTTAGCTACTGTTCTTAGTGAAAATATTCTAGTTTATTAAATCTTAAATTGGTATTATTTTTATAAATCTTACTTTGTATTTCTTTTTGTTGTTAATTTCTTTATTTGGGCTACACATTTTTTTCCAAGCATGAGTTTTCTCTTAAGTATTTTCCTAATTTCATCTACTTTTATATCTTGAGTAATGGGTACTGTTATAAAGTGGATCTTATATGCCCCCTCCCCCCCAAAGCTCCTGTGTTGAAGGTTTGGTCCCCAGTGCATCAGTGTTCATAGGTGGGGCCACTGGGAGGAGACTGGATTCTGAAGGCTCCAACCTCATGAACTGATTAATCCTCTTGCCACTCATGGATTCAGAGCCTAATGGGCTCTGAGAGGAGGGCTTTGTTATAAAAATTAGTGCTCTCTTGTCATCTATCTATTTTCTATCTGCCTTTTGGATGCCATAAGTGAGAAATATCCTCTGACACATGCTTCTGTCAAGATGTTCTGCCTCACCATAGGCCTAAAGGCAACTTAACCAAGTCACATGGAATTGAAGCCTCTAAAGTTGTGAGCATAATAAACCTCCTCTCTGAGAACTTTCTTAATTTTGTTACAGTTACAGATAGGTGACTACTACAGGTACCTATGTAGGCAATCAATATTTGGTCCTTAGTAAAATCCAGGAGTCATCATCAGTAAAACCTTGGTTGAGATACTTTTAATTATTTTATTTATATATTTGTTTTTGACACTAAGTATTGAATCCAGGGTCATTTTACCTCCTAGATAAACATTTACCCTTTTTACTTTTAATTTTGAAACGGGGTTTCCCTAAGTTGCTGACGCTGGCCTTTAACTTGTAATCCTCCTGTCTCAGCCTTCCAAGTACTGGGATTACAGGCTGTGCACTACTATGGCCAGATTTTTATTTTATTTTATTTTATTTTTTTATTTTAGTATGTGTGGTACTGGTATTCAGATCGAAACCAGGGGCATTCTACCTCCATCTCTTTTTGTTTTTTTGTTTTGAAAAGGGATTTGCTAGATTGCTGAGAATCTTGTTACATTTTTGAGGCTATCCTTGAACTTGTGATCCTCCTTTCTGTTCCTCCCAAGTACTAGGATAATAGGCATGTATTACCATGCCCAACACAATAACTTTTAATCTTATTTTTCGCTCATTTTCCCAGTTCCAGCCCCTTGGATTGGATCCGGAGACCAGACAATTGTTTCATATTTTGTGTGTTTGTGCTGAGCCAAGTAGAATACTCTATTGTATTGTAGAGACATTAACTATATTGACTGAAGGAACCAAAATAATAATTTAGTTTTTGCTTTGTTATGTGCTGGCAGGATTAGTATTCCAACAAACTTGAGTTGCTAAGGTAGTAAACAAAGAAAATACTATGCAAAGCTTTTGTAAAGATTAACATTGCTATAGCTATGCAAACACATATTTTCCCTAACAAGATTAGTAATGCCAGCTGCCTGCATTCAAAGAGACAATTTAATTTCAATTTCAACATTACACGAAACACTGAATAAAATGACAATAATAGTTAAATTAAATTGAAATAGCTATCACAATTACAAATGAAGAAATTAAAGCATACCTTCATGTTACCTGCCATGGTAGTTAGAAATAAGCAAAACTGAATATTTGAATTTTTATTATAGAGAACTACTTACAAATATTAAAATAATATTTGGTACTAATTCCAAGCTTTTATAGGTACTGTATACTTATAGTGTCCTCTTTTATGGTATAGTCTCCTAATAAATCCCAAAAGATTAAATTTTATATTTCTTCATATATGTAGTTGCTCTGGTGGGTAGATGTTCCTAAACTCCCTTGACATGACCTTTTTATAATGCAAAGGCTGAAATGTTGAAAAGTTACATTTCCCAGAATCACTTGAAGCTTAAAGAGTTCTGTCTCTAATTTAGGTAATGCCAATTATATGCCTTTGAGTAAAATTTGGAAGGGAAGGGAATCTAAGTTATGCTTCTGATTTATTTATTTATTTTTGCTAATAAACAACTGCTAGAAATTATCTAATATATCTAGGATACCTTGCCAAGATCATGGCTCCCTTAATCAGGCCTATATTATCATCATGAGAGCTTCCTAATCATGGCCAGTTTCTAGATCATAGATGATATAATAACTCCCTAGGGGACCTAGTGCTACACCTCTCTTGGCAATTCTAGTTTGGATTTAGGCCCTCAGACTTCACATAGACAAGGCAGCCATGTTGGAGGCAGGGCTTGGTTGCTAAGGCGGGATCCCTGGGGGGTGGCCTTGAAAAATATATATGATACTTTCTCCCCTTGATTTTTCTCTTTCTGCTTCTGGCTTCTGTGATGTGAGAAAAGAGACCTTGAGCTCTCTCTGTGCTTCCTGTCAACACACCCTGATCTCTGCAGATATAACTTGTCCTAATGTAGTCTGAACCCTCTGAAATCTCCAGAACTGTGAGCAAAGACATCTTTCTTCCTTTCAGTGTGGTCAACAGGTATTTTGGGTCATAGCAGTGGGAATGCTGACTAACATAGTGATTCTGTCAAATGAATTTTAGAATCTGTGTTTTCAGCCTTCAGGATTCTGGAACTTATGTAAGATTTCATAATGCATTTTTTTTCTGTTTATACTAGAAAAATAGAATATGCCCCTTATTTTTGAACATATATAATTACCAACATATTTTAAATTTTATTTACTCATTACAATTCATTTTTAACCAGAGAAATGTATTCATCACATGTCATAAATTTCCTTAATATAAATCTTTTGAAGGCTAGTCTTACCCCATCTCCTACTTAAAACACCTGCTACATATGCATTTGCCTAGAGTGTACCTACTGGTTCCTCATTCCACTGGCTCCAAACTAAGTACACTCTATAGCTCCTGTCTATAGTGAAACTTAATGGTCAACATCAGAATCATAAAACGTATTCTCCCTTTCATAGGTGTTTTCTTTAAACTAATCAATCTACAAACAAAGTGGTAAAACCTCTAGGATACCCATAGACTTTAATAAAGGCATAGTCCTACAGTTCCCTGTCTTGCTCCCTGCCCACTGGCTGAGCTACCTAGCACCTCTGGGCTTCCTATTAGCTGCTTGTCAATACCCCTAACTTTCCTGAATCTGTGAGTAATAAATCCCTTCTGTTTCATGCATTTTAGATTCACTCCTTTATTGTGTCTGAACTTGTACTCATCATATACCTGGATCTAGGCTTGTTCTCCAGATTCCTCTTTGCTATCTTTGCAGGAATAAACTAGAGGCAGGCAAGACAAGAACAACAACAGCATCTGTCCATGTAAACAAGTTCTCTGTGAGAGAAACACCTGGCCACAAGCTGGACCTTTGGGTGTTAGGCCATCCACCAAAGTAAAATCTGTGAAAGTATTATCATGAGAAAGGCATACTGAAAATGTCTGCATGATACAGATCTCTCAAATTCTAGTTCAAGTCAGGGATGGAACTTCTGGCCACTATGGAGAGAGAGAGAGAGAGAGAGAGAGAGAGAGAGAGAGAGAGAGAGAGAGAGAGAGAGAGAGAGAAAGAGAAAGAAAGAAGAGAGAGAGAGACCTCAATACCACATTAGAGACAAACTATAACAAAACCAAAATATTAAAATAGACCAATAAGGCATAGCTGGTCCACATTTGTTTGTTTGTTTGTTTGTTTGTTTGTAAGGAGATGGAACCCAGGGGAATTCCACCTCTGAGCTATACCCCCAGCTCTATTTTTTATTCTTTATTTTGAAACAGGGTCTCACTGAGTTGCGGCCTCACTAAGTAGCTGAGGCTATCTGTCCATGAACCAAGATCCTCTGGTCTCAGCCTCCCAAATGCTGGGATTACAAGCATGCACCACCACACCCAGCTTAGCTGATCCTATAATTAAAAGTAGCATTTTCTTGGTCTCACTACTCCTCTCCCTAATCACTGTAACTAAATACTGTCACTTTTAGAGATTTCTGGGTTTCATCATTTTAGTGGTCACTTTATAACTCTCAACCTGACTACCCCAACAATATTGATTTACTCATGTTCGGTTGATCTTATGCAAAGCTAGGTAAGTACATTTTTCTTTTATCCTCATTTTTATCTCTGCCCCAAACCATCCAATATAGTTATATCACCATCTTTATTCCTTTATTGGTTATGTTTTTTACCTTTACATAGTACATTTATACATTTATACCCTTTCTATCAACTCTAAAAATAAAACTTGATTTTCCTCTTGGTAAGATTACAATGTTATTGCCCATAACCTGTCATAACTCCTCTTTTCTCAGCCACTTCTTCCTCTATTTCTTTTTTTATTTTTAAGTATAACAAATATGGTAGAGTCAATTTTACTATTGAGAATTTTCACTGATTTAAAAAGGATTGTAAGCCAGGCATGGTGGCGCACGCTTGTAATTCCAGCATTTGGGAGGCTGAGACCTGGAGGATCGCGGTTCGCAGACAGCCTCAGCTACTTAGTGAGGCCCTTTGCAACTCAGTGAGACCTGGTTTCAAAAATAAAATAAGAAAAAATAGGGCAGGGGATGTAGTTTGGAGGTCAAATGCCCCTGGGTTCCATCCCCAGAGCGGTAAAAAAAAAAAAAAAAAAAAAAAAAAAAGGATTGTAGCCGAGTGCACGCTTGTAATCCCTGAGCTTGGGAGGCTGAGACAGGAGGATGGCACTTGATAACGAATACCTTGTTTATCCTATAGTATTGCTTGTGATTTTATTCTCTTTTCTTATGGTCACTTAATGATTGATCTTTCAAAGTAAAAGTTCTACCTTAGTATGATCCCACCCTGAGATTCCTCTATTGCCTTGAATTGTAAATTGCTGTTCCTTTACTCTTTTCCCTACTGTGTATTTTGTGAAACACCAGTACCTTAAAACATATCTACTTGTACTTTATAATAAAGAATAGACTAATGCTTTATTTTTAATTTTTAAAACCTAGATTAGGAAAGCCATCTATTAATCTTATTTAGTGAAAAACAGAATACTTTTAAGGGAACAATATACTTTAGTTCACAAAACAAAAACAAAACACTCCTGTTTCCTAGCCAATAATTCAAAGCTTTAAAGCTATCACTTTATGTTTATAAATTATTTTAAGTGTAGCACATACTAATTTATATTAAAGCTCAGCAGCAATTTCTATGCTAACCCATGAAGTTACAATTTCTTCTGTCTCATATAACTTAGCTTAATATTTTTCACATGAGTGCTTAGAGAAATTTGATACTTGAGATTTCACTCCGTGGTGTGTGTGTGTGTGTGTGTGTGTGTGTGTGTGTGTGTGTGTGTGTGATCCAGGCTATTTGTGATTATTTAAGATACTTCTCAGGCCCTTTGTGAAACTATATCAATATGTGTGTATACATATTTCAATTCTTATATATCAGCACAGATATTAGTATAGCAGGTAATAGAATACATATCCAGATAAGAGATATTATGCTGTTTTAGTATTGATTTTTATGCATGTTAAAGTCCCAGAGTTACAGCTACAGAAGGGCCAAGAAACTGACAACAGGTGGATCCAGTGTACAGCACTGCACACTGCTCCAGGACTGGTCCCAGGGTGATAACCAGAGATATGGGTGACACTGCTCAGTGCAGATGTGGTATGGCCACATCAAGATATTTAGAGATTGGCTAAAGCAGTCATTATAATTATCATTATGAGTGATTTGGACCTGACTAGGGATGTTAAGACATGTGTGGTCTTTGGAAGTAAGGGCTGACAAAATATGTCTAGGTTATCAGGAAGTAGGAAAACACTTCATGTTTATAAGGCAGGCAGGCTACCATCAAAAACCCAAAGCATAATTCCAGTTGCACAGCCAGGAAGCCATGGCTTAGGCTAGAAGAGCATCTGCAGGTCCGTGGGTACAGAGCTGTGCTGAGAGTTTATTCTAACCTGATGTTTGTCAAGATGTGAACTATCACAACTTCCTGGAATTCTGGTTAAAAATGTAGACCCATCTGCCGGGCATGGTGGCGCATGCTTGGAGGCGGAGACAGGAGGATCGCGCAGGTTCGAAGCCAGCCGCGCTGGCTTAAGAGACCCTGTTTCCAAAAATAAAATAGGTCTGGGAGTGTAGCCCAGAGGTAGAAGGGCTTCCAGGAACCCCAGTACCACCAAAAAAATAAATAAATAAAATGTAGATCATCAGACTTGTAGTAGCTATTAGATTTCAGATTAAGTTCTAGTAGTCTTTTAACCTCCTTGAGTGATCCTGATGAATCCTAGAAAGTTTGACACCACATCTCTAGGCACACAAAATGCGGAGTTTAGGACAGACAGAGAATACCAGGCATTTCTTTTTCCTACTTGCTCCCTGCCTTTCCCCAAGTATCAAAGCTTGTTTTTCTGATCCACTGTCAGCCTTGTAAGCATGACCGAAGCCTGGAAAGACTTTTCCTGTAGTTTGTTTATACCTGTAGTGGATTGAAGCTGAAAAAAGAAGAATCGAAGGAGATAATGCTCATGTTCACTTTTTTTTCTATACAAATTGGATGTGGTTATGTAATATGAAAATTAATTTTAGCTTTAGCATGTTCTACTCTGCTTTTTATAACAATCACCTTAAGATCATGCTTAGTCAATAGCTTCAGGTCAAATAAAACAATGCCCACACATGTTAAACATATGCCTTATGAGATTTGACTTTTTAACCTTCATAAGCATGAATTATCTCCCTTTTTCACTTAGCAAACTCCAGGTTTTGAGTGGTCTCCTATTAGTCACATTTAATCTGAGATACACTGTTAAAATAAAACAAACATAATATTTCACAGTCCAGGGTCTACTTTCTTTCCGTTCATCTGGTGAATACAAGAATGGTGCTTGTTGATGTAAAATAAGCAGGAGTAAGCTCAGCTGCATTAAACTGTGGAGAGTTTAGGAGATGTTAAGAAATGTGATTTTGATTTCACCTGCTGACTTTTTGAAGGCAACTTATTATAAGAAACAGTTGAATAGTGATATCATGCTGTTGGCACTTAAGCTTTCTGCTGGAGGTTGCAATCCAGTCTTTACAAACCTATAATTACTATTTCCTAAGTAATCCTAGGTTTTCATTATTGAATCTGGATATGTCTAAAAGGTACTGAAAAAGAATATACAAACAGGCATAGTAATGAAATGATGACTACTTCTTTGTGTCAACAATATTCAATTTTGATCTTTCTGGTGAAATAATTGAATGTTTCTAGAAAGAATATTTAGTGCAACTGGCAAGTTATATTTTATTTTTTTATTTTATTGTTGCTATTGTGATTCAGAGTGACTGAGTCAATTGTTCTTGTAAATAAAAGATATTTTAGTAGTATCAATCCATACATCACAGCTTAGAAAAAGACGTGAATGTGAAATTTTACATTGAACTTTTAAGTATTTGTCCTTGGTAACTCATATTAAATATTTTAAAAATTCTATTTTAAAATTGATTTATTCTATTGATTTTATGTTGCATTGAAAATATAGCTATGCATATCAGTGTAATAAAATGTGATAATTATGTTTATTTTAAAAATAAAATTTGACAGGGTTCATCATTTATCTTTTGAGATACATAGATAATTTAAATGAGCCACTAAGCAGGTAGATACCAAACATACAAAATTCAATTTTATATGTGAGAATATCATCTATAGCATCTTTTTGCAAAAAAAGAAATGAAAGAACTCTCATTTCTTTTTAATGTATTTCACACACTGTTGTAGGCACAGAGATTAGAGCTGAAGAAGGTGGTTTATTATCATAAATATAGATTCTGATGGGGCAGAAAGAAAGTTGTAAAGTGTGTTGTAAAGCCATTTTTCTACTATAGCAAAAATTGGAAAGTGTCATGGAAGCTGAAAACATCATACCACTATTTCATTTGCAGTGGAATAGGGACACAAGCGAAGGACCTTCAGACTTTAAAGGCTAGTTCTCATTTATGACAACTTTCTCCTCTCAAGTGCTCTGGTGAGGATAAAACTACTGTCTTCTCTTCTCATTTGAATTGCTCATAGTTTGAATTTCACTTCTGTATTAGTCAGCATTTTCACTGCTATAACCCAAAGACTGGCCATGTCACCTAGAGGAAGGAAGGTTTGTTTGCTCACAGTTTCAGGCTCAGGCTGTGTGTGAGGCTGGGGACCACAGATCACAAGGCATGGTGGTGGGGAGAAGATAGATGGATAGCACAAGGTTTTAGCCTTACATCATGGAGGCCAGAAACAGAAAGAGCAAGGACAGGAGGAACCATATATAACCCCAGGGCGGCACCCCCAGGAACCCATCATCTCCAGCCACAGTCTACTGGCCTAGGCCATGACCCAGATAATCCATTATGATAGATTTATCCACTTCTGGGGTTAAAACCCTCATAACTCAATTAGATCGACTCCAAATACCAATTTATGAGCTCTTTGGAGCCATTTATGTCTAACTATAGCAATTTTCTTAATTTTATTCATATCTTCACTTCTCTGATGGGATCATAATCATAATTTTGCATGCCACTTTGTATTTTCACGGGATTGCAGTGCTCTTTTAACTTTTATCAGCTACTATATTGAAGTATTATTGACATACTGAAACATTGTACAGATTTAACATGTCTACATCTTGTTAAGTTTGGCAATAAGTCTGTGAAACCCTCTTCACAGTCTATTACAAAAACATCCATTAACGTCCCTGTTTTTCTATTTTCCAAGTCTCTAGGAATCACCATCCTAATATTTGCCTCTGTGAGTTTGACTACTTAGATTCCTTATGTTAGTGATAGTGTTTGTCCTTTTTGCAATTTTCTACATTTTTATATGTTGACATGAATGAAATTCTTTTTAATAGTCTTTTGATAGTTTTTTCTTTCTTAGATTTATAAAGGAGAAACTGCATTGAGCACGGATCAGATGTTTATATACCATATATGTTTGTTTACTATCACAGCTAAAAACCAACAGTTACAAATTATTAAAAATTTTAGCTAGAGATTTTTACTTTAATAATTTATCCTCAAGGAGCCGGTATTGCTTTCTTCCCTGGGACTGCATATTACCACATTAGCTTAAAAGCATACCAGCTATATAAAACATAATAAATCATTTTGTCTGTAGTTATATGTAATTTAAAGTCTGTTGTAGACAGAATAAACCCTCCTCCAGTCCAAAATTACCTCTATCCTAATCTCTGGAATGTATGAATTTGCTACTTTATGTGGCAAAAGAAACTCTATGACTATGATTAGAATACCTTGGTTTGTGGAGTGTATCCTAGATTATCTTTTTGTGCCTAGTCTAATCATAGTCCTCGAAAGCACAGAAATCTGGTTACTGTTCATGGGAGCTGTGACTGTAGAATCAGAGTCAGAAATGCAACACTGATGGCTTGAAAAGGCAGGCCATGAGCCACAGGATGTGAGTGATCACTAGAAGCCAGAAAAGTTGTGGAAGCAGATTCACCACTAGAGCACTCAGAGAGAAATGTGGTTCTTTTGATCCTTCAATTTTATTTCAATAAAACTCATGTCTGATCTCTGACATACAGAGATATATCAATTTTATATCAATTTTTAAAGTCAAGTCTGTGGTGATTTGTTATAGCAACAATACAAAACTAGACATGGTGACATATGCCTTTTATCCTAGCACTTGGAAGGCTGAGACAGCAGGATCACAAGCTCAAGGACACCCTCGGGAATGTAGGAAGGTTATCAGCAGTTTAGCAAGACCCTATTTGAAAATGAAAAAATAAAATAGGGCTGGGAATATAGTCTGGAGGTAGAGGCTCCTGAGTTTAATTCCCAGTTTCATTAAATGAATGAATAAATAAATAAATAATATGATAATATATACACTACATAAAACTCAGCAAAATGTCTTGAAGATCATTCTTGGTATTCTGCTTGATGTCTGCATACTTGGAAACATCTGCCCTCATATGGCTCATCTCCCTTCCTTAATGACTGCCTTTTCTTCTGGAAACGAATCTGGTAGCCCTTGTCTAAGTTTCCTCTCTCTCTTTTTTTTTCTTTGGTGGTACTGGGGTTTCTGGAAGCCCTTCTACCTCTGGGATACACTCCCAGACCTATTTTATATTTTTTTTATTTGGAAACAGGGTCTCTTAAGCCAGCGTGGCTGGCTTCAAACCTGAATGATCCTCCTGTCTCCGCCTCCCAAGTGCGGAGATTACAAGCATGCGCCACCATGCCTGGCTAAGTTTCATCTCTTATGAGGAGGGAAAAGAACAATGACAACTTATAAATGTTTTCGTTTCTGTCTTTCCCTGAGACATAACTTTCTTTTTGTAAAGGGCATTAATATAAATAGAAGACGTTGCCATAACATGATGAAAACGAAAAAATGAAAACAAAATATCCTTGCTTCTCCTCTCCCCTCCCCTCATCCCTTCTCTCTCCTCCCTCTCTCTCTTTCTCCCTCCCTCCCTCCTTTCCTTCTCCTTCCTTCCTTCCTTCCTTCCTTCCTTCCTTCCTTCCTTCCTTCCTTCCTTCTTTCCTTCCTCTGACTCTTATAGCCTGGTTCTACAATATTTGTGCTCCTGGTCCTTCCCCTGGTAATGCCCTTTCAGTGAAAGGAGCTGATACTTTCTTTTAAACCTTGTAAAGAGCTAGCAAGTATTTACATGTATCCTACTCACAATAGTATTCAAGTCTAAAATAGGCCATATTTTTAATTAAAGAGACAAATGCTTAATCTTTTATTTTCAGGTGTCCACCTGTCCCTGAGGAAGGACTCTTTGATATGATTTCAAAGCTTTCTATCTGCAGTTTGGCCATGAGCAATTTGTTCATTAGAGAGTTTTCCCCTCCTATGATTGTCTTTTAGAACATAAAGGTTAGAGTAGACCAAAGAATGATACAATTTAACAAAAAGTTAGAATACTATTTAAAATCTCCACAATCTCTTCAGAAAATAATTTCATAGTGCATTTTATGACTAAAGAGCTAACAGTGACATGTTTTCTATTACAATAACCACTTTCTCTGTGTTTTCACCTCTTCAGAGGCTAATAAGACTGTCAAATTGATGGAAAGCTTTCTGCTTACTAAATTATAGCACACCGATTTACATTAGTGTAATATGCACCCAAAATGAAATACTGTCTCATTTCAAAGTCTGCAAATTTATTTTATTACTTAAAGTTGATGTTTCTTGTAGTCTAACTATAATAGTCGTCTTTAGGCATTTTGAAAAATAAAGAAAGGAATGAATGAAGGGAGAAAGGAAGGCAGGCAGGAGAGGGAGGAAAGAGAAAGGAATAGATAGGAAAGAAGGAAACAGAATTTTAGTATTTTTCTTCCCCAAATGTTAGATGATTAATAAATACCAACTCTGCGCAATGATATGAAAGATCATATATGAGCACAGGGAAATCTTCACAAAGGAAAACCAAGCACTTAATATGGTGAAGCCTGGAACTTAATCAGAGTGGGTCTAAGAGGAATTATGTGATTGTAGCAGTCATATAAAGTTCCACATCTCAAAAGGATTACATAACTAACTTTAAAAGTACAGTCTTATGATGATCAGTTAGCCCTGTCAAAAAGAAATCACAAGCCTATTCATCAATAAAATGATAATGAAAGGAAGTGGAATTAAATGTGAGAATTGTTGGTACATATATTAGTTCTAATATAAAACTTTTGAAAACTTCACCACCCTAAGAAGTAGCTAAAGTAGGTTGTATCCCATTTGACACATGAGGAGCCTGAAGCTCAGGGAGATCCAATGATGGAAATTTCCAGAAGGAAAGGTAGGTAGATAGAGCAAGAGAGTGAGCATATGGTGGGACACTGACTCATTGTAACCTTAGTGGAATTCCCAGTATACTATACTCTCAAATTAAAATAGTTGTAGCTTTTTTTATTAAGGAGATATTCATCATCTCATTTAACTTTTGGGTATTCATTCCATAAAAGAGAGCAAAGTACTATGGGAGTTCCAGGGAAGAAAGGTGCTCCTTGCTCTCCAAGACACACCAGTCCAAGTGAAAGAGGAGAGAACAGAATGTCCTAAAGTTCTTATACTTCCACTTTGCTGGAAACTTGGGCTATTGACCTCTGAAAATTTAATCTAAATTCTCTACTGTTATATCCCCTAATATTTGGTGGGCAAGACTGTTCTTGATCTCTACCTGTATTAGAATTATTTGTAATTATTTTTCACGGTTATGTCTTGGGCTTGTTGAGTGTGAAAACCAGTTTCTATTCATGGTAGTTTCATGAAGCAAACCCAGTGCTTGGCATACAGTGAGTGCTCCATAAATGGTTAGATTTTCCTCTTATCCAGCTTTCTCACTGCTATAATAAACGAAATAAAATCTGACTATACAACTTGGTAGAAGGATTTAATTGCTCACAGTTTCCTTGGAAATTTTTTTGGTTCAGTCCATGGGAGACCAGGGACTGTGGATCCGAGGTCATGGTGGCAGGAAGCAGAACGAGGGAGAGCACAAAGCTTCACCCTCACGTCATGGAAGACGAAAGGAAGAGAGCAAGCAAGGGGACGAGAGAGAGAGACTTCTGTAGGTCCAAGTCCACACCTTGGGGCACCTGGTAGCAACTAAGGTCTGCCTGCAACATTTCTCCTTTGTTTCCTGGACTGCTAAGGGGGACATTCTAAATCCAAATGTTACAGTTTATTATATATTATAAATTATGTATTGATATTGCATTCTTTATACAAACAAGGAACGTAGAAGTGTCTAATGAAAAAGCTAAACTTTTCATCTCTTTCACCCACTTCTACTGCTGTCTTGTAACCACAGGCACTTTGACACCAGGACCTCCTAAATATATTTTTAAAAATTGCTACATTAAATCCACAGATGTTTTGAGAATGAATACCAAAACTTTCTTTAAAATAGAGACGTGACATTTGATTAAAATTGTAATATTTTACAATATTAAACTATTTTAATGCCTTTTTGCAAAGAGAAAACAAGTGGAACTGATAAGAGATTTTGCAGCTTTGAAGGTTGCATAGATTATCAACAGTGTTTCACATTTTATACCAAGAATATTTATGTCAGAGTAACATTCTATTTTAGCAGGAAAACAATCTGAATTTTAATTTTCTATTATAAATCATTATATTTTTACTTGCATTATAATATTATTTTTTGTAGTACTTAGGATTGAACTCAAGGTATTCTACCTCTGATCCACACACTAGCACCATTTTACTTTGAAAAAAGAATAAATTATGGAGGGCCTCACTAATTTGCTGAGACTGGTCGTGAACCTCTAATCATCCTGTATTGGCCTCACAAGTGCTAGAATTATAGGCATGTGTGTGCCACCATGCTTGGCTTTGCATTGTAATATTGTTAGCCAAATTTAATCTCTAATAATCTATTTTTATTTATGAAGTTCTGAACTAGTTATTTAGACTGTATTTCTGCTTTGCAGAATATTCTCATTGAGTAGTAGAAATCATTCTTCATCCTTCGAGTTTATCTCTAGATAGTAATATATAAATATTATGGAAACCCAACCCAAGCTATTAGTAGTGGTAACCTTGAGATGGTGGAATTTCATTCAGGTGTTATTGCTTTTCATAGTGCTATTTATCTCTATGTCCTAATCTTTTTCAGTAATCATGTATTTAATGTGAAATACTAAAATTCTTAGCTTTATTTAAATTATAGATTCATCACCAGTTCCTGGAAAGTCATTGTCCTTTTGAGGAAGCTTACAATTCTCCATCTACAGAATATACTTTTAATACTAATTACACAGGAAGGCTTTATAATAAACTGCTTCATTCGGACCATTGATGTCATCATTTGTGTCAGGTTGACTTAATTCTTTTGTCCAAATTTGCTTGTAGAGTTCCTAGAATATACCAAATTATCAGTAAGTGCTGAAAAGGATGGAACAACTACTAAAGCAGCCCCTTGGCTTGTGTTATTGTTTTGGTTTCCTTGTTTTATGAATGTGACAGATTGACAGTGTATTTGTATTTCTTCATAATAAAGTGAAAGTTCTTGATTTATTTCTTAATTTCTATAGGAATCTTTCTATTTATACTAATTCTAATTAGGATAACCTATTTCTTTTTAGTATCATATTTGCATTAGAAGGTAGGTGAAAAATAATTTACCTTAATATTTTCCCTGTTTGCTCTGTCACTGAATGAAACATGTGGTACTTAAAAATAGCAACTGAAGGCAACTAGTTTTAGAAGGGCTGTTTTAGTCACTGTGATTGTAGGTGAGCACTTAAAATTACCTGTAATGAAATTTTTAAAAGATTTAAAATTCTTTCAATAAATGTGCTCATTCATTTGAATATTTTGAAGTTAGAAGAAAAACTACACAGTATTTGATTTGTAGTTAAGAACTGTATAAAATTAATTTCATTCCTGACATTTAATGTGGGTTTTGATGGCTTATCAACCATTTTAGTAACTTTGACTTTAGCAATTTGTATGGTTTCTCATTGTATTTCCCATATTACATTTATCAATAAGAATAACTAATCAGTAGCTATGCTTATTTAATAATTAAAAGCATAATTGTGAAAATTATCACTGTCTCATGCTAAGATATGGCTGAGAGGATGTATGGAATCTCTCCTAAATAAAAACACCTAAATCTGGTATTTTGTTGGAGATACTGTTTGCATACCTTTAAATCAAATTTGTCATTGTCTTTTAAAATTATTATTACTACCAGGTTGGCAAAGGTCCATCATTTCTGTAAATTCCATCCAATATTTGAGAGCTCTGCTTAGCTCTAGGCTTGTTACTTGAAACAATGCATCCTGTTGTTTCAGCTGAAGCTTGGTCTCCTTACGTCTCCACCACACCTTGCCCATGGGCTCTATGATGCTTTAAATTCCAGATAGTTTGATTTTCAACTAACATTTAGCTTATTTATACTTTCAAACTTTAAATATGCTCATCTATTTTGCCTCAAATCCTTTTGAAAAGCAAGATAGTTAAAAATAATTTTTGAAGCCTTTATGTCTCAACAGTTTTTGAAAATGAGATTATTTTCACCCAAACTATTTTGAACTAAACCTGTGTTATTGTTTCTCCTCTTTCTGGATCTCTCTTAACCATTTTTAAATTGGCCCTTAAAATGATCCTTAGGTGCCAGTCCTTTATCTTCTCTGTCCTTTCCATCCACTTTTTAACTATTCCTTAATATCATTTAAATTGATTATTGCTATTTGAGTTCCCTTCTAATTTCATAATAATTTCAGTTCCTTTGTAATTCCACCATCAATTTCCTTATCCTTCTTCAGTACAGTACACTTTTACTATGACCAAAATTACTCTTCAAATCATGAATTTCATAATTTTAATTTAATGAATAAACATCATTGATAACTCATTGCTGCCTATAAAATAAAATAAAATATAATTTTTGTTTCGACATTAAAGACTCTCAAGAATAATTTCCCAAGCTATCATTGCAGATATAAATTCACTCCTGTATACTCTGAATTTTTCATCCCCACTCTCAACTCTCAACCTGGGTTCAGTTCCAACAGATCATTTATTATCCTCTGAGCTCCTCCTCCTTTTCCTCTCCCTCCTCCTTCTTTCTCTCTTGCGCATGAGCACTCCTGCGAGCACAGTGCTGCGAACTGAACTTAGGGTTTTACAAACTGGTTCTATCCTGAGCTGATATCCCCAGCCCCTGGATATTTTCTTCCTTCCTTCCTTCCTTCCTTCCTTCCTTCCTTCCTTCCTTCCTTCCTTCCTTCCTTCCTTCCTTCTTTTTTGTGGTACTGGGGTTCCTGGAAGCCCTTCTTCCTCGGGGCTCCACTCCCAGTCCTATTTTTATATTTTTTATTTGGAAACAGGGTCTCTTAAACCAGCACGTCTGGCTTTGAACCTGTGCGATCCTCCTGTCTCCGCCTCCCAAGCACAGGGATTACAAGTGTGCACCACCATGCCTGGCTTTTTCTAAAACATTATTCTCACTAAGTAAAATGTTCTCTCCAACTCAAATCATCAGATCAGTGTGTGTGTGTGTGTGTGTGTGTGTGTGTGTGTGTGTTGTTCATTAATACTGTCTCCTCTTTTAAGGTTTGGTGAGTTATTTCTTAAAATTTTGTGTGTGTGTTGTTCATAATACTATCTCCTCTTTTAAGGTTTGGTGAGTTATTTCTTAAAATTTTTTATCAATTTTTATCTCTTCAGTACTTATATCTTTGCTAATTTATTCAAAATACTAATATTAATATTTTATTTAATATATATTGTAACATCTGTATAATTCTATGCTATGAGCAAAAGCACAACCTGCTTGTACACAATGTCTATTTAACTCAGGCTGTGTGTATATGTGCTCCTTTATATACAAGGGCGTGTGCACAGAGGTAGAAGAATGAGGATCTCCCAAGGTAGAGGAGAGGAGGTCACTTTTGATTCATGGTTTTGTCATGGTCCAGCTCTGACTTCTCCACATCCATTGATATTACACATTAGTATGGCTTAAATAACTTTCTTCTTTCTGTTCTGGCTTTTGTTTTTTTACTTTAACTCGACGTCCAGCAGCTGCCCAAATAGTTCACTTTAATCTGTTCTTCCCTCAGCTAAATTAGCAATACTATTTTAGATGAAAATAGCACATAAATATTCACTGAGAAATCCCCAGTGGTTTAATTATCACTGATTTTTTTTAAGAAGCAATTTGGAATGGTCTCCAATTGTGGTTAATTTAGCAATGAATTTTCAGTTGTGTTGACATAGTAATAAGTGTTAAAATATTAAACAAGTTTTCCTTTTTATTGCCAAGTTTCTTTTTGAGCAAAACTAATATAAGGACCCTCATAGTCAAGGCTCCTTTACAAATCCAAGCCTTGATCGAATGATGGATGTTTTATTTGTTTGAAAGCTCAGATGGGAAAAGTAAACTCTGAAGGAAACCAAGGTTGAAAAAAATAACATAAATTCTTTCTATAAACTCCTCATTTTTGAATCATGAGCCATATTCCATAAAAGTGGCAAGAAAATACTATCACTGATCTTTACTAAAACTTCTATTTGTTTATACAAAGAAAGTCGATCCGAGGAATAAAATGGTACATTGAGTTCAACTCCTGACTAGATAATCGTAATACTTCAGGGAAGACGACTTGGCCACAGCTTCAGGATACATAAAATAAGAGCATTAAATCATGTAAAAGGGATTAGAGATGTGTTCTCTTAGTAATGGGGTGAGTCGCATAAATGTGGGGATTGAATGAGAGTAGAAATGTGTGGATTCTAATCCTAGACATGAAAAATATGTCCATTCTTATGTATACAACAAATATTTTAAATAACAAAAGGTTTTTATACTATCCATATGGATTTTCTAAAATCTATTATTTCAAAATATAAATCAAGCATGGTCAGGCAGGTCCTTATCATTTAATGGAAAGGATTAGGAGCGAGTGTAAAAAATGTTTTAAGTTATATTTCCCAAAGTTTATTCTATTCTGGGAAATAAGTCCTACAAGATGTTTAATGAAAAAAGTATTCATGAATGTTTTAAAAATATTCCACATGTTATGCCATCCTCTATAAACATCAGATCACTCATTAACATATTAAAGCCAGTATTTTGTGACACCCTGAAAATCAACTTTGCTCAAAATTATTTCAGAATAACATGCTTGCCCAAAGCAAACACATATTTCTTCTCTCAAAGTACCAAATCAGTGCTCATCAAAAAATGTTTCAGGAATGTTGTGAAAATGTCACCCATTAAGCCAGACATAGTGGCCAGATGCTTTTAATCCCAGTACTTTACAGGCTGAGACAGGCTGAGGATCCCAGATTTGAGGGCAACCTCAGCAAATTAGAAAACTCTCAGCAACATAAGGAGACTCTGTTTAAATCCAAAAATTCAAAAAAGAAACAAACAAAAGGCTGGGTTGGAGTTTGAATATAGATCGCCACTAAATTCAATCCCCAGTAGTATGGAAATAAATAAATAGTAAGAAATAAATAAATATCACTTATTAAAAATAAAACTTTACAGAGAATAGTATTGAAGTAAGAACTGCTTTGCAGTGGCCCATTGTATATAGCACAGAACACAAAACTGCAGAAGAACGGCTGGCCGTGGCGTGGAAGCAAGGTTTACTCACTGTGTTGATGATGCTCACTGAACTTTTCTCATCTCTACAGGAGCAATAACTGTGTCTTCCTCAAACCTGTTGTTGTGAGGACGATACAGATATCTATCTTGACAGCCCTAAAACACTACCCCCAAATTCCCAGGCTTTCTGATTTAATTTCGCCTCACTCTACTTAATAACCTCAAATTGTCAGCTCAGTGCGGTTTCCCCAATCTGCAGACGGTTGTAAGCATGTTCTACTCCCTTGCTTCTCTGAGGACACGCCTCTTGGCTATATCACTTGTAAGATGACCCTGCTTCCTCCTCCTCAGTGTAAAGCTGTCTTTCAGGAAGTCCTCCTGTCCTGCTGCTGCACCTGAAGTCTACCTGCTCTGGACAGTGCATTCCTTCTTGCTTCCTTCAATTGCAGGAAGTCTGAATCCCACCTCTCCAACATTTTCAGAACTTTAAGCAAATGTCCTTCTCTATTTAGTATTTTCACTTAATGTATCTCCTATAGATTCTTGCTATCAACAGTGAAAAATGTTTTGTTGTTCCTATAAAACAAAAAACAGAAAAATTTACAACGATTATGCAAACCTCGATTCTGGATGTTTCAGCTACCATCATACCTCTTTCTTTTCAGACAGTTTTTTCAAAGAATTCTATGTGTTCTCTCTTCCCCTCACCTTCTGATCACCAATCTGATGTATGCACATATAGTTTACTGTTACATCTAATTTCCGAATCCTAGCCACAAATTGTTTGATTGTTTATAACAACTTTAAAAAATAAGCCATTTCAAAAATGCTTCAGAAAAACTGGTTTCAAATTTCTATCATATGTGATTTACATATGATGTCTAGACCACCTACACATATGATTGCTGTAAGTACTGGCAACAATTCAAAGTAGAAATTCCTAAGAGATGCTAAATGAATAAAGCAATATTTTGTTACCAAGATTAAAAAAATAGTCAAGATAATGTTTATGTTGTCTTTTTACATGTGAGCTTCTTTCCTCTGTGGTCTAGTTTAGACAACCCAGAAGTTATAGAGCTCAACACCTCTGTGTATGTGTCATCTAGATATATGACGTGTGTGTGTGTGTGTGTGTGTGTGTGTGTGTGTGTGTGTGTTACAGGGGATTGAACCCAGGGATATTCTACCTCCAACCTACACACCCAGCCATTTTTTTTTTTTTTTTGAAACGGTTTCACAAGTTGGTTGATAGTCTTGACTAAGTTGCTGAGGCTGGTCTTGAACCTGCCATCCTCCTGTCTCAGCCTTTCAAATACTGGGATCACAGGAATGCGCCACCACACCTGGTTCATATATGCCTCTTGTTGAGCCACATATAAAGCATGCATTTGTATGTAGATCATGAATATACATTGTTTCTCAAATATTTAATACCTTTCAATTTAACCAGATCTTTTGTTCACAAACATCACCCATCAAATTATTAACCCTTAAATTCAAATCTGAATTTAAGTAACCATTTGCAAAGCATAATAAAGACTTATAACTACATCTCTATATTGATGAGGTATATTTAAAGGGTCAGGGAAATTTGAATTAAGGTACAAATTTTGTCTGACCTGTTTATTTTATTCTTATTCAGAACATTCTTAGTATCAAGGGATAATTCTCTTATTGTATTCTAAAAAGACTCAATGAATTTGAAATGAAAATTATTTTAATTACAGCCATGAAAACAATATAATGTTTCTTCCTGGCACATTTTTTTTTATAAGCGGTCATTCAAGAACTGAAATTGTATTGGGCATAACTTATATGCACATTATACAGGTTTAGTATGCAAATGGCAGCTTGTATCATAATGGCAATTTGATTTTATAAGCAGTATTTTAAAGCAAAATATTGGGGCTCTCTGCAAATAAAAGGACAATTAATAATAATAATAAAGGATTCTTTGTTTTCTGCATATTTCCTTTCCTAGTCTTCTATTTTGCTTCATGTATTTAACACTCCCTTATATAGATTATATCATCTTTTATTTATTTATTCTAAATTTTTATTGGTGTATTGTATTTATACATCATAATGAGGTAAAAAAAAGAACTTGTGTAGACATAAATGCACATATCACCCAGCCAGCCCCCACCAAGTCCACACCCCACTCTCTTCCCATCCCTCCCTCCCATGTTTGGCTTAGTGATTGACTGTGATATGAATAAGTACATCGTGCCCTTTAAAGGGTTTCCTTCTCCTAGCCTCCAATTCCCACAGTTAGGTTGCCTTATTTGTTCCTCTATAGGGTCTCTTTTTTCACCTGGAGTTCCTCCTATGACCCATTTTTCCTTAGCTCTCACATATTAGGGGAAGCATCTGATTTCTTACTTTTTGTGACTGACTAATCTCACTTAGCATAATGTCCTCAAGATCCATCCATTTCCCTGAAAATACCGCAATTGTATTTTTTTTTTTTTAATGGCTGAGTAAAATTCCATTGTGTACAAATCCCACAGTTTTGTAATCAGTTCATCTGTTGATGGACATCTTGGCTGGTTCCACAGTTTGGCTGTGGTGAATTGTGCAGCTATGAACATAGTTACACATGTATTAGTTTGGTAGTTTGGTTTCCTTTCTTTTGGGTAGATACCCAGAAGTGGTATTGCTGGATCAAATGGTAGATTTGTTCCCATTCTTCCGAGGATTCTCCATACTGTTTTCCAAAGTGGTTGCACTGATTTGCAATCCCACCAACAATGTTTTAGAGTTTCCACTTCTTATATTATCTTCTAAATTTTTCTTTCCAAAAATACTTATCATAAAAGGCAGTTTTGAGATGTGAGCAATAACATTGTTGAACAGATTGCCAAAAATCAATCTGCATTTTAGAGAATCTAATCTCAGGAGATAGGTATACATTTTTAGGACCCTTTAAGCGTGCTCTCCTTTAATTCTATCCTATGAAAAATATACTAAAATTATGGCCCTGCATCTTATAAATTAAAAAACTGACTTAGAGTAAGGTAAAATAAATAATATCTAAGATTATTTTTGATAAGAACTATTAAAATTAGTATGGATTTCTAAGCATGCATCACTTGATGATGAAAGATTGTGGTCATGGTGTGAGCCAATGGAATAAAAACAGTGTAGGTTTAGAATATTATTGCTGAGAGCCTGGTGTGTTGGTGCACGCTTGTAATCCCAGCATTTGGGAGGCTGAGAGCGGAGAATCGCAATTTGCGGACAACCTCAGCTACTTAGTGAGGTCCTCTGCAGTTTAGTGAGACTGTTTCAAAATAAAGAATAAAAAAAATAGGGCAGGGGTGGAGCTCAGAGGTCAAATGCCTCTGGGTTCCAACCTCAAACTCAAAAATAAATAAATAAAATTGCTGAGCTCCATTTCAGTATGTGCACATGGATAACTGAAGTTGATTCTAAAAGTCTAAGTTCTGTCCAGTGTGGTTGTTGTGTAATAAATTCTGTAACTATTACAAGTAATGAGATTTTATGTTTAGCAATGATTAAGAATTAATATTGGCAAATTCTAGAGAAGCAATTACTTTCATGATATGTTTGTGCCCTTAGATTAATGTTAGACATGAGCTATTTGCACAGTACTGAGTATGTAAAATTTGATTATAATTGATCAATACATAAAACTGATTTCTGCCTTTAGAAATCATGCCCCTTTTATTATAAATTATAAATAATTTTCTATTTACTCCTTATTGTTCACTTTTCTGACACTTGGTATTTTAGAATACACAGTATGTTTTTAAGGAAAGAAAGTCATGAAATTATAACAATATTGAATATCAGGATGTATATTAATAAATCATTAATCTGTTATTTACCTCTTCCCAAATATGGCTAAAATTTTTATTAGAATCTTTCTTTGGGCCAGGCGAGGTAGCGTAGGCTTGTAATCCCCATGCTTGGGAGGCGGAGACAGGAGGATTTATATTTTATAAAAAATATAAAAATAGCTCTGGGAGTGTAGCCTGGAGGCAGAAGGGTTCCATACCCAGAACTACCAAAAAAAAATCTTTCTTTGGATTCTCAAATATTTTTTACATCTTTATTTAGATTTTATGATATTTTCCTTTACATAAAATTTACCCATTTTAATTATAAAATTTAATGATTCTAACTTATTTAAATTTTAATAATTTATTAAATTAAATATAATTTATTTAGTGATTTTAATTTTAATTTATTTTAATTTATTTTAATTTTAATAAATTTTAATAAATTTACAATCTTGCAATCTTTACCAAAATATACTTTTAGAGTATCACTATCTCCAAAGAAATTTCATACTCCCTAGCAATCAGTCCTCTGGCCCCTATTCCTAGGCCAGAGCTAATCTCCATTCTCTCTCTCCATGTTTGTCTATTCTGTACATTTCACAAAAATAGTGTCATGTGTCTTCTTTAGATCTGTATTCTTTTATGGAATATAAAATATTATGGTTTTGGGGTGAGGGTTACTGTTTGGGGGAACCATCCCCAGGGATCTTTGTTAGACCTCTGGGAATAATTCCCCGAAATACAAGCAAACAAACAAAAAAACTCGGGTTCTTGGCCTGAGCTAAGGATAGATATGCAATGGCCCAGACTCTTGCAGAACATTTAAATAAATTTATTAAAAAGATAGAAATACAGAAGATAGTTACAGCCTCATGTTACCCAAGAGTAACATGAGGGGGTGCTTCGAATGAAATCACCAAAATGCAAAGCATGGAACAGACTTTTTATAAACATGACCATCTTGTTCACATAATTCTGATGTAGTAAAAGTCTCTGTAAGGTTCCTCCCCCGCCAAGGTGTCTCCTTTCAGGAAGGTCGACCCCCTCCTCCCATCCTAGCTAGATTATCAAATTATTTAAACCTGTCTTTAGAATGAGGATGAAGAAGTCCTAGTTCCCCTCTCCTATAGACTTGCTAATTACCTTTAGCTAGATTAATTTACATTGGAATAGTTTTCTGCTTTTTTGGCAGAAACCAAGTCCTTTCACCAAATTTTTAAAATATATTAATAATCAGAGCTTTCTCAAATTTTCCTAGGCCATTCCCAATACTGGTACATAATATTTTCAAAGCTCATTCATGTAGTTTTATACAAAAAACTTCATTCTTTTCCAAGACTGAACAGTATTTTATATATATATATATATATATATATATATATATATATATATATCACATTTTGTTTATCAGCTCACTAGCTTATAGATAATTGGGCTTTTTCTACCTTTTGACTGTTGTGAATGCAGCCACCATAAACATTCATGTGCATGGATTTTAAATACTTTTATTGGTACATTGAAATTATGCATCATAATGTGGTTTAGAGTGATAGGACTGTCATGGGAAAACATGATAATTCTGTAGGGTTCTTGGCTTGCATGGCAGAAAAGAATTTCAGCACAAGAAAATCAAAGAAAAAGGTTTTATTTAGGAAAGTGAGGGATTCTAGGGAGAAGGCAGGCCATCTCAAGATGGGGCGAGCCTCCCAACAAGAGAGTCTTTGTGGCTTTTTCAGGTCTTTTATAGGACCCCCCATGAGGGGCTGGATGGGATCATACAGTGGTGGTCTGGACTTTCCCTTAATCCTCCAGTTCCCAGCATCCATTTGTGGTGACTGGGTGGTGTCTACTTTTGTCCTTCTCTTGGATCTTTGTTTACTAAGAATCTCAAGAATCTCCAGTTGGAGAGGGGCCATTGTGACTGAGGGTGTGGCTCACTGGAAGCTTCTTCCCAAAACAGAACACACCAGATAGGGTGGAGCCAGAGATTAAGAATTTTCCAAATTTTAAAACTATATTTTTATTTCCTTCCCAATTTGTCTCCTCTCTGCCTAATATTTTATTTCTTCCATTGTATTGAGGAGGTAGAAGGGAAGTAGGCAGATAGGGAAGAGGCTTTGGTAGAAAAACTTAATTTCCTGAGGGGCAAGGAATACTAATTAACTTCCAAGTTAATTAGTTAACTTCCAAGACCAGCTCTTCCAAGGTTCAGAGATAAGAATGACCACAGCTTCACAAAACCATCTGTTTACTAATCAACAAACCCAGGAGATATCCTTGGGGCAAGTCTGATACCTCTACTGAAAGAAGGAGACCCCTCAAGGACATGCAACAACAGAGGACATGCAGACATATATAAACCCCTACACCACCCACTCTGGGAACCCCTCCCTGTTGGGGAGCTTCTCTCTCTCTCTCTCTCTCTCTCTCTCTCTCTCTCTCTCTCTTTCTCTCTCTCTCTTTCTCTTGCAGGTCATGTTAGCTTTTAGAGAAGGTGGAGTGCAATTGAAGGCACTTAGCCCAGGCAACACTCAGGTAGTGACCTGAAGGCCTCCACTGGACATCAAGGCAGACCAGGGCCCCTAGGGGTGACCTGCACTTCTTTTCTGGCAGATAGCATGGACACTGGGAGAAAGCAGCTTGCAACTGAAATCATTTGGCTTGGGATACCCTCAAGTATTGTCCTGAAGGCAGCTGCTGGACACCAGAGCCCCGATAACCCTTAGGGGTGTTCTGCCACTTCCCCTATTCTTTTCTGGGAGCTCGCATGGACTTTGGGAGAAAGCAGCTTGCAACTGAAGGTACTTGGCCCAGGCTACACTCGGGTAGTGACCTGAAGGCAGCTGCTGCACACCAGAGCCCCAATAGCCCTTAGGGGTGTTCAGCCACTTTTTTCTATTCCCTGTTGCTTCCAATAAACCTTTTACTCCCCTTCCTGCGGTCTGCGGGTGTCATTCTTCGCTCATCGCAGACAAGAATCCAGTAAAGAAATGCCGAGTTTCTTCTCAAGAAACTCCATTTTATCATAAGAAAACGCCGTGTTTCTTCTCAAGAAACCCCTTTCAGTACATCAGGACTGTACATGTACACATTATTTGGTGTGTTTACCTCCAGATTCCACCTCACTCCTTCTTTCCTGTACTTGTCATTGAGATTGGTATTGATAATTTAAGGATATCTCTTTTTGTTTTTCCTGAGTAGATACCTCACAGTAGAATTCCTTAGTTGTATGACAGTTTTGTGTTTAGTTTTTTTTTTTGGTGGTACTGGGGTTCCTGGAAGCCCTTCTACCTCCGGGCTACACTCGCACGGGCTACACTCCCAGACCTATTTTTTAACTTTATGTGGAAACAGGGTCTCTTAAGCCAGCGAGGCTGGCTCCGAAACAGCATGATCCTCCTGTCTCTGCCTCCCAAGCACGGGGATTACAAGCGTGTGCCACCACGCCTGGCCTGTGTTTAGTATTTTGAGAAACAGAAAAACTGCTCGCAAAGTACCTACTGCATTTTGTATTTGCATTATATCAGTTGGATATGAAATGGGTACGCCATTGTGGTCTTTATTTGTATGTTCTTAATTACTAAGACTCTTGACCACTTTTATGTGCTTTTTGCTCATTCACAGAACATTTTTGGAAGAATTGATTATATAATTATTTTATCTATTTCTTGAGGTATTTTGTTCCTTTATTATTGAATTGTATGTATTCTTTATATAGTTTAGATAAAATATGTCATCAGATATATGATGTGCAAATAAATATTTTCTTCCTTTGTATAAATATTTTCTTCCTTTGTATGGTAGCTTTTGAAACATACAAGGATTTACATGTGATGAAGCAAATTTGTTGGTTATGTTTACTACTAATATTTTTTCTATGTAATAAGAGAATACTGACTAACCCTGGATCATGAAGATTTACAGCTACATTTTCTATTTAAATCATAACTCTTATAATTATGTCTGCGAGGCATTTTTAGTTAGTTTCAAGTAGGATAGGGGATCAAATTTATATTTTTACACATGGAGGTCTAATTCTCAAAGCACAACTTGTGAAGAATATTTTTTTATTTAATTTTTCTGGAAACATTGTAAAATAAAATCACTTGTCCATAAATGTGAAAGTCCATAAATGTGAAAGTTTATTTACTGAGTTCTCAATACCACCAATTTTTTTTTTTTTTTTTTTATGTGGTACCGGAGATTGAACTCATAGGCATTCTATCTCCAAGCTACACCCTGTACCCTATTTTTTATTCTTTATTTTGAAACAGGGTCTCTGTTGAGGAGAACCTCACTAAGTAGCTGAGGCTGGCCTTGATCCTGCAATCCTCTCGTCTCAGCATTCCAAGTTCTGGAATTACAAGTGTGGGCCATCAAGCCCAGCTCATACCATTTATTTATTTATTTATTTATTTTTTTTTTTTTTTTTTTGGTGGTACTAGGTGTGGAACCCATATATTCCCAGACCTATTTTATACTTTATTTGGAAACATGGTCTCCCTAAGTTAAGACTGCCCTTATGCCAGGACCATATTTCTTACTTGTAAACTTGTATAAGTTTTAAAATAGAGAAATACAATCTCCCCAAATTTGTTATTTTTAAGGTAGTTTTGACCATTTAGCATCTTCCTTTTAAATGTTAGGATCAACTTGTTCATTCCTGTAAAACAAAAGTAAAATCAGAGATTTTGATAGAGATTGTACTTTTGTAGGACAACTTGGAGAGTAGATTAACTATATTAAGCCTTCTGATTCATAAACATAAGGTGATGTTCCATTTATTTAGATCCTGTTTAAATTATTTCAGCAACTCTTTGTTGTTTTAAGTATATATGTCTTACACTTCTTTTATTGAATTTATTCTCAAGTACTTTACTTTTCCTGCATTTATTGTAGATTGAATTTTCTTGATTTATGTTTCACTGTGTTGTTAGTATATAGAAATATAAATTATTTTTGTTCATTTATTTTGTATCCTTTTAGCCTTGCTTATTCTGATAGTTTATATGATTACTGAATATTTAAAGATAGCCTTACCAAATATTTGGGGGAAAATATTCTGAGCCAATAATCCTGTTAATAATGACATTTGGGTATGATTTTTCTATTTTAACTTTTAAAAATATATGCATAATTTTATATGGATACAATTATATTAACAGAATTCATACTGTTTTTTATACTTTACTGTTTATACATATTTCATAAATTCTATGGAAAATATAGTATTTCTAAGCACTTGTTAAAAAAGTACATTATTCTCTATGAATTACTAAAATTCTGACCTGAATATCATGCCAAACTATGCATATGAATAGGAATCAAATTTTGGTCCTTGATTCAGAGATATGGATGTCAGTATCAATCAGAAACATGTAACCAAAATACATTAATAGAAAGCTGGGTATGGTGGCACACACTTGTAATCCCAGTACTTAGGAGGCTGAGACAGGAGGATAGCAGTTCGCAGATATCCTCAGCTACTTAGTGGGGCATTCTGCAACGTAGTGAGACCCTGTTTAAATAAAATAAAGAATAAAAAAATACATGGCTGGGGATGTAGCTTGGAGGTAGAATGCCCTTGACTTCCATCCACAGTACCATAGTACCACAAATTATACACACACACACGCGCACACACACACATTGAGAGAGAGAGAGAAAAAATAAAATAACAAGATAGCTACCAGAGAATAAGACTTTTTGCTAATTTTAGGATCCCATGGGTGAACTCTGTCTCTGATGTTTCATTAAGCTCTGTTGTTGATAACACAGTACCACGGCATGAGTAAATGAGAAGGGGTTAACGCTGGCTCCTTGTTGTGGAGTTTCAGGGGCCTCATCTGGTGATGTCCTTCTTTCACATAGTGTCTGAAGGCAGAAGCAGTGCAGAGAATCATGTGGCAAGAGATAGGGAGCATGTGTGTTTATATCTCTTCTGGCCTTTTTCCCTCTGCTTACAACACCACCCGGGTTTGGCCATGAGCGACCTTATCCAATCCTCATCACCTCCCAAAGGCCACACCTCTTCAACCCCTCTCAGAGTGTTTTATTCTCACTCTTTCCCTTCATCTCTTCTTCTTCCTCCCTGTCCTTCCTTTCTTCTGTTTATTTATTTATTTATTTATTTATTTATTTATTTATTTATTTTTTGGAGGGGTACTAAGATTCAACCCAGAGTCTTGTGTATGCTAAGCATATTCTCTACCACTGAACTATCTCCTCAGCTTCTTTCATTCCACTTAATTTCTTAAATTGAGGATTAAATTTCAACACATGAGGCCTTTCAAGATACTCAAGCCAGGTGTGGTGGCGCATGCTTGTAATCCCCGCGCTTGGGAGGCAGAGACAGGAGTATCGCGCAGGTTCGAAGCCAGCTGTGCTGGCTTAAGAGACTCTGTTTCCAAATTTAAAAAGTATAAAAATAGGTCTGGGAGTGTAGCCCAAAGGTAGAAGGGTTTTCAGGAACCCCAGAACCACCAAAAAAAAAAAAAAAATACTCAAATCCTACCATAACCACAGAAGTTCTGGGTATTTCTTTCTTTTTTTTTAGATTTTATTTTATTTTTTATTGGTGCACTGTATTCATTTATCATAATGGGATTTCTGATTCTATCAATTTTTTTGAACATTGTTCTGAGGTTCGTTTCAGTTTCTTATAAACTATTTCATCTTCTGGGGCCTTACTTTTAAACCTTTTATGTAAAATCAAAGTAGTATTTAGTCTAGGGTAATTAGTGAGAACTATACAAAGTGCCCTGTGACTCACGCAATTTCTATCCTGGCTGGTGGGAAAAGTCCTGAGACACTGTCCTTGTGTAAAGTTGGGCTATCCTTTCCTCTCATCTTTTCTGGTGGTTCTTCTTCACATTCATGCATTAATATGCACTCTTCTGAATACTTTAGTAGGAACTCTCTTCTGTAGATTTTATTTTTCTTACTAAACCAGAAATCAGATATCTTTTTCTTGAGAATTAGAGAGTAACTATTTTAGACTTTTGGTTCCCACATCCTGTTTTGCAACTATTCAATTATGCTGTTGTAGCACAAAAGCATCTATTGACAATATGTAATTGAATGAGCATAATTAGTTCAATATGACCTTATTTACTAAAACAAGGGCTTAGCCTGTGATTGGGTATGCTAGTCCATTTATGAGACTCAATCTTTTCAGTAACCATAAGCATTTAAACTTTTTCTAAGTGAATTTTTTTTTATATCTTGCACCACCTATGCTACCTTCATTGAAAGCTCTTTTAGTTGCCTGTGGTTCTATTAAATTATGATGTTGACCTATGCAAAGTATTGTGGAATTATTGATCTCATTCTGGTCAGCCATTATTTTTATTACTGTGACTCTAGTTTTATGTAGCAATGTTAGTCTTGGCTTATACTGATTTTGTGATCATCAAACTTCCCAGATCTTTTACTTTATTAAATTTTGTTGAATCACGCTTATCTCATATTTCTTGTGTACTTTCCATTTTTCCTTCCTATGTTTCATCATGTTGACTTCATCCCACAACACTATAATCTTAAACAAAATCTTCTGGCTTTATTTAGAACTAGAATTAAATTTAAAAATATCATCTTAGAACCAAACCACCCTGCCAGGTATATTTCTTCCAATAATTTCCAAATCTCATACCAAATATTCAGTTTTTCATGTAATTATAACATCCCAGTCCTGCTTGAAATGGCATTATCCTTTCACATAACATAGTAGAATGAGCCTTGCCAATATTTGTCTGTGCTTTCTACCAAATGTCATATGTTTTGCAACCGAAGAGGATATTTTAGTGAATTCTGAAAGCAATGAGACACACATACAAAAAAAAAAAAATTACTGCCACATTTCTAATCCTAGTCTCCCACTGGCTATATTTTTGGAATTTTTATATCTTATCATTATCACCAGAAGTGTAAAAGCAATAATGTTAATCCTGTGAGTAATCGGAAATTAGACACTTGAAATTCTCTGGTTTGTGAGCAAAAGTTTCTGAATGGAGAAAAATTCACCAAGGGGCTAAAAGGTAGAGTTTCCCAGCTGGTATAATGAATGTGCATGGATTAAGATAAGTGGACAACCTTTGTAAATGTTTATGTATGTTCCTTCAGATCTGGTCTAGCATACATGGAAATAATTTTTGCCAAGGCAGCCACAGGTAATACGGAGCTATGTTTCCAGGAATTAGCCATCTTTAAGAAAATAATGTGCTCCTTGGTATACAAATCTGAGAGCTATCACTAAATTGTGCCATGTATTTTCATTATAATGTATTAAAAAGTACAAAGCTGTATGTTAGGTAATCAACAGATTGTTCAGGGCATATGCCATGTTAGCTCCACAGCCACACAAGGGTTACAGTCTTTTCAGGACTACAAAATGAGTCTAGAATCTTTCCATGCTGTCCAAGCAACTGGCTTAAAAGCCAAGTAGACAAATGAACAAAGGGAAAATTCCAACAACAGGATCATAAAGAAGAAGCCCAGGTAACAGATATCAGGATAACAATGGAGGCTGAAAGATAAAGTAGGATGTTGGGAACTGAAACTCAGAGGCAGAACCTTGAGAAAGGTCAACCTCAAGGTCATTGAATTTAGCCCTAATTATGGGAGAGGATGAGAGCATCCTAAACTTTGGAGTAATTGAGCTCCTGACACTTATTATGGGAATAAAATATTTAATATGATAATAATTAGTGAACTGGAGAAGGTTTGAATTTATATTTTGAATTTATTTTGAATATATATTTTGGATTTTAGTTTGAATTTATATTTATAAAATCAGAATGAAACAGTTTACAAACGAAGAGTCACATTGTTATAAATTCTATGTAAAGCATAGGCATTTACTTAAACATAGTGTCATTTGTAGCAAATTGTCTCTTAATATTTGCAAGTCATCAGTATAAAAAAAAGTGACTGAAAACAACATGAGGAAAGGCCACTTTTTACTTGGATTTTTATCCCATCATAGAGGAGAAGCTTGTGATTTCTCAACTCCCATTCTCAAATAAGTGCTTTTAACCTGCAGCCATGATTTTGAGATTTTGCGGAAATGAACTTGTTGAGGACAGATAGTCAGTGAGGATGCTCTAGGTCTTGCTGTATCCCTGATTAGCCCTACAGTAGCGAGATTCAGGCAAAGGGGAAAGGATATTTTGCTTCTCTAGCCTTCATCTGAGATTTCTGAGAAATCAAAATTTTACTTTAAAAGCAAAAATCCCCAAATGAGTCTTGCCTTCTTACATATATGAGCTTGTAATGCTTTTATCATGATTTGAGTGTATAATAAGCATAGTCAGTAATTTTCTGAGATATCCCACTATTATATTTTTTCAGAGATGGTGTGAGAAAGAACAAATATTTTGAAAATTGGTAAAAGTAGAAACTACCTTGATTTTGAAGACAAAGTCAATAATGAATGCTTTCAATGTTATATTAAGAGAATAGGCATTTATTTCCCTAAAATGAATAATATTAAAAGTTCTTATGATTTAATAACAATAGCAAACATTTTCAAAAAATAAAATGTATTATCTGATTATTCAGGTTTAATTTGATATTTTTCATTTAGTGAATTATTCAGACTCTTTGCTTCTCTCTTTTTAAATCTGAATGTTTTCCTTTTACAATTGCTATTACTTCCAAAATAAATGGACTATAAATGCAAAACCAGAAGGAAATTTAAAAGCTATCAGGAACTAACATTATTGTACAAGGAGATGAGAGTCTGGCAGTTATATTAAATTGATTGGTAGTCGTGTACTTGAGATGGCTTATATTCCAGGGTACAAATGCATTAGATTCTTCAACTAGTATATAAGACATGTAATATGTGTATTAGTAGGAACAAATGGACAAAAATATTTGAGTTAACCACCTAAGTCCAGAAAACGTTTATAGCCTACAAGTAGAAAAAATGGACAAATCACCTTTAGTGGTCACTCATAACAACTAGATAGAGAGGTCACCGGGAAGATTAAACATAAATTGTGGAAGACAGAGTGGATCCTCCATTCCGAGATTAACTCAAGGGGACCCTACTAAAATGTTAGGAGATGGTAATGAGATATAACAAACAGAAAGTGACACATTATATCTTATGATTCATATTTGATGATCTTGGGTAAGAACAGATGAGAGACAGATTTTGCCTTTGAGTTGTCTTATAAGTTGAACTTTCCACTGTATTTCAGACTCTTCTCAGAGAGTGTAAGTATTCTCAAGAGTTAAGCCTCAAGATATCTTTGTTCTGTGTGTGTGTGTGTGTGTACGTACATTTACATTAGTTTCTATTTCCAGGGGTCTCTGGTGAGACTCTCAGGTGCTCACTAGGTTCCACCTCCAATGTATGTCTTATAGCACTACAAAACTACTAGAAATTTCACTGTTTTTCAGTTACTTTCTCCATAACTTCTTAGCTTCTAAGCCCCTGTATCTTAGAATCAAAAGGGGAAAAACATTGCCAGATATTGGGTTCATATACCTGTGCCTTTCGTCTTTCCAGAATTTTTACTTCTTAAATGTTGGTGTCCTTGGCAGCCCTAAGCTCCAATTTATTATGTATAAATATGTATCAGAGACCCATTACAGACCAAGTCTTGGGGCAGGGTCTGAAGAACAATTGAGCACAAATACAGATCTGGTATTCTTCCTCGTGTAATTTAAAACCCACCAGAGAATACAAGACAACTATCAAGCAATTACAAACAAACAAACAAAAAAGAATAAAACTGGACTTGGATGAGCAGAAGGATATACAAGGTACTACACAATTATGTCAGATGATTTTAACTTCTGTGAAAGTAAAAAGAGAATTTTGTATGGAAATGGTGCTTTATCTCTGAATTAAAGATTTGGGGAAAGAAAAATAAGAAAAAAATAGATTTGGGGAAAAGATGTTAAGGAGAGAGCAGTAACGGGTATTCCTGAAAGGAGGAGCAGAGATGCAAGGGTCCTGTGCAGCGTGGCAGAGAGAAGAGCAATGAGCCCAAATGAAAGGGATCCGGGAAGCTTGACATGTGATAGGACCAGATGTGATAGTGGAGGCCATGCATGTAGTGACTTCTAAACTAAGCTGAGAGCTGGGCGTGGTGGCACATGCTTGTAATCCCAGCATTTGGGAGGCTGAGACAGGAGGATCATGGTTCACAGCCAGCCTCAGCTACTTAGTGAGGCCCTTTACAACTCAGTGAGACCCTGTTTCAAATTAAAAAATAAAAAAAAATAGGGCTGAGGGTATAGCTCAGAGGTAGAATACCCCTTGGTTCCATCCCTGGTACCACACATGCACACACACACACACACACACACACACACGTATATGATGTATATGTATATGTATATGTATATGTATATGTATATGTATATGTATATGTATATGTATATATAATAAAGAACCTAACCTAAGGATTTAATATCACCCTTAGAGTAATTAACAGCCATTGAAAGGCTTTAAGCAGGAGAGTAATTTAATAATGAAAAATTCTCATTAGAAATATTAACTGGCTATAATGTGGCTAATGACTTGCATTTCACTGAATCTTATTACATCAGTGTTATTGGTGAGGAATCTAAAATTCAAAGAGATTGTCAGACATGTTTATGGTGACGGAGCTAAGAAGTGACGGGGCTGGAATCACTCTAACCATTTAATTCCCTGGCCTGGAGCTCGGTCCTCTAATCCAAGTCATCTAATGTAAAAGAGGACGCTCACTTAGAGAGGACTTAATGGGAAACACCAGATTGTCAGATGACAACTTCAGAAGAGAGGAAAATCCTGGGCTTTTCAAAAACCATTGCTTTTAATTTTTTTTGTGCCACTGAAGATGACACCTAGGGCCTTGTGCATGCAATACAAGCTCTCTACCTTTGAAATATACCCCTGGCATTGTATTTTCAAATTGGAAGAAAAGAGAGAGAAAGTCCAGGTGGGTGGAAAAGTTGATGTGGCATGGGAGCAGTAGTTGAAGGAGGAGGTATATCTGTCCTAAAGAACAGAAGATGTGGATAGTTGGAACTGCCAACTGTCTTCAAGGATTAAGAGTATGAATTTATTCTGCCAGGCCTGAAAAAAAAGCTAATATTAATGGAGATAAGATACTGGGAAGTATATTGTAAGTATTTAGAAGAATGTTTTTAGTATGGGTGTTGTTATAACAGTAGGGTTTTCCTGTTATTGACAGTATATAAACATATATACATATATATATACACATATATAAACATTTATACAGTATATAAACATAACATCTTCCTGTTATTGACAGTATATAATCATATTGTAGAAAGTATTCATCCTTTGGGCAGATAAATGAATCCTGTGAGCCATAAGAACTCTTATAACTTCTACATTTTATGATTCCCTGATATGTAATTGCATGAAAACCTTAAATTTTATTAAATGAAGAAAAGAACCCAAATATAAAACTATGGCAGTATGTTTATAATGCAAATGAACTTGCTCATAGTGCAAGCTATATTTTATTTTGGTTTTCAAATATCTTTTTTATATAACAAAGGTGGTAATGCCTAAGGCACAGTTAATGGCCAGGTTCTAGACATTGTAGCAAGTTTTATTTATTTTATTTTATCTTATTTTTTTGGTGGTACTGGGGTTCCTGGAAACCCTTCTACCTCCGGGCTATACTCCCAGACCTATTTTATATTTTTATTTGGAAACAGAGTCTCTTAAGCCAGCACATGCGGCTGGCTTCGAACCTGCGTGAACTTCCTGTCTCTGCCTCCCAAGCACGGGGATTACAAGCGTGTGCTACCACGCCCAGCTTGTAGTAAGTTTTAAATACCAGTTAATACAACTCATAACAACCATTTTGAGAGCTTTCCTTAGATATATTGTCAATTTAAAAATATTTCACATTCTAGAAATTGTCATATGTGCAAAATAAATGGGGAATTATCATGTTTTATGTCTAACTTGATTGTTGCAATACAATGGATAATTCCTTTGTTAGCATGAGGCATTATTAATGTGCTCAGCATGCAGATGGCAATGTTCCAGACAACTACAGAGAGCAGTGTCCTATTAAAACAAAACAAACAAACCCACCAGTAAGTGTTGACGTTTTTTAAGTGAAAGATGATACTTGCTGTCTGGGAGATTAATTTAGGTTTGCTCAATGAGGCCTGGTTTATGGTTGTGATACTAATCCTGACACTGCCTTTTGATTCAGCCACCAGATGGCAGAAGGAGGCATCACTTAGGTTAAAGTTTATAGCTAAGGTGCTTTTGTATTCTTAAATGAAAGCAGACAATTTAGATGTTTTAAAGTAGCTCTTACAACCAGTATGGTAATGATAAAGATGGAAAATATTAACTAGAGTAAAATTTTAAAATTAAATTCATTATAATTTGTAAGCATTTCTTTAAAATCATATTTCTGTATATTAAAGTTAAAAATAAAAATTACTTATCTAGAAACTAAGAAGTTGTTTTGCAGTACTTGTGATTGAACCCAGGGGCATTCTTTCTCTGAGTTACATCTCCAGCTCTATTTTTCATTCTTTATTTTTAAACAGGGCCTAAGTAACTGAGGCTGGCTGCCAACCTGTGACACACTCCCCCCCCCCCCCCCCGTCTCAGCCTTCCAAGTGCTAGAATAACAAGCGTTTAGCACCACTCCTGGCTTCACCCTAAGCATTTTTAAAGTCATTCTTCTTAGCTGGACATGATGGTACGTGCTTGTAATCTCAGCATTCGGGAGGCTGAGACCAGAGGATTGTGGTTTGCACACATCCTCAGCTACTTAGTGAGGCCCTCTGCAATTCAGTGAGACCCTATTTGAAAATAAAGAATAAAAAATAGGGCAGGGGGTGTAGCTTGGAGGTAAAATGCCCCTGGCTTGCATCCCCAGACCCACACAAAAAGTAAATAAACACATGTTTCTTTACTCAGCAGTGAATGCTATTACTAAGCAAGGCATGTTTACAAAGATGTTGGATGTGTTATCTATTTTCCATATCAATTCACATATTTGTTCTAGTATTTTTTCAATTGTTTAATGTTTCTACTCTCTTATATCCTACTAACTCTTCAGCCTTCTTCATCTGATTTATTATTTCACTATGACAAAGGTATATTCACTATATCTAGTGAATTTGCTGATGGGCATGGTGGCACACACCTGTAATCTTGGTACTATCTGAGAAGCTGACACAGGGGAATCAGGTTGAAGGACAGCCTCAGAATCTTATGCTCTCAGCATCTCTAGGGAGATCCCATTCCAAAATTAAAAAGTAAATAAAAAGGATAGAGGTTTAGCTTGGAGGTCAAATGCCCCTGGGTTCAAAATTAGTGAAGATACACACACACACACACACACACACACACACACACACACACACACACAATGATTTCCCTACAAAAGATCACTTGTTATGAACAAACTCTTCTTTGAAAACCAACAAACCATTTTGGTCTTAATCTCTCAGGACGGTGTAATAAAGCAGAATGTGCTTTTCTTCTTAAAACATGATCTTTCCCTGACTTCTGTGATGCTGTGGTCCTCCATATTCTTTGCATCTAATCCCTTTTCAGTCTATTTGGATGGGGTGATGCAGCAGACGTCAGAGGCTATAGGACACTTGTTTCCTCTCTCAACGGTATTTCCCTAGGGTATCACTCATTCTCTCCTTTACAAATTACATCTATATGAATAAGCCTTCCAAATAGCTATCCCAGCCCATGACTCTCCATGACCTACGCCTCTCCACAGCTTGCGGCTCTCTCCAGACTTATTTGCCCAGCTTCCTCCTTAAGCTTCTAGTACATTCCTTTTCTTCGTGGCACTGACTCGGTGAGAGGGTTAAGCTAGTTTTCCTGCATAGTTCACCTTCTGATAAAAGTACTAAAGGTGAGTAAAAACTATACAACTTTCACTCATATCACAACAAAGTAACTGTACAATAGAGAGGCTAAACCATCATCACTTTCATGCAGAATTTCTATTTCTGCTCCGGGTAGCACTAACTTAACAATTGAGATACACCTTAATTACAGATCAGACGTTCTGAGGCTAAAGGAAAACTTTAGGGTGTATGCATCAATTCATAAGCATGTTAATTCACAAATTTGTTTGAAGTGATACTTTTTATATGGGTTGTTTTATATTGAAATACTTGTGAACTCCAAAATTTATCTGGCTTTAGCTTTTCCACATGTTATACTTCCAGACCTAGAGTAGGAATCTGCCTTGAAGTAAGTCATTGCTCCCACAAAGCTGGCTAGCATCTTCTGGTATGTCTTGGTGCCAAATTTTCTGCTGGGATAAAAGAAGCTGCAGGGTAGGTCACTGTTCATTTGAATTGAGAAACATGGAAGAAATAAGACATTAAGTATCTGTAGCTGTGAAATAATGGATTAATTTGCTGATTATGAGTGAGCTATTCCTATGAGGAAAACTGTTAAAAATTAGTGCCTACTATGTACCAAGTATTATTCTAAGGACTTAAATACAAGTAAAAATGACTGACAAAGCCTCGGGAGCCCTGAAATGCACAAACTGATGAGGATATAAAGACAAGTAAAAAGGAACAATGTTTCAAGATTGTTTCAAGAGTATATATGTGTTATAGAATCATGGAGTTAATAAAATCGCCATTGTTCTGTATTGAAGTGTATTCGAGCAATTTGGAAGCCTGCTTTGAGATTTTAACAACTGAGCGGAGATTGTGAATGCTAAAAGATGTCACCTTGGCAAAGATTTTGTGGGAGAGCGTTTTAGGCACCATGTGTAACAGGTGCAAGGGTCCTGAGGCAGAAACTAGAAAAGGAAAGAAGAGTTTAGCTAAAGAATTGTGAGTGAAATTTGGACAGAGCTATGAGCGGAGACCAGATGGTCTGAAGATAAACCTAATTTACAAAGAAAAATCAGCAAAAACTTTGAAGAGGAAGGTAATATGATGAGAACCATGGAGTATATTACTAAAGCCAGGTGAATGTCTCAATAAGGAACTAACAGTTTTTTTTGCATGTGTGATACTGAAGATTGGACACAGGGGCATTCTACCTCTGAAATACATTCCCAGCCCTATTTTTTATTCTTTATTTTGAAACAGGGTCTCACTGAGTTGCAAAGAGCCTCACTAAGTAGCTGAGGCTGGCCTTGAACCTATGATCCTCCTGTCTCAGCCTCCCAAGTACTGGGATTACAAGCATGCACCACCACTCCCAGTTTAGACAAAAATTTTAAAAAGGCCCAATTAAGGCAAATTAGAGAAATTAGAGAAGATTACAAAGTTCAAGTAGCGCTGTTTGCCATTCTTTTTATTTTTTTAGGATTGAGAAATCTTAAGGATATATGGAGGCTAAAATTAAAGGTAATGCAGGGAAGGAGAGAATAAAGAAACAGAAAATAACTGATGGTGTAAGATGCTCCTGAGGGGTGGAGGGTTCAATTTGAGTGTTGGCTCTTGTTATGTCAGATATAGACTATCAGAGCTGTCTCGGGCGGTGCAAGCAATGAGCAGTTTTTAAGTGGATTAACTGTTGACTCTTTATTGGTGAGAAAAGAGATTTTACATCCAAGACTAGAAAATAATTATGATTATATAAAAGTTAAGGTTTTTGAGGTGAGAAGGAAATAGCAAAAGAGGAATTTAACCAATGTTCTTATCTTTCTCAAGGAAGAAAGCACAAAGCCATGTGCTGAGAATAAGAAAAGTTACATAGCAAGGCTGAGGTTTCAAATTATCAAAAAAATGAAATAACCTAAGAAAAAAGTAAAAATGTGATAAACAATGCAAGGGGCCCAACCTAAGGATGGGTGCATTGATTGATGGGTGATTGATTGATCTGTGTGGGTATGGGGCGTTACCGGGGATTGAACCCAGGATCATTCTATCATAGAGCTACACCCCTGGCACTATTTTATTTTTCATTTTGAAACAAAGCCTCACTAAGTTACGGAGGCGGGGGGCCTAAGTTGCTGAGGCTCAGTGCAAACCTATGATGCTCCTGTCTTTGCCTCCCAAGTACTGGGATTATAGGTCTAGGGTTAAGCCATGCCAGGTTTAGCTGATGTATTTTTATTTAGGGAGCGATACTGAGATGTGTGCACTTATGTGAGGTACATATTTTCTTTTTACAGTTATAGAAACCAGGTAGGTGGCTATAGAATTGATCCATATTTTTTTTTGACATATGTGCTAGAAGAATGGAACTCATGGTAATTGAAGATGTGAGTGAGATATTAATTTATATAAGAAACCAGACACCATGGCATGCACTTAGTGAGAAGATAGAAGCCACCCCAGGGGGCTGATAGGCCCAGGAAAAGGATTCATCAAGAGGCTAATATGCACTCAATTTTAGAAGTTCCATGGATCATAAGAATGCGATTATGAGAACTAGGATAGCAGAGAACTTTGTGAGAATGTAGAGCGCTGGCCTTACAATGTGTTGGGTGGAGCCAATAAGACAAGAGCTACAACACAACATCATTGCTAAATGGACAGAGAATACCTGGGCATATAAAAGGCCCAGGATTTTAAAGCTTAAGGATATTAGACAACAATTTACATGGCTTCTGAAGTCCTCTAATATCAAGAGGGAGTTTGGATGGGGAAAAAAAGGATGTGTGGTCTCCCATCATTTTGGCAAATTCAAAGAATTTAGCAGAAAATTGGTTGACGTAAGCAACAAGGAAAAAGAGTCCCTATGACATGAAGATAGAATGTTATAAGAAATGACAGTTATCCAAGAAAGTATTTTCACCTTCTCCTACCATATGTAAAAGGTACAGATGTGGGGCATTTGCCACCTCTTCAAACAAAGAAAAGTCTGTTCAGCCAACAGATGAGAACAGTCTGAAATACAGAAGATGCATCAGAAGAGTGTGAGAAGGGAAACAACATAGAAAAAAGAGAGAAGGAGAAATGGGGAAGGAATGGGGTGGGGATTGGGTAGGGGCTAACTGGGCAATGTGTGCATGTATGTCTATACAAGTTTTTTATCCCATTATGATGTATGAATACAATGCACCAATAAATATAAAAAAAAATTTAAAAAAGGAAGAGCAAGGGATGAAGTGTGTAAAAGACTGAGTGTTAGAGTAAGGCTAACCCTTAGTTTGGTGCTGGAGAATCACTGGATGCAGGGTATGAGCTAGTATTCTGAAACTGGTCTAAGTTGTTTGGTTGCAGAAATAGATACGGATGTTAGAAATTTTCTGGTGTTAGAAATATGGAGATGACAAGATTTCAAGCTTTTGGTGAGTGTCTTGCTTGGAAGAAAAATAATTGTGGCTTAGAGCAATGACTAGACCTTCACTGAAGTAAGAGCAAATGGGGGGCTGTAGACTGTTGGCTCCTCCTTCTGGGCCTGGGTTGTGCACGACATGGAGAACAAGGGAGGAACAAGGTTTGGAAACCTGGTTTTCATGTTGGCTTTTATTATATTTTAAAGGTGAGAAACAGCTTAGTGCATACGTTTTAAAAATTATTTAGCTATGCATTAATATTTAACTTTTATAACCTTCTTTTCAAACAAAGACTTTGCCCTTAGTTTAATAATATGAACTTTAAGACTTGTGTCATTTAATATACCTCTTAGAAATGTAAAATTTCTTTCACTTACTAATGACTATAATTAAGCTACACCTTTTCTAAAAGACCAATAATTAGGTTTCATAATAAATATACCGTAGTAAATTTTAGGTATGACAGATAAAGAATGGGAAGATAAAGGTTTGATTTTTCTTTCCTTCCAGTTAAGGCTCTATCTTGAAGAACTTTTGAATAGCATGTCTCTGCTTGTGTTTGCACATGGGTTTTTCACATGATGTGGAAGAGGCTAGAGGTCTCGCAGGACAGTGAGGAGGGTCAGCGGCCTCATTAGATGACAAAATGCAAAATGGGCGTTTCCTTATTCTTTTGTTTCTCTTCTCTATTCCTTCTTTTTCTTCTTACTCTTGTGTATTCACTACCAACAGACAAGAGAAGGAGGCAAAGAGTGTGAAAGATATCAGTCAGAAAAAGAAGGGCAGGCAGACCCAACTGTTTGCTGAGAAGGAAATCCAGTCTTTTTATAGCTATGGAATTCAGTCAGGTGGTTGTGAACTAAAATTATTGAAATTATTTTGCTCTGATAATTAATATATTTCTTATTATCCTACTATAAAATCAGCTCTGACAATAACACTCTTGAGAGGTAGTTTTGCTAGTGCTGGAGACTGCACTGAGGTGGTTGGAGGGCAGGTTCAGCCTTGACATAGGCTACTCTTAAGCAAGCAGAGAGGGTGGAAAGATAATACATAGGTATGCTTGCAGGGTGAGGGGAAGTTCAGCACAAGCTAAGAAATGGGTATCATAGCACGATCCAGAAACACAGTTGATGGGCTGGGTAACCAAGGCTGGAGATTCAGACTGCAAGGCAGATAGTTTGCAGTTGGAGCAGGAACCCAATCGATGAATTCTGGCCACTGAGAAAACTGTCAGGACAAAGCAGTATCACAGCATGGAAAGAGCCACGGTCGCTGATATTCTATCAAGGCAAGGCATTATGCAAGAAGGGATAGACCAAGTATCTTCTGAAACAAAGATGCAGCAACTGTTGGGCGTGGTGGTGCACGCTTGTAATCCCAGCATTTGGGAGGCTGAGACAGGAGGATCGCAGTCCATGGCCAGCCTCAGCTACTTAGTGCGGCCCTTAGCAACTTAGCGAGACCCTGTTTCAAAATAAAGAATTAATAAAGATGGCTGAGGGTGTGGCTTGGAGGTAGAGTGCCCCTGGGTTCCATCCCTAGTACCAAATTAAGAAAAAAAAAATATGCAGACCCTTGGGAAGATGCCAGCTTGGTAAAGCTGAGGCTCAGAAGTAGAGCAAAGTTGTAAGGTTCAGAAGTAGAGAAATATTGTAAGGATTACATTATATTGAATCACCTGTGCAAATGAAAGTAGAACTTGGCAGAGGAGAATATTTGTCTCTGACATGGTATCGCATTAAATCTGCAGCTGGGGCAAAGAAACTCAGCTCTAAGTTAATGTACAAAGATAATCCTAATGGGTTGTATCTTTTTGAAATACCACATTATTCCCCACTAATATGTAAAATTATTGTGTCAATAAAAAATTGTAAAGAAAAAAATTAAGGGAAAATCACAATGACATTCACTTTGGTGTCAGTTTTTTAGATACAACAGCAAAACCATGTACAACAAAAGCCAAAATGGATAAATTTGGCATTATAAAAATTAAAATTGTTTTATACTCCATAAATATTTGAATCAGCTAAAATAAAAAATATATCCTTTTAAAACAGTAATTCAAATTGAATTTGAGACACAGGTGATTTATCTCTTTGGCAGAAGTATGTGTGTTTGGGGAACAAAAATGCAGACAGTGCAGTGGTTTGGAGAAGAGACTGTGACTTAAAATGCATTTTGGTCATAGAACATGCTAGGATCTTTTTCTTTCCTGAAAATATTTGGTATTCAAATGATGTGAATATTGCTTCATCTAATTGGAAACTTTCAGTTCATTCATTCATTAACGGGACATTTATTACTTTACTTTTTGGTTATATGTAACTTGGCAAGTCCTTTCAGTCCTCCAGGAAACAGAAATGCATATTTAAAAACAAAACGTGTTTTGTCTCCTTTCTCTATTGTATTTTTTATGTCATTAACTCTTTTGAGCTTTAAATAATATGGAAGATCATGCTTAGGTAAAAAAGAATAGAATTTTTTTGGTAAATTATAATAGTTGTTAGTAAGCAAAAAAAATTGTTAAAGTAAGTTAATTTTGTTGGTTAAGCAAAAAAAGTAAAGAAATAAATGAAGGTTATAAAATTGATTCTATTTCATGACAAAGTTTTCTTTGAGACTTCTGCATTACTTTAAAAATAGGCAGACATGAAAGAATGTCACTTCAACCCAAATGACAAGAACAAACAAGATAAACTACAAAACCATACCTTCCTTTTTAGTCCATCAGAGAAGTAAGGTCACAGGAAACCAGATGAACTGAATTCCAAAGGGGTGACAAACACCTTAAAAAAAAAGAAGGCAGTTCACACAGATTAAATCACCTTTAGCAGAGCAAGTGAGAATAGAGTGGAAACCATAAAAATGGTAAGAAGCAAAGAACAAAAGATTCATTGATTTAAGTTCAAGCACAGGTCTAGTGCAGCAGGTCAGCTTCTCTCTCAGTGCCAGACCCAAGTGCATCAGCACTGACCCAGACAGGTGCCCCCTATGGGCTCAAGAACAGAGTGAAAGCTCCCTTTAGGCCATAGACAAAAGAAAAAAAAGAAAACCTCTCTCTTTCCCACACTCCTCCTCTCTCATTGAAGCACAAGCTGTCTTCTGCTAGAGGAAAGGCAGGGAACCCTCCTGTCCTATGACCTTAGACAAAGGTCAGCTGTCCTGGGAGGAAAAGGAGAAGCAAAAATTGCCTGCCGATGAGACTGCAGCAAGGATGCTCCCCTCCAGATTCCTGCACTGATGAGAAACAGAGGTTCCAGACCTTTTTTAAAAAGTCCTAATCATGAGGTCCCCTCCCCCTGAAAAAAGAAGAATGCAGAGTTCAGCTGACATGCAGAGGGAGAGGAGTCCTAAGAAATCTAAACTCTAAGGCTCAGATGTGTAGGTCAATGTAAGATTGGGTCATGAGTAGCTGAGAGAGAGAGAGAGAGAGAGAGAGAGAGAGAGAGAGAGAGAGAGAGAGAGAGAAAGAAAGAAAAAGAAGAAGAAGAAGAAGGAGGAGGAGGAGGAGGAGGAGGAGGAGGAGGAGGAGGAGGAGGAGGAGGAGGAGGAGGAGGAGGAGGAGGAAAGATAAATTATTTAAGGATTGAATTGGCTAATATCATTGTAGATCCCAAATTTATAGATCAAGCTAGCAGGGTGAAAATTAAAATCCAGTAATATTGCAATTATGAATTCAAAATCTGTAGTCTGTACACTGAAAACTTGGGCTGTTTTTCTAATTCTGTAGTTTTTTGAGTAAAATTTGTCTCTCTTTTTGGGAAACTTCAGTCTTAGCTCTTCAGGCTTTCAACTGGTTGGTTTGAGACTTAACCAGTTTCAGCTAGTTATTTTCTTTATTCAGTAGCTACTGATTTCATTGTTAATTACATTTAAAAATATATCTCCATAGCAACATCTAAATCAAACCAATAGACACCATAGTTTAGTCAAGTTCATATATGTAATTATCTATCACATTGAGTGCTAGATAAATACACTTACAACAAGAATCATTAATAATAATACAAAGGAACATTATCACTGAGTATAGTGATGCATACCTGTAATTCCTGTATTTGGGAGACAGAGACAGGAGAATTACAGGTTTGGGGCCAGTCTCAGAACTTAGCCGATTGTGCTAAATCAGTCGTATTAACCTAACTTTATTCTATTCATTTTAGAATTTTCTTTTGTCCTATAATGCTTTTGTTTTTATATATAAATAATTGCTAAATGTGTGCTATATTTACCTACTTGGCAAGCATCTGGTCTAGAAAAACATAAGCAAATATAAATACTTTTTCTGATTTCTGATGAATGCTTATCCACTTTTCCCCTTAATATTCCAATAATGTATTTATTAAAAATATAATGCAAAAATGTATGTTATTAATTTTATTCACTGTTTGTTAATTCTTCTCTTGAATTTATTTCTCTGTCATATTATTTTCTGTTTTATGCATTTGTACAAAGCATTGGCTTTATTTTTTAACATCTGCTTTATAAAAGACCTTACCGTTTTTCTTGGTATATTGGGAAGCCTGTAGCCTCTTTCTAATTGTAGTGGCGATTACTTTTGCATTGGCAAATTCTTCTTTCACCTGTATTATTTTATCAAAGTAAAATGAATCAATATGTAAATTTTATCTTTTCATTCTAAACAAGAATTAAGCCAGGTTTTTATTTGTTATTTTTATCAGTAACATGTTATTTTATAAAATGTGCATATTAATCTTCTAAATATTGATTTAATTTTTGTATTCCAGTTTGGATCTGCATTTATACCAATTATCTGAATTTATTCTATACTTGATTTTCTTCTGCACTCACTGTAAATTATTTTTACTTCTCTCAAAGTTTATTTTCAATCCTTTTATACTACAAATTTTCCAATCTTGAGTTCCTTTTCAATTCATATTTTATTGACTGCCAAGTACTTTTAAGCATTTGTTTTTCAAGACATTTATTATAAGTGTTGTATTTTCTTAGATGTTGGAGAGCTTAGCCTTAGACTGTCTTTTGACCTTTACATGTGAATGATATTTGGCAGGATAAAGGGTCTGATTTACAATTCTTTCCTCTCAAAATTCTTTAGGTTGTTACTTTGCTTTATCTAATTTGCTGTTGAAAAGTGAAGCATGACTTTTTGTCTGTGATTGCAACTGATATTTTTCTTGCTAAAATCCTGTTAGGTCTTCAGTTTAGTGTAGCTTTGTTTTGTTTAAAAATGTTTTTAAAAATTTTCTCTGTTGCATCTGTATTAAATTCGATAAATCCCATTAGCCTGCATTCAAAGTTCTTTCTACTTATTTTTGCTGGAATGGTAGTTTTTGCTTTGTTTTTACATTTGTTTGTTTTTACTTGAAGAAAACGTTTTCATTTATGTCTTTTATTTTCATTCCAGTTTAATTATATGAGTTCCCTTTGAGAAACCTACAACACACATCTGGCAGCCCCTTCCCCTATCTCCTTGAAACTTCTGAGCCTTCGAAGAGAGTTGATGCAGGGCACAGCATCTGCTGGTTATTATTAATAATAGCTAAGGTATTCACTATTTTGAAACCTTATAAGTAGTCATTCATTTAATTCTCTTAAGTTAAGGTTATTATTATTTCCCCATTTTATGGATGAAAAACAAAGGTACAGATTTGTGGGGAGCCATTAAGGTTTTCCCCTATAAGAATATTTCTGACTCAGCTGACTGCCCTTCGCCCAGAGTCAACAAGGTTTGGGGTTATGGAAAGTTCAAAGTAAAAGATCTGAGAGAAGATCAGGTGGTGCTAGCACGAGAGTATTGATTAACCTACCTGTAATGTATGTGATTTGGATTGGTCTGTATTGTATTCTGGTGGTGATAGCACAGGAATGTTGATTGACCTGTAACTCTATAAATACCCCAGGAGTGGAAAGGCTGGGGGAGAGAGATGATATTGACCCAGAAGTAGTAGGTCGGCCAGTAGGTTGGCCCAATAGAGAATACTGACCCAGGAGTAGTCGTCAACCAGTAGAGATACTGACCCAGGAGCAGGGTTCGGCCAATAGAGATAGTAGGCTGGCGGCCCCCCACCACGTTAGAATTAAATATTCTTTGAATCAAATTCTAAGAGTTGAATTCTTCATCCTCACCCTATCTTCAGAACCCATACTTTTGTTGGCTGGCTCTTGCACAGCTTCTTTGATTTGCCCATTTTCATGTAACCAGTAAAGGGGAAAACAGCCTTGCTCCTGTCTCCATTCTCATGTCCACTGGGCTATATTGCCTCTGAAGTAAAAATTTTGCTTTTACTTATTTGTAATGCAAATTTTATCCTGCCTTGTAATTTATATTTTACAAAATCCCTTTTGACTTAGGTTTTCTCTGCATTTTTGTCCTCAATTAATATGCTTCTTTCTCTACCTTTCATCTTGTTGTAGTCTCCCTTCATGGCATTTTATCCCTTCTTCCTGAAAACCACATCTTTAATAACTTCTTGTACCCTAAATACTAATTTCTACACTGTCTTATACCCTCCACCCCCAATGCCTCAGAGACCCTCCTTCCTCACCTTCTACCTTAATTCCTGTTTCCTTCTCGTAGTAGTATTTCTCAGAGGTCCTAGGTTGCTAGGCTTCTGGTTGCATCAGAAAGTTTCTCTTTATCCATTTGTTAAAAGAAGAGATTTCTCCAGACTGTTTACAACAAGAGTGTGTAAATTGTATTAACAAAATCCTCTGGCTTCCTGTGTCCTGTTAAAACCCCTTTATATCTACATCTGGAGAGGAGGCTCAAACATGCATGCTCAACTTTGACATAACCTCAGGTCTCATTTAATGTTTCTCTACTACACTGATTTGAGATAGTCTACCTTGTGTTTTTTTCCCCTCATAAACTTAAACCAATAGATTACATGAAAAACTGTAGACATTTTTTATTGTCTACCAGTCTAAATGTTCTTATTCCTACCATGTTATGGTGAACTTATCCCAGACATTTCTCCTTTCTCCTAGTAATCCAAGAGACCTACTACTTATACAGGAATGAAGAGGTAAAACCTTTTGTGCACCCATCACAAGGGTTATGGCTAATGGTCTCATATTAAAAGATAAGTTAGCAAGATAAAGACATCACATTTTTATTTAACAAAGTTCTACATGATATGGGAGCCTCAAAAATGAAGACCTGAAGACCCAGGGAGAATTGTTTTTATGAAAAGACTAGTAAAAGAAGTGGATAGCTATAAAGAGACATGATTGGAAAAAAGGTATGCTCTTATCAAGACCCGTCTTTTGATATTTCTCCTGGTCTCTCTGTATAGCATTTCTTCTGCTAGATATGGGGCCAACCTTTTTGGAAGGAGGGTCTTATGAATTAATTTCAAGAAATATATATCAGGCAGGCCTGGTAATGTCATTCAGTGATAGACCATTTGCCTAGAGTAGGCAATGTACTGGGTTTGAGCCTCAGCACCATGGTGTGTATGTGCGTTGGGGATGGAGGGATAGAAGAAGAGGTCAAAAGGGACATGTCTAGGTTTTGAGGTTTGCTTTAGGGAAGAGGATTTCTAGTTTCTATGGCAGGTCTTGAGAGAAAAAGGGGAGTGGGAAAGGTCAGAGAAACTTTGCTTCCAAGGCCCTTCCAGTGTCTCTCAGTTCAAAACACTCAGCATGTCAAAGTTTCACATTGGAGTATGGTTGTCCAAACCTCAACAATCCAATAATTATAGAACTAGTGTAGACAAAAATGGTATTTAAACAGAGTAGCCACCATATTCTATTTGCCTTTCAGAGGAAATAGGAATGTCAAAGTCAGCTTATATTCTTGTCTGTTTTAAGGGGATAAATAGGTATATCGAAATACTTCCAAGCTTCTTTTGGTCCTAGGTTATTTTTCATTTTTTATTTTTTGGTAGTACTGGGGTTCCTGGAAACCCTTCTTTACCTCTGGGCTATAATCCAAGTACCTATTTTTATACTTTTTTATTTTGGAAACAGGGTCTCTGAAGCTAGCACAGCTGGGTTCGAACCTGGACGATCCTCCAGTTTCCGCCTCCCAAGCGCAGGGATTACAAGCGTGCGCCACCACACCCGGCGGTCCTAGGTTATTTTATTGAATATTGTTGCAAAATACACTTGAGCCTCCTATACCCTAACAGTTAACTCCGATCCTAGTTTCCTGATCTCTGATATTACAGGTTGTTAGGTTTATAATACAATGTTTAGGTGTTTCTTTTTGTTTGATTTGATGAGAGTTTTGGTGAGACCTTAAGAAAACTGAGGGCAAAGAAATTTTATCAACCCACTGAAAGAAAGCTTAGAAATATGAGATAATTCCCTGACTTCCTAATATGGAACTTGGATTGGAATCTGTCAATGTCATTTCTAGTACCATGTTCTTCCCACTCTGTGCCCATGTTTGTTTTTTTCAAAACATTTATAGCCTAGAAGTCATTTTTCTTTTTGGTAAAACAAAGATCTATGTAAATCACAAAAAAACTCTGTTTGCTGTTTTATAATTCAATGTAAACGTTAAATCTTCATCCCAGGCAGCCAGTTTATCTCATAATTGTCCTTTTTGAGTGGAATAGATCTCAAAGATCCACAAGAACTACTTATATTATTGCTTCCAATCAAAGGCTCATTGGCAACTTTGCCTCTCAGACACGTTTCTGTAGAACCCATGCTAACACATTACGCTCTCCCTGGATGGCTAGCCTGTTTTTTATCTTTTATTTTTCTTGTAAAAGGTTTTATTGTAGACAGCTGTATATTTCCTTTTCTCTTTTCTTTTCATAATTCTAAGTGGTTACATAATAAGAATCATCCCAATGGGAGGTTTATGTTCTGAAGTTCTAATCTATTTATATTTATTAGGTGGGCCAATTTGATATGTCAATATTTTATGTACTTTTTGGAAAAATACTGACCAATTTGGAGGTTATGGAATAACAACCCCAAATCAGGATGAATCATGTCTTCCAATTTTCTCCTTAATATCAAAAGGTTATGATTTATCACTTGAAGCAGAGTAAGAATGGATGGAAGGGAGTGTTGATGACATTTTCACAGATTTCTTTATTCTGTGGTTTAAATAAAGAGAAGTTGAACCTGTGGCCATTTCTACTTTGTGCTCTGAAAATAACAGTGTTTGTACATTTTTATAGATTTCTTTATATGTATATATATACCAAATTCAGCAGAAACTTGGATTCTAAATTACTTATTTGTTCATTATCTGAGAATGATAGCATCTAAATTCTCTCTCTAGAATTGCTCTAAATTCTTAATGAATATATTTATTATCTAAATTAAAATTTTCAATGGAGCCGGGCGTGGTGGCACACACTTGTATGCCCCATGCTTGGGATGCAGAGACAGGAGGATCATGCAGGTTTGAAGCCAGCCTCGTTAGCTTAAGAGACCCTGTTTCCAAATAAAAATATAAAATAGGTCTGAGAGTGTAGACCGGAGGTAGAAGAGTTTCCAGGAATTCCCATACAACCAAAAAAAAAAAAATTTTTTTTTCAATGGAGACTCCCAAACATCATTAATATTTTGCATTTATATTGGGTATCATGTTGCTTGAAAATTATTTTTTATCAGTCTTTCACGATGACAGATAGCTATCTAAGTACAGTTTCTGAAATTTCTCTGTAAGTACAGAAACTGATATTTTCAAAATGAAAACTTTTTTAAATCTTATAATTTTTATTCCTTCCACAATGCCTTCACTATGTGAAATGAAGATATTAACCCCCAAGTGTATGTTCATTTTCTTTCTTACACACACACATACACACACACACACACACACACACACACACACACTCCATATACATACATGTACCCCCCTATTGATTTTTTGTGTCAGCCTCTGGGTTTATCTAATAACTGAATTTATCAAATAACTTGATAACTTCTCCTTGATCTTATTGCCATGGTCAATTCCTTTTCTTTTGTTATCCTAAGGTTCTTGGTGGTGATATTCCTTTGCTAATACCATATTACAGGAATGAGTCATAAAATACATTTCTGTAGCTAAAAAGAATTTCTACCTTCCTGGAAGATCACTATTCCAGATAATAGTTTAGTGTTGTACTATGAAAAGAAACAAGAGAAAAAATTGAATCTATTTACTATGTAGACCTTAGATCAAGTATAAAAGGAGTTATTTTTGTTATGTCTCAATACATATTAAAATAAACATTATTTATAGCCAGACAACTCGTATGCTCATCCTAAGTGAAAATCAAATGCCTGAAGGTTATATCAATTTGTATCCACAAGGATACCTTATATAAAAGTAACTTATACCTCTCAAAAATTTTTATAGATTTTTAAAAATGGACTTTTCCTTACAGACTCGGTTTAATATTTTTACTTTGCATCTAAGGAGATTGGTTATTTTCATGGTTTAACCATCAGTGTTTCTATTTGTGTTTTTGCTGAAGGTAAAAAAAAAAAAAAGAATATTGTGTTCATCAGCATAAGGTCATGCCCTAATTCTCAGAATCTTCAAATATGTTACCTTATTTAGTGAAAGGGATTTTGTTAGGTTAGGTTAAAAATGTTGAAATGGAGAGATTAGGTTGGGTGAGGTTAAAAATAAGAAGATGGACAGATTGTCCTGGATTATTTCAGAGAGTTCAATATAAGCACAAGAGTTAGTATACAAGAGAGAAGGCAAGGGTGTCCAGGAGCATTAATGATGGAAGTTTTGAACAAGAAGGAACCATGGTTGCTAATAAAAGCTAGAATAGATAGACAAAGAAACAAAATTTTTTCTTGGAACCTTTGGAAGAAACCAGGCTTGCTAACACCTTGGTTTTAGCTCAGTGGAATTTGTTTCAAGTATTGGACCCTGTATGAAGTCAGATTTCTATTGCTGTGACAAAATACTTATGGGCAGGGGGAGGCCACTAAGAGGAAAGGTATATTTGGACTCACAGTTTGAGAGGTTTCTGTGCATGATCAGTGTCTCCATTGTCTGTGAGCCTGTGGTGAGGCAGAGCATCCTGGAAGGGAGCTCCTCCTGGAGTAGAAGCTGTTTGCTTGTAACTTTCAGGAGGAAATAAAGAGAGGAAGGTAAAGCAGGGTTCCCAAAAGTGTATAAAGGGTCTGTTCCTAGACACCTGGCTTCCTTCCACTAGTCCCCCCACCCCCAAAAGCTCTGCCACCTCCCAGTAGAACCACAGGTGAAGGACCAAAACTTCAACACAAGAATCTTTGGGGGATATTTCAAAACTAAATTATAGCCAGCTTCCAAGACTGGAACGTAATATATTTGTGTTGTATTAAGGTACTTCGTTTGTACTAATGTTGCTGGACCCAAGACTATCTGTTCATTGCTGGAAAGCTAAGACTCAGGAAATGAGAAGTGGTGGGAAGCAATCAGGATTATTCAGAAGCTTGCTCTGGAGGGGGCCGTGTCCCACACTCCATCTTGGGAAACCCGAGCACTTGAAAGGGATTCTAAAGGTAGAAATGAAGGTGCTATGGGACAGTGGGCAGGAAGGCTTCAGGCCAGAAGGGTCTTCATATACAGGGGGTTTATCTCCTTTGTTTCTCTCTGGATAGAACAGGGCAACTGACCCTGATCTTCTAGTTACTAACATATTACTTTCTTGCAAGCTAAACATCAGAGCACTTCACACATTTTGTACTTGTTGATGTACAGGTTTAAAGAATAAGGGATGTACATTGTGAAGTTATCTGAAAGTCACCAGATATTCTGAGTTTTCTAAATGTAAGAAAATACTATTAGCTGTTACTGTCTTAATTATGTAGGTATGGATATTCTTTAGAGTTTAGAATGCTATGCAAAGGCTAAATACCTTGGCTGCTGCTAATTTAATAATTAAATTAAGAATAGTGTAGGGGTAGAGCCGGGCATGGTGGCACACGCTTGTAATCCCAGCATTCGGGAGGCTGATATCGGAGGATCACGGTTCGTGGCCAGCCTCAGCTACTTAGTGAGGCCCTTTGCAACTCAGTACACATTATTTCCAAATTAAAAAGACTAATAAATAGGGCTGGGGGTGTAGCTCGGAGGTACCATGTCCTTGAATTTCATCCCTAGTACTGCAAAAAAAAAAAAAAAAAAAAAAAAAAAGGTGTAGGAAGCAAAAAGGAGGAATACCTCTGTCCTCTGAAGGTTTAATAATTGAATCTATTTAAATAAACTAGCAGGAGAAAAGGTCCACAGACTTATTTTGTGGAAGAAGCATGACAAGAATGAAAAGTATGTCCCCAGTAACAGAATGAGGTTTGAAAGCTAATATGCCCTCTTCACAAAAGAGAGAGAAGTGTGGGAGGTCTGGGTGTTCTAGAAAAAGAATAAATGATTTTTCTGGATGTTCTAGAAAAAGAGTAAATGACTTTTAAGGAGGATGAAAAAGCCCCCAAACTACTAATAATCTGAGACAAAGTTTGAGCTCCGGGCATTGTATCAAACTCTAGTCTCCTTTCCTATGAGCCAATCTTTCTTGTTTGAGCAGATTGTAGGGAAGGAGTTCAAGATAATTGAATTTCTTCTGGAGAAACTTTCTTTATATAAGAAAACCTCTCTCTGTTCTTCTAGGCAGGAAAAGATAAAAGAGACCTTGGTTCTGGGGTTAGTTTTAAAATCTTTCGGTATCCTTCTTTATTTATTTATTTTGCAGTATTAGGGATTGAACCAAGGGTCTTATATATGTTAGGTAAGCCCTTTACCAACTGAACTACATCTCTATCCCTTTTTATTTTCTTTTGAGAAAATATTATTTTCTGAGTCCCAACATTAACAATTCAAACAGCAGATTATTTTACCGTCCTTCACTTAAGATATTACTTTATTTTCTGTATATATATATATATATATATATATATATATATATATATAATAGAATATGAATATTGAGTATCCCAAAACTCTAGATTTGAAAGTTAATAATACTAATTTTTTAAACAGGGACAATAATGTACCCATCTATGTGTTTTTAGTAGGTGTGGGACTATACATAGTATTTGCATACTCCAGTAACTGTTTCACCAACATATTATGTGTGATAAAATTTATAGCCTAAAATTGTTGGATCCTTAACATGTATTTTCTCTAGTAGAACAATTTTGCAGTTTAGGTTCTGACATACAGCAACTCAATTTTAGGTACTCCCTGAATAGTAGAATGTATTCAGCTGATAAGATACAATATGACCATTAGTAATAAAAAACACTCAAGAAATTTCATTATCTCATGTAGCTCAGAGATGGTAGACAGGCTCAACAAAACTATCACAGAGTTTGATTACTTTTTTCTCTATGAAAATCTTTAGTGTTGTAAGGAAGGTAAAATAATTTTTTCTCTCTACCCTTTATACTTCTTAACTGGAAACCCTTAAAACTCAAAGCGGATTAACAAGAAAAAAAAAAGTTAGTAAGATGTATAACTCATGTGGACAGGAGAGAAAACTCAAAGAAATCAGTAGATCTCTAGAGTAGATATCAAAAGATTGAATCTTATCCTTTTCTGAAACAAGGGTATTAAGGGGTAATTCAACTAAAATGTAACCCTAGGACTTGGGAAGCTGAGGCAGGAGAATTATAGGTTGAAGGCTGGCCTAAGCAAAGTCCTATTCCAAAATAAAAAATGGACTGGGAATGTAACTCAAGGGATAGAATGTTCTTGAGTCCAATCTCTAGTATAAAAAAAAAAAAAAAGGTTTCCAGAAAAAAAGCACCTTAAACATAAGTAAGATTTGTTATGCAAATTTAACTCAATGCTTTCTCATTTTTTTTGAGTCTGTAATGGATTAGCCATTCTTCTCTTTCTGAATAAGAAAATAGAAAAACATTTTCAAATAGAGATTTCTTTGTACATGTACATTTCTCTTTAAACGAACAACTTTTTTGAGCTATTTCTGTATGTGCAGTTTCTCAAAATAACCAGCTTAAAACAATTAATATACAAATGTGCATATTTTGGCATAAAATATTATAGTTTTCTAAAGTGATATCTTGGGGTGTTATGTCAGTTCCTTGTTTCTATCCCTGTGGCTATAGAATGTGCAGCTGTACTTCCAAGCATCATGACCATGACTAGTGAAGGCTATGGAGGAAGGAAAGGGACAAAAATCAAATTGCAAAGAGCTTTATTCTTGTCTCAGACACATTATATCTGGGAAAGAATGTTCTTCCCCAAAATTTTACCCTATATCTTACTAGGCAAAGTTATACAGCAAGGTTACTATTACTGTCAAGACATTTGTAAGTCTTTTATCTTTCCAAAATCTGTAGTGCAGAGAAAACAAAAGAAAATGAAATTGTGAATGATTAATAGAGCTGATATTCAGAGCCTATGAAGTCAAACTTAAATAGTGCTATCTCTAAGGTGGATTGGTTAACTCTACTATAGATATTCCAATTCTTCAATTGCCAATTTCATTTGAAATACTGAGCAGCATAGTGCTTCTGCAGAAATACAGGAAGCATAATCACGAGATTTATTGAGGATTATTTGGTTTTTTGCTTTTATTATTCTTTGAGTTGTAAAGGAAAATGCCTACATTGTAAAAATTTTATAAAGTTATTAATATGTTATTTTTCTCTTCACATATATAAGGCACTATTCATGTTCCCTTTCTCATTCTTTCCAGAAAAAAAACAGGATGGGTCCCAAATTAGTACTATGAAAGTGTCTATTATTCCAATATACTTTTCTTATCAAGATATTAGCCATGATAATGATTAAGAATAAATGATAATTACTTGGACTTAGGCTCATCAAGTTGCAAAATCCTAAAACATTTTGAAGGCTCTCTCTTATATGGTATCTATCCAAAAACAACAATTCAAAAGGACATCTTTTTTTATTATGTACTGAAAGTTTCCTTAAAAGAGAACATATTTCACAGCCTAGAATGTGACATTATTGTAGCACAGCAGTAAAGTTGATGTGTATGTTATGTGTCATGCATCCAACAGTGTCATCCATCAAGGAAATTTCATGGGTTGATTATACTTCAGTACAATCTTACAATGGAGAATTACCCATTTTCTCGTAAGTTACTACTTAAAGCATCTCTTTGGAAGTGACATTTGTGACTTCTTGCTAACAACTGTAGAAACCAGATGAGGAAGGAAGAATGGAGGGAAAGACTGTTCCTATTATTAAAGGAAGAAACACAGAAAAGGTAGATGAACATTTAAGTGGGCAATGTCTGTAAAGGGAAAGCCGTATACTCAAGAAGCTTTCCATATTCAATTTCATAATTATTCCTGAGGTGACCAGAGGGCTTCTAATCAAGGCCATTTTCAAAATAAGATATATACATTTGTTGTTGTCGTCTCAAATCTGGATGTTATTTCCCACTTGGAAATTAGCATTACACATTAAAATGTTGACAGAAAATAATGTAGAGAAGGAATTTATATTTTTAATCACTTAATTTTAATAACAGTCATATTTAGGACAGTTTTGTACTACTCTAGTAAATAAAAAATGGAGACAATGACTTTGATAATTGAAACATAACCATCCAGCAAACATTACCCTGTTCAGTTAGCTGAATAAGAGGCTCTGCAAAATATGGGGCTTGTTCAGGAGCAATCAACTTTTCAAAAAGAAATAGACATTTCTTTTCCTTGCTAGTATGGGTCAGACTCTAGCACTGGCTTCTCTTTCAATAGGAAACCATTTAAAAGATGTATGATGAGTTAACAAGTAGTTGTTTGACTTTGGAAAATCACCATGAAGTTTGCAGTTTGATCACTATTCACCAAATTTTGGAAGAAGAATCTGTTTAAGGTATAGTAAGGTAAACATACTGTACATAAAAAATACCCTAAAGGTTCAAAGTGGGGAGACAATCAGCTTATAGGAAATCATGGTTTCTTGGAAGAGGTCATTTTTGAGATAAGATGTTTAAATCACAACCAGGGCTAGGACTGGTGAGTGGGTTCAGGGTGACATGTGTCCTTTGGAAGAAGCTATCACTACATAACCCCTCGTGATAGGAGAAGCAAAACAATAAAGTTAAGAAGTAGTCCATGCCACTCAATATGCTTGTTTGTGGTTGGGGTAGGAATGCTATTTGGTAGAAGATTATTGGACACTAAGACCAGAGTCTCTAATAATTACTATTACAAATGAATTAAAAATAAGAAGGATGTCATGAGGTCTAAGCAAATAACATACTGGTCCTGAAATATTTCTCAGCCTGCTAGTATCTCAAAGAGGCCTCATAACCCCAGCAAAGTTCACTTACTGAAGTTAATTTATCTCAATATATAGCATTTTAATTAATTACTACAATAGAAACAAGGTATTGTTATTGTGACTGTGTGCTTTTTTTGTTTTGCTCTTTGATTGATATTACCCTTGTCATGCCATACTCCATCCTGAAGAAAATAGTCATGAGCACGATAGTTGTGGATGAATGCAGAGAGCAGGTCAAAACTTATGTTGGCAAGATGGTTTCTTCACCTGGTGGGAAACTAATGGTCCATGACTGATGAGGAGCTTAGTGTCCACAGGGTGGTGGTATGAAGATAAGGGATTTATATTCATTTTAGATCCTTGGATGACTTAATTGCTTGGCTATTTACCTGATGGATATTTGTGTCACCTTTTTTTTTTCCAGAAGAAATTGCTTCCTTAATAAAATGGGTAAAATATTCACTTTAATAGAAATAGAATTAGCATTTGAAAGTAAATTAACTAGAACAATAATTTGCATCATCTTAGCACTGCTTTTTCCACGCTTGCAGTTTTGACTTAATTGTTGATGTATTTTCAAGGTTTCATTACTTTTCTCACTTAAAATAGAAATATATTGTTAAGTTAATGTAATATAATGTAGCTCATTTGGTAATTGAGAACCTATTTTTTAGGTACAAGGAATATACTTTCTTATAGACTGTAATTATAGTTATGGTGTCAAATTATAATGCATTAGTAGTCCTTCAAAACCCTTAATAAATTGTGTACATCAGATTTTTGGGGATTTAGCATAGTGGCATAAATATATAACTAAAATCTAAGTTATATTTTTTAAAAGGTTCTGTAAATTCACTTTTAGAATCCACTTTTCCCATACTGGTGAGAAATAGAATATTATAATGGCAAAAAAGTGGGATGAGAAATAATTACTAAATAATTTTAAGTTTAAAATTAAGCATTCATGTTCATTTCTATAGTCTTGAAAAATAAGCTTTTGTCACAAAACAATTTTAAGGCTAATAGAAATGAAAAAACTTAATATAATAAATGAATTAAGAGTTGTGGATTTTAAATAATTTTGTTCTAAAGACTACTTTTAATTCTTTCCTAAATTCAGAAAGTATTTGAACCTTAGGTAATCTATTTTTTATATAGAGAAGTATCTGTTGGATTAATAATACAGGCAATAGGCTAAGGACTTAATCTGAATGCATATATTGTTATTTTAGTAAATACAAATACATCATATACTTTTCTGTGTATATTTTGAAAGTGGACTTTTTGTCAGTCTTCTCAGAGCAATTTGGCATTTGTGTTTTGTTATGGTTCATTTAATAGTAGAAATAAGATATATAATATAGATATTTACAAAATACTATAGATGCAATTTATATATAAGAATTTGCCTCCGTTGCACATATCTTGCCATTTAGATACATTTTCTAAGTGAATTGTTTGTTAGAATGAAAGATGAATACAAATACATTAGGTTTAATTCATTGCTTGCCAAACAACTATTTTGTTTGTTTTGTCAATATCATCCAAAACTAGATATTGTGGATATCAGTTCATTATAAAATGAGTTAGTATAATATATACATACCCTTCTGCATATGAATTACCCAGGGAGGTAAATATTTTCTTGATTATGTAAATTTGCTATATTTCCAGGAATAGCTGAGAGGAAAATATAATCTACCTAGGGAAAAATTGTTCTTAGGTCTCATTATTGTAGAAATCTTAAGAAAATTATAGGAAGGAAAAGCTCTGCTTGTATATCTCAAGCAACTTTATTATTTTCATAAGCAGTTCTAGGAAAATCAAATTTTTAGATTTCAATATTTTATATGGTTATATAATTATTTCACGACCCCAATCATAAGGAAATGATACAATCTATGTTTACTAATCCATGTACTTGGCCCACATTACTCACAAACATTTAAAAGTACACAAGAGCATGAGTAAACCCCAAATCGCAGTCTACATTAGGAACTACCTAAAAATACCATAATTAAATCCAGCATACCCAAGATTATGAAAACCATATTATATCTTTCTTTCAAATCAAATGTTTATCTTTTTCTTAAAGCATAAAATTCAGAGATCCAATTAGCAGACTATTTTCTTAAATCAGTAACTCTTTAAGAGCTGTTATGGCTATTATAGTAATTATAACATAATATGAAAAGTATAACAACTTTAAATATTGAGGCCATTTGTAAAACTCATCAATTGTTTATAGTTCAAACAAGCAGGTTTGGGTGGCAGTAATATCTAAATAAGAAAACTTAAACCTAAAGGTCAAGGAGCTAGTTGCCTTCTAATTGCTGCTCTCAAATCTTCAGACTGTCAGAGAACAGAGGGTTAGAATAGGGAATGTTTACGTCGCATAAAGGTTTTCTACTTCTTTTGACATTTCCAACAACTCAGTAGCATGACCCAGGAAAACTTGAAATAATGGATGGGAAAAGTGAGGTGGGAGGAGTATTTCCCCTGAGAGTTCTATCTCAGTCCAATTAACATTCAAACATCAAATGGAAAAGATGAAGTAAAATAAAAAGAGTACAAAATTTACAGGGAAATTATGATACTTTATAAAAAGAATATAATTCACAGAAAGGAATGAAAACAGCTCAGTCATCTTTGATTTCTAGCAAGACTGACAGGACTTGAAACACAATCTTGTAGAATCTCTAATAGGTAAATAGTTATGAAGCCAAACAAAATTAATACACACAAAATTGAAAAGTAAGGCATATTGTATAGTACTCACAGTATTTGCTTGTTTTCAGAAGGCCAAATTAAAGACTAGGGGGAAGAGGTACATGATGTATATTCACAAGTATATCAAAGTCAATCACTAAGCTAAACATGAGAAGGATGGAGGGGGGAGGAAATGACGTGGGAAGTGGGGAAGGGCTAAGTGAGTGATGTGTGCATGTGTGCCTCTACCATCTTGTATCCCATTAAAATGTATGACTACAATGCACCAATAAAAAATCTAAAAAGTAATCATAATGAACACATAATGTTTTAAGGAGCCAGGTATGATGTACATGTCAATAACTTCTGTACTTTGGAGGTTAAAAGAGTTCAAGGGCAGCCTCAACAACTTAGCAAGATCCTGTTTCAAAAAAAAAAAAAATAGGAATAAGAGCTAAGGATATAGCTCAAAGGTAGAATGTCCCTGTATTCAATCCATATTATCACCACCAAAGAGAAAAGTATATTAAATAATTCAAAGTAAAATATCTCATGAATTTTTAAATTTCTATAAAAAAATTCTATAACAATGGGTAAAATATGAGAAGTTTTTTCTTATTATAAAAAAAGGATATTTTATATGACATGGAGTATTAGAAAATTAATTAATCTATACTACTTAGCATTGTCACAATATTTCTTTGTTAAAAGCGAAAGCAAAAAGAAAAATAAAAGCCATAAACTGGATACAACAGAAATATTAAATGCTCAGATACCTGGGCTAATCAACTGGGCAGTCCTAATGTCTATGGCTGGGCACAGCTATCATGGTTCTTCTGATTTTACTGAATTTACTCAGATATGAGGATCAGCTAAACTAAGGTGAGGTGAAAATCAGAAATTAAACAAATAAATTTGTTGGTGCATTGTAGTCATACCTCTAAATTGAGTACAAGATGGTAGAGGCATACATGCGCACATCACTTGTTTAGCCCTTTCCCAATGCCCTAGCTCCTCTCTGTGTCTCACATCCTCTCTCAGGCTAAACAGATAGGTCCTTCTCTTGACAATGATGGATAACAAAAGATAGGACAATGCAGACATCCTCCAAGCCTCTTCCGTGTGCCACATTTACAAGTATCTCATTGACGAGAACAGATCAAATGATCGGACCCATATTCAGAGTTCGAAGAACTACGAAGAAATACTACAAAGTTATATTGCAAAGAGGTTAAGTTGAATTCAGGATTGAGTGGTAGAGAAAACAATGATGACTTCAAGAAATGATGTTTTATGTAGAATAATACAAATGTCAAAGGAAACATGCAAATTTTTATTAAAACAATTATCACAGGATTGTAGATAATGAAAATTTATTCTTACATTTTTTAAACTTCTATCAATAGTGATTTTAAAAGTACAAGAGAACATATTTTTGATAATTATTTCTAACTGTACTTTCATGTTGGAGCCATATATTTTAGTCATGAGAGTAATCAAAGGTTATTTGAAGGTGAACAAAGCTACACTCATTAATCACTAAAATGATTCAGTGTGATAATCATGTACTCAATCATTTTTCACAAATTAACACATTAATAACAATCATAAACATTTTTAAGATATGCCATAATTATTTAAAAGGTTTAGTAATACTCTTAAAATTATTTTCAATGGAGGTGCTTCCATTGACATATCCACATGTGAAAATACTGATGCCAACCTGAATATTATGTATGGGGAAGAGGAAAGGAAGGAGTAGGGAGGAGGCTGGGGGAGAGCTCACCAAGTGCTGTGTTCCTGTATGTCACTATCACTCTGAAGGATTTATGGTGTGAGATTAAACTGCACCAATAGGCCGGGCCTGGTGGCACACGCTTGGGAGGCAGAGAAAGGAGGATCGCGCAGGTTCGAAGCCAGCCACGCACGCTGACTTAGGAGACCCTGTTTCCAAAATAAAAATGTAAAAATAGGTCTGGGAGTGTAGCCCAGAGGTAGAAGGGCTTCCAGGAACCCCAGTACCACCAAAAATAAATAAATAAATAAATAAATAAATAAATAAATAAATAAATAAATAAATAAATAAAATGCATCAATAAAAGTATATAAAGAAATTTGATTCAGTTAAAAATTATTTTTATATCTTTTACAAAAATAGTACTTACCACTGATAATCTAAAAATCTGATAAAATCAATTGAAATCCTGATAGAAAAATTATAATATGCAAATATAAAATCAATGAAATCCTGATAGAAAATTTATAATATGCAGATATAAACATATTATAGCATAGTATACAGTAATGTTGTAATAATATATAACATTATATAAATATATGTGTGTATGTTCCTGCTGGAATCAATGGAAAAAATTGCCTAAAAAGAAACTCTTAGAACAATATGTACTATAATATTTCATGTGGATAGAAGTTATAGTAACTTATTTCACATAGCTTTCTTTTTCTATCTTGGTTCAAAGATCATTGTAATGTCATTAAGAAAATATGTCCACAGCATAATAATTTTTCTGTATAGGATTAGTTTGACATAAAATAATAAGTGAGATAACAATAGATTTGTTTTTACTGGAATAACTAATCTAATAAGATGTGATCCCTTTATACTAGATTTAAAATATCAAAAATTATCATTTGATATTCAGTGAAGTATGCTATATGTATTTTGAGTTAAATTTAATTTCATTTCTTACACACTGTAAGACTATTAATTTTCTGTCACAGTTATAAGAAATAACCATAAATTTAGCGACTTAAGTACAAATTTATTATCTCTCAGCTCTTAGGTCAGAAGTCTGAGCACGCTCAACTGGTCTTCTATTCAGAGTGTCACTGAGTTAAAATCAAAGGGTCAGTATGTCGGGGCGCTAATCTGAAGGCTGTGTGGGAGAGAATACCTTCAATTTTCTTCCAGGTGGTGGCAGGACTGTGGTTCCTACTTACTGGCTGGCTGCTGGTGGAGCAGTCCTCAGATTCTAGAGGTCCTCCACGATTCTTGAGTCTTCAGTTTCCAATGCTAGCACAGTGGGTTGAGTTTCCTGTTGATTGGAATCTCTGTCTTACCCTCTATCTCATTTCTCTTGTGTTTAGTCTTCCTGTGATTATATTAGACCCACCCTTTAGGATAATTACCCAATTTCATGCATGTCCATGTGTTCCAGATATTCGTATGAAAATATATCTTTGGGAGACAATTCTGCCTGCCAATAAAATTGATTAAACACCAACAATATGACAAAGAACTATCACAATCAATTACTTAATAACTATAGTAAACTTTATTGAATACTATGTAGTGTGCTAAGCACCATTTATGAATCATCTCAACTAATTTTCTATATGAGATACTCTAATTATGTCCATTTTAAAGAAGAAACTAACCTTAGGTGTCTTTTCTGAGTGCTTGGTCCATGATATGTGTCTTGGTTTGTTTGTGCTCCTACAGCAAAATACCAGAGACTAGTAACTTATAAAATAAAGAAATTTCTCCAGTTTTGGAGAGTGGAAAGTCCAAGGCAGAGAGGCCACCTGTGCTGAGGGCCTTCTGCTGAATCACAACACAGAAAGGGGCTCCTATGACATGGAAGCAGGGGCTAGAAAGCTCAAGTCTTCAGTCTCCACATACCGTAAACATTTGAACTTGAGAATAAACTTTCTAACACATTTATTTGGAGGCATAGTCAAAATATAGCACACAAACCATAGAAATTTTAAGGTGACCACTGTGCAGCATTCTTTTGTTTGAACACCGCTGTGACTATTTTAGACACTCACACACACACACACACACACACACACACACACACAAATACACACACTTTTATCATATCATTTGAAATTTTCTTTATTTTTCTCAAACTATACACAACAATATAAGGATTGGGTGACCTATAAGATTTCCCACTTTTTCTTTGCAGGTCTTACTCAGCAAGCAGCTGCCTCCCCATTCCCCACCCCTTTTCCATTTTGCCTTATCAGTTCATTTATTAAGGCAAAGCTAAATCTATCAGAGGCAAAAAATAATGCTGAGGAAACTAGGGTGACCCAGCCCCAGAAGCAGAGGCTTCTACCTTCAAGATGAAGATAAAAAAAAATAGGATACAGCAAGAGTTTAAATAAGCAACTTTAAAGGGATGCTGCCAGCACTCATCTCTGTTGGTGGCCCTGACAGTGGGATTCCCGTATGTTGAAACATAAGCAAACTAAACATATACACAGGATGTAGTGTAGGAAGTAAACTGGGGCAATACCATGTGCTCTAGAGGAAGCTCTGGGTAATTTTGAGAGAGGTCTGTGCTGTAGACATTGAGTGTTGCAATAAGAAGGAGTTATTGATAAAAGAAAGGCTGATTAAGCTGTGTGCCTGAGAGAATCATACCACTATTTCTCTCACAATTTGGTAGAACTCAGTGTAGGCAATCAATCACATAACTGAATATCTGTGAAGTCACCCTGTTCTAGCCAAGTACAAAATTGAGCTGTGTAAACACAGACACTCAGGTGCTTGGTCTCAGATTATAGTGGGCTGTGCTTGGATGTCCTCCCCGTGCCCTTTCCTTACTCTAACTTGAGTAGGTAGGAATAGAGCAAGGTGTCAGTTGGCATCTCTTCATTTTTGCTTCTTTCATATGCCTTAGAAGAAGGAAGATGGCAGCAGCATTGAAGATGCAGAGATAAGGGCATGGAGATAAAAGACAGACAAGGCAGCCACCCACTGCCCGGCAGAGTAGCAGGGCCCATTTTGGGTCTGTTCCTTGCTTTTGCCAGTTTATTGTTATTTGGATCCATTTCTGGCCATCTCACTCCCTTTTTCAGTGAATGTCCACAGTCTTGTGTGTCTACCATTTCTTCCATTGGTCCAACTGGCCACCTAACTCTGTCCCTTAAATTCATACTTTTTATTATATTAACCAGCTATGTCCATCTGGTTGCCACTCCTGAATTTAAGTTATTTTTGTTTGCATACTTTAAAAAATACTGCTTATTCGAGGTGAGGTTCTTCTCATTTCAGTTTTCATTTCTGTTTCCTTCACCCCAGACCCATTTCCTCACTTCCACCTACTGGAAACTGACTCAGGGGCTCAGGCATAGCTGCTCCTCAGCTACCTTGTGCTAGTATCACCATTTATACACTGTGAGGGCCAGACTCAGAGACCAGTTCCCTGCCTCTTGTCCCCATCCATCCTTGCAGGTGCCTGATGACACAATGAGGTATAATGATAGAAACATATTCACAGTCATAGGACAATGATTTAGTGTAGAAGTGGAGGCTCAGATATCTACACCTATACTGATATAAATTTTATGTTAATTAACAGGCTAATTTCAACATGTATTTCTTAAATTTCAAATTATATTTTATGAAAAGTGCAGAATTTTACTGAGTATACTTCAAAAATAAAACAAGCAGAAATAATTAATTTTTGCTTTCTAATTTATTTATCAAGTAGATATGAAAAAAAATCTTGTCGCTATTTAAATATCCATCCATTATAATCATGAGTTTTGTGGTATCTAATGTATTAGAGTCATGCTCAAAACAGAAATCTGAACTATACTTCAACATGTGAATTTATCTCAAGTCCACGTCTTAAGTACTGATTTTTAAATTCTTTCTAGATTATATGTAGTTTTTATTTCAAACTATTCTTCTGAAAAGTAGATTTACCATAATAAAGCTATTACCATGAGTAAATTTGGATTTACCTTTAAAACAATCCATTCCATGTCTCTAATACACTAATGGGGATGTGAAATGGAAATTTTTATTTTTATAACAACATGGAATTCTTGTAAATTGCTGAAACATGAAATAACCAAATAAACTTTATTATTGAAATGGGTTCTTAAGAACATAAATGTGTAATATAACTTCTCAGACTTGTTAAACCATAAAGAATGATAGCACATAACATGAAGCACAGTGAGTATGAAATTATGTAGCACAAAATGTTCAGCTGCCAAGGTAGCAGGAAGGTTCTAAGAGATATAATTATAAATCAGGAATTAGCCCGTTTCATTTATCTTTCTCATTCAGTTTATCAAAATTGTGGTGATAGACCTCGCCAGTCCCTGGAGTTTATAGACTTCCTTTATTTGACTGTAAGCATTTTAAAATAGTTTTTTCTTTTTTTTTTTTCTACATATCACAATGTTCAGTGACTTCTAGAGAAACTGGAAGTGATGCAATATGGATGTAGGGTGAAAAGATGTGATACCTTTCTTCATCTAAAAGGTGTATTAGTATTTTCACAGCTATGATCCAAAGACCTGACCACATTACTTAGAGGAAGGAAGATTTATTTGCTCACAGTTTTTCTTGGAAATATTGGGGTTCGGTCCAAGTGAGGCTGGGGACTACAGATCACAGGGCATGGTAGAAGTGGGAAACAGAGAGAGGAAGAGTAGAAGGTTTTCTTCTCACATCATGGAGGCCAGAAGCAAGAGAGTGAGGAGAGGAGAAGCTATACATGGTCCCTAAGACCATAGCCCCAGGGACTCAGCTTCTTTAGCCACACACTATCAGTCCAGGGCCCCACCCAGATAAATCCATTACAGTTATCCTGACTTTATTGACCCTGAATACTAATAAATGAGCTCTTTAGGAGACATTCTATATCTATAGCAAAGGGCATAACCAAAACTTCTATAATAAAAGATATATTGATTAGAGAGAAGCATAATAATTTTATGTAAGTAAAGTTATACTTCACATGGGAGTCTTCAGAAATTAAGACACAGATATCCAGAGAAAACTATTTTTATGCATAGATTGAATGAAGACCTTGTAGAAATGTATATGGTTTAATGGTAATTGGCTGGTGGGGGAATCCCTGCAAGGCATATGCGTTCACATTCTTCCCGGCCTCTCTGTATAAAATTTCTCTCTCCCCAATATGGGGAAGAACCCCTCTTGGGCAAGGGTGCAGAAGGTTTAAAGAAGAGGGTGATTACTTCTAGTCTTTATGGCTTACTTAGTGGTAGAGAGATTCTAGTGTCCTTGATTTTCCATGGGAAAGAAGAATCTCATTTCTTTGACTTTCTTTGGGCAGGAATGGATGGGGACCAGAGATGAGCATGAGGAAGGTGAGGGGGAACAGAAAAAGGCCAAGAGCATGCCTGTAATTTCAGTACTTGGAATGCTGAGAGTGGACAATTGCAAGCTTGAAGCCAGCCTCAGCTTAATGAGACCCTGTTTCACACAACAACAACAACAACAAAAAAAAAAAAACCACAGAATAGGTGTGTAGCTCAGGGGTAGAATGCACCTGGATTCAACCCCCAGTACCACATGCCTCTTAAAGATTATATCACCTCTCACATTGCCACACTGTCCCCAAGCCTCCAACACAAGAACCCCTGAAGAACACACTTCCATAATACCTAAACCATAGCACCTACGCAAAGCCATGAAATGATCTTAAAGCAGGCCTCATCTTTCTTCCTCAACCTCTGAGGTACTGCTACTACATGGCATGGTCCTCGCCTTCCGCTTGACCCTCTTTTGTTCTCAGCACAGGGCCTCGCCTGCTCTCTGTAGTCACCTGGCCTTCCTTCTGTCTTCTGTCCCTTGAGTGTACTAAATCTCATCAGCCTTAGCACTCTGTCACGTGCAGTCACCTGTGCCCAATGCTACCCCACCCTGGGATCATCCTGAAGGAGCTTCTTCCTTGTCATTTGGGTGTCAACTAGAATGCCATGTCTTCAGTAAAAACTTCCCTAGTCACCTCATGGAAAAGAACTTTCTCCCCCACCATCATATCACATTTTTGATAACTTAAAACCCAAGTTATTTTGATCAGTTATTGTTTTCCCTACTCACAGTTTGCAGAGTGATGCCCCTGTCCACTTTGCATGCTATATACCAGAGTTTCTCAGCACAGATTTGTTGAAAGAGTGGAAAGAGATGATGCATGTTGGAATGTGTCCTAAATCCTGATGCATGCCCAAACAGAACATCAGCTATCAGCTGAGCAATGGTTAGGGTCCCTTTTATATGTTTGTCCTGAAAAGCCAGGGAAGAGCCTATGTAATATGCAGGTGTGCGTTGTCTTTAAGAACAAGTAGATATGTGGTCACTTAATGTTCATGGGTGCACATTTGGAGAATGATTTATTTTCAACCCACTATGCACCTTCTGTTTTGATAATTAGAGCTCGGGAACTGAAGTGCAAGAAACATTGGTGATGCTGAATAACCTACCCTGAAGATGAGGATATCTAATTAGTCTGTCTTGTGACAATCTTTTTTTGGGTTAATATTCTCTCTTTGTGAAAAGTCTGATGTGATGGTGGTGCTTATGTCACCAACTCTACTGAAAATTAACAGTGTTCACCACACACCTACACATACTCTCTCCAGAATACCCTTGTATAATGGCGCTGCTAGAAAGAAGAATTTCAATTAGAGAGGAGCACTTTGGAAGTGTACCGCATGTGGCTGTAATAAGGAATGTGTCCTATAGAAAAGAGAAAAAAACTTCTGCCAAAACATAATACTTTATGTAACATGCCTGGTGCATTGTTTAACAAAACATTTATGGATATTTCATCAGGACACGACTTACGACAGTTTCCTTTTCTGAATCTCTAAGATGTTTTCTTGTACTCGTTTCACCCTAGTCACAAGCTTATTAACTTAGGAATGAGGTGACAAGGCCTTTGTCTTCGTATCTTGTAATTATAATTAATAGTAAGTTAAAGGGAAGCAGAAAGCTTATATTCAAAGTTTAAAGTAAAATGACTTTGTGGCAATTAGAGCAGGTGCCAGGAAGATACTAAGTAGGAGGCTGTTTTTCTTATTAATTAGAACTTCTTGAAGACATCTTGGAGAGTAAAAATCATACGGTCATAAGAGGAGGATCTATTTGTGGACAGACTCTGAGGAGAGAACCCTTGCTTTCTTCATCTCGCATCCCCAGGGTCTAGCAAGGACCACTTCCCCATGGCCAGCAACTGCATCTTCAGCTGCATACCTGAAGGCAGACATAGGACCGACTGTGTACAGAGTCTCCACTGTTTCCCTCAGTACATTCCTGAAAACTCTATCATGAAAGAAGAAATCACAGAATTTTCTCATAGTCACTTGTGAAATCATTATTTACAGCCGATACATCCTTGTGGAGAGCTGACCATACTTAGATAATTTTTCTAACACCTTTCATATATTAAATTATTTTTTCTTCACACTACTTCTATGAATCAGTCTTATTTTTACCCACTTTTGACAAATGAGATAACCATGGGTGAGAGACCAGGCCGTGCAAGTAGCTAGTGTGTAAGTTGCAGGCCATTTTTCAAATCTAGGCAGGCTGGCCTCAGGGGACCCGTAAATCCACACAATGATAATGTTCACTGAGTGTTCATGATATGTGTGGCGCTGTGCTCTCTTCTCCCAGCAAATCTACGACATCATAGTATAGTATTACTCATTTTCAGATGAGAGGCTGAGGCAAAGGCTGACAAAGAAATTTATTCAAAGATGCATAGGTATTAAAGACTGGAGTAAAAGTTCCCACTCACGTTTTACTCCAGAGCGCATGCTCATAAACATAGAGTTACTTTATTTCATGAAAATGCTTTAAAATAGGGATCAGAAAACTATGGGCCAGAGGGCAAATCTGGCCCATGACCTGGTTTTGTAAATAAAGCTTTGTTGGAACATAGCTTTGCTCATGCATTTATGTTTTGTCTGTGCATGCTTTGGGGCTACCAAGGCAGAGCTGAAGAGTTGCAAAGGTAATGAGTAGGTCCCATAGCCTAAATATTTCTCATCTGGCCCTTTACAGAAAAAAGTTTGCCAGCCTCTGCTTTAGACCACAATCACTTCTTTCTCGATCATTTTTGTTTGAGATGTTGTGAACATACATACTGCTCTCCACCATTGTGAACATGGCCAGTGCCCAGCTTCCAGGGGGGAAAAAAATCTTAATAGTCATAACCTTTCACAAATAGTTAGAAAAAATTTAAAAATATCATCTCTTTGGAAATTTCAAGGTACATCTCCGTAAATCCCCTAAAAAATGAAAAGATGACAGAGGTTTCAAGTACACTCTGATGAGAAAGATGGGCTCTGGAGACAGTCCTCTGAGTTCACATGTCCTGGTTCTGCCACCTCCTGGCTTCTGGCCTTGAGCAGTAACTTCAGCTCTGTGTGCTCCAGTTTCCCATCTGCAAACATGGAGATCATATTTAGAATGATCTCATAAGGCTGTTAGAGCCATTAAAGGAATTAATATGTGCAATTTGGGGGCAGGAACCGATTCCTCTAAGGTTTTAATTATTATACCTGTTCTTCACTTTCTTCAAAAGACTGATTCAGAGTGGTAAAACCAGAGCCCTTAGCAGACTGGGGAAATTTTCACTGAAGTAGTAGTACCCCATGGAATTGGTGCCTATTAAATATTCTTCTACTTTTATTCACTTCTGTGAAAATAGTCTAATAAAATGTCAACACCCTCTGATGACATAGTGTACAATATAAGACCCAAAATATTAGAACAAGAAAATGAAGATCTCCAGTGTGACATGTAGCCCATCTTCCCAGAAGCCGTTGCAAACTGAGTATAGGAGGGTGATGCTCTATGATACCAGAGCCTCTTAGCTGCAAAGTGTAGGGTCTTCTACCCTCCACCCTCTTTGTGGTACTGCTGTTTGACTCTAGGGGCATTTTACCTTGATGTGACACCTTCAGCCCTATTTTTGCTTGTTTGTTTTGAATCAGTGTCTTCCTCTGTTGCTAGAATCTCACTAAATTTTTGAAGTTAAACTTAAATCTGCAGTTCTCCTGTCTCAGCCTTACATGTCCTGGAAATATGGGTATGTGCTACCACATTGGGATTTCTAGACCCTTTTGAACTATTGTGTCTGGGTGTGATATATACACTGATGATTCCTAAATGAGTTCTTTAAAGCAGGCTTAATAATGACTTGAGCATTTACTAATAATGATAATTACTATATGAAATGTTTGCAATAAGAATCGCTGATATTTATAATATACAGAAATCATAAAAGATTCAGACTAAAAAATTAACTATAATCATGAGCTTCAAAGCCAGACCATCCTGGATTCAAAGTCACCCTTCAGCCAGTACTGAAGGAGAGCTTGGGTAGTTCACATTATATTTTGACCCTTGTTTATTTAGACATAAAATAACAATACTAATAGCCTCAGCATCAAGCACTCAGTGTGATGTATTTGACAAGTACTTAGTGAAGAGCTACTATGGGTCCGCCACTAGTGGGGTCAAGCATATAACAAAACAGATACAAACTCCTGTTCTCAGGAGTTTACATTTCGTTTGTGAGAATTAAGCACTTATTACAAGGTGTGCTTCATGTCCAGTTTTTTATCAGTGTTAGATATCATCCATTAGTGGGTGATGATGATGAGGAAGAGGTCTTCAGATGCTAATGCTTCAACATGGAGTTGGTATTTATACCAAACTTTAGTATGTGGGGAAATATTTCTGGTCCATGGCTCTTACCTGTGTTCCCCCATGTTGATTATGTTCCATGACTTACCTGAACTAAGATTTGCAATTCTTGACCTGGGGTCTTTATTACTATGACTCAGCATTTGCTGATGGGCTTATTCAGTGAATATCTCAAATACAGGTATTTACTGGTTTTGTGCAGGGTTTAAATTTCTGCCTAGGTATGCTGAAAAATTTTGTATTAACTTAAAGACCAGTTCATGACTGAACTATAATATTATATTTTCTAAAAGAATATAATATCAGTGACTGATTGAAATATATATAGAATTATCAGTAAAGGGTATTTGTGCATATGTGTGTGTATGTGTCTGTGTTCACAGTGGCACCTCTTTTATTTAATTTTACCCTCCATGATTTTAGTTACCTATAGTCGACAGAGATTTGAAAATATTAAATTAATGGAAAATGTCAAGATTTTGTTAAGTTTTAAGTTGTGTGCCATTCTGGGTAGTGTAATGATACCTCCTGTTGCCCAGTTGTATCTGTGTGTCTGTCCTGGAACGTGAGTTGTCCCTGTCCCAGCACGTCCATGCTTATATACTACCTGCCCGTCACATCATGGCCTTTCAGCTGTGAGATGCCCGGTGGCAGGAGTGCCATGCTCATGTTCAGACAACCCTTGTTTCACTTCATGATGCCCCCAAAGTTGGAAGCTAGCGATGCTGCTGGCAAATCCAGAAGCCAGTAGGTGTTCTTTGTAAATGAAAAGGTCTTGACTTAATAAGGAAAGAAAAAAATGCTTACAACAGATCCTCTAGCCAAGAAATTTCGAAGGAAAAAGAAATGTACGCCAACTATTCTGTTATACCTCAGGCTTCAAAAATCATAGCAACAATGTTTGCTAAGTGCTTAGTTATGAGAAAAGGCAGTAATTTCTGAGTGGCATACATGAACAGAAACTGTGTTAATTGTTCTATTTTGTCATTAGTTTCTTTCTTTTTTTTTTTTTTTTTTTGGTGGTGCTGGGGGTGGAACCCAGAGGCTTTCTACCTCCGGGCTATACTCCCACACCTTTTTTTTTTATATTTTAGTTGGAAACAGGGTCTCACTAAGTTTCTGAGAGCCTCACTAAGTAGCTGAGGCTGGCTTACAACCTGTGTGATCCTCCTGTCTCAGCTTCCCAAGTGCTGGGATTATAAGCGTTCGCCACCGCGTCCAGCCATGTCATTAGTCTCTATTGTTAATCTCTGTCTAATTTATAAATTTAATTCTATCATTTACATATATGTATAGAAATAAACATAGTATATACAAGGTTTGGTACTATCTGTGGTCTTATGCACCCAGGTGGCATCTTGAAATATACTTCTTGCAGGTTGGGGGACTAGTTTACGTGTATGTGTGTGTGTGTGTGTGTGTGTGTGTGTGTGTGTGTATGTATGTGTATGGTATGTGTACATATGTATATAGGTAAATATACACATGTATGTATGTATGTATGTGTTTAGGTATACGTAGATGGATGGATATATATATATATATATATATATATATATATATATATATATTTGCAGGTCTGGGGATGGAACCCAGGGGCATTTGACCTCCGAGCTACACCCCCTGACCTATTTTTTATTCTTTATTTTGAAACCAGGTCTCACTGAGTTGCAGAGGGCCTCACTAAGTAGCTGAGGCTGTCTACGAACCGCGATCCTTCAGGTCTCAGCCTCCCAAATGCTGGGATTACAAGCGTGCGCCACCACGCCCGGCGGGTATATGTTTTTATGTATACATAAATACACACACACACACACACACACACACACACACACACACACAAGGACACATGTATATATATTGAAATACCAGTGTTAGACAAGGAATTAGTCCATGTAGAATGGAAAGGGAAGTTGCTATAGTACAGAGAAGGAAGAAGAGTCAGAGAGAAAACATGTCCAAAACTGATTAGCCACCAATGGTTTTAATGTTTCTATTTTTTCCTTAACTTTTATAGATAGCTCCCCTCACAAAAGTCATTTTGGAAACTTATCTTTCAAAGTTTGTAAAGACATCAATGATTTTAGTTATCTTCACTTAAAGAGGGTAATTTATCACCTAGTCAAGGGTGCATGTGTCTGCCAGGAAGGCTATGAGCCAACATACATCATACTCAGTAGCTTCGAGAATTTGCTTTGCCGTCCTGTGTGTATTTGAATATAGAATTCATTTCAATCTGACGTTTTTACCTCTCATCATATTTTTCTTCTAATTAAGTTCTATAAATGTATCTTCTACCGGTTTTAGCTATAATAAATTTCTTTCTTCAATTGGCCTTCTGAAAGTCACAAACCAACATTATGATGAATTGAGAAATGAATAATTTCCCTTCTACTGTGTTTATTTTGAGCAGTAAAATATTACCAAAAAGGAAACGTTTCACTAGAAAGTAGGTCTTTCTCTAAGTGGTTACAAGTCTGTGAACTCAGCACTGGCACTAGCCTGATTTCTAAAGCTGAGTAGACACAACCCAAATGTTTCAGTTCACAATTTTGAGGCTTAATGGTATTGATGGAAGACATAGATAATGAGAAAATGTTTACTCTCATGTAAATCCTGGAGTTACGCAGGTACGGACTAGAGCCATTATTTCTTTGGGCAATTAATTGCCTGTGTCCATATTGCTGAAGAAAAATAAAACGGCTATTCACAGAATGTACTAGGGAAGAAATGAATATGTGATTTCTATTTTTCAAATCATTGTTTGTTTCATTGTACTATCTAGGCAAGTAAATGTATTATGTCTTTGAGTTGAGATGGCCAAATTGAAATTGAACAATTTGTTGCTAATTTTTCAGCTAGCTAGTATTTTAATAGGTACTTAACATTGCACACATTCATTCCTATTACATTGTAAAATATGGATAAAATTCTATATAAGTAAGATTAAAGCATTACTGTAGATAAGATATCAGGCATTAACCTTACCTTGTAGATTCTTGATTTTAGAATAGTTTAGCTCCAATATTTAAATAGGTACAATGATAAGATTCTGGTTCAAATAATAGTGCTTAATGAGTTAATCGTTAATTTTATATATTTCTTTTTCATATCCTTCCATGCCTTTATAGAGTGGGGAATTGCCTTATGCATCTTGAATTCATTACCGTGATTTGTGTACTGTGCATTGTCTGAAGCCAGTTTAACTGGCGTGTTAGCACAGAATTTGAGCTCCTTCACTTTGTGTAGACAGTAGGCTATGGAGTTAATGGTTAAGTTTTAATATTTACCAGAGGACCATGATAATTTGGTTGTGACTCATGACCTTTTTCTAGATAATCTGAGCAAAATTTTGATTTTCTATAGTAAGCATGGCTACTGGTCCCAATATCCTACCACCAAAATATCATTGGGATAACTTTTCTTCCCTAAAAGAATTCGGAATTACTGTTTTCAAACCAGAATTAGACATGCACAGTTGCCTAAACCAATTGCTTCATTTTGCAATTGAAGACTGGGACCCAAGGCAGTTGATTAGAATGATAGAGATCAGAAGACTGTTATGATGAGAGCTCTGTGGGATCCAAAGTCGGCTTCCTCTGACCTTTAAGACAGACTCTGAACCATCCTGCCTTGCTGAAATGGGATAACCACTGTCATTTCATGTGTTCATGTTCTGAAACTATTTGTTCTCATCCCTCTGTACCACTCCCCTCTCTTCCTGTACAGTGTCATCATGCACCCCTCCAAAGACATCTTAGTCTCCTGCAGTGAGGATCGCCTGTGGAAGATGGTGGGCCTCCCCCAGGGCAATGTGCTTCTCACTGGATCTGGCCACACTGACTGGCTTTCAGACTGCTGCTTCCATCCCAGGTGAGTGCCTACAGCCAGGAACCAGCCCAAGTCCTTCAGGGAATACACTGCTGGCTTTGATCATGGCTTTTCTCTCTGCAATGCCACGCTTCCATGAATTTAGAAACGTATAGATAAATGCACCTTTGGCTTTCATTATATTGTCTTTAGATTAATTGCTTTCAGTGTTTGGTATGGGTAAAACTTAATTCACATGCTGAGGCATTTAACAAGAGTAATAAGCTTCTCGGGACAAGCATTGTTAATGCTCTTGTGCCCACAAGCCCTGAGAAGGCACATGGGTTTCTAGTCAATAACGCATGCCAGTGTTTGAATTGCCTCTGTTAATCTTGCAGGGTTTTCTTTGAGAATTAAGTTATGTACCAAAAAGGAACAGAAGGCAGTGATCAGTGTCTTTCAAAGTTCAGTGACACTCGAGATATTGAAGAGAACACAGCAGGTGTGAAGACAGTGAGCTCTAATTTTCAGAGTCCACTGACATTTTGTACCCCAAAGACCAAAGGCACAGAAAGGACTTTGCTAAACACACAGAGGCACTGCTTCTGCCCACGGTTTCTGTGTTCAACTCTGCCAACAGTCCAGGGGCTCTCGGCTTGTCCTTATTCTTAACCCTTTTTAACACTCTTGGGTTTGCCTCTTTCTACCTCTGTCTGGTCTCATCTTTTTTGAACATTTGTATTTCTTGGTGCAGTTGCTAAACTATCCCATTCAGGATATTTTCTCCCCCTTAGGAGGACTCCCTATTGATTCATTCTTGTGTTTTTGCTAAATTTCTTTTTCATTGCTCCATTTTTATTTATCTTTGGTATTAAAGTCAATGAAATGTGATAAACTTATTTGGAAACTATAAGTTAATGACAAGAATGAACTAAATTTATATTTAATTTGAATTCTTGAAACATTTTCCAAAGTTTAATTTATCCTAAGTACTAGATGCTAGAACTTAATTTATGAATATGTAGTGCATTCCATCTCTGATAAACAGAACTATGCCACCCTCTCACCTCTGAGAAACATAAAGCCCATCCTGCAAGCAGAGACAACACAATTAGAAGTGTAGCCTATCACTTATGTAGCTACCGGGCATACTAATCAGATTTTGATAATGCCCTGTTACCATGACAGCCAGTGACTCAGAGATTTTCTCATTAGTGCTTGACCAGCAATGGTCCTTTTAATAGATCTTCCAGTTTCCCCACTCAATTACTGAAATTAAAATGAGGTGAGATACATCATTATTCACTTATAATATGAATTTACATTCAGTGCTTTCTTATGGTGGAATTGTAATAAAATGCTGCTACCCAAGTAGCTTTTTTTTTAGTCTCATGAGACAATAGTAGTAGGAGAAATATGTTTAATCATAAACATTTTTAAGTGAGGGATATTGAATATCAAATGGTTTCATTGCAAAATTAATGTAAAAAAATAAATGGTTATTAGAAACCATGTAAAATATTTGGTTTATTTGGGAGAGATATAAATTCTTAAGGAGTTTATATTTCACACCCCAAACATTCTATAATTGTATAATTATAATTGTATACAAATCAGCACTGAAGACTACATGCATTTAAAATATGTTTATGTATACCTCTCTACACATATATATGTATATATATATCATGTTGATGTCTTAAAAGTTGTTACAATTTATGCTTTCTGAAATTTAAATTTGTGACATTTAAATTTTACTATGGCTTATATAAATTAGTCAATATAATAGTTCATTGTTGAAGATAATATTTTCTATATTCTTTTTTTTTTTTTTTGGTGGGGTTGGGGATGGAACCCAAGGGCATTTGACCTCTGAGCTACACCCGCCTGCCCTATTTTTATTCTTTTATTTTGAAACAGGGTCTCACTAAGTTGCAGAGGGCCTCACTAAGAAGCTGAGGCTGTCCGTGAACCGCAATCCTCTGGTCTCAGCCTCCTGAATGCTGGGATTACAAGCGTGCGCCACCATGCCTGGATTACTATATTCATTTATAATTTAAAAATCTAACATAAAATACATTTTATTTAAGTATTGTACTTTAATTGGAACTGACTCTTTAGTTACTGAATACAATCAAAGTCTTCCTCACATAGTCTTCCTAATTATGGGGTCAGGTAGAGTTTGCTTCCTTGGTAGACATGTAGCGTAGATTCAATATATACTAACATTTGCTTACTACTTATGCCCTCCTCATAAGAAAAATAAACTCCTATATATTCTTTTTAGTTTTTGTCCTTACTGGCTGAGTATTTTTATAACTTCTAGCTGGATGTGTTCTCAATTATGACAATAGCCATCATTAAAGCCACGGTAACGTAACCCAAGTGTTCTTTGAGGGTCAATCCTACTTGATAGGACTGGCCCACTTTATTTTTTATTGCCCTGTTTCATGTGTGATAATCATCACAAATGCATAAACAACAAATACAACAGGTACATAATGTCCCTATCAGACAAAGAAAGATTGACAGGTAAGAAAGAGCGATGGTAACTGTCATTTAAGGAGGAGACAGGAGGATCGTGCTGGTTTGAAGCCAGCCTTGCTGGCTTAAGAGACCCTCTTTCCAAATAAAAATATAAAATAGGTCTGGGAGTGTAGCCCGGAGGTAGAGGAGTTTCCAGGAACCCCAATACTACCAAAAAAAGAAGATTCAGATAACATGGTCTTGAAATATATAAAACAAAAGATTTTATAAAAACAAAATGATAGTGACAAAATCATAATCATACAGTCAAAGATGTTGAAGTATCCCTTTCAGCAATTAATTTGTGAAACAAAATTATACTAGAACAAAAGGAATTAATAAAATAGTAAATGAATTTTTAGTAAATTGAACTTTGTACTTCACAAAAAGGGTGTACACATGCTTTGAGACCGTTCATGGTTTGATTTGTGAAAAGGCACGCATCTGCTCCCTAAATATAGCATAAATGATTTCCTCATGGTAGAAATATTATCTTTTAATTTTGATTCAAATTCAATGAAAAAGTAAATGACAAGAAATTAATAACTAGATATACAATAAAGCTTGAAATAGTAAAGATATGTAAGTGAATACTGAGTCAAAGAGAATCTATAAACTGTTAGTGCTTAGTTGGCAAAAAAATCACTGCTACTGTATTCTTCCAAATATATCCAAAGCTGTATTTAGAATAAAATTAATAAAATTAATAGCTAATTAAACAAGAACAAAAAGAAAATAATGAATTGAATAAATAAAAGTAAAAACGAGTCAACAAAATAAAGAAAAGCAAGAGAAAAGAACAACATAAAATATAAATTAACAAATTATAATAAAAAGGATATAGTTGCCAGTTTTTTAGGAGAACAATTAATAAAAGAATAAACTTCAATAATTCAATGAATTCCTTGGAAAACTTGTAGAGAAATGAGTAGGAAACAGAAAGATAAACCTGAGCAATTTAGAAGCAGTTGATAGTCCATGTATGAGGACCTAAATATGTATCTGGAATTTTTTACAAAAGAATGGATTTTTATTAAATAAACCTTATTAAACATCTGATAAAAATGGAGGAGAGACCCAGACTAGATATAATAACAGAAAAAAATTAAAAATTGACTTTAAAATTCTTTTATTCTTATCTTTAGAAGTTTTACAACTCTGTATTTATTTATTTATTTATTTATTTATTTATTTACTTATTTATTTATTTTGTAGTACTGGGGACTGAACCCAGGGGCTTTCTACTCCCAAGCTATACCTCTAGCCTTATTTTATTCTTTGTTTTGAAACAGGGTCTCACTAAGTTGCAGAGGGCCTCACTAAGTAGTTGACGATGGCTGCAAATCTGCGATCTCCTGTCTCAGCCTCCCAAAGACTGGGATTACAAGCATGCACCACCATGCCTGGCTGACTCTATTCACTCATTCATTCATTTATTCATTTATTTTTTGGCATTGGTGATGGAATCCAGGGGCCTTCTACTTCTGAGCTACACATCCAGTCCTATTTTATTTTAATTTTTTTATTTTGAAACATGGTCTTGCTAAGTTGTAGAGGGCCTTGTGTTGCTAAGGCTGGCCTTGAACCTACCTATGCTCCTCCTGCCTCAGCCTCCCAAGTACTGGAATTACAAGTGTTTACCACCAAATCCGGCTCATAACTCTATTTTTAAAACCTTACAAAAAACAAATATGAAAAGAAAAGTAAGGAAAGACAGAAAAAAAAGTTAGTTTTTAGACTTGTTAAATTTTCTGAGAAGAGGGAGATAAAATAGACTTTAGTTATTAGTTCTAAATAGATGCATAAACATCTTATGTGTTTATGATACATAAGCCTAACAACTAAGAGAGTCTAAAAACTGGAACTCAGATGTATTTTTAAAAAGAGCAAAATATAATATATAAGATGTGTAGATGGAAAACATGAAATACATCAATAATCCAACTATTGGGACCCATCTTATAATATATTAATCAATATTGAAAGTTACTTTAAAATGGTTGGATAAACTGGGCATGGTGGCACACACTTCTTATAATTCCAGAATTTGGGAGGCTGAGATAGGACGATCAGGTTTGTGGACAGCCTCAGCTACGTAGGCCCTTTGCAACCCAGTGAGACCCTGTTTCAAAATAAGAAATAAAAATAGGGGTGTTGCTTGATGGTAGAATGCTTCTGGGTTTCATTCCCAGAACCACACACACACAAAAATGGTTACATAAAATCTAGCATTTAGACCTGCTAAGCCACATCAGTTTGTATATGGGTTTAAGCCTGCTGGTTGAAATTGACAGAGGAAATAGATTTTGAAACAGGTGGGAGCAAAGATTTGCCAGGTGCATGTAAAACTGGATTCCATGGAGTAAAATGGGTTGAAAGAAGAATAATTATTTACAGGATCAAAGTGGGGAACATAAAAACAAACAGGCAAAAAAGATAGATAACATCCCAAATCGAAACAGCAGCAAGTCTCTGTCCATGCTCTTACCAGTCTACGGAAGCCTTGTTGCTTTTCTAGTTTATGTTTATTTTCAAGAATGTTGACCACATCTTTCCCTTAATAATGATTGTTTTTATTAAATTTATTATAATAATGACATTTTCTAACATATATAACTAAAAAAATGAAAGTAAAAAGTTTTTTTTTTTTTTTTCTTGTACCAGGTATTGACCCTAGTGGAGTTCTACCATTGTGCTACATTCCCAGACATTGATATTTTTATGTTTTTATTTTTGTGGTACTGGAGGTAGAATCCAGGAGCTTTTCTACCTCCGGGGTATACTCCCAGACCTATTTTATACTTTATTTGGAAACAGGGTCTCACTAAGTTGCTGACAGCCTCACTAAGTAGCTAAGACTGGCTTCGAACCTGTGTGATCCTCCTGTTTCAACCTCCCAAGCACGGGGATTACAAGTATGCATCACCACGCCTGGCTTCATTTTTATTTTGAGATAGGATCTTACTAAGTTGCTAAGGCTGACCTTGAAGCTGTAATCCTCCTGCCTCAGCATTCAGGGTAGCTGGGATTATAGGTGTGTGCTGCCTTACCCAGTTGGAAAGATTTTAAGTGTAAGATTTATACAAATACTATGCATCTAAAACTTTTAATATGAGTCTGCCAAAGGCCTTATCTATTCATAATAACATATACATGATCATAGGATCATTGCCATACTAAACATTATATAAATGATACATTCAAAATAATGCATACAGGATCATCACCATACATTTGTTATAGTAGAATTGGTTCTTGCTTGAATCTAAGTTTTTATGTTCTTTATCGGGACTTGTGTATCATTGTCTTGTGTGAGCTATGCTGTTAACATGGACCAACCAAACACATTGGTGTCTTTGGACAATGACAGGATTTATTGACTTACAATAAATTCACGAGCTATACCACTTCAACCAACTACTATTCACCAAGTACATGTGTGTCACCTGATAGTCACAAGCCAGAAAATCACGAGTTACTTTATCCCATCCTAATCTTAATATCTAGTACCTATAATGCTCAGGTCACACATCACAATTCACACAAGATTACAGAAAGGCTAAGAAAGGGTTATGGTGAGCTGGGCGTGGTGGCGCACGCTTGTAATCCTAGCGCTTGGGAGGTTGAGAGAAGAGGATCGCACAGGTTCAAAGCCAGCCTCAGCTACTTAGTGAGGCTCTCAGCAACTTAGTGAGACCCTGTTTCCAAATAAAGTATAAAATAGATCTGGAAGTATAGCCTGGAGGTAGAAAAGCCCCTGGGTTTCACCCCAGTACCACCAAAAAAAAAAAAAAAAAAAAAAAAAAAAAAGAAAAAAGAAAAAAGAAAGAATGAAAGAAAGAAGAAAGAAAGGTTATGGTGGCCATAGGGTTCAGAAGGCTGAACTGAGAGCAAAGGCATTGAGCGGATACAAACTAGAGGGCCTTCAGGTGGTCAGATAAAATTATGAACCAGCTGAAGAACTTGTTCAGTGCCCACAGCTGTCATTGCGAGAGCCTCTTCTAGGCCAAGGTCCAGACTGGTGTCAGTGTTAGAGTGTCAGCTTGAAGTGGGCCCTTTGTCATTGTCATGGGCAGGGCAGTCTGCACTGAGATGAAACCTGGGGACAGAGGAAAGAAGGTTCATTGCCATGGAGCTTTTTCTGGGTAAGGCTCATTATGTGTGACCAGGTGATGGGATCAGGGTACCATAGTAACCCCTATGAGCATGCTAGTCCTTTTGTGATTCTCTGGTGAGAAGGAAGCTTCATTTTGTGCTCTGTTGGATAAGCTCACAGTCCTGGTTGTTCTGATGTGGGGTAGATGTGCCTGTGTATCTACGTGTTACTGATTCAATTTGGTAAGTTCATAGGTGGTTGTTTTTATTAGCATGATTAATTTATTGCTTGTGCCTTATGGTTGTGTGGTGTACTTAGTGTCTGTTTACTTGTATAAACAAGGTATAGAGTTGTTTAACCTCAGCACTTGTTTGCACAATGGAGTAGCTCCTGGAAAACTACTGCCTTACAGATTAGAGTAGCCCAGAGCTAGGGTAATTTATCAGAGTAATTTGCTGTTACAAATTACATGACATTCACCACTAGATGGCAACCATACATGGGTAAGACAGAGCACCCTTTGCATTTACTCTGAAGACTGATGGATCAGCTGTTGAAAGTGACTCTTGGCTGCTAAAAAGGATAAGTGCAATGCAGGGAGTGAGTGTGGATGTCATTTTTTTGTGTATGTGGTACTGGGGATGGAACCCAGGGGTTTTTCTACCTCTGGGCTATACTCCCAGACCTATTTTATATTTTTATTTGGAAACAGGGTCTCACTAAGTTTCTGAGAGCCTCACTCAGTAGCTGAGTCTGGCTTTGAACCTCTGAGCTCCTCCTGTCTCAGCCTCCCAAGCTCTAGGATTACAAGCATGCACCACCATGCCCGGCTTTAGCTGCCATCTTTGTACCATGGAAGGAGTAAGATGTTTGATGACACGAGGTGGGAGTGTAAGGTACCCCATAGCAAGTTAAAGCCATGTTGCACACTCAACCCCTGGGTCAACGTTCGGGGCCACTGGAATCCTAGCTTCAACTTTGCTCCTCCCCTCAGTTGTCTCATCTGTGAAATGGGAGTTACACTTTGTAGACTGATTGGAAAAGCTAACCTATTGAAAAATTGCAAATGCTGTGGCTGACTTCTAGGCTTAATAAGTGTTACCTGTTATTGTTACTCATTTCTTGATAGAAATTTTGAGAATCCAAAATATAGCTCAAAATTGCCATAAAACAGTTAAGAAAGAATTGATTTTGATGTCAGAGTTTTTACCTGACATAAGAGCTAAACATAAAAAACATTTGTAAGCTAATAAACAAATGAATACAATTAATATGAAAAATATGTTATCCAGCTGTTTTTACCCTTTAAAATGTAAATATTCCTTTAATAATTGTGCCAAACACATGCTATATTTTTTACTGATAAGAGACCAAACTAGGGAATCAGCCAAGATCTCCATCAACAGTGAATGGATTACAAAACTATGGGATATGTACACAATGGAATTTTACCCAGCCATAAAGAAAAACAAAATTATGTCATTTACAGGGAAATGAATGGAATTGGAGAACATTTTGCTAAGTGAGATTAGTCAGTCACAAAAAACAAGAAATTGGAAGCTCTCCCTAAAATGTGGAAGCTAGGGAGAAAATGGGTCATAGGAGGAACTCTAGACAAGGAAGGGGAAACTATAGATGAGCAAATGAGGCGACTTAACTCATTTGAGGGGAAATGGAGGGGGGCAAAGGGAAGTTTCCTAATGTACATGATGGACATTCACAAGCATATCAAGGTCAATCACAAAGCTAAACATGAGAAGGAGAGAGGAGGGAGGGAATGGGGCAGGAACTGGGGAAGGCTAATTGAGTGATGTGTGCATGTTGCCTCCACCATCTTGTACTCTATTAAGATGTATGACTACAGTGCACCAAGAAAAAAATGAAGAGACTGAACTCTGCATATTTTCCCTTTTTTAGGTTTGGATTAAGTTTTAGAATAAAACCATTTTTTTTGGCCAGAAACACTCCTAAATTACTTTTTAAAATAGTCTTTGTTTTGTTTGAAATGTAAAGTATATATAGCCTTTGACCTTTAACCACAGGCATGTTTTCTTATTGCCGACCCATTTGGAGTAGCTTTGAGCAACTAAAACACAGAGTGGCGTATCAGTCTCCAGGTTAATATCAACAGATCGGTAAAGCTCCCAGGATACTACCTTAATAATACATTAGCTGGTCTTTACCTTTAGCAGGAAACTATTCAATAGCAGCGACATCACTTTGCGTGTAAACATACTGTCCAGTTTACTGATGCTTGGGGTTGCGTTTTCCCCTGCATGACCACAGCTTATTAAGTGAAACAGCATGCATCTCCCCACACATCTCTATACATGAAAGCAGCGGGATTAGGGGTTTAAACAATTTCACAGAGCAGCATTTTATCCTGAGTTCACTGCCTGAGGCAGAAACAGAGCTGACAGCATCCTGTTCAACATAACTTCCACCCTTATGAGCTGATTTGTGAATTGCGAATAAATGGACCTCTCCAAAATACCTTGTACTCTCTCCCCCTTTACGAGCTGCCTATCTGTGTATTTACGTAGTGCCTAAAACTATACTCGTAACGTATCTTGACAAGTATATCATTTGGTTATTTTAAAAAGAATCATGGACAACCTTTTTGTTTTGGTATAAGCACTCACCTAAATGTTCACATTTCAAAGCATAATGAAGAGAATGCTAAATAATCTCCCTAGGATTTTGATGCCCTGCTTTGTTCTGAGCTGCAGAGATAGATTCTTCCAAAATACGGAGACTTCCTTAGGTTTTAGAAAAGATGATTTTTACATGCATTTGTTAAATAATCACATTCTACTTTATATTTCTTGAAGAGGCGTATTATGCTTTTGTTTTTAATATAGTTGTCACTTGTATGATGGGGCTAAGCAATGAATGCAATAGCATTTTTTTTTGGTCTAATCCTAGAAATAATGCATGATCAGCACAGAGAAAAGTGTTAAGAATAAAATGAATATTTCCCATAGTACCACTGCTCAGCACAAACTACATTTTCCCAGCGAAACCAACATTGCAAGTGCTGGTTCTAGCTTGATACATTTTTGCAAATAGTGTAGCTGCTCTTGAGTCACCTAATTATTTCTGAATAGACCATTCCTCACTCATTTTTTTTTCTGTATGGCAATGTCCATATATATAGTATTTGTTCACTTAATATTTGAACTGTTAACATCCTGGAAGGAAATTTTAAAAGCGAGTCCCTTTAGCTGAGTCAGTGTTCTAGAAGGACTGGCTGGACCACTGACAGAGGTTGCCACTTAAACTCTGTGTCCTCATAGCTGGGCAAGCTGGATCAAGCCTGTCATCCCAGTACTTGGGAGACTGAGACAGGAGGATCATAGGTTCAAAGTCAGCCTCAGCAAACGAGCGAGGCTCTGTTTTTAAATAGAAAATAAAATAGGGCTAGGTGTATAGCCTGAAGAAAAAGGCCCCTTGGTGCCACCCCTAGTACCACACATACACAAAAAATAAGTTCTACTCCAAAAGAAAATAAATTCTGTGTCCTGTACTGCAGGTGTGTGTAGCAGTGATAATACCTTGTTTTCACACACTGCTTCTTCTCCCTCCCTTTCCTCAGGACACAGCATTCCTGTCTCCTCTACAGTTGAATTAAGGCCATAATTCTTAATTTTGGTCTGTGAAATGTGAATGAAAGTAGAACTCCCAGTTGTGGCGAAACGGAGAGTAACATTTTTCTTTTTATTTCTTCCTTCCTCTGTGTTCAGGACCAAAGGTCACAGTGGCATAGTTTTATGATGGAGTAGGGCTGCTCATTCTCTACTGAAATGTGACACAGTCAAGACATATTTTTTTCTACTAATCACTTAAGTCTGAATGGCTTGGCAGCTGAGGCTGTACGTGTTCATTAGTCTCTAAAGTAAACTTGAATGCACCATAGGTAAAGAAAGAAACATGGAAAGACCGCTCCAAATTTTTCCTTCAGTCAGTAATCAAATCTGGTTGTACATAAGATGGAATATTGAGGGGGAAAGGGTTACTGGGGATTGAACCCAGTAGCATTCTACCTCTAACCTATACTCCAACCCTGATTATCATTTTTATTTTGAAACAGTGTCTCCCTAAGTTGCTGAGGGCCTCACTAAGTTGCTGAGGCAGGCCTTGAAACTATGATCCTCCTATTTCTGTCTCAAAATGAGAAACTCTTACTTTAAAGTATAAGCGTGACAAAGTACCTAATTTGTCACTTTATTTCGCCTCAGTTGCTCATTTGAAACGATGATAGGCAACTTCATAAGGTCTTCATGATGGTTGCATAGGAAGATTCTTGTAAAGCATTTAGCACAGCCCTGAACTCAGAGTAAGCGTTTGGTAAAAGTAGCACGATTGTCATTTGGCAGAGGCAAGGTTCTTATCTAGGTCTAGTTTTGAAAACAAACTAGGTCTCTGGGCCTACTGGACTTTCTTCCTCTTCCTTAGAAGGTATTTCTCTCACTCCCTCTCTCCAACCTCCTTCCCTCCCTCCCTCCCTTCCTCTCCCTCTCCTTTCCCTCTTCTCCTTCTTTCTATCCTTCTCTTCTTTCTCTTCCTCTCCTTCTCTTCCTCTCCCTTTCCTCATCCTTCTCTCATACTGCTACCATATGATCTCTTCTGTCATGAAGTCCTTAGCAGAAGCCGCGGCTGATATTATCCTCTTAGTTCTTAGGAACTATGAGCTAAATAAACCTTTTTTTTTAAACAACCACTCAACCTCTAGTATTTTGTTTTAGCAACACAAAATGACTAACGCAAGCACCAACAACATTCTATGGAGAAAGAAATATAACTTAAGAGTTCCCACATTTTATTATTTAGATTGTCACGTTTTCAACAATGACAAAAAAATAGAAACAATGAAGTAAGACAATGTGGAGACCTGTTGATATGTTATTTGACAAGAGAACATTAAAGTTGCAGCTGGAATTAAGGTTTCTAATTTGCTGATGTAAATAAGAGTATGCTAGATTGTCCAGGTTGTCCCTCTGTAATCATCTAAATGTCCTCTAACACCTTGACTTCAGCCAGTGAAACTTATTTTCATCTTCTTGCCTCTAGAACCACAATATATATATATATATATAGTGGTTCTGGGGATGAAACCCAGGAGCATTCTACCTTCGAGCTATACCCCCAGCCCTATTTTTTATTCTGTATTTGGAAACAGGATCTCACTAAGTTGCAGAGGACCTCCCTAAGTAGCTGAGGCTGTTCGCAAACTGCTATCCTCCTGTTTCAGTCTCCCAAATGCTGGGATTACAAGTGTGCACCACCATACCCTGTTTTAAAATAATATTATTTTATTTCACTAAGTTTGTGATAATTTGTTATAGCAGCAAAAAAAGCTAATACACTGGTCTTGCATAACTACTGTTAAATTTATTCTTAAGTAGTTTATTCTTGATACTATTGAATATGAATTTTTTTCCTTTATTTAATTTTTGTATTGTTCAATACTAAGGTAGAGAGAGCCAGTTGATTATTTTATATGGATCTTTTATCAGTAAACAGCTTTACTGAACTTATGTATTAGTATTGATATTTTAGTAGCTATCCTAGATTTTTGATATACAAGATCATGTCACCTTTGGTGCATTATAATTTTATATTTTTCTTTTCTAATCTGGATGCCTTTGATTTTTTTAAATCTAATTGCTATGGGTAGGCTCTGTGGTATAATACTGAACTGAAATGACACAAATAAATATCATTGGTTTATTTTTGAATTTAGGGATAAAGTTGTCTGACCTTTCACACAGTAATTGTGATGTTAGCTGTGGGGTTTTGTCAAGCCAAGAAAGCTGACTTCTTTTTCTAGTTTGCTGAATGAGATGATCACGAGAGGATGTTTGGATCTTACTAAATGCTTCTTCTATCTCTATTGAAATGATTGTGTAGGTTCTTTCAACTTTTATTCCATCAATATAGTATTTAATTACACTGAAAGTTTTTTTTCTTGTAATGGAGGTTATACCCAGGGACACTTTACCTCTGAGCCACACCCCCAGACCTTTTTATTTTCTTACTTGAGACAAGATCTTGTTAAGTTTCTGAGGGTCTCACTAAATTGCCAAATAGATATTACATTGATCTTTATGTGTGGTAAATCGACCTTGTACTTCTGAAATAAAGACTAGGTAGTCATTATGTAAAATTCCTTTAATGTTTGACTGGATTCAGTTTCTTAGTATATTATTAAGAATGTTTGCATCTATATTCATAGGAGATACTGGCCAGTAGTTTTCTTGTGCTGTCATTGTCTGGCTTTTGTACTGTAGCAATACTGGCCTTATACAATGAGTTGGAAAGTATTCCTTCCTCTTTTGCTTTTTGGAAGAATTTGTGACATATTACTGTGGATTCTTACTTTCAGGATTTGGCAAAATTCACCAGTAAAAATATTTGATCATTATGTTTTGTGCAGAAAGGTTTGGGTTGCTAACTTAATTTAAATTTTGGATATTGTCCATTTCACTTAAGTTATTTGATTTGTTACCATACATTTTTTCATGTTGTTCACAATTTCCTTTTTAATTTTTATATTTATATAAATGTGAAATTGATGCCTATCATTCTTACTTTAATAATTTGGATTATATTTTTTGTTGGTCAATCTATTTAAAAGCTTTGTCAATTTTATTATTCATCTTATAGATTTTTAATTCTCTATGATACTTCTTTATATGCTAATTTATTGCTTCCTTCTTTCTAATTGCTTTGGATATAGTTTGCTTTCCTGGCTTCTCTAAGTGAAAGTTTAGGTTATCACTTGAGATATTTTTTTTAAGTGATTATTTAGAGCTATGGAATTTTCCTAAGTAACACTAGAATTATCCCCTAAGTATTTATGTGTATTTTTGTTTTCATTCATATTGAAGTGTGTTCTGATTTTTCTTATAATTTCTTCTTTGGCCCATTTGCTATGTAAGAGTACTCTATTTAATTTCCACATATTAGGAAATTTCTCAAGTTTCCTTGAGCTCCATTTTAATGCCCTTGTGGTTAAAAACAGCACTTCATATTATTTAGTTTTATTATATTTATTAAGCCTTCATGTATTCATTAACATTATATCCTAAACAATAGTTATTGTAAATGTGAGAGGGACATGTATCCTATTTTGTTAAGTAGAATTCTATTGATGCCTGTTAGGTCTAGAAGGCTTGTGATGTTTAATCTTCAGCTGTTTTTGTGACTTTTATGCTTATTATTGATTATTGAAAATAAGGTATTGACATAGAAAACACAATGAGATACCATAGCCTAGTCATTAATATGGTATAAACAAACAAACATAAGCATAAAAGAGAATGTTGAGAAACTGGAATTTTCATATACTGCTCTTAGAATTGTAAAATGTTATAGCTGTTTTGAAAAATAGTTGAGCACTTCCTCAAAATGTTAAATATAGAAACTTACCAGATGATCCAGAAATTCCACACCTGAGTAAATACACAAGAGAATTGAAATCATTTACCCACACAAAAATCTGTGAATGTTTACAGTAGCATCACTCATATAGCTAAAAGTGGAAACAATCCAAATGTCTATTAACTGATGGCCAGATAAATAATTAATATGCCACTGGTATTTAGTAAAGTTGCATTTAGAGAAACGAATCTTTTCCTATATGCTAGGTATTTGCATGTCTGTTTTGAGTAGCTTACTTGGCTTCTTTTCATTTTTTAAAATTGTATTTATTTATAAGAACCTTTTACTTGTTAAATATAACTGTTTTATATTATTGTAATACATAAAGACTTGATTTTCAAATCTTTTTTGTTTGTATAGTTTAATAGGTTATTCATAAGTTTTGATTTCAGAGTACAGCATAAGCTATAGGTTTAAATTTCTTTAATTGTTCTTTATCTTTATTGTCAAGATTTGTTTTTATATCGGGCATTTAGATAGCTCTATAATTAGTTGGCAATATTATTTACTGCTAGTATTTTTTTTATACCAAGATTTTCCTAGTTTAAAGGGTTTTATTTAAAAAATTATCACTTGGTTATTGGTGACCTTCAAGCATGAATCAATAATATTTCCTAATTAAATGATTCCTGATAAACACAAACTTTTTCATTACAAATAAAAATGGTGAATCTAATTTATATATCTTTATTTCAAGATAATGTGTCTTTTTTTTTTTTTTTTTTTTTGCAGTACTGGGGATGGAATGCAGGGGCATTGTGCCTCCGAGCTACACCCTCAGCCCTATTTTTTTTTTCTTTTTCTTTTTGAAACAGAATCTCAATGAGTTGCAAAAGGCTATCTAAGTAGCTGAGGCTGTCTTCGAAGAGTGATCCTCTGGTTTCTGCTTCCTGAATGCTGAATTACATGTATCACTGTGCCTGGCAACATAATTTAAATAATTTTTTTTGAAATTAATTTTTTCTGATTCATTTTTTTCTTTCACTTTCGGACATTTCTCTTAAACATGTTTTCCATTTACCAAAGTTTTCTCCTATTTTTACCAGCATCAACTACTTCATCTCTTTTTCCTCTTCTCAGAGGTGAAAATTTTAAAAATGCCATTAGTAATTAGTAAAATAAATTAGTTATATTTATAGCTCCCTGGCAAATTGTGTGTGTGTGTGTGTGTGTGTGTGTGTGTGTGTGTGTGTGTGTAGTACTAGGGATTAGACCTGGAGGCATTCTACCTGCCAGCTATACTCCTAGCTCTATCCGTTCTATCTTGCTTTTTATTTGGAAACAGTCTCAATAAATTACTGAGAATATCACTATGTTGCTGAGGCGGGTCAGAAACCAGTGATCCTCCTTTCTCAGCCTCCCACGTACTGGAATTACAGGTATGTGCCACCACTTCCTGCTCCAGATTTTAATCTAATTATATTTTACTTTGCTACATGGAAGAGACCTACAATTATGGTTCTTTTACCTGTCTGTAAACAGTGAAGCATCACACATGCACCCCAGCTAGTGGTTGCACATTGCCTTCCCCAGGAGTGCCTGGAGGCAGCCTCGGCTCTCCTCTCCTATTTCCAGGGCCCCACTGGACACTGGTGTCCCCTGCTTATCACTGCAGCGTTGGGGGTGCGTCCCTAGAGAATGCTACTTGGGTCCACATGAAAAATTTTCAACTTCTACAGAGCTGTCATTGAATGCAGCTTGCTGGTTTTATTTTTTAATAAATTTTTATTTGTGCATTGCAGTCATACTTCTTAATAGGAAAAAAAAAAAAAAAACACTTGAGATATACATACACACATCACCCAGTCAGCCCTTACCCAATCCCTAACCCCTCCCCTCCCCCTCCCTCCTTCCCATGCTCGGTTTCCTGATTAACTTTGATATGTTTGTTTAAGTACATCATGTGCTTTAAAGAGTTTCCCTCCTCCCCCCTCCCATCCCCTCATATAGGTCTCCTTAACTGCTCCTCTATAGGATCTCTTCTTCATCTAGAGAGCCTCCTGTTACCCATTTCTCCCTAGTTTTTGCACATTAGGGAAAGCATCTGATTTCTTTTTTGTGTGTGTGACATTTCAAAGGGCTGGAGCAAGGTAATTCATGTTAAGTAGCCATCCTAACAAATGTGAAGTAGCATTTCACTACAGTTTTTATTTGTATTTCCTTAATGATTAGTTATATTATGATAATGATGAGTGATAATTATGTGTTTATTGGTCATATATAAATCTTTGGAGATTCATTACCTATTTTACCTAGTTCTAAATTGTATTGTTTGCTTTTATTGTTGCTAATTTTTAGGATTTCTATTTGGAATATTAATATACCTTCAGATATAGCATTTGGAAATATTTTATCCCATTCTATCAGTAACTTTTAATTCAGCTTGCTGTTTTTATAAACAATAAGACTTGGTTTCAGCATGACATATTACATGGCAGGCAAGTACTCCATTTCCACTTACACACTCATACTGGGTAGAGCACTTGATAGAATACAGTATTTCACTTCCACATTCATGGGTCACCTGGGAATACAAGAGTGAGGCAGATTGAAAAAAAAAATTCTTTGTGCAGTCACCCCGAGTTCTCTTGGGTCCTTAGCAAGCCACTGCTTTATGTTTAAAAAAATGTGACCCTCTCTTTATATGATCAACCTGAGATACTGCTCATGTCCATTTTCAGGAAAGGCTTCTGAGTAGGTGAACTACAAGTGGCACTTCTCAATTAGAAGAAAACATCCAATCACAAGTAATAGATATAGTTAACTTAACAAGATATATATTCAGGATATATAGAAGTGATGTATAATTCCCAATGCCTTCCTTGAATGGGCTTGATCATCTTGTTCATCCTATATCTTAGCTCTTAAATGTTCTATGGACCCTTCCCCCACCCCCCATATGAACACACACCGCATCATACCATCCTCATCTTGAAATTTTCCTACCTATCACACGTCACTAATACTTCCTCTAACTTTACTGGTACTTAGTTGTTTGATGTGAAATTGTCTTGAACCTTCTTGAAACATGTTTAGGTAGTTTTTAAATTAGTTCTCTCAGTTAGTGAATAGATGTAAGATAGAGCTATTTTCTCTGATTCTTTATTTTATTTTATTTTATTTTACTTTCAGCATCATTTAAAAGATCTTATGTTTTAGGGGGAAGAAGGAAAAAAAGAAGTAAAAATTCAGTTGGAAACTGGCATACATGTGCTGGTTTTTCATTAATTGTATCAGCCCCTTCCAGAAATAAGGCTTCATGAGATTTCTGTTTCTGTGAGGAAAGCCTCCTGAGAATCTGTGGTCCTTTAGGCTCTTCATTCAAACACAGGGAGTTCCCACAGAGGATTCTGCTTGCCTTTTCTTCTGCTTTTCATAAAAACAAGCCCCCAAAATTCTGGCTTTCCAGGATCTCAGTATAGATATGTCTAATACTGTTATTCTTTTATAGGAAGGGAAACTGTAAACCAAACCTTTAGCTAATCTTTAAGCCAACTTGGTCTATGGTAGGTTTAGCAGATATTCTATAAATATTGGACATTTTGTGACAAATGCCCTAGTTTCCCATCTTAGAGCCTTTTGTCTCTTAATTTTCACTTTTCCCTGGTCATTTTTCTGAAGACTGGATGACAGTAATTAGGATCCTGGGTCCATGTCATAATCTTTCTCAAAAGCCCATATTTATTTTTAATAAATGATCAAAACTGACCTTTAAGGTCATTTTTACTCTGGAGTTTTTATATAAGCAAATTTTGCCCCAAGACTATTTCTGTAGGCAAGAAGTTTCTCAGGTCAAATAGATGCTGTCAAAATAATGACTCCAGGAACTGTTAAATGTCACGAGGAACTAACATTTTGCCTCCAGTTAAACTAAGAATCATTCAACTGTATCTAAGCTGTAAATAAATATTAACTTGTATGACCTAAACTTGCTGATTGATGGCCTGATTAAATTAGAGGAAATCTTGGCAAGTTACTGCAGTTTGTAGAAAATTTTCTTGTTACACAAATATCAGTAAAGCGTGCACTGCTCACTTTAGAAAGGCATTTTAATATATCAGAAAGTGTTGTAATTGGGAATATGTAATGCCATGAAAAACATCAAGCTCTCAGTTCAGTAGTTTCAATTCTGGGCTTACAATCTATTTAGATGTAAATAATTTTGTGCAAATAGGACCATGACCATGTTGGCAGACTATTCGTGGCATGGCTATTATACTTATTTTTACTTTTCTTAAAAATCTATATTTTTCATATATATATATATGTATTTTAATATAATTTTTAAAATTTCAGTACATTTTGTTTAATTTTTATTGGTGTATTGTAGTCATGCATTTTAATGGGGTATAAGGTGGTCGAGGCATACATACATGCACACATCATTCATTTAGCCCTTGCCCAATTCCCACTCCATTCCCTTCCACTTCCTCCTTCTCATTCTCATGTTTGGCTTACTGATTGACTTTGATATGTTTGCTAGAAAATTTCCCTCTTCTCCCCTCCCATCCCCCTCAGTTAGGCCTTATTTGCTCATCTAGGCTTTCTCCTTCTTCTAGAGTTCCTCTTATGACCCTTTTTCCTCCCTAGCTTCCACATATTAGGGAAAACATCTGATTTTTTTACTTTTTGACTGACTAATATAACTTAGTATTATGTTCTCCAGTTCCATTTATTTCCTCACAAATGATGTAATTTTATTGTTCTTCTTTATGGTTGAATAAAATTCCATTGTGTACATATTCCATAGTTTTGTAACCCATTCATCTGTTGATGGACATCTTGGCTGGTTCTATAGTTTGGCAATAATGAATTGTGTGGATGTGAACATAGATACCCATGCATTAGTTTGGTAGTTTGGTTTTGATTCTTTTGGGTAGCATTAAACTGAAGAGCTTCTGTACAACAAAGGAAACCATACGGAACCTCTACAGAGAATCAACAGAATGGGAGAAAATTTTTGCCAATTATTTCTACCATAGAGGACTAATATCTAGAATATACAGAGAAGTCAAGAAACTCACTGCTAAGAAAACAACCCAATCAAAAAACGAGCAAGGGAACTAAATTGATATTCACAATAGAAGGAATTCAAATGGTCACCACTCCCAGCTTACTATTTATATTTTGCTCTCACCTTTGTTATATGGACTAAAGATTTTACTAAAGACAACTGATACACAGGGTAAACAAACTGACAAAAATTAAAGCAAATCATAACTTTTATGAAGGAAAATTAGAAAGATGAAACTAATTGGGCAAGTTCTGACAACCCATTTTAACTTTGATTCCTCAGGGGAATTAAACCCTAAAGAACAGTGTAAGTGACATTGTCTCAATTCTCTGATTCTGGATGTGTAAAAGATAAGTTGATGTATCATATTCAGTAGATATATTAAGATATTACAGCTTCATTCTCTTGTCTGAATCCTGATTGAGAAGATCTGGCCAAGGTTCAGCCACCGGTGACTGAAGGAAAAAAATATTTATAAAGATTAATAAGAAATAGACTTAGTAAGCATAGCTTTCTAATCAAAATTGGGTCAGAGTGAGAATTTAATATGGTCCTAGGTTTTTAAATTGAAAAGTTAGATTTCTAGGATAGCAACATAGTTGTGGAAAATTATATAATTTTATTCAAGATTTATTGAGTTTAAAAAGCTACTGAGTGAGACCTTCTGCAACTCAGTGAGACCCGGTTTCAAAATTAAGAAAAAAATAAAAAATAGGGCCGGGGTATAGCTCGGAGGTCAAATGCTCCTGGGTTCCATCCCCAGACCTACAAAAAATAAAATAAAATAAAATGCCTGTGGGACACTCAAGTATAGGTACTTAGTATATGAATCTGAATCTCAAAAGAGAGACTTGAGTTCATATATGAGATATCTACCGTTAAAATAATGTTAAATAATATACCTCCTTCAAATTTTTAACACAAGATTTATTCAGTTTATCATTTCCAGGTCAAGAGCCTATATCAGGTTTGTCTGGGAAGATCTAGTCTCATCTGTTTTCCGGCTGAGTTAGATGCAGGTCTCGCTTCTGGTGGCAGTGTCAGTTGGAATGCCTTCAGCATCTCCCATGTTTCTCATTCTCTGTGTGCTTCTTGACGTCTTCCCCCAGGAAGGCTCAGCTGCACACACCAGCAAGTCCAGCACAAACGTGCATGTTCTCTAGAGGACTAATGTTGGAACTGGGACAACATCACATTTGCTTCATCCTACTTGCCAAAGGCTAGGGAGAGAGGGTGTGGGTACTACAAAGCTACAGGGTTTAGATACAGAAAGAAGTAGGGGACTGAAACCACTTTTGAATTCTACCATTTCATTGTATAGGGAGACCATACATTCCAACTGACCCAGAAAAGTCCCATTTTATTCCCACTTTCATTATAGAATACTAATATCACCCCCAATAGAGTAAAAAAGTGTCCTGATTTGAGGAACAAACTCTATGGGAGCCCTACATTTAGAGGGACTTTGAATAGAAATAGGTGAACTCATTAAACTAGAATATGTGAAGTAAGAAGAACTAGGTCAAAATCAGTGTCCTTGAAGAGGTTCCAGGAAACAAGAGACCAGCCAGGAAATAATGGTTCTAAAAAAGCCAAGAGAAAAGATCTTCCCCAAAGAGCACTACATGACAAGATCTGTGCCACCCCGGTATGAAACGCAATACAGAATGAAGGTGTTATGACATTTGTCCACTAGAAACTTCTTTGCTCAACCTGATGAGTGGTATCTAAAGAGGTCATTGTAGTGAATAAAGGTTCTACCCTCATTCTTGTTCTCACAGTGATTTAATATAGAAACTTTTAATTTGAATACTTTGGGCCTTATCTTTTAAACAGTAGGGACTCGGCTCTAAAAAATTTGAGATCCTCTGAGAAATAACATTCTCCATATCTGAATACTAAATACAGATGCCAGACTAAAATCCAATATGTAAGAAATGAGACCTACAGCTTATATTTCTTCCCTATCCATCATTTTGACATTAAATAAAATGGGATGATGTACATTTATTAGGAATTATTTTAATTTTATTTTGTTAATACTGTGAATTCATTTTTCTTCATGTATTTGATGGCTTTGATTGATGCAAACCTCAATAAGGCCTACTGTAGTTACATTAAATATCAACCAGGACATTATTTTGAAACATTTGGAAAGCTGTGATATTTTAGCCTGATCCAAAATCTTGCTGAGCATATTAAACACGACAGCTTTAAGGCTTGCCAAGATATTTTTGACAATGGTCCTAACTTTGGTTAAACAATTAAGAAAATACCAACATCCCTAGTATGTTTTACTACAAAAATTTTTGCAGGCTTGACATTGTGTAAAAGTTTCCATCTATATTTATTCTTTAGTGATAGTAAAGGGCGTTAAATTATTTGAATAAAAATCAGCATTTGAAATAAAGAAAAATAGCTTTTAGTCATTTGAAACTTTGAGGATAACTCTTTGGGTAGTGCATAAAATAACAGGCAATTGGACTATTATTGACTACACAACAGAAAAATAAAGAAGAAAAAATAAACAAAACCTCTAAACTTCCTGTAGTTGAATCTTTTTCTTGGCTGCTACTTACACTTTGGAAACCAATTTTGTGTAAGTGGACATCAAATTCCCTTTGGGATACTCAATTTTATTTATTTTATCAATAAAAAGAGGCTTCTTGTAGAGAAAGGAATAAATCACATTTAAATGAAATACAAGAGATTACACCAATACCTGAGCTTTTACCTTGACTAATCTAATAGCTTTGGCCAAATATCTCAATGTCAAAGGCATTATAAGTATTCTGCAAGGCAAGCCTGGCAAAGAGAAATCAATAGCAAGATATTGGATTTGATTAAAATGTTTACTTTTTATCTCTACCCTCCCCTTTTCCAAGCTAAATGGCCCTTTCCCATACTCATCTGACCTTTGATATAATTATTGGCTGTCTCATTTGTTGTCATAATACCACGCCTTAGAATTCATTTCTATATCATTTGTTTTTTTTTTTCTGCATCTCCGTGATTTCAGTTTTGGGGATCTTGCTCTGATGATGTCATGCTGTGTGTGTCACTGAATTTGTTAATTAATTTTGAAGAGATTTTGCAAACCTTATTTGCCTAGACTACTTCTACTGAGTCCATCCAACAACTTTTACAATGTTTTATATAATTTTTATGGAAGAAAAAACCTGCTTAGCAATATTATTATGCCCCATATCATTGAGCTTACAATAGTTAAGTCTTTTTAGTAATATCACTCCTAAAATAATCTTGCCTATCATAGAAAATATCAGAAAATCATGCCTCACTGATTTTGTTAACCTAAAAATACTACTTTTATTATGTTACATTCTGGCACAATCACTCTGTCACTATCTGTTATTTATGGAATAAAATGATGCCCCTAAGGGGAGATCGGGTGATTGAAACAGTTCAAATAATACTTTGTTCATATAAGAAGTTATCAATATCAATGTTAATATGGAGAAGATAGGAAACAGAGGAGGGCCTGGAGGGAAGCATACAACAAATGTTATGTGTGTGTTTCTGTCTCACTGGGACGTATGATTACAATATGCCCATAAAATGTTAAAAGATGATGTTCTTTAGAGTAGCATTCAAGACCCTCCATATATTAATCCATATCAATATTCTAATCTTGTCATATCCTCTTTTCACTAACACAAGCATTTAATCCTAGGCACAGTAACTGAGAGATGAGATACAAAATGCTTCTTTTTTCTCTGGAGATTGATTTGTAATTTCTACCTTAATTCCTCGCTCACTTTGAATGTTCTTCATCTCACCATCTTTTGATCCACAACCTTCCCCCTGTGAATCCTGGTACATCTCACATCGTTTATGAAGTCTTTTATAATGGTCTTACTTTTCAGTGAGTTCTTTTCAGTTTTCACTAACGCCACTATTTTAATTGTGGCTTTATCAAGTTTTCCCCACTACCATGAAGGAACATTTTATTTTTTCCTCTATTAATCTCCAAGGTTTGTGAAATTCAGTATACTAAACAAATGTAAAAATATTATGCATTAATAATGAATAATTTTCTACAGAAATCAATGGATAATATATAACTATGAATATATACTTTTAATGAAGATGTGTCAACATAGTATAATACTAAATTGATATGGTTAAAGAAAAAGAAGACACTGAAGTGTCCCTCAAGGAGTTTTACAGGTTAAGATGAATGAAAAAACATATCTTCCCTTTTACTTGTTACAAATAAACAAAAATGGTAGGAAAGGCAAACCAATTCACCAATAGCTATTGAAAAGTGAAATGAAGATAGTATCCTAAAGTAAACTTTGAAGTATTGACTAGAATTTCTGTTGCAATACTTTTTGTGTTTTGTGTGTTTATTATTTGCTTCAGTTCTACACACATTACTAAGTATTAGAACTGTATATAGTTTGCTCCTAAGTCGTCACAGTTAGTGATTATTCTTGCTTTCTTTCAAAATGATTGGTCATAGCATTCTGAATATATTGAATTTGTGTTCCTAATGCCTAGGTATACCCCTAGCCTGGAGTTCATATGAAAGAGAAAGCAGCTCACTAACAGTGACCACCACGTAGCAGTGTAAGGGATATCTATTCCAGAAGATGCACAGATTTCAACCTACAAATACAGGAAATGAGAAGATGAGGCGATAAAATACCTCTGATAGTTCCTAACTCTCCAATAACTAAACCCAGAGATACTGAAGTAGAGGAAATGTTAAAGAATTTTAAAAGTTAATGATTAAAATTGTCCATTAATTGAAAGAAGAACTAAGGAATGAACTAAGGGATAAAATACTAGATATGAAATATTATTCCAATAAAGAAATAGAGATCTGGAAAAGCACCAAAGAGAAATCTTGGGAATAAAAAATTTAACAAATCAAATAAGATCAAATGAGAGTCTCCCTAACAAACCAGATCAAGCAAAAGGAAGACTGTCAGAGATCAAAGTTATATAGGCAAAGTAGAACATTCAGATAGTAATAAAGGAAAAAAGAAAGAAAACAAAAACAGAATATATAAGAGTTATGGGACATTTAAAGGGCAAAATAATACTCTTCAGTACTGAGGGACGATAAGAAGCACAACCAATGGCATAGAAAACTTACTCATTGAAATAATACAAGAAAACTTTCCTAATATTAGGCAGGTGATGGATACATAAGTATTGACGGCATTTAGAACTTTAAATAGAAATAGAAGTTCTCTATGACATCTTTTGGTTAAAATGTGAAAATTTTTGAAGAAATAATGAATGAAAAGTATGCAAATAGTAAAAAAAGATGCCAGTTTATTCCTATTTGCAGATGATATGATGCTATGCTTTGAAGACCCTAAATGGTCTACCAGTATGTATCTACAGATGATAAATTCACCAAGTAGCAGGATATAAAATCAATGTAGAAAACTAAATAGCTTTTATATACATCCAAAATGAATCTACTTAAAAAGAAATCAGAAAAGCAATTCCATTCACAATAGCCTCAAAAACAAAAATATGTAGGAATAAATCTAACCAAGGAGATAAAAGTCTTCTACAAAGAAATTTATAGAACAATGAAAAAAGAAGTAGAAGACACTAGAGGATTTAAGGACCTTCCATGTTCATGGAGAGGCAGAATTAATATTGTTAAAATGGTCATATTACCAGAAGCAATCTACAGATTCAGCCTAATCCCTATCAAAATACCAATGGCATTCTTAATAAAACTAGAAAAAATAATCCTAATATTCATATGGAAGAACAAAAAGGTCATAACAATCCTGAGCAAAAAGGGCAATACCAGAAGCCTCGTGTTACTTGATTTCAGTTATACTACAGAGCCATAGTAACACAAATAATAGCATAAGAACAGAGATGTACAGCAATGAAACAGTATAGAACACAGAGAGACAAACCCACACAGCTACAGCTACAGCCACTAAACTTTTTTACAAAGGTGTCAACACAGAGATATACCATGGAGAAGATAGCTTCTTCATTATATATTGCTGGGTAAACTGGATATCCATATTTAAAAAGTGAAACTAGATTCCCATCTCTAACTCTGTATAAATGTCAACTCAAAGTAGATCAGAGACCTAAGTATATGATATTTTGTAATTGCTAGAATAACATAGGGAGTAAACTTCAATAAGGAGGCACAGGCAATGACTTCCTAAAAAGGAATCCCATAGCTCATAAAAATAACAAGAATCAATAGCTGTAATAGCATAAGGTTAAAAAGTCCTCTGTATTGCAGAGGAGACAGTAAAAAATGTGAAAAAATAGCATGCAGAATAGGAGAAAATCTTTGCCAGCTAACTTTACTAACAAAGGAGTAATATCTATAATATATATATATAAACAAAAACAAAACAAAAATTCTGTAAAAAGCCAAATAATCTCTTCAACAAAAGTATGAATGAAATTAACCAACATGTAAAAAGGAGTACACCCAGAAGTTGTGACTCATGCCTGTAATCTAAGAATTTGAGAGGCTAAGACAGAAGAATCCCAGATATGCTGCTAGCCTCAGTTACTTAGTGAGGCATTCTACAACTTATTGAGACCCAGTTCCAAAATAAAATAGGGATGGGGTTGTAGCTCAGAGGTAGAATGCCCAGTGTCTAGTACCAAACACACACACACACACACACACACACACACACACACACACACACACACACACATATCCAACAGTTACAAAAATTATTCAGTATCTTTAGCCATCAAGGAAATGCACATCAAGCTCTAATTTCATCTCACCATGATAAAAATAGCAATTATCAAAAACAAAAATAAAATAAATGCTGGTGAGGATGCAGAGAAAAAGGAATTCTTATACACTATTGATAATGCCAAAAAAATTAGTATAGCAACTATGAAAAGCAGAATAAAGAAACCAAAAATAGGACTGCCATATGACCCAGCTATACCACGTTTGGTATTTACCCTGAGGAATTAAAATCAGAATACTTTAGTGATACTTGCAAACCTATGTTTACAAGTCACTGTAGCTAAGTTATGGAATCAGAATAGGTTTCTATTAACAAACAAATTGATAAAGAAAATATTGTATATACACACAGTAGAGTTTTGTTGAGCCATTAAGAAAAACAAACATTGAATTTGCAGGAAAATAAAATTGGAGAGCAATAGACAAGTTATGGAATTAAAGTAGATTCATTCATTTTCTCTAGACACATACATATCCTAATGGTATAATAGTGAAACGTATAAGAACTTTGGCTATTAAACACTAAGAAAGAAAATAGATCATAGATAAATAACTAATAGGGCTAAGGAGAATTTGTACCCATCAAATCAAAGCAAAATAATCTATAAGAAAAAAGTTAGAACTGAAAATAAATTATAATTATAAAATAAAGGGAGAATTATAAAGAGTGACATAGAGATAAATTCTCTTCCAAGAAACCTTGCTATAATTACTGTACCTGCAGAGGAGATATAAAATAATTGTAAAAATTTGGGAAAAATTGAAGGGCACAAACAAATGTCTCAACATAATAATAATCGGTAGTATTGACATAAAACAGGAAACACTGACATACACAAAAATTGACTGAAGTATAAATAATTAGGTATATATATATATATGTATATATGCATATCAAAATGGAAAGTTCCTCTAGAATATATTTATATCAAGATATATCCTTGTTATTTACTAAACTTCAATTATAAAGAACTTTTAGATAAAAAATGAAAAATTACCAACCAAATAAACAAAATTGGCCATCTTCAGATTTTTTTTTTTTGTGGTATGGGGATGGAACCTAGGGGTATTCTACCTCTGAGCATCACCCCCAGCCCTATTTTCTGCTTTTTATTTTGAAACAGGGTCTCGCTGGGTTGCATAGGGCCTAAGTCATAGCTGAGGCTGTCCTTGAACCATGAGCCTTCTGTCTCAGTTTCTCAAATGCTGATTACAAGTATGTGCCACCATGCCTGGCTCAGACATTTTTTTTATAACAACCATGAATTTCAGAAAATAGTAGAATAATATTTACAAATTTTTAAGAGGATGAAAAGTATAATCCCTGGATATCATGTCTACTCAAATACTATAAATCATTCCCAAATATCAACTTAGAAAATATAGAATTTATATGTCTGGCCTTGTTGAAGACAACAGATAACAACCAAAGCAGCAGCAGCAGGTGCTTAATCAATACAGTTGCTATAAAAATATCAATGTCTTTTTCACTGACCTTGAAAAAAATCTGTCCTAAATTTCATATGGAGGAACAAAAGACCAGAACAGCCAAATCAATTCTCAGCAATAAGAACCATGCAGGAGGCATCCCAGTTCCAGACTTCAAATTATACTACAGAACTATAGTAATAAAAACAGAATAGTTAGCACAAATCAGACACATAGATCAATGGAACAGAGAAGAAAATACAGAAACAAGCCTACACAGTTATATGCGATAGATTTTTGACAAAGATGCAAAAATATATGTTGTAGAAAAATGAATTATATCTCTACCTCTCACCCTATACAAGAGTTAACTGAAGATGGATCAAAGATGTATAAATTAGACCAGAGACTTTGAAATTACTGGAGGAGGGCATAGGTCCACACTCCAAGATATAGGCAGTTAGAAACTTCCAATAAGATCTCCTAAGGCTCATGAAATTAAAACAAGAATTAATAAATATGATGACATTAAACCATAAAGTTTCTGTTCATCAAAGAAAATTGTCCAGAGTCTAAAGAGAGCCTACAGAATGAGAGATCTTTGCCAGCTATTCCTCTGATAGAGGACTAATATCTAAAATATAATTAAAAGACAACACTAAAACAAATAACCTAATAAAAATGGGCAAATGAACTAAATAGACACTCCACAAGAGAAAAAATACAAATAGCCCATAAATACATGAAAAATATTTAATATCATTAGCACTCAGGGAAATGCAAATCAAAACTATACTAAGATTTTATCTAACCCCAGTCAGGATGGCAATTATCAAGAAGTCAAACAACAAAAATTTTGGTGAGGATGTGGAAAGATAGAAACTCTTCCACACTGTTGGTGGTATTGTAAATTAGTACAGCTGGTATGGAGATTGGTGTGAGTAAAACCAATCCTCAGAAAACTGGAAATGAATCCACCATATGATCCAACTATACCACTCCTGGGTATCTTTCCAAAGGATCTGAAATCAGAATATTTTAATAATAATAAAAATTCATGTTTATAATGGCATAATTCATAATAGTCAAATTATGAAACTAACCAAGGTATTCATCAACAGATGAATGGGTTATAAAATTATGAGATATACACACAATGGAATTCTACTCAGAAATCAAAAACAAAATAATATCATTTGCAGAAAAATGGATGGATCTGGAGAACATTATGTTAGTGAGATTAGCCAGTTATAGAAAATGAAGGGTCATATATTTTCTCTCATATGTGGAAGTAGGAAGTAATCAGGATACCAGAGGGCTTCACATGATAGAGGAGAAACGCCAATGGAACCAGGAGATAATATAGGGGAATAGAAAGAGAGGGGGAATCAATGAAGGAATCACTTTCATTAATATTATGTACTAATGTTAATTTTATATATTATATATATGTATATATATATGAAAATACCAATATCAATCTCAATATCCTGTATTTGAAGGGGGAGTGGGAGTGGGGAGAGAGCCAAGGAAAAGCTCACCCAGTTTTGTGTGCATGTAAGCACTATGAACTACATTATGATGTGAAACTATAGTGCACCAATAAAAGTATGAAATAATAAAATATTAAAAATAATTTATCTGTCTCATCCTAATGGGTCATATGTGTATACATGTGTATGTGTATATATATATATATATGTAAATATCTTATGTTTTATATGTGTATTTATAACTCTAAGAAAATTTATATGTATATACCAACAAATAAAACAAATGCATAGCTACATATATGTATAATATATGTATAATTATTTAACTGTCACCTACAGATTCTTCTGTTTTTGTGACTGTTGAATGCAGAAATAAGTTCAAATATCCTTCTCTTAAAAATTAGTGTAAATGAAATAGAATCTTTGTTAAGTTTATAGTTACTTATTTATGCAATGTGTATATGAACAGAAGAAAAGTGTTTTCCCTGGAAATAGCCACAAAGCACGAGTCTTTTAGTGTACCAAATTTCTTCTAGATTAATGACCTGTGACAGGAATCTTTATATAACCATGATAATTTCATCAGAGTACCGTAGATAATAAGGCATGGCATCCTCTTTTGGTCTAACTTTATGATCACTAAACAATATTCTAACTACAAATTGGCTTCCATCTTAGACTCCTGAGGTCGAGAGAATGAGGAAATATGAGTATTCTGCTGTTTAGCAGCTCTATTGTCATTTTGCTCTGTTTTTATCTGTTTCATGAGTTTGTTTAAAACCAATTAGTCTTCTTTGGCTGTCTTACCCTTGATCCACTGTTGTGTCTTCTATGTCAAATCCCCAGCCCTAAGGGACTGCCTTGAAGGGCTGTTGAGTTGCCCATCAGACTCTCCCTTTGGTATATTTTCCTTTTCAATAGAAATCACAAATCCCTGCTTGTCAGAGTTAAAATGAGACTGAATTTGAAATTTTTAACCTTTTAACTCAATAAAATTTTATAAAATATCTACAATAGATAGCATAATATGCATTATTTTAACCTATATCATTATTATTATTATTATTATTATTATTATTATTATCATTATCATCATTATTAGTGTGTGTGTGGTGCTGAGGGTTGAACCCAGCGACCTTCTACCTTTGATCTATACCCTCAGCCCAACCTTTTATTCTTCATTTTGAAACAGGGTCTCACTAAGTTGCAGGGGGCCTCACTAAGTAGCTGAGGCTGTCCCCAAACCTGCGATCCTCCCATATCAGCCTTCCAAGTACTGGGATTACAAGAATGCACCACCACACACGGCTTAACCTATTATTATTTTGGCATAATTATATTCTGGTTAATTGATTTCATGGTTAGAAGAAAGGCTTTCTTGGCACTATCCTCATGTGTGTTTCTCTGAAACATGAATAAAACATGGAGTCTTTATAGTCATTTAATCTCCATGAAACGTCAACTTCCTTGAGAAGATGGTCACAGTCTTCTTCATGTGTTGACATACTGTACGTCTTATTGTTTTGCCCCTCATGTATATGTTAGATCTTTAAGATAGTTAGGACTATCCTCAGGTTGACCACTTCTTTGTGCGTTGAGAAGAGTTATATAAGAAGTTGTTACAAAACCTAACAACAAAACACTTGATTAGATTGAAAACTAATTCTGAAAACTCTTCTCAACCGAGGCTATTCTTTGATGACTGGCAGTTCAGGAGAATCGTGCTTTGAGCTGTAATTCTTTAGACAAATAATTAATGCATATTATGGTATATATTGTGCACATTCTCTAATAATTTATTGAGTTATTAGTTCAAATATATTCACTTGTAAACATAAATTAAATTTAGACATAAATGTACATATAAATAAACATTAATAATTGCTGAGTGTGCTGGCAAGCTTGTAATCCCAGCATTTGGGAGACTGAGACCAGAGGATCGAGGTTTGCAGATAGCCTCAGCTACTTAGTGAGGCCCTTCTCAACTCAGTGAGACCCTGTTTCCAAAAAAATAAAAATACTAAAAAATAGGGCTTGAGATATAACTTGGAGGTAGAATGCCACTGGTTTTAATAAAAAATGAATATTAATATATGTACATATTTGTGTATAGACATGTATGAATAAGGACCTAAGTATTAATGAGATTTTTGTTAAGTTCTTTAAAGGAAACATTTGCTTTGAAACATTGTATTTGGGAAATAGTTTATTTCAGACAAAAATCTAAGATAGATTCAAAACTTTTATGAGCTATACAAATCTAAAAATGAAGTAAATTATAATATAAATTAGAGACAGGTCATGACTGTGCATCAAATATTCTACTATTAGAAAGGTCAGTGAATTTCAAACCTTAGTATGCATGATACTAACTTGGAGGGCTGCTTAAAACACAATTCATGAGCCCAAGCACTAGAGTGTCTGATGCAGTAAGCTTTGGAAACGTTCCAATTTTTACAAATGTCACTGTGATGCTCATGTTGTTTGCTGGAACTACACATTAAGAGCTATCTTCTAGAAAACAAAACAAACAAAAAACTGATCTGCAAAGTAATTTATAATTTTGAGATACTGTTCAAACATTTTTCTTCATGGTTATTGTATGATCTTCGTTCGTAATCCCCTTCTTTTCTGGATATAGGACAAAATGCTTTCTGGAGTATTTTAGACCTTTGAGTTTTCTTTGCCCTTATTAAACTGATAGAAACAGATACATCTCTACTCTTTTATTTTTATTTTTAACTTCTTGTGGAATTGGGGATGGAACCCAAGGGCATTCTACCTCCAAGCTATACCCCCAGCCCTATTTTTAGTCTTTATTTTGAAACAGGTTCTCAGTGAGTTGCATAGGGCCTCACTAAATAGCTGAGGCTGTCCCCAAATCACAATCCTCCTGTTTTAGCCTCCAGAATGCTGGGATTACAAGCATGCGCCACCATGCCTGGCATCTCTACTCTTTTAAAATAGATATGTAATTAAAGAAGACAAGAAGGCCGGGCGTGGTGGCGCACGCTTGTAATCCCCGCGCTTGGGAGGCAGAGACAGGAGGATCGCGCAGGTTCGAAGCCAGCTGCGCGCGCTGGCTTAGGAGACCCTGTTTCCAAATAAAAAAGTATAAAAAATAGGTCTGGGAGTGTAGCCCGGAGGTAGAAGAGCTTCCAGGAACCCCAGTACCACCAAAAAAAAAAAAAAAAAAGAAGACAAGAAACTGTGTTAGCTTTTCATTGTGGGGACCAAAACACCTGATATAAACATCTTAGTGGATGAAAGATTCATTTTGTCTCAGGGTTTTGGAGGTGACAATCTAAGGATGGCTAGCTGCATTGCTTTGGGCCTGAGGTAAACTAGAACATCATGGCAGAAAAGCATAGAAGAGGGAAGGAGAAGGTGTGTGTGTGTGTGTGTGTGTGTGTGTGTGTGTGTGTGTAGGAAAACCAGGCACAAGATTTCAGGGCACATCCCCAGTGACCTGCTTTCTCCAGATAGGCCTTGCCTCTTATAGTCTTCATCACTTTCCAGTCACCACTAAAATTATTTGTCTACCACATGGATTGTTTCACTGATGAGGTGAGAGGCCTTACTGTTCAGTCATTTCCTGAAAACCACACCTCTGAATATTGATACATTCGGCACCAACCCTTCAAAACATGAGATTACAGGGGATATTCCAATTACAAAACCTGACAGTAGTTATCTACCCACTGAAATAATGACTGGTTCAATCCACCCTCTTTGTGTGTGCATTCACAACTAATCATTTTGAAGTCACTGCTGATTATAGATTCAGCCTGCTTCAGTTCATCCAAGTTGTTCTAAATACATCACTTGCCCAGTAGTGACTCTGTTCATTGTTTTCTTTGAATTTTCAAAACAGCACCAGTTAGTTTTGAAAGCGTCTTTGTTTTACAGGAACAAAATGATATTTCTAATCCATCTAATTATATTTTTTTTTACTATTTCTAGCCATGAAACTAACTATACTATAAGAATTCTGATACTTTTCATTGAAAAAAAATCACATCGAATACACAAATCTGGGCACTGAGTACACTTGAAAGTAGAGGGAAAAATTGCAATTGTTACTAATGCTTTCTCACATTTAATAGTGACACAGCTGGAAAGTAGACATTTTTCTAATGGAAAGGGATAATAGAATACTAAATTTATATGTTGTTAGAATAAAACCCCTTTTTTATTTATATTGACAACACAGGGCCATTGTATGTCATGTGGAGAAGAAGCGAAGAGCTAAGGGTTGGGACGATTTGTTCCTAATGGTTCTAGAGAGATGCTCACTAGACTCAAGACCCGAAGAGATCTGAAGGATAGCATTTATTTCCTCACATCCACAAGTGGAAAATTCTATTCTATTTCTGAATATATAGAACAATATCAAATGTGTCTCATAGTATTGAAAAACTATTCATATGAATGACCTATTATGATAGTCTATACTTCTGCTTTTTTATTTATTCCTCTTAATCTTAACTAATTTTAAAGCTCCATAAAATGTTTATAAAGAACTGTCAGGGGTTTTCAAATAGACCATATTTCAGCTGTCTTTGCACTTCACATTTCATAAGCTATATTTGCAGTTTTTTGAGCAATTTTGAAATATCAGTTTACTGTACTTTGCAAAGATAAAAACATTTTTATACAAAATATGAGTTTAAATTACATATTAAAATAAACAAAACATTTTTACTGTATGTATGAGTAACAAATCTTCTCCATATAGAAAGTAACATCTAAAAAATGCCTAAGCACCCATGTAAAATATTTTCTCATTATATGCAACAGTGAGAAAACCTCACAGGAATTAACTAGATAATCATTATACTAAACTTCCAAGGAAGCCTCAGGCTTATGATTAAAATATTTCTTGAGCAGCAAAGCATATTTTTCAAATGTAAGTATACCAATGTAGAGGAAACAGTAGTGGCAAGAACAAACAGTTGTCTTACGCAATATATCTTTCAAATTTTAATATTTAAATTTCTACCTGTGTAAAATAGTCTATCAAATCTGACAAGTTAGAAAAATAGACTTCCGGGAAGATGGCGCCCGAGAAAAGCGGGGCTTAAGAGCCCCGCTAACAACAAACCTCCATTACCACAAAATCAGCGCCTTTCATAGCCAGAAAACACCATCACCAGTGAAACAAAAAATCACCAGGCTCCAGAGAGAAAGCGGACTGAGAACAGAGCCACAGAGGAGATACACCGGCCTATCGCCCGAGGACGCGGCAGACGCAGCGGCAACAGCGCCATACTGCCGGCGAATTCACAGGACAGCTACAGCAAGCCGAGGTGAGCCACTGCGGAACAGCCAGGCGGGATTTCTCCGCGCAGAGAGCATCTAAAGTTCCCAGTGGCCGAGCTCAGCACACGCTGCAGGGATTCAGAGTGGAAACCAAAACCAAGAAGAAAAAACCAGTCCCACAGCCGAGGGCGTAGCAGCGACGCCATATTGCCACCGGCGGCAGCAGCACCGAATCCAGCGAGGCCAGTACAGCTACATCTGCGTACTCAAGAACAGTGAGTCAAATTGCGGGCCACAGAGGAGAAATCCCAGTACTGTACTCCCTGGGACTTGACCCAGTGGGGGAGGGGCGGTGGCAGAGATATCGCACCATAGGAGAACGTGCAACCTGGCACCCCCCACAGTCTAAAGCAGCCTCTATCGACACTCTGGGTCGGAGACTCTGTGATACAACCCAGTAAAGGAGTAGTGGGGTCTGAGATACTACTGACTCGAGATCCAGAGCACCTTAAGTAAAGTCATAGTGACCCAAGGGAAGAACCCAGAGAAGGCACAAACATCCGAAATCATGGGAAAGAGGAATAATACTGGAGCAATAAATGCCCACAACCCCACAACATCAGAACCCGATAAAACTGAAAATCAGAGATTTCTAGAAGATCAAATCAGGAAAATAACTGTAGAAATAATAGAGGTGCTTCGAAAAGAACTCAGAGAGAGCCAAAAAGAGATAAAGGATGCAATTAATGAAGTAAAGGCCTCAATTCAAAGCACAAACAACCGATTAGAACACATGGAGAACAGAATCTCGCTCTTAGAAGATGAGCAATCCAAAAATGAACGCATAGTTTCTAATCTAGAAAAAAATATCCGACAGCAGGAATCTGATATTGAAGAAATATGGGCCCATTTTAAGAGAGCTAACCTAAGAATAATTGGAATAGAGGAGGGAAAAGAAAGTGAAACCAAAGGGATCAACAATCTCTTTAAGGAAGTAATAGCAGAAAATTTTCCAAACATAGAGCAAGAGGTCGATACACAGGTCCAGGAAACTTATAGAACTCCCTTTAGACAGGATCGGAGAAGAGGATCCCCACGCCACATAATTGTCAAAATGACCAATGTGGAAGCCAAGCAGAGAATCTTAAAGGCAACAAAAGCAAAGGGCCAAGTGACATTCAGAGATAAACCAATTAGAATCACTCCAGACTTCCCAAACCAAGTTATGAGAGCCAGAAGGGCTTGGAGTAACATATTCCCAATTCTGAAAGAAAACAACTTCCAGCCAAAAATTTCCTACCCAGCAAAACTTTCTATCAAATTAGAAGGAGAAATAAGAAGCTTCCATGACAAACAGAAACTGAAGGAATTTATGTCTTCAAAACCAGCACTAGAGAAAATACTCAAAGAGATTAACTACAAAGAAGAAATAGGTAACACACTCCAGAACTAGAGAAACAAGATTTTCCATCCAACAAACAACTAAGATTGGTTATCTGTGGAGATTCATTATTTATGTTAGTCTTTTACCTACCTCTAAAGGGTATTGTTTGCCTTTATTGTTGTTAATTTCTAGGATTCCTAGTTGGAATATTAATACACCTTCAGATATAGCATTTGGAAATATTTTATCCCATTCTATTAGTAACTGTTAACTCTGTTTACATTGTCTTTGGATATACAATTTTTTTTTAGGGAGTTTGTATACTCCTCTGTTGCCTGTGCCTTTGAAATCATAACCAAGAAATCACTGCCAATTTCAATGTTGTGAGGTTTAATGACCCAGATTTTCTCCTAAAAGTTTATAGTCTTAAGATTTATATTTAGGTCTATTATCTATTTTGAGTTAATATTTGTATATGGGATTAGGTAAGGGTCCAATTTTATTCTTTTCCATGTAATTATTATTTTTTAACAATATTTAGTTAAAAGATTAATATTTCCACCACCAAATGTTCGTGGAAACCTTGTCAAAAATAACTTGACAATATAGGGAAGAATTTAGCTCTAGGCTTTTATTTAACTCCAATGGTTTATAGATCTGCCTTTAGAATAGTACTACACTGTTTCAATTATTGTAGCTTTATATGGTTTGAAATCAGAAAATATATATCTTCTAGCTTTGTTCTTTTTCAAGATCGTTTTGGGTACCTAGAGTCCATATTCCATATTAGGATAGATTTTTTTCTGAAAAATAAATATATAAATATATGATAGTTTCACCTAAAAATAGAAAAAAAATATTCTCTGATAAGAAAGCAAGCAAAAAGAAATATTGAAATGTTATCTTTAAGTCATCAAAAGCTTGGTATCAGACAAATGAAACTGTTATGTGAGATTATCATTTTTAATTTTAGATAAATTGCCATAATACTAGATGTCAACTACTAAGCCAAGCATGGGAGGGAGGAATAGGGAGAGAATGGGGTGGGGATTGGGTGGGGGCTGACTGGGAAAAGTGTGCATGTATGTCTACAAAAGTATGTATCCTACTATGATGTATGAATACAGTGCACCAATAAAAATAAATTAAAAAAAAGAAAAATAATGACATAGAAGCCTGCCAATGGGAAACTAATATATTAAATATTTAGAATTCAATACTCAGATATACTAATGTATCATAGAATGTTTGACATCCTCTAAATGTAATATAAAATTCTTCTTCTCTATTAATTGCAAAAAGAAATTGCCAAAGAGTAAAAACTTGTAGTCTAAAAGGTAATAGATGTAAATGGAATAATTGTAAAATAAGAACATTGATATCATGAAGTAATTTGCTTTGTAGTTATCCTCATGGAAATTGTGCCACATGAGTTAATTTCAATAAACCAATATCTGCCATCATCTCACATCTGTTAAGCCAATTAAGCAATTTCAGGCCTTATAAACACTGTTAAGTTTAGTAAAAGGAGCACTTTTTAAGATAATTTCTAAGATAATGATTTCAGTAGCATTGTTAAATATCCATAGGTTATATGAGGGAAAATCCTAAGTACAGAAGTGTAAAATATAAACATAAACAATTATGTTAAATCAGAAAGGTCACATTATTTGAGTGACATTTTCCTGTGAGTAGTATTATATTTCTCAGTGATTTTCAATTATTTATATGCACCAAGAAAATAATACTCAGGATTAGAATACTGAATAAATGTGAATGAGTTACACTGTACACATGTAATTATTTGTAAACAGTCTCAAAAGTAGGTAGCAATAAAAAACTTTGTTGTCCTTTTTCTTATTTCTAATATCTTTGTGAAAAAGTAAGATAAATGTATCATTAATAATAGTAATTTGAATGACTTCTGTTAATTTCTTGATAAGTAGAAAGGGTATTTTCATTTATATTAATAGTTCTTTAATTATTTTTGTAACCAATATTGGATCTCAGAACACTATATCCCATAATAGGAGAGTTTGGCATGTTTTATACTTATTTATTTACTTATTTATTGGTACTGGGTATTGAGCCCAGAGGCATTGTACCTCTGAAGTACATCCTCAGCCCTATTTTATTTTTAATTTTTTGAAACAGCATCTACTAAGTTGCTGAGAGTCTCACTAAGCTACTAAGACTGGCCTCAATCCTCCAATCTTTCTTTTTTAGCCTCTCAAGTACTAGGATTATAGGTGTGTGCCACTGTACTTGGATAATATGTACTTTAAAATGAAGAAAACTGATAGGCCCTTAGAAAAAAACTTAATAAACTTCTCTCATTCTCCTTTCCAACCCATTTTTGTTTTCTAATGAAGTGTATAATAATAAAAAACAGAATCTTTCTTTCCCAAATTGGAAATTGAAAATGAAACGTTCTCTCAAAGCAAGTTAGAAAACCTAAATAGATCCCTGCGTTAGTCAGTTTTCTATTATATAACAAAATACCTAACATAATCAACTTGTAAAATGAAAAGGTTAATTCTGGAAGCTCCAGTCTGTGATCATCTGACCTTATGACTTTAAAACTATCGCAAGGTAGCACATCATGCCAGGAGAGCATAGTAGAATAAAAAGTTGCATACCTCGTGGCCATGGAGCAAATGAGGGTAAAAGGAGGTGGGCATAATGGCACCCACTATAACCCTGGTACTTGGGAGGCCGAGACAGGAGGATTACAGTTCCAAGGACCATCTCAGCAAGTAGTAAGCCTCACCAAGTTAGCAGGATCCTGTTTTAAAATAAAATCTAAATAGGACTGGGTGTATTCCTTGAGGTATTTTGCCCCTGGGTTTAATCCCTGGTACCACAGAATGAATAAAATAAAATAAAGCAAAATAAGTAAAATAAGAAAGAGATAAAGAGGCGAGGATTCCACAACCCCTTCCACAATACCTAAAACCCTTTCAGTAGGCCCTGCCTCTTAAAGGTTTTATCACCTCCTCACAATGCCTTACTGGGAACCAAGTTTTTAACCCCTTAGGCTTTGATATACACTTAGTATCAAACTGAATTTTTATACTGGCATTCTCTCTTCTCTCACTGAAAACACTCATTCTAAAAGGTCTTGCCCTTTCTTTGGGGCAGGGGGCGTTATACTGAAAGTCAAGAAAATAGGCAGTCCTGAGTAGGCTTTCCAGTATAATACCATTAAATCATGTTCTTTTGTCCAATTTCAAAAGAATGGCTCTCTATTCTTCATCATCCTTTTTTTTTTTTTTTTTTTTTGGTGGTACTGGGGGTGGAACCCAGAGGCTTTCTACCTCCGGGCTATACTCCCAGACCTATTTTATATTTTATTTGGAAACAGGGTCTCACTAAGTTGCTGAGAGCCTCACTAAGTAGCTGAGGCTGGCTTCGAACCTATGTGATCCTCCTGTCTCAGCCTCCCAAGCCCGGGGATTACAACTGTGCGCCACCACGCCCAGCTTCTTCATCATCCTTAAGCATAAAAGGAGACAGATTTCCCAAGGCCTTTGGGTTTTCATTTCTGAAGGCTCCTATGTTATATAAAACTTTGATTACATAAATTTCCCTAGCTTTTCTAGTGTCAACCTATCTTCTAGGATGAAAATGTGGGCCATGACCTGATGAGAGGTGAGAAAATGTATCCCCTTTCTGCCCCTGAAGCATTATTCTAAGTATATACCAGTTGCTTTTCTCATTTTCAAATTATTTGCTTATTATTTTTCTTGCATAACTATTTTCAACTAATATGAAGTAGTTATAATTGAAGTATATTCCTATTTTTTTTTTTTTTTTGGCACTACGAGGGATGGAACCCAGGGCATTCTTCCTCATAGCTCTGCCCCAAGACCTATATTTTTTTGTGTGTGTTGTACCAGGAATGGAATCCAGGTACACTGTACCTCTGAACTACACCCCTAGTCCTATTATTTTTTAGTATTTTTTTTAAAAAGGGTCTCACTGTGTTGTGAAGGGCCTCGCTAAGTAGCTGAGGCTGTCAGCAAACTGAGATCCTCTAGTTTCTGCCTCCTGAATCCACCACGCCCACCTATTTTTTTTTATTCTTCATTTTGAAACAAGGTCTCACTGAGTTGCAGAGGGCCTCCCTCACTAAGTAGCTGAAGCTGTCCGCAAACCTGTAATCCTCCTATCTCAGCCTTCCAAGAACTGGGATTACAAATGTGCGCCCCCACATCTGACTTTATTTTTCTCTTTTTAATGAAATATTAGTGACATATTATTTCAATGATATATTTTTCCTTTAATTAAATGTTGATATATTGAACTTTGGATTTGATACAGTTAAATTGTTAACATCTTGAGAGTGGGGTGAGGAATAGAGAGAATTTTCCTATGGATGTACAACAACAAAAGCCACCCTTCTCACCTTCAATTTGATTACTTAATTATATTTTTCCAGTTTTCTATTATATTTTTAAATCATGTACCTACAGATAGAGCTGTAGGTATTACCATTCTCAGGTCATCTGACTCTTGTTTAACAAAAAACTTATTAGCATTTGATCAGTAGAAATCACTCAAATTCATATTCTTTTACTTTAGATGAAACACATTTAGAATTCCTTAGTTGCTACCTAAAGAAAAAAAAAGGTAATCACAATACACATTTTTATAATATGATAAACTTAATAGCAATTTAACACTGATGCCACTTTAGTGGTGGTGCATCTAATTTCTAGTTTCAGATAACTTTTGCACCACCAGTAATTTAGTCCTTACATGTAATAATTGCACAGTAGGGACTCATATTTACTCTGCTCATAAATCCCACTTTTTCTACAATAAAGTACAGATTTCTTGGAAGTTGGAAACAAATATGATCACCATCCTAAAAACAAACTATCAAACAACAACAAAATTAATTTCCTGTTCTTGGGTTGCTTCTTTTTAAAGTTTTCTCAGTTCTTAAAGACCGTTCTCTGACCATCCACAAGTTTGACTTCTCATTGCCAACAACTGTTGTGAATTATATTTTGGCATATAGTTTTAGTCTGATCTTGAATACAGAATCACAGTAGAAAGGTATCATTTCTCTCCTTGCTGATGAGGATGCTGAAAAAATGAGTATGCTTCACAAGCAATAAGGCTTTTAAATGGTAAAGATGTGATTAGAACATAATCTGATTTCTGCTAATGCCTTAGTCTATTTCCAGAACAATTAACAGCTATTGAATACTAAATTTAGTACACTTAAAGGATTTTACTTACTTACACTTACATAGCTTGTGGTGAAAAATTCACAAAGCTCAATAATCAATTAAATGCCTATCCAAATGGCCCTCCGTTCCTTTTTTGAATGGCAGGGCTCTGGTGAAGGGCATCTCATCTATGAAGTCTTAGTAAATTCAGCTGCATTTGTGCAGGCTGTCTTGAATGGATTAGAAATTTGATGGAGAACACGCTGGGACCATTTCTATTGCTCCCCATCCACTGCACTTACAGTGGAAGAGACAGTGTGTCCAGAAAGACCAACCAAGTGTTTTAGTGATTATGAAATTCTAGGCAGAAAATTTGAGAACTCAGTCATACCTCTGCTGTCATTTCTATGACTTCCTTCTCTCATTTATATTTATACAGATGAATGAATGGGAGAAGTAAACAGCTAAATTTAAACATGACATAATTAATGATATTTGGGTTTCTGAAAAGTGGCTTCATAAACTGGAATTTAAGTTCCTGGCTAGAAACTCAATGTAGCTCAGAATATATGGAGCAGCCTTGTCTTGAAACACATTGATTTTTTACCAAGAAGATCTCAACCTGTACGTGAGCCTGGTTATTAGAAAAAAAAAAAAAAAAGGTGTGTCAGAGAAAGGGAAATAATTTCAAAGTAAAGTGAGAAGTAATAAGGAATATGATAGTGCTTTTCGTAGAGTGGAAATCGAACGAAGTGAATCTCACATTTTGCTGTGTGGAAATAAATATGATCATGTATTTATTACCAGAATGTGAAGCAATGGAGCGCAAAAATTGGAATTGAATAATATAAATATATGTCCTATTCAGCAAAAATAGACCAGTTATGAGATGGGGTGGAGTGGACGTCCAGTGGTTTAGAGGTACCTGTACTTGCAAAGTATAAGAGGCATCAAGGATAATGTGAGGGTGATAAAGAGAATAATGTATGTATTTTCTTAGGACATGACAGTTTTTCTCCTGTATTATGAAGTCTGTTGAGTGGAAGAGAGAATTTTTGAATTTTTATCGATGCCAAGGATTATATTTAACTTCAGAAGAAAAGTAGTTTTGTATAGAAAAAATTAAGTTTGGAGGTCAAAAGAAGGTATAGAAGCAGCAGCCCCTCAGGAGGCTTTTCATTGGAAGTAGGGTAATTCTCATTCCTTACAATTTATTTCGACTTGGAAAATTCCTTCAGTTGAGTGGAAAAGACAAGTGTGAGACCAAGACCTGGCCTTAAGACTCATCTGGGAATGACTATAATTAAACAAAGCATACATATCAAAATAATTAAGTTCAGTAATTAAGTGCAAGTTCATATTAGAAATTGTTATCAAATCTCAAACCTAGCTTCTGCTGCTCTTCTGCTACACTCCTGGTCTTTGTCATGCCCTTGGAGTTATCATCCTAAAATAATATCTGACTCCCTCATCAACTCTTCATAAAACCCTGTAACCTCTCCTCAGAGCCTGCAGATTAAAATTCCTCAGGACTGTAGGAATGGCCTTTTACTATTTGATTGTTGACTATTGTTTATATATTTGACCTAATTTTTCATTGCTTTGTGTGTATGTGTGTGTGCGTGCACGTGCCTGTGGTGTTTGGGATTGAACTCAATTGTAGCTCTACCGCTGAGTTTTTAATTTAATTGTTTTGTTGTTGTTGTTGTTTTTGAAACAGGGTCTCACTAGGTTGCTATGGCTGTCCTGGAACCCAGAGATCCTCCTATCTCAGATTCCCAAGTACAGAGATAATCAGCATGCAGCTCCACACCCAGCTTTTCTTAAGTACAGAATACTTTAAATCTGAACACACCAGTTTTCTGCATGCAGAGCACCCATTCTTTTTATCCTTTTTTTTTTACATTGTAAATACTTGTGTGTGTAGATTTTACTCAGATGTGTTCACCTTTTTAAGGATTCATGGCCACCTTCTGAGCCTAGAACACTGATTATACCCTTCACTGTCCTGTCACTTGAATCTGTATTTTCATCTGTGAAAATACTTAGGAAAATATTAAAATTAATTGGTTACATATTTATGTAATCTTTTATAGCATGAAGCTCTCGAGGGGAGAATTTATTTTTACTTTTTTGTCTCTAGAACTTTTTTAATTTTTAATTTTATTACTTTTTATTTTCTAAAAAACATAGAGAACATGCATATATGATTTTTTGAGGGCTAAAGTTCAAAATAATTTAGGTAAAACAAGATGAAGCCAGGATTAAAGTTACTACTTAAAATGCATGTCATTTGCCTTACATAATACCTACTAAGTGTGGACTATATAAATGTTCATTAATTGATAAAAGCCATAGTGTGTATTGTTTTAACTTTTTAGAGGAGGGCTTCAACTTTAAGCATATGTATTACAGCAGCCAATAAAAAGGAGACCTTGTCAGTTGTGTGATTCCCACTACCAATAAGAGAAAAATTTTTTCAAGCTATTCAACAGCTACTTGATGATTCTTGTTTGAAAGGTCTTGCAGTGTTTCAACACTGAGTTCATCAACAGTTTATGATAAGCTTCTGTAATATATACACTGGTAAGCAATGCCCTTACTTTTCGATAGTACAGATAAGGGTGGTTGGTACCTTACAACTTTTCTTATGGGGCTAAATAGCAATACCACAGGTAATTCAGTAAAAACAGAAGTGAGGGGAGGTGAAAAAGTGGTCTTCAAACATTTACGTCTTTTGACTCTCACAATTCAATGCAAAAGAAAAATTGCAAAATTCACAGGAATATGCATACTTTCTCTCCTTTTTCTTTTTGCCTCCCTAGTAAGTAGTTAATATTCCCGAAAAATTATTGAATTTTAAAATATAATACTCTGACTGTATCACAGATCATACAGGAAGAGACCCAAGAACTAGAGAGGTTGAGCTGTAGAAGTTGCCCGGGTTGGGTGAGCACATCTGGTAGTGTGCACGGCCGTGGTGCATGCCGGGAGGCCTGGTGTAAGTGGCAAACAAACGAACAACAAAAGTAATTCTCAGTAAATAGTGGCCTCACTGTCCTATCAATCCTGTGAGCACAGAGCAAGAAGCAAGCAAGGGGTTTAGCAGTGAAAAGGTCTTGCCCCTGGAGCTATGAGAAAATAACCTAATTTCTACTGAGAATGAAAACAAGCCATATCTTTGAGCTTTGTGAGAAGCAGGGTCAAGAACTGGGGTTTTGCATTCTAGGCCTGGAGAGATGGTAACTCTGCTTGATGGTAGGATAGAGGCTTTTAATAAATAACCTTCTCTAAGAGCTAGATTTAGGCAAAGGATAAAATTTAATTTAAAGGCATTCATTATCTATGGATATACCAGAGAATAATGAACTAGGTTAAAGGAGAGGGCCACAAAACTGTGAGAGCCCGAGAAAAGCTAATTAACAAGAGAAATCAGCAAGTTTATAGTTTTATAGTTTGTATACAAAATTTTATAATTTATACAGTAATTTTATAGAGATAATTTTATAGAGACGAGTACTGCTAAAACAACAACAACGAAGCGTGAAAAGGACATAGTGGTACTCGGGATGAAATTGCAACTTAGCCAGGTTTCCCTAATGTGTCTTTCTCTACATGCCTGAAGAAAGAACGAGAACCTGCCACTGACTGTCTGGGAAAGAATATTTGAAGAAGAAATGCAAAGGTCCCGTGGCTTCAGTAGCAAGAATGAGAATAAGCACTAGGACAAAGAGTGGCAACTAGGTTAATGATAGGTGGATTGTGTAGGGCCTTATTTTATAATTGAGGCTTCATCTTTTATTCTGGAAAGCAGAGAAGTGGTGGAAACAGGATTGTTTGGGGGTATCTTTACTGGAAAAACATTGAAAGATCAGGGCAAAAATAAGAAGGTCAGATTGGAGGCCACTGGTATAGCTCAGACTGTGGAATTTGGAATATTTTCTTGATTCTATCAAATGAAGAACAAAATTATGTCATTTGTAGAAAAATGAGAGGAACTAGAGAGTATTATGTTAAGTGAGATCAGCCAGTATCATAAGGTCAACGTTCATGTTTTCTCTCTACGTAAAAGCTAGAGAGAAACTAGGAAGTAAAATGAAATTCATGCCGATAAGTGGGGCCAGAATTGTGAAAGGAAGCCTGGGAAAAGGGGAGGGGATGGGGAAAAGGAGACTTTAGGAAGGAAACAGACCAAATATTTTTCATATATGAAGATATTACTAACAATCTTACTAGCATGTACTGAGAAGTAGGAGAAGGTAGCAGTATGGGGTTAGGAGGAATCACACCAAGAGATGTTGAATGGATATATGAAAAATAGACCACTTTGAATCTCACTATGATGTATAATTATATTACACTAATAAAATAAATGAAAGGCTCAGATGCCATTTTTACCCTTAGAATACTTAGGGAACTTGACTTTTCACTAAGAATAGAAGATATCTTAATTTACTTTATGGATGCTAGTTATTTATTTACTGCATTTATTTATGCCATGGATCTGTTAAAAAACGAATTAAGTGTTTGGGAATATACAATTTTCCTAAGGTTGTATGATGATATTCTCTAGCCTGTCCTGAAATTTTATATTTATAATAACTTGGGCAAAATTCAGAAGGAAACAATTTACTATATCTAGAAATAAAGAAATTTAGTTAAGAAACTAAATATCCACATTAAAATCCATAGTCAAAATGAAGTGTAGGATCTATTTTCTTGTATTTTTGTTTGTTTTTATAAAATTTGAATACGTGTTTGAATTACTTATTAGAAATAAGAGTTTAGGGACTATATTATTTTAATAATCATATTTCATTCATTGATTTATTGATTCAATAGCTATTAAGAGTGCCTTTATGCCGAGCATCATGTGAGGCCTTGGGGATATAGCACTAAATTAAAAAAGAAAAAGGGAGAGAGACAATAAATCAATGATGTATAATTCTTGATAAATAAGAATTATGCAAAAAGTGAAGCATACAGTAAAGAGAGGTGAAAGTTGGGGAGATATACTTCCAAGGGGTTTTTCAGAGATGGCCTCCATGATAAGTAAAGTGGGGAAAAAAAAAACTGAACTAAAGTCATGGGACCAGCCATGGAAACAGTGGACTAACATCCTGGGGCTAGAGAAGTGTGTACATGGGTGTGCTGTCCTGGGGAGCATGCTTGTTATCATACAAACCCAAGGGAAGCTGGATTGGTTTTTGATATCTGGAGCATTGGAATCATCTTAGCTAAGAAATAAACAAATGAATCTCCTGTGTTGAAGTTTCCTGGCACTTAGGCCAAATTCCAAGAGCATGTGCGGTCTGGCGGCTCCTCCTCCTCCTCAGGCCTCCCCTTCAACATCTGCGCCCTTCTCTATTCCGCCTTCCATCCACTGGCAAAATCACCTTGAGCTTCTTGAGCAGATCATGCTCAGCTCAGGCCCTGTGCCCAAAACTCTGTGTTCTGTTTTCCCAGGACACTAGCCCTGGCAAGTATTATATTACCCCATTCTGGCTCTTCAGGCTTTAGCACATAGAATCCCTCCTTAGAGTGGCAACCATGATTTTCCATCTTACTATGTCTTACTTCACTCATGTAGTTTATTACTATGTGAAGCTATTATTTACTCAATAATCTTTATGAGAACAGGGACCTTGTCTTCCTTGTTTAACTTTCTTTTGTCAGGACTATGGTTCTGGGCATGGTTGGATTACAGTAAATATTAGCTGTTTTGTCGAATGAGTAAACATTATATAAAATATTTGCTTAAGAATGGTAAAGACACATCAATTAAATGCCAATTTTAGTGACTCAATATTTAATATAAAATGAACAATTTTTAAAGAATTATAACATGTTTGTCAAAAGAAAAGAAAGCCTCAAATGTAGCAGAATTGGCATAGATAAAAATATTTTAGTTTAATATCCTGGAAATATGTCTTTCTAGAAAATAAAACCCTGAGGCATGAAGAGAAAGTTAATTTTATAAAAAATAAGAACAACATTTAAGCATGTATGTGCATCAAAATATTCTGATTAGCTAAGATTATATTTTTAAGGATATTCAATTTTAGTGTTATATACAAACACATATATTAATGATAACTTAGAAATCAGCCAGAAGCATATGTAATACAACAAGAACACTAAGTAATAAAAGAATTTCAAAGATTTAAATGAACCTTGAAAGTTTGATGGAATCCTGAGGATATCTCTATCTTATTTCCTGGGCAGGATCATTATTCTTGGTCTCTGTGTAAAGTTTAATAAAATGTTCTTTTCCATTGCAACCTAAACATAACTTCACTACAAAGGTTAAAGCAGACTAAAAAAGAACTGATAACACAATATTTTGTAACTCTATCATTTGTACTATGCTATATCTATGCACTTAAGCTTGTTGCATATTTGTAACCCTAAATTATGTAGGGAATGCCAATCGTAAATCTATTTCCAACTAGAATCCCATCTTCCTTACTGCATTCATCATTCACGTATTCATCCAGTCAATAGTTTTATGCTAGGTGTACAGGAGTCAACAATGAGCAATTGTGGTCCTTCCACACATAGATCCAACTGGTTTACCAATAAGTACAATGATAAGAGTTTCTAGTTATGCCCACCTCTTTGTCCTTTCTGCTCTCTACTGCTCATGAGCCTTAAGATTACACTACAGATATGGGAAGAAAGCTTTCTTTATACTTGCTCTCAGGCTTTTTTAGACTTAACTTGGAGGGAATTTAAGCATAATATTAAGATTAATATTATTAGTGTGTTCTGAATCAGTATATTCTGGGCTTATACAAATTGTGAATGATTGAAAAGTCATAAGGCCAGCAGAGGGTGTGGATAAGAAAGGCAGGTAAGGGGTAGGGAATGGTGGGATCAGTTCAAGGAGAGCCCCTGCTAGGAAAGCAGTGCCAGTCCTGGGCTCCATGGGATTTTGTTCATGTTACTCATTTGCAAGATCTTCCAATTAAGGAAGAACTAATGCCATGAATGAAGCACTATGCAGAGACCATAATCATATATTTGAAGGCCAAATCTCAGCTGGTTGCAAGCATCTTACCATTCTTATGTAAGAGACAAAATGTTGAGCTGAAAAGGAAGTAACAAAGGGAGCCGGCCAGGAGCACTAAGCCCTGCATTCATCCAACAGAGGGCAGGATGCTGGGGACACAGGGAAGGCCTTACTCTGCAAGCTCCTCTTTCCTTGCTGTACTGCTTGCTTGCTCCTTTTGGACTCTTTCTACCCTTCATTTTTAGGTCATTTAAAGGAAACATCTAGAGTCCATTGGCAAGAAACTTAAGGCTAAATTATTACAAATGTCTCCAGGACTTTGTCAGTCACCATGGAAATATGTTTCTCCTTTCTGGCTTTCTCTATTTCTTTCTTGAATTGGGTCTCCTTCTGACCACACTCCCTGAACTTCTCTGAACTACTCATATAGTTGGTGCTCTTCCCTAAGCTGGCGACAGTCCCTCTCTCATTTTGCTAGAGTCTGTATCATCTGCACACAACACTGTCTTCTCATTTGGTGATTCTTTCTTGGTTCAGTTGCAAAAGTAGCATACCCTCTGGGAGTGAAGGTAAGAGTACTTGGATATGGGGCTTATTTACAACAGAAGTTCAATATTATCTATATAGATTTGTACTGGTCTTTCTCTCTTAACACCATTACCTGCTACTTTCAGCCCTTATGCAGCTTCCACCTCTGTATCAAAGGCTAAAGATTTAAAGGAACTTTTGTGAAAGCAGCTCTTTTGTTTCAACTGAGAGTTTGTGGGGTTCTCACAAACTGTGTACAGCAAATTTATCTTAAATATGTTCTAATTTTTTAGATTATCTAAGCTTTTAAAGTGAGGTTTTCTCATGTAATTAATTTAGAGAATCAGTGAAGCCAAAATCGTATCCTTTGTACTTCAAAATTCAAGACCATATTTTAATTGAATTTAATTTTGGTTACGTGTTATTCTGCAACATAACATAATTTATGGTAACTGGAAACAATGTGGTTGGTAGTCTTTTTTACAAGTTCATATAGTCTTATTTAAGTAGATAGATACAAATAAATGGAGCTACAATATAATGGTAATAATTTACTTTATTTCACCACTTATGGAAATAGAGCTAAGAAATTATACATCAGAATTTAACTAGAAATCACTAGAGAATCATTTTCACAAATAATCTGAGTCATGAAAAGTACCAAGAATTAAAAAGTGTATTCAAGGAATTCTCTTATTAGATCTTTGAAACAAACCTCAAAGGTATATTGAACAAAATTTATCATCCATACTTTGAAATAAAGGCAATAAGTTTCAGAGATGTTAAGTATTAAGTGGCTTGTCCAAGGTCATGTGGATCATGTAGCAGAGCCAGAATGAGAAGTCAACCTTGTCATCTTGCTTCTATCTATACTGTCTACTTCCAATCTGTTAAACAAAAGGCATTGATTCTTTCTGTTCCACTCTTCTCTCATGGAATACTTCAGCACATTGCTTCACAAAAGTAAATAGCATCAATTTGGGACCTACACTTTATCTAGTCCTTAAAACTAATGTCATTTTCAGTAGTAACAAGCTTTAGTATTTCTACAGTTATATATTAAAGTCTGAACAATGTCAAGAATTTACATAAAGAATATACACTTACACTAATGTTATGTGTATATGTAAGAATACCAATGCCAATATCAATCAATATCATAGATGTGGAAGAGGAGGGAGTGGGGACGGAGCTGGGGGGAAGCTCATCAAGTGCTGTGTGCTTGTATGCCTTTATCACTCCAAACTATATTATGGTGTATATACTATAATATACATATATATGATATATAAACTATAATGCATATATTTGTAAACATACAAAATGTGGACTTAATTATAGGAAAAATAATGTTTTTCTAAAACTAATACTTAATATTTATTATTTGCAAAGTATAAGTTGGCTTGATCCAAACTTGATATGATTTATTTATAGACTTTTCATAAGTTGTAAAATAATGTTTCAGAGTACTTAGCATCAAGCAAAGAGTATCACACAGAAATGATCTCCATAAGAAGAAAAAATAGAATTGAGAGAGAATACGCTTTGATGTAATGAGCAATGATATTAACAGATGAACAATGTGAAATACATTTAGCAAGAACAGATTATAAGAAGTTTTAAAAGAATTATCCACACACTTACAGCCAGTTAGTTTTTGACAAAGGGGCCAAAAACATACACTGGAAAAAAGACAGCCTCTTCAATAAATGGTGTTGGCAAAACTGGTTAACCATATGTAGAAAAATAGAAATAAATCCCAATTTCTCACCCTTCACAAGAGTCAATTCAAGATGGATCAAAGACTTGGAAATTAAACCAGAGACCTTGAGGCTCCTTGAAGAGGTCATAAATTCAACACTGCAACACATAGGCACAGGTAAAACTTTCTCAAAAAGACACTAAAGGCACAAGAAACTAAAAGTTGAATCAATGTGGGATTGCATTAAACTGAAGAGTTTATGTACAGGAAAGGAAACTGTCAAGAGCCTAAATCAAGAGCCAACAGCATGGGAGAAGATTTTTGCCACCTACTTCTCTGATAGAATATTAATACCTAGAATATACAGAGAACTCAAGAAACTCAGCACTAAAACAACAAATAACCCAATCAAAAAAATGGGCAAGTGAACTAAATAGATGCTTCACGAAGGAAGAAATTCAAATGGCCAATAAATGCATGAAAAAATGCTCAACATCATTAGCAATCAAAGATGTGCAAGTCAAAACTACCCTGAGATTTCGCCTAACTCCAACTAGATGGCAATCATTTAAAACATAAACAACAAAAAATGCTGATGGGAAAGTGGAGAAGTGGGAACTCTAAAACATTGTTGGTGGGATTGCAAATTAGTGGAACCACTTTGGAAAACAGTATGGCGGATCCTCAGAAGAATGGAAATGAACTTACCATATGATCCAGCAATACCACTTCTGGGTATCTATCCCAAAGAAAGGAAACCAAACTACCAAACTAATCATGTGTACCTATGTTCATAGCTGCACAATTCACCATTGACAAAATATGAAACCAGACAAGATGTTCATCAACAGATGAAAGAAAGCCATAAAGAAAAATACAATTATATCATTTACAGGGAAATGGATGGAACTGGAGGACATTATGCTAAGTGAGATTAGTCAGTCACAAAAAATAAGAAATTAGATGCTCTCCCTAATATGCAGAAGCTAGGGAGAAAAAAATGGGTAATAGAAGGAACTCTAGATGAAGAAGAAGATTCTATAGATGAGCAAATAAGGCAACCTAACTGAGGGTATGGAAGGGAATTCTCTAATGCACATGATGTACTTTAACAAACATATCAATGTCAATAACTAAGTCAAACATGAGAAGAAAGGAGGGGAAGGGAATGGGGTTGGAACTGGGTAAGGACTAATTAGGTAATGTGTGAATGTATGTCTCCACCATCTTGCATCACATTAAGATGTATGAATACAATGCACCAAGAAGAAAATTTCTATAAAGTTTTTTTTTTTTTTTATGGAGAGATGGACACAGTTTAAATATATATATATAGGGACCAGGCGTGGTGGTGCATGCTTGTAATTCCCAGCATTTGGGAGGCTGAGACAGGAGGATCAGGGTTTGTGGACAGCCTAAGCTGTGAGGTCCTCTACAACTTAGACCCTGTTTCAAAATAAAGAATAAAAAATAGGGCAGGGGTGTAGTTCAGAGGTCGAATGCCCCTGGTTCCATCCCTAGACCTGCAAAATCAAAAACAAAAAATATATATATACTCAATATGCAACATACTGTTTTCAAGACTAATAAGACAAGTACCAGTTTCTGCAACTTATATTGTTTGAGCTAGGTTAATTATGAACTACATTTACCTGAAAGATGCTGTTGTTTTAATAAGGATAATAGCATTGAAAAACTTTATAAATAGCAATTATAAGCCAGGCATGGTGGTGCATGCTGTAATTCTAGTACTTGGGAGGCTGAGACAGGAGGATCATGGGTTTGATAATCAAATTACATTTAGAATCTATAATCTCTATAATATTTCTGTTGAATTTATTAAGACTTGCTTTATGCTTTACTGTATGGTTTCCTTTCATAAATGCTATATTCTTGAGAAAATATGTCTATTTTTTGGTAAGGGATATAAAATGTGGTCATTAAAATTTGTGATTATATTTTTCAAATTTTCAATATATTACATTTAAAATCTTTTTTTCTTTTTTCTTTCTTTTTTTTGTGGTACTGGGGTTCCTGGAAGCCCTTCTACCTCCAGGCTATACTCCCAGACCTATTTTATATTTTTATTTAGAAACAGGGTCTCCTAAGCCAGCGTGTGGCTGGCTTTGAACCTGTGAGATCCTCCTGTCTCCGCCTCCCAAGCGCAGGGATTACAAGCGTGCGCCACCATGCCCAGCTTAAAATCTTTTTTTCTCTGATATATTTCATCTTTATTTTCCTTTCCTTTTGTCTAGGTACTTTTTTACTTAATTTTAACCTTTGTGTTGATCTAAGGCATTTAATGTACCCCCTATAGAAAACATTTGACTAAATTTGTTATTTTTTAGGAAGCCTAAAAAAATCCAAGTCTTTTAATGTAAAGTTTAGACTCTTTATATTTATTGGTATTACTTATGTGTTTAGATTTTTTTAGAATTGTATTTTTTGCTTTTTATTTGTAATACTTATTCTAATGTTTTTGGTGAGATAAATGTTTATAATTGTTATTTTGAACCTATTTCTTTTTCCTTATTCCAGTTTAAAGTCATATATTCTGTTCTTGATCTTATAGTGGTTATCACTGACATTTTTTCCTACATAATTAATTTAGTAAAGTCGAAAATCCATCAATGTCTTACCTTCTTTTCTAAACGAGATGTGAAATTTTTTTATATTTCTACACAAATATATGGATATATGTACATGTTTACAAAATTATTTGTTCACCTTCTTTCATTTTTTATCTTCTTTCTGGGATCTATTTTCCTCCCCCTGCAGAGGAGGCCTATTTGGTTAGCTGGTACATTTTATTTGTACTTGTTTTGAGAGAGGTCTTTGATAATTCTTTGGGAAATTACTTATAGATATTTAAATATATTTTATTGGTAAAATTTCAAATTTATCTTCCAATTTATTTACTCTCTGGCTGTATCTAACTTATAATTTAGCTCATTCATTGATTTCTTAATTTCAATAATTAGATGTTCAAGATTTATAAATGTTCTATTTTTTCAGATAGGCTGATTCACTTTATATCCTTTCATTGCTTCCTCTTTATACATTTCATTCATCATAACATTATGTTTTGTACCTTATAATTTCAACAACTAGAGCTCCTCAGGGTATGTCTTTGTTGATTCTACCAGGCTATCCTTAGTCATAGCTTTTTATTTACTATTATACCTCTAGTATTTTTATAAGTTTTTATTTGGTTGACTAAATACCAGTAACCTGGATGCACTGTCTCATTTAATTTGTGATGCCAAACCAAAATACTATAGACTGGGTGCTTGAACAATAGAAATTTATAGCTCAGAGTTATGGAGCCTTAAGTCAAAAATAAGGGTGCCAGCATTTTTGGTTCTGGTCAGGGCTCTCTTCTTGGCTTGACAGTAGATACCTTCTTGTGTCCTCACAATGCAGGAAGAAGATAAAATCCAGTCTCCTCATTTTATAAGAAAATGAATTTCTTTATAGAGTCCCATACTCTGTTATTAATTGGCTTTATATCATTGTGACCAAGATACCTGACAAGAATAATTTAAGGGCAAAATGTTCATTTTTACTCACAGTTTCAAAGATTCAGTCCATGGCGCCAAGGCAGAAATAACATGTCAGAGGGAGTAGCAGAAGAGAGCTGCCTTAGTACTGGCAGTCAAGAAGCAGAGATCAATAATAGATCAGGGAAATACATTCCCCAAGGCCATGCCCTCAGAAACCCACCTCCTCTAGCCATGCTTCTTGTGGCTATAGTTACCACCTAGTAAATATATTCAAATGTTAATTCACCAAATGGATTTATCTATTGATGAGGTTAGAGCCCTCAGAGTTTAATTATTTTATCTCTGAACATTGCTGAATTGTCTTACACATAAGCTCTTCAGGGGATATTCTAGATACAAACAATTACAAACTCCAAACACCATCACATCTGGAATTAGTCCTTCAGCATATGAATTTTGGAGACGAGGGGCAGAAATAATTCAGTTTATAACATCTACTTTTGTGTGTTGGAGGGTTTTGGCTCCTCCTACTTGTATGGAGCCTAGGAAAACCCTGCCTTGTAACACTTGAAGCTTCCTGTTAAGTTTTAGTGTATCATTCTGTTCCTCTCAACTCTCAGAAATGTATGTTCTCATAAAACAAAATTTGAGACTTTTATATTTCAAAGATGTCTCTGAAAAGACAAAAGCACTTCAAAGTAATATTTAGAAATTAATAAAGTATATTTCAAAATAAATTATACTATTTTGAATTTATTTGAATTCATACACATAAGCTCTACTTTCAGTATACCAAAAACTTATAAGGATATTGTTTACTACTGACAATATTTACTATATTAGTTAATAGCACCTAAAAATAATACTATTTAAGTTGCAATTATTATAGTTATGATTTTTGTTTATCTTGGCATATGGTTTGAAAGTAAGAGAGAAGCATACTAACGTGATTTTTAAGCTACAGGCAGAAATAGGTCACAGTAATTTTTGTCCTAGACCAAAACTTTAATTCATAATATGCTAGCTCATTGGAAAGAGAGATTTTAGTGAATGATATGCCTAAAAAATTTTTATAGTTTTATGTTTTCTTGTATTTTTTTAGACAACTGTATTGTTTGGTACTTATTTTTTAATTTCTTATTGGTGCATTGTAGTTATAGATCTTAATGAGGTACAGGATGGTAGAGTCATATATGCACACAACATTCATTTAGCCCATTCCAGTTCCCACCCCAATCTCTCCCCTCTTCCTCCTTCTCATGTTTGGCTTATTGATTGATATGTTTGTGAATGTACAGCATGTACATTAGGAAATTTCCCACTTTCTCCCTCCCATCCCCCTCAGCTAGGTTGCCTTATTTCCTCATCTATGGTTTTTCTTTGTTTAGAGTTCCTCTCATGACCCATTTTCTCCCTAACTTCTATATATTAGGAAAGCATCCAATTTCGTACTTTTTGTGACTGACTAATCTCACTTAGCATAATGTTCAGTTCTTTTCATTTCCCTGTAAATGTCATAAAATTATGACATTTTTCACAATTATGACAAAATTGTTCTTTATGGCTGAGTAAAATTCCATTATGCACATATCTCATAGTTTTATAATCCATTTATCTGTTAATGGACATTTTGGCTGGTTCCATAGTTTGACAGTGATGAAATGTGTGGATATGAACATAGATAAGCATAGAGAAGCATACATTTGTTTGGTAATTTGGTTTTCATTCTTTTGAGTAGATACCCAGAAGTGGTATTGCTGGATCATATGGTAAGATTGTTCCCATTATTCTAAGGATCCTCCATACTATTTTCCAAAGTGGTTGCACTAATTTGCAATCCCACTAACAGTGTATTAGAGTTCCTACTTTTCTATATCCTCACCAGCATTTGTTATTGTTGTGTCTTGAATGTGCCGTTTGTGTTTGAACTATTCTACTTGGAGTTAGGTAAAATCTCTTGGAGTCTTGTTGAGAGAGATTTCACCTGTGTCTCTGTGTTGAAGTGCTGGACCTATGCCCTCTTCAAGGAGCTGCAAGATCTGATTTCCAAGTCTTTGATCCATCTTGAATTGACTCTTGTGCAGGGTGATAAGGTGGAGTTTAGTTCAATTTTTCTGCATATGGTTAACCAGTTTTGCCAACATCATTTGTTGAACAGACTATCTTTCTTTCGATGTATATTTTGTCCTCTTTGTCAAAAATCAATTGGCCAAAAGTGTGTGGCTTTTTTTCTGAGTCTTCTCTTCTGCTCCATTGATCTATGTGTCTGTTTTGGTGCCAGTATTATGCTGTTTTTATTATTATGACTTTGTAGTATAGTTTGAAGTCAGGTATTGTGATGTCTCCTACATGGTTATTGTTGGTGTCTGGCTATTTTTTTTCCAAATGAACTTAAGGACTGATTTTTCTATATTCATGAAAACATATGTACAAACAAGCAATTATTGCAAAAATAACAAAAATGCTAACAAAAATAAAGTAGATATACCTTTTAAATTTTAATGACAATATTTTCAATCTATAATCCATCATCTTTGTAGCACCTTCAATATCCCCTATCAGTGTGGCTTTTTCACCCATGCAGATAACAATGTTATTTCCATTATAGAATAAAGTAACCAAACATGATCAAGCAAACAAAAACACTTTTCCTGATCTTGTCATTTCCTTTTCTAGAAATACTTCTCCCTTTATAGAATGACTTCATTCATGCAGTTACTCATCCGTTCACATACTTATTCACTCTGGAGCATTTAATACATATTTCAATTGGTCAATCATGATGTTTGTTGCTATAGAAACAGAAAAAATAAACATTTCTTGATTATAAAACATGGTGTAGGGAGGAGGGCAAATGAATAGCTCACTACTATTCAGTGAGGGAAAGTTACTAAGGGAGCGTAGCAAGAGCAAGTCCTGCAGGACATGTAGAAGATGATGAAAGTGGCATTTTCCTGCAGCTGATATTTTACTAAAACCACTAGACAATTCTGCTCATATCACTGCCACTCATTTCTCAAGCTAGCTTTGTGCCTGCCATTTGAAGCCATTTGAAGCCACTGCATTGTAGATGTCTACTAATAACCTAAATGAAAATCCTTTGACTCATTCTCAACCACCCAACACTCAAACTCTTTTATTTCTCATGACCTAGCTCAAAAGCCATCTCATTCCTGATTCCCTTTTTTCTCCTCACCCAAACTACACATCTGGAGCAATTAATAAACCAAGCGTAGATAAGCAATGCTAACTTCCTATTTTATAGTGCATTATGTTTTTGAAATCATTGTAGCCCATGTCTACATTTTCACAATGCTGTGAACACATTATCTATAAAGCCTATGACATGACCTTAAACCCAGCACATAGTGGCAAAAGCACTAATTTAGTGGGTTATTGGAGAATAATCTAGAGTCTAAAACTGCACAGTAGCAATTTCTCTCACCAGCTTCAGTTACTAAATGATTCAAGTAAGTAATTGTATAGACCTAATTAAGATCATAAGATTGAGTCAATTAGAAATGCCACTAAAAGTGACAATAAGTTAGATATACACACATCCACATTACTCACAGAATATAGCCATTCATAAAGATAATTAATTACTTTTTAAGCAAATTATCTTTTTATGTTCTTGCAAACAGTGGCAACAAGTTGGCTACCTCAAGTGGTGATACAACAATTAAATTATGGGACCTACCCAAAGGCGATTGTCTTTTGACCTTTGAAGGACACAGCCATGCAGTATGGTCCTGCACGTGGCACTCATGTGGAGATTTTGTGGCATCTGCCTCACTGGATACAACTAGTAAAATCTGGGATGTTAATAGGTAAGTAGGGCTCACATGTGTATTCTCTCTCTCTCCTCTCTTTCTCTCTCTCTAAATAATAAAATTATTTTATATATAATAAAATTATATATAATAATATATACAATAAAATTATATAATATATGTAATAAAAATTTTTATATGTGTATATATAAAAACACAAAAATATATACATGATATATAATAAAATTATATATACATAAAATATATATAATAAAATTATTTATATGTACACATAAAATACATATAAATATGTACATATATTTATGTGTTTTTGTATATACACACAAATAATTTTTTCTACTAGGAAAAATATCTATCTCTTTCTATATATGTATATATACACACAAACACACAAACATACATAAGTAAGTTTTTTTTTTATTTCCACTGTTTACTACTGGGATACATTAAAAGAAACTGTTAGGTGAAGATTATAGAGAGCTACTTAAATAATCTTGGTGAAATCTATTTCTAACTCCATTAATCTTTGTTGATATAATAATTCCTTTCTAAATGTAGAGCACAAGATCAAGCCTGTGTAATAAGATTAGAACTGCTTCATTGGAAAACTGTTTGTTTTAAGCAGGATAGAAACAAATACTTATTTTAAGGAGTTAGTTTTAGTTCTGCCTTCTATAGGCTTTTTTCTCTCTGTATTGTTTAATTTAACAGACATGAATATGATGGAAATAATATCTTGGTTTTTAAAATTTTGATACACTGTTTCTTTAATTTTGAATTCTTAGAAATTTAAAAATTATAAGAAGTATGATTTATTGTATAAAAAGTTTTATTGGATATTATGTGCATGTAAAAGTTTTATGTATTGATCGTAATGCAAGATAAAAATGCATTATGTTCACAGTATCAAAATTTCTGTCACCATTGTTTAGGTCAGCATTTTACATATATAATCTAAAAGACTGGCTAGGTAACTTAGAGGAACGAAGATTTATTTTCTTATATTTCAGATTCAGTTCATGTGAGGTCAGGTACCAGGTATCTCATGTCATGGTGCCTGGAAGTAAACAGGGAAAGAATATGGGCTGTGCTCTGCAAGTCATGAGTGCCTGACACAAGAGAGTGATGGGGGAGAAAGAACCATAAATAATCCCCGAGGGCACACCCCCAGAGTACCACCCCTCTAGCCACACCCTACCTGCTCAGGCTACCACCCAGACAAATCCCACTGCTGGGATTATAACCCTTAAAACTCAATTACATCAACTCTAAACACCAACTTATCAGCTCTTCAAGGGGCCATTCTATATATAACTATAAAATTATCCCCTGCCCCCTAAAGAGCTCATGTTCAGATAAGAATACAAAATCTGTTTAGTCTTCTCCAAGAGTTCCCACTGTTTTAACAGTTCCAGCATCACTGAAAAGTTCCAAAGTCTCCTCTGAGACTCAATTAGAACTCTTGTAAGCCTCTCTAAAAACAATGAAGGTCAAAATGAAAAGGCAGTTATGCATCCAATATACAATGGCAAAGATTAAACATTTGTATTCCCAAAGGGAGGAATAGTGACATCGAAGAAGGAATGAGACCAAAACAGCAACAAAATCTGGCAGGGCAGGCATTTTAATCTTGCAGTTTCACTTCTGGCATCCATGAAAACTGGTGGTGAGAAATGATCTCCAAGGGTCCTTGGCTGATTGCAGTGGGGGTTACTGCCTCTTCCAGCCTGGATCTGTGGCTTGCAGCTAGCGGCCTTTCGTCACAATCATTTCATGTCTCTGGTGTTTCTAAATCTAGGGTGTTTTTCTTGCAACCTTAGCTTCACTCCCACAGCTTCACAGATTGCCCCATTTGGGTCTTTTTAAAGGGACTCTAACCCCGCCACATGTTACTTGGTTTCCTAGGTTTATCCTTGAAATCTGGGAGAAGGATCTCTGGCCCCCTTTTCCTAGCAAAGCCAGCGTTACATATGCTCTGGGATGGGTTGCCAACAGAAAAAAAATAGTCTTGCCCTCCTTTATTATTGCTCTGAGAGTTTTTTAATCACAGGTCAATGAGCCTATTCCATCCGGCAGTCACTGACCCCGAGTCCATCTGTGCTGTCCCTGACCCTCTGACCCAACTTCATCTGCTGCCTCCATCATGGCCATTGCTGGCCCAGTCTCCATCATGGCCATTACTCCTCCTTAGCCATCTTACTTCCTTCCATGACATCATCTCTCTGAGCCCTGGCTTTACACATGCCTTTCTAGCCAAACTGCAAATTTGTAAAGACTCTGCTTTACTTTGTGCTCTAGAAATTCACTGTACAGTTGGCTCAATGTAGGCATACACAAACACACACATGTGTATGCACACACATACACATATATGTGTGTGTGTGTGTATATATATATATATATATATATATATATATATATATATATATGCACACACACAGATACATATTACAGTTTGGATATTTTGCTATTTTGACAGTTGCTCCATGAGTTTATCCAGCCTATAATCTTTAACTTTGACCTCGCACAAAGTTTCAGGACAGAATGAAGATAAGTTCTTTGCCAAAATGTAGCACACATGGCCTCTACTCCATTTTCCCATAGAGTAGTCTTTGCTCTCCAAAATCTCCTGAATACAGTCTCTAACCATCTGCCTGTCTCGGCACATTCTGGCCCCTTCAATTTCCTCTCACAAATCAGTTCCAAAGAGTCACAATCCACATGATCATGCATAGATATATCCATGAACCCACTGCCCTGGTACCAAATTCTGTTCTAGTCAGCATTATCGCAGCCATAATCTAAAGATCCGACCATATAACTTATAGGAAGGGTCATTTATTTACTCAAGGTTTAGTCCATGGAGGCTGGGAACCATGGATCTCAGGCCATGGTAACAAGAGCAGAGCAAGAAAGAGCACTTGGGCTGTGCTCCTCACATCATGGAGGCCAGAAGCAAGGGCCTGACCAGGGGAGAAGGCCACACTCCCAGGGACCCACACACTCAAGCCACACTTTGCTGGCCCAGGCCACTGTGGCCTGGACTTATCCACTGTGAGGATTATAACCTTCAGGACTCAATTACAGCATCTCCAAACACCAATTTATCAGCTTTTCAAGGTGCCCTTCTATACCTAACTATAACACTCATTTTATTTTGAATAATCATTACATTTTATTAGAAATATCAATAGGATACAAAAAGGTATGTTCAGCTAGTACCAAATATCCTATTTTAGCTAAAAAATTATAAGTTATTCATCAAACTTCTGATCACTTTCATTATTGAAACCATGCCTAGGACCCAAAATAAGGACAATAATTCTTAAAAATTTAGGCCCAAATGTTTCAACAATTCAATGTAATTCATTTTGTAAAACAAAGATGGAGTCAGTCACTCTAAGATCAGAGACTGTTAATTTAGCACCTTGTGGAATACAGGTACTTTGAACAAACCTTTTCCACTCTTCTATGCACTATGAGTGAAATCTCAGAGGACAAGTAAGTGCTGGCAACAGTCAGTTTTCTTGGAAGTAGTCAAAGAAAGGGTATGCTAAGTTCTAGGCATAAGTTAATTATTTCCTAAGGACAAGTGACAGTTATTAAGTTCTTTTCTCTCCACATCAAAGTCACCCTTCTGTACTCTGCTGTTGCAATGCTGGATGTGGGCCCTGCATTACCCCCACTGCTGTTTTGCTTGCTGACTGTTAGGCTTTGCTGATGGGAGTAAGTGTGGGAGCCTTCAAGTCTGAAGGAAGTACAGGGATTTACTTCTTTCTTGCTCCTCCCTATGGGCATCTTGTGGACTTACCCTTCCACTGTTTCACCCCAGCTCTGCCTCAGCTCAGCAACACAATTTTCTTTATCACAGCAGCAGACTCCATGTGGCCTGTGCTCCCCGGCACCTGCACATACAACCTCTTCATGGAAGCATCAGTGACAGCACCTCAGCAAACAAGTGCATCTTCTCAGTGATCTATGTTCCTAGCTTTCCTAGGTCCTTGCCCCCAGCAGAGAAATACACATGCTGTCAAATAACTGCCTTCTCTTCAGAGGGTTGAGTTTCAACTTTGAAGGACCCCTTTTCAAGGTTCTTAATCTCTTTTTTGGGATTTTTTCTTGCTGGCACTGAAAATCAAATCCTTGGCCTTGTGCATGCTAGTCCATTGCTCTACCACTGACCTGTACCCCAGGCCTGAGGGTTTTGAGTATTCATAATTTCACTTTATTCTCTTTTTCTAACAGTCCGAGGGCTAATAACTCTCTCTTAAGGCAACTTTAAGAAAGTATTTTCTTAAAGGTATTTTCTCTACAATACCTAAGTATTCTCTTTCTCTCTTTTTAGTTATTTATTTACCAATTCACATAGTTAACAATGATATTGAAATATTTTATTGTGTGTATGGTACTGAGAATTGAACCTGGGGCATTCTACCTCTGAGCTATACCCCTAGCCCTTTATTTTTTTTAAGATCTTAAGGTCAGGGACTCAATTAGTTGCCACATACTGGCTTCAAACCTGCAACCCTGCTGTCTTAGTCTCTGAATTACTGGGATTATAGGCGTCACCACCATGCCTTGCTTAAGTTTGTGTTGTTAAAAAAACAGTGCAGGTTCTATCTCTGACTGGACCTTGACAGATCTAAGCATAGGTGGATAATATGGCATACTCTGTATGAGAAAGCATGGGTTTGAATAATATATTTTAAACCTACTTTTATCTAAAATAGTGATAAATTAATGCATATTTTAATTCTCACATATTTTATCAAGTATAATCAGGCATATATATATATATATATATATATATATATATATATTCTATTATGCTTCAAGTTTATATGACCAGATTTCATAAATGTTTATTCTAATAGGTTACTGGAGTTTTAACACTGGTATCTGATTTTTAATTTTTATCACTTTTGACTTTGATGAAGATTCTAATAGGAGACTACAGTGTATTCTAAAATATATCTTCAAATCTCTTAATCATTTAGAATGTTTAAAACAAGCTGTGGTTAAAAATTGATTATCAATTTGACTAAGCCCTACTTAGAACGATTTCTAACACTTTAACTTCAGAACTTTTCCCCATGTCTCTGATATCCAAATACTGACTTCCATTGAATCCCACTTATATTGACAGAACAGATCAAAATTGCTCCTGATTGATGCCAATTCTTTAAACTTCAAATTTTCTGTCAATGTCAAGAGCTCACATTTATCATATATTACATTATACTAAAACAAAAACTGGAGTAGGAGATACATTTGGCATGTAAGAGAGAGATTGTTTCTATAGCAGCTACTGTTATATTTTTCAGAATTAAAACAATCAAAACAAAAATTTATAATTTGTAATTACTCATGTATCAATACTTTATATATGCCTAAAGCTAGTACCTTGCTTTGAAATTTCACAGATTATTGGAACTGGCCTAAGGACGTAAGGGAAAGTTTATTTAGATAAATTGCACGTTGCTAAAAGTCAAACTTGGCTGGGTCATATCCTCTTACCTTGATGCCACATAATTCCTAATGAAAAAATAATTTATATTGGTGCATTATACTGTTCACCAGAGAATGAGTTTAGACTATATAACCTTGGTTCCTATCCACCCTTCCCTTTGAGCCCCTTTCTTAGTCTTCAGCATGATTTAGTTGATATCATATCCCTAGTCCTGCAGCTATTCTTGAGCTGGATGTTACTTGGCAAGACCATTCATTTGGTTCCTTACCAAGCTATTTGATCACTGTGAAGTATAACCGATGTAAAATTCCATACGAAGATTCATATTTATTAAGTGATAATAAGAATCCTTAAATCCTCAGTCAGAATGAGTCTGTATGTAATTTATGGTAGCACTTTGATGATTATCTTTATGATCATATATAAGAAGATATGTATGTGTTTAAGTGATCACTGTTTTCATTTTTCAAATATACTCTAAAATTAAGCCCTAAAGCACACATGTAGACTTGAAATACACACACACACACACACACACACACACACACCTGTTGTCTTCTGAAGAGTGAGTGCTTGGTGCATGATGGTTCACTTGCTTAAATTAATGATGAGTGAATCCACAAGTACAAATGCAGAGTGCTGTAAGTGTCCTATCTGCATTCAGTGTAATATAATTACACTGTCTTATACTACATGAATCTATACAATGATGAAAATGGGATAAGGAAATCAGAAAAGATCTCAGTCAGCTGTAAAAACTAATTTGTATTTCTAGGTATTTGTGCATAACATTAATCAGTAAGTATTCATGAAATGACTTAACAGTGTTGGAATGTGTTACCAACATAAGAAAATTTTCAGACTCAATCACTGCCTTCGATGAGATGATAAATAATTTAAAAATGTAGCAATTCTGAAGCAGTCATAGAATATTCCATGCATATGCTGTTTATAATATCCTGTCAGGTATTATGGTAAACTTCTGGCTGGTTTTCTTCTAATGTAGCTACGTATTTGCTTAAGAAGCGATAGCACATTGTGGTCCTTATATTTGGAAAGCAGATACTTATCTTCTAGCTTGAGGAAAAAAGGTTGGAAATGGCAGAAATTTTTCTGAGTATAGGTACCCCAGATGCTTAAGAAGATATTACACAGGCAAGAATTTAGTATTTTATTACTAAGGTGAAAGAAGACAGAAGGATTTGTAATATTCAATAGCTTATGGACCACAAATGATAGAAAATAAATCTGTTGTTCTTATGTCTAATTGTTTCAGATGTTCTTGAGATTATATGGAGAGAAATAAAATAAAACAGGTTTAATAATCGTGTTTTCTTTAAGTCATAATTTTTGCTGCATTGTGTAACTTGAAGCAAATGTATCATATTTCACCAACTTTTTGATAAAATCATATTAACGAGTAAGCCACGAGTTTATCCTTAATAATAACTTCTTGACTCCTTAAACTGTAAAACAGTCTTCGTGGGCCCAAATTTGTATCAAAAGGAAGTACATTTCTGGTGTTGCACACTTTGCAAGATAATCAGTGACCTTAAAACCCACATCATATTTGGCCATGAGGATGCTAGACAAAGAAGTACCTGCCATAGGACAAAGCCAGAAGCCGATGAAGACAGTGGGCAAAGGCGTGCCTCTGGAGAGCACGCCATGGTCCAAATAAAGAACCGCCTTCAGTGCCACAACCACGTTTCTCATGGTACTTTCGCAGTGAGGCAGAACCCCCAGCTTCATCCTTAAAACTCTTTTGGCTAAAAGCAAAATAAAAAGTTTTATATTTTTATATAAGAATACAATTCCTTCACAGTTCTTTCCTCAGATGTATGAGAACAGTTTGAAAGTTAAGATAGCACAAGGCTCACTCAGACATTAACACACCAGAGGTACCCTGGACAGATCAGAGTTTCTCTGCACAGGCTCTCTCAAATATAAACAAAGCCGTAGTGAAAAGGAAAACAATATAATGATTACAATGGTTCATCGCTTGGCCTTCTTCTGTCATCATGCTTACATTAGAAAACACATGTCTCATGATACCCTTCCCCTCCCAATATTTGATAACCAAAGTATGCATAAAGTAACTTGTATGCATAAAGTAGCTTGTATGTTCAGTGATCAGTGCTCAGACCCGAAGCATTGTTTACTGAGTCGACCCTAGTGAATAAAGAAACCTATTTCCAACTCCGGTCTCTGTATCCTGCCTTCAGGGACCTAGATTTCCTGCGACACCAGGATTCTGTCACAGTGAGGACAGCTGATGCTCTTCTGTGTCCCCTTGTTCTATTTTTTTGTGTTGTAGTTTGGATACCAGTTATTCTGTCTTTTCTTCATTGTGCATTGTGTTTGTGGAAGTTGAGGTGGGGAACAGAAAACATTGTTGTACTTAGTTGGCCACCCAACATCAGTGACAACTCTGAAGCCAGTGGAGCAGTTTGTGTATCTTCCAGAGGTCGTGGACTGTGACATACATGTAATCACTGAGTGGAACTCTGAGTTGTTTATGCACTATTCTAATGACTAGGCTGTAGCAGTGAGAAAAACAGACAAATATAGATGGCATTCTACTGGGACATAGAGAAGAAGCCAAGTAAAAAATAACAATAAATAATTGTATCTGTAGTATTAGAGATAGGATAATTTATATAGAGAAAATAAAACATGAAAAAAAAAACAGTGGACATTGGGAAAAAAATGAAATTTTAAGCAGGAAGGTCAAGGTAACTCATACTATAAAACCTACATTTGTGTCACCTCAATAGAGTGAGTCTTGGAGCCACAGAGGTACCTGGGAGGAGAATATTTCAAGCTCTTCTGAGCTTTGTTGTGGTGGGAGCAGGACTCACGTGCCTGGTGTACATCAGGGAGGCTGGCACACCTGGAATAAAGTGAGATGAACAAATGGAGGGGTAAATGTGTGTGCACTTAACATTGTGCCTCGCAACACATTAGAATGACTTTGGTCTTTCTTCTCAATGAAATGGGAAGCCACTGGAGGGTGTTGAGGAGAATTCTCCATCTGTTGTTGACTTTAATAGAATTATTCTGATTACTATTTTAAGATTAGGCTGCGACAGAGAAGTGAAAGGGTAAAACAGGAAGCCTCTTTGGGAACCTACCCCAACAACCCAAGCAAAACACAGAGTTTGACATACATGGGACCCTTCGGGTAACAGAATTTGTATTCTGGATAGATATGGAAGACAATGCAAACAGAAAGTTCTGAGGTATTGTGATTTGTGAGAGAAAAAGAAAACAAATGGCTTATTACATTTTGAGATACCTGCAAAGCAAAAGGCTCATTCTCTTTATACTAGGACATTGCTGTAAACTTTACAAAGTGCTTTTCCAGCCAGATGCATCAACTCATATTTCAGAAAGAGCTATAGAAGGAGAAATGCCTGTTTATTGTTCATAAAACTTTATAGCAAAGAGAACTGAATGTCCCCTTCTGCCCACTAGCATCACCTCTTAATTGATTGAATAATTCCCTGGTCAATTATAGCTCCTGCGGGGTGAGAAAAGGAAAAATAAAGCTATAGTTAAGGAAACAAGTTAAAATTAAGGAAAGAGAAATGTGAAATATTAAGATTCTGTTACACTGAGTTATCTTCTGCTAATGATATGTACTATTAATTTCTTTGGGCAAATAATGCACCAAGTTGAAACCAAAATGAGAAAAAATTATTATAAAACAATATTTTTATTAGAAAAGTAATAAGAATGAGGTTTAGTATTTATGTTATAAGTATTCCACTAATAAATTTCATGTTCTTTAAGATTCATTTGCAAAGTTGGCTATGCTAGCAAAGAAGGACATATTACATAATATTAATAGATTTAAAACATAATAATGTAAGAAGAAGTATTAAGTCACAAGGGCATGGATTATTGGTACATTAATATCTGTCTTGTATTTTGAAGATCTCCAGTTTGCCTTCTTATACTTGAAAAGGCACCCAAGGTATATATTAACAGACTGCTGAGGTAATGCTTGAAACATAATTATGATACATTATGAGAAATGGTAAGACACTTAAACTGACCTCTCGTGATTAATTTATCCTGTACCACCAGGATAATAAATCAACTATTACATCTTTTTGGATTTTCATTTATATTCAAATAAGTAGTTCACTCCTGAAATATAGACTGGAAATAATATCTAAGCATTATTGAGCATAAACACATAGAATAAGCATGAAAAATAAAAACAGAAAGTAGTACATATTTTTTAACTTTAATTTCTCCCCCAAAAAATGCAGAGAGTTAATACCATCATTGAAGAAATGTTTATTTTATGAAGAAATATATATTAAAACTAAAGTTCATATTTTATTTAGCAAGTTATATTATGATTTAAAAATGGAGTTCCCTCCTAACCAATATGGTTTTCTGTGCATCTGTGAAGAATGCCTCAAGCAGCTTTCTTCAGCAATAAACCTGATGAGGATGTCCTTTTATATCAATATGCATAGATCAATAAATGAAAAAGACAAATATCATTAGTACTTTACAATTTATTGCCATGCCTTTATGAAAAAATACTATTTCACACAAATGTGCTATATTTGTTCTCTCATATACTGAATAAACTGTATATTAGAAATAATTTGGGGCCGGGCGTGGTGGCGCACGCTTGTAATCCCCGCGCTTGGGAGGCAGAGACAGGAGGATCGCGCAGGTTTGAAGCCAGCCATGCGCACTGGGTTAGGAGACCCTGTTTCCAAATAAAAATGTAAAAATAGGTCTGGGAGTGTAGCCCAGAGGTAGAAGGGCTTCCAGGAACCCCAGTACCACCAAAAAAAAAAAAAAAAGAAATAATTTGGGTGAATATAAATGAAACCAAAGATAATCCAATATAATGAATGCATGGATTTATAATGTGTTTATTTCTGCTCTATTGTCGGGCCCAGCCCGACAGCGGCGGGGTTAAACATGATGATGAATACCGACGGCCCCAAACAACAGCACATGGAGCTGGGAGACATGTCAAGCAGGATCTTGTTTATTTTTCTTCAGGCAACCCAATTTAAAGCAAAAAACCCGCAAGGGGGATTTCCAACAGGAAACTATTCTAACCTATCAAGCTAAAGGTCACTCTTACAGCCAATCGTTATTTAATGCACGAGGGGTTCACGAGCACGGAAGCATTAGTTGAGCCAATAAGGCTCAACATTACCAAATTGCACTAGCGGGGGCAAGGAGAGTAGTTACACCCTCCGTATCCGCTCGGCGCTATTTGTTGCAGGTTCATTCATCGGAAGTTCTGGAGGTTGTGCAGACCTGTGCTCGCTACATGTTATTGATCGAAGTTCTGTCAGGCGGTTATGTAGACACCAACGCGCCTGGCGCTACATGTAGTTAATTCATCGGAAGTTCTGTCAGGCAGTTTGAGCAGACCCCAACACTCTATCACCAAAGAAGTCACTCTGCACTATAAAAAAACAACACTACAATATAAAATATATAACTTCTCCTTTTCACCCTTATGAAAAACCATCTGGTTAACAGGTGAATTTTCTGAAACAAGAGGATTGCAGGTTTGCGGGCAGCCTCAGTGAGGCCTTCTGCAACTTAGTGAGATCCTGTTTCAAAATAAAGAATTAAAAAAATGCAGCCAAGCATGGTGGTGAATGCTTGTAATTCCAGTATTTGGGAGACTGAGACAGGAGGATCATGGTTTATAGCCAGCTTCAACTATTTAGTGAGGCCCTTTGCAACTTAGTAAGACCCTGTTTCAAAATAAAGAATAAAAAATAGGGCTGAGGGTATAGCTCAAAGGTAGAATGTACCTGGGTTTCATCCCTTGTACCTCAAAAATATATGTAATATATATTTTTATGTAATATATATTGTAATATATATATTTTTATATTAATATATATATATATATAATCTGCAGGGCTGGGGTGTAGCTCAGGTAGAATGACCCTGGGTTCTATTCCCGGTACTGAAAAAAATAGATGAATTTTGCTTTCTTGTAGTGATAATGACAAAAACAGTTTAATATGTTTCTTTACTCACATATGTTAAAACAAAATGATATAGCCAGGCATGGTGGTGCATGACTGTACAGGAAAATCGTAGTTTGCGGCCAGCCTCAGCTACTTAGTGAGGCCCTTAATATCTCAGTTAGATTATTTTTCAAAATAAAGAATAAAAAATAGGGATGGGAGTGCTGGGGGTGTAGCTCAAGATAGAATCCCCTTGGTTCCAGCTCCAATAACACACACACACACACACACAAAAAAAAAAAAAGTAAAGATATATAGCCATAGTTGACATGAGCTCAACAAAAAGTACATTTTTTTGTATTTAAGATTTAGTTGTATATTTATACAGGTATGTGAATACCCACGGGTTTATGTATGTAAATTTATTAGTATTTATAAAGTACGTTGGAATATTTAACCAGAAATTAATTTTAGAGTGGTATGTAAATATTTGGCTATCTTAAATATTTTAAATGCCTCAAGAAAATATTTTATTTATTTATGATTTATCTATGGCATTAAAATATTTCTTTCAAAACCATTTACTTGATTTCAAAACCAATACTTTGGAGCGCAGGGCACGCCAGCTGGGGCCCGGGTCGCGGGACTCTGGGTCCCGGCCGAACTGCGCATAGCACGCCAGGCCCCTGGAGAAACCGGGCCCAGTAAGACGCTGGGGTCTGGGCGGGGGTCACGCGCGGCGCACAAAAGCCGGGCCTGGGTCGCGGGACCCTGGGCCCCGGGCCGAACTGCGCGTAGCACGCCAGACCCCTGGAGAAACCAGGCCCAGTAAGACGCTGGGTTCTGGGCGGGGGTCGAGCGCAGGGCACGCCAGCTGGGGCCCGGGTCACGGGACTCTGGGTTCCGGCCAAACTGCGCATAGCATGCCAGACCCCTGGAGAAACCAGGCCCAGTAAGATGCTGGGTTCTGGGCAGGGGTCGCGCGCGGGGCACGCCAGCTGGGGCCCGGGTCACGGGACTCTGGGCCCCAGGCCAAACTGCGAGTAGCACGCCAGACCCCTGGAGAAACCGGGCCCAGAACAGAAAAAGATAAAGAAAAATATCAGAGAGGAGGTAAGAACGCCGTTATGGATGCCAGGAAACTGGAGATGCAGACAAAACTTATCTAAATGCACTGGAACTTATGGAAAAATTTGCCGTGAAAGAGGACTGCTATTTCTCTATATTGCTAAGAATCTCAGACATCACATATAAGGAGAGAGTTTAGCGGAGACCAAGGAGAAATGCGGTGTTGAAAGAGTTCTCCGCGATGGTGGTGGAGACTTGTATTCAGGAGAAGCAGAAACCGGATCTTACCAACTTTATTTTTTTGGAGAAATTACACCAAATGTCAAATGCTACCATCACGCATGCTTAAGAACACTGGACAACATTCAGAGTGGAAAAAGAGCCTGGGAAGGATTTGAAATGGTGGAGGCAGTGGCAATGCCAGTGGCCAATATTCGGGGGAGGCAGAGATCTGATACATTACAACTGGAACCTTTGAAATAATAACCACAGAGACAGTAATCGGAACCTGCTGAGGGGTTAGGCGGGCGCCGGGGCCAGTGGCCGACATCGGAGCTTGCTGTGAGGCAAGGCCACTACTGAGGCCTCCGTGGCCGGGATTGGAACCTGCAGAGGGGTTAGACCGATGCTGGGGCCAGCGAGGCCGGCATTGGAGCCTGCCATGAGGCAAGGCTTGTGCTAGGGCCTCCGAGGTCGGGTCCGGAACTTGCTGAGGGGTTAGGCCGGTGCTGGGGTCAGCGAGGCCGGCATCGGAGCCTGCCGTGAGGCAAGGCCAGTGTTGGGGCCCCCGAGGACGGGACCGGAGCCTGCTGAGGGGTTAGGCCGGTGCTGGGGCCAGCGAGGCTGGCATCAGAGCCTGCCATGAGGCAAGGCCGGTACTGGGGCCTCCGAGGCCAGGATAAGAGCCTGCTGAGGGGATAGGCCGGTGCTGGGGCCGGTGAGGCCGGCATCGGAGCCTGCCTTGAGGCAAGGCCGGTACTGGGGCCTCGAGGCCAGGATAAGAGCCTGCCGAGGGGTTAGGCCGGTGCTGGGGCCAGCAAGGCCGGCATCAGAGCCTGCCATGAGGCAAGGCCGGTACTGGGGCCTCCGAGGCCAGGATAAGAACCTGCCGAGGGGTTAGGCCGGTGCTGGGGCCAGTGAGGCCGGCATCGGAGCCTGCCTTGAGGCAGGGCCGGTACTGGGGCCTCCGAGGCCAGGATAAGAGCCTGCCGAGGGGTTAGGCCGGTGCTGGGGCGAGCGAGGCCGGCATCGGAGCCTGCCTTGAGGCAGGGCTGGTACTGGGGCCTCCGAGGCCAGGATAAGAGCCTGCCGAGGGGTTAGGCCGGTGCTGGGGCCAGCGAGGCCGGCATCGGAGCCTGCCGTGAGGCATGACCAGTGCTGGGGTCTCCGAGGCCGGGATCGGAGCCTGCCGAGGGGTTAGGCCGGTGCTGGGGCCAGCGAGGCCGGCATCGGAGCCTGCCATGAGGCAAGACTGGTACTGGGGCCTCCGAGGCCAGGATAAGAGCCTGCCGAGGGGTTAGGCCGGTGCTGGGGCCAGCAAGGCCGGCATCGGAGCCTGCCATGAGGCAAGGCCGGTACTGGGGCCTCCGAGGCCAGGATAAGAGCCTGCCGAGGGGTTAGGCCGGTGCTGGGGCCAGCGAGGCCGGCATCGGAGCCTGCCTTGATGCATGACCAGTGCTGGGGCCTCCAAATCCGGGATAGGAGCCTGCCGAAGGGTTAGGCCAGTGCTGGGGCCAGCGAGGCCGGCATCGGAGCCTGCCGTGAGGCATGACCAGTACTGTGGCCTCCGAGGCCGGGATCGGAGCCTGCCGAGGGGTTAGGCTGCTACTGGGGCCAGTGAGGCCAGCATAGGAGCCTGCCGTGAGGCAAAGCCGGTACTGGGGCCTCGAGGCCAGGATAAAAGCCTGCCGAGGGGTTAGGCCGGTGCTGGAGCCAGCGAGGCCGGCATTGGAGCCTGCCGTGAGGCAAGGCCGGTACTGGGGCCTCCGAGGCCAGGATAAGAGCCTGCCCAGGGGTTAGGCCAGTGCTGGGGCCAGCGAGGCTGGCATCGGAGCCTGCCTTGAGGCATGACCAATGCTGGGGCCTCCGAGGCCAGGATCGTAGCCTGCCGAGGGGTTAGGCTGGTGCTGGGGCCAACGAGGCCGGCATTGGAGCCTGCCATGAGGCTAGTCCGGTGCTGGGGCCTCCGAGGCCAGGATTGGAATCCTGCCAATGGGTTAGACCGGTGCAGGGGCCAATGGCCAGCATCGGAGCCTGCCTTGATGCATGACCAGTGCTGGGGCCTCCAAATCCGGGATCGGAGCCTGCCAAGGGGTTAGGCTGTTGCTGGGGCCAGCGAGGCCGGCATCGAAGCCTGCCTTGAGGCAAGGCCGGTACTGGAGCCTCTGAGGCCAGGATAAGAGCCTGCCGAGGGGTTAGGCCAGTGCTGGGGCCAGCGAGGCCGGCATCGGGTGAGGCATGACCAGTGCTGTGGCCTCCGAGGCCGGGATCGGAGCCTGCCGAGGGGTTAGGCCGCTACTGGGGCCAGTGAGGCCGGCATAGGAGCCTGCCGTGAGGCAAAGCCGGTACTGGGGCCTCGAGGCCAGGATAAAAGCCTGCCGAGGGGTTAGGCCGGTGCTGGAGCCAGCGAGGCCGGCATTGGAGCCTGCCTTGAATCATGACCACTGCTGGGGCCTCCGAAGCCGGGATCGGAGCCTGCCGAGGGGTTAGGCCGGTGCTGGGGCCAACGAGTCCGGCATTGGAGCCTGCCATGAGGCTAGGCTGGTGCTGGGGCCTCCGAGGCCAGGATTGGAATCCTGCCAAGGGGTTAGACCGGTGCAGGGGCCAATGGCCAGCATCGGAGCCTGGCATGAGGCAAGTTCACTCCTGCGGCCTCCAAGGCTGGGACCAAAGCCAGCTTAGGGGTTAGACCGCTTCAGGGGCCAGCGAGACCAGAACTGGGGCCTCCCATGAGGCAAGGCCGCTGCTTGAGCCAGCGAGGTCTGGATCAGTCCACTGAGTAGCCAGGCCACTACTGGGACCATCATGAGTGGGATTGGTACTTGCAATGCAGCATGCACAGAGAAATATCGCAGAAAATATAAATCATACGCTTCTCTTAATCAGCAATAACTAGGAGGAAAAGGGCAACAGGAAGAGGTTGAGCTATAGAAAGGGCCCTATAGTGAAGCAACTAATGTGACCAGTCAGAGGGTATGTAATACTGGAGGACGGAGCCTCTTTAAAACGCAGGAGGTACATAAACAAATGTATCAAAGTAAATCACCAAAGAAGCGTGGGATGGAGGGAGGGGGAGGGAATGGGATGGGGGCTGGAGGAGGGCTAATTGGATGATGTGTGCTTGTATATCCTCTCAAGTCTTGTACTCCAATGTGATTGATATATGACTACAATGCACCAATTTAAAAAATAAATTAATTTAAAAAAAGAAATAAAACATCAGTGTTCAAAGTAAAAAAAAAAAATAAAAGAACTTCTTGCATTGGAAAAAAAAAAAAAAAAACAAAACCAATACTTTACCAATTGGTTTCAAAACCAATACTTTACCAAGTATTATCATGCCCCTGAACCAGTTTGTGAATTATTAAAATGATTTTAGTTTATAAGTAAAATATTATAAGATTTGATTCAATAACTATTCAAATAAATTGAGTGTCCATCTTCATCAAGCCAAAATAAAAGCAGTAAGCTCTTATAAAAATACCCACAATTAATATTTTGGTGGAATTAAGCTAAATATTTTTATATAAAACCTTATTTGGATAATAAGGTTGAGTTGTTTTTCTAAAGTACTAGGGAAAAAAATTTTCATAAAAATTTTAAATATTACCATACATTGTCTGGCACAAATTAGTGCAAAATTCTAACATTTATTAACAAACAACTTGGTAACATGTGTCCTGGGTAAAAAAAAATAGACTAGACCATGTCAGTCAAGGACCATGGAGTGACTATTTAGTCTGACTTTAAGTCACCCAGCAAGTAACTTAGGATGAGCCCCAAGATGCAAGATCTCACCCTCTAGAAAAATCACATCAGCTCATCTCCCACAAATTTTCTTGTATCATTAGATTTCACCACCTAAGTACTAAAAAGCTCTTTCGTACTTAGAAATTGATTTTTCATTCATTAATTAATGTTAATCCACTACATGCCTAGTCACATTCCTAGAGCTGAGAAAATAGTAGTGAATTGGACAATCAGAGCATGTGTTTTTGCTGCGCTTACAGAGAAAGTGCCACTGGCTATCCATGCCACGTAAGTGATCAGACAAGCCCTGACTTTTCCATTGATCAAAAAATTAACCTCTAGAGACAGAAAAAGAGTACTTCTGGGAGTGTCTAACTTTCTGAGATATTACAACTGATTCCTAGTTCTCCATTACTGGAAAGAACTTAGAACTTTAGGAGTAAAAGCCACCAATGAGATGGACATTTGAAACAGTGCTGAGTCTTCTCATCTTCCAAAGATTGGATTTTCATCCATTGGCATCTTAGTTTTATTAATAGCTTGAGGTAACTATAACACATAAACCATCCATTTAATATAGTTTAAAGCAGTTCTCACATGAAGTGTGAACTTTCCTGTGAGGGTTCAGTTTGTTTTGAGGTTATTTTGTCAGTTTACTTTTTGTTTTGTGTAAGAAAGAAAAGGGAATGATGTTTAGACTAATGTGTATTAACAAGAATCAATTTAAAATGCTATTAAGCAATAAGAGTTAGACATAATCATACTAAAGATGTGCCGTAACCCAACTTGTTATGTTTAAAATTTTTATTTCTGGCTAGTAAAATGTGTACCTGAATTATACGAATCCTTAAGGATACAAAATAATTTCAGATATTAGAAATTGTTTTTCTTATTTATGTAAAATGATACATTAAAAATCAATGTTGAAATAAAAAGTGAGTCAATTATAGTTACTTTATAACTGTTTAATAAATATCCAAGTAAAAGGTTTATCCACAATTTCAAAACTTATACTATTGGAAATTAATGACCATTACCTACATATGCATTTTAAATGTTCAACCTTTGTACCTAGAAATATAAAATATATATTTATATTAAAACTATAACTAATATAAATAAAAGTGCTCACTTAACATTTTTATTAGTTTCACCCAGTTTTTAAACTTGTATGTAACAAATTTATAAAAGTTTATAATGTGTTCAATTTTAGAGGTAACTTAGAATTTATCTAATTGCCTATTTTCCTAGTTATGTGACAAATTAGATGCACTTTTTAGAAAAATATTATTGTCAGTATCTCCAAAATAAATTTAACACAATTATTTTACATATATAAATTAATATATTAGGTATATAAAACTGCAATAATAAATTATATGTTTGTAGCCCAAAATATTACCTAGGTATTTAATATTATCAGTTATAAATCTTTTACACGAATGACATTTTAGCTAACAAGCACATGTTAATTACATGTTAATCGCTCTACTCCTTACTTTTATTCCTCCTAACACATTTGTAAGCACACCCTAGATCATAGGATTTGGGTGCTATCTCCAACAATAAATTATCTCTTCATTATCTGAGTTATATTGGCTTTCATTATCTACATTCATGTCCTAACCACCAACAACTCCTTAAGGACCCAATTCCCAAATTGAAGTTGATGATTCTCTCTCTCCTAAAAGACACTGGGATTAATTCTGTCAGATTTAGAGTGTTGTTTATCTAGGTCACCACTAAAATGCTACCCATTATATTCTAAATATCATTCGTTTATGCCCAAATCTGACTTCATCTTTCATTCTCCTCAGACCTACCTTTCATTGCATACTTTAGAATTCAATGCCCATCCTCAGCAAAATGTTCTATATCCTCAGTCTTTTCAATGTACAATTTATCTTGTTGCTTAAACTGGCTGTCCCTTGAGGATATTGATTCCTTTTTCTAATGAAGCCTGTAACTCCCTCCCTTTAATCCTTCTCAAGAGATTTACAACTAGTTGAGAATATTAAGCATGTAGCCACTGTCACTGAGGTGCATACACATAATTTATTTTAGAGTTTTAATAGATTTATCATATAGTAATTCATGTATGGATGAATATAAAAGTTAAACTTGTTCTTGGTATAATAACACAAATTCTATCACCCTGGGCCTGGCAGTTTATTCATTGATATGTTACCAGTGTTCAGACTAGTATTTGTTGAATTCATATGTAATTAATGGTTTAGATTTTTGTACTTCCTTTTTACTGTTAATCCCAGACCATTTTTTTTTGCCCCCAAAACCATCCCATACTATAGCTTATTATAAATGCATGCTTTGAGACTATACTATTAGCCACTCCTCTATTTAATGGTCACATACAGGTCATCTCTATCATATTTTTACTAACTTAGCAATTGGCTTACTGTTTTCATTAATTGCAACATCAATATTTAAGCAGACAATTCACCAAAAGTCTAGCTTCTTGGTGTATTCACTCCCCTATTTTGAACAACTTTTAAATCTTGATTTTAGTTAGCAACATTTCTCCTCTATCCAGCTTGTATATTCCAAGAGCATCTTTGGCAATATATGTTTTATTCCATTTGTACTGGTAATTAATTGTTTCTACCATTGTTGTTCTTGATAATAGCCTTCGTCTTCTTTCCTTCTTACCCTGAATTATAGATTTAAAAATCTACCAGTCATTACTCCTTCCCTAGCTTTTCAATTTCCTCACCTCTGTCTTCCTCCCCTTTTATTCCTTGTCAAAACCCCAAGTCTGGTTGACCTGAATTCTCTACCTATTCTTTGCCTCTACATTATCAGCTGAACTTGGATAAGAAACATTACAGAATCATATTCACTGGTATTCTTTATAACCTCAACAAACATGTTAAATTCTACTGTATTTCCCCCCTCAATCTACTTCCTAACAGCTGAGATGCTTATTCCATATCTTTTTCCTCTATGTTAATATTCTCAACATTCTCTACCCCTTCCCCCTTCTACCTACTGAGCCGATGATCTAGATTTTTATTTCACCCACCCAACAACAGAAGGAATCAGAAGAAAATTGTTTTAGCTTCTACCACCAAATCTGTCAACAATTTATATTTTCTCTTTCTCCCTGAAGTTAGGTTGGGTGACTCTACTGTTCTATATGGCTTACGTCTAGCTAGGTAGGCTGGGAAGGGCGTATGTGGATGTTGGAAGCTTCAGTTGGGCAGCCGGGGCCACTTATTTATATGGTATCTCATCTTTCAGCAACCATGCCTGAGCATGCTTGGAGAGCACAGGGTAGCAGAAATGATCCAGCATCAAGACAGAGCAAAAGTCCTAGTTAACAGAACTTGTTGAAGCTTTTCCTTGAAATTTTATGAGGGAAAACTGTGTGTATGAAAGAACACATATGTAGGAAAAGAAATAATGATAACTGGTATGGGCTAAATATTTGTGTCCCCTAAAATCCAAGTTGAAACTTAAATGACCAGTTTGATGGTATTTAGAAGAGGGTATTATAGAGATAATTAGGTCTTGATGGTAGGGCCCTCATAAACAGAGTAAGTACCCTTATAAGAGGAGATGAAACTTGTTTCTCTTTGCTCTCATTATGCGAGGATGTAATGAGAAAGTAGACATCTGCAAATCATGATGTGGTCTTCTACCAGCCACTGGATGTTCTGGCACTTTGATCTTAAATTTCCTAGCCTCCAGAAGCAGGAAAAGTAGAAGTTTGTTGTTTTAGCAACTATTTTGGTTAGCATTCTCACTGCTGTAATCCAAATGCCTGACCACCACACCACTGAGTGGAAGGAAAAATTACTTGGTCACAGCTCCGGAGATTCAGGAGTTCATCCACTTAAGACTGATTACATCAGAACTCATGGCATGATGGCAGGAGGCAGAATGAGAGAAAGAGAAAATTCTTTGTTTTCACATCATGGAGGCCAGAAGCAAAGAGAGTAAACCAGCAAGGGGATTCAAGAACACATGCATGGTCCCTAAGGCCACAGTCCCAGGAAAACTACTTCCTCCAGCAACATCCCACCTGCCTAGGCAACCATTTTATAAATAAACACCATCTTTTAAACCCATTCTTTCTTTTATAGTTACTTCCCTCTTGATGGAAATATTATTAAGATTATTATTTTTATCCATATTTTATGTTATACAATTAGCAATTGGTCAGTTGATCTAGGTACTCAAATACCTCTTTTAAAAATACTCCTACAATAAAATGGAATCTAACTTCTTGGTTCTTACACAGAGATTATATTCTATTTTTATACTTAAATTATTGGAGTAATTCTTATAAGTCAGTTGTTGGAGTAATTTTAACCTATCTGTACTTCTATGCTCAATAAATTTTAGATCACCCTTATTACATTTTTATACCTTTTTGAACTTCTTAATACTCACAGTAAGTTGAAAATGGCACAGTTTTTCTGTACCCTTCACCTAGTTTTCCTCACTTATCATATCTTTCATAAGCACTGCATATTATCAAAACTTTGAAATGGACATTGGTACAATATTAACTCAGGTACAGACCTTAATTGAATTTTAGTAGCTTCTACATAGAAAAAGAGGGAAGGGAAAAGGGAAGGAGGGAGAAAAACAGGGAGAGAAAGAGAGAGAGAAAGAGAGGAGAGAGAGAGAAAGGAGTTTTATAAAATTTTATCACATATGTAGATTTACCAGTTTGACCAACACCATGGCCAGATATGGATGGGTGAGAAACCATTGAATCTGGGAATGGTGGCACACACTTGTAATCCCAGTACACAGGATCCAGGTTCCCAGCCAGCCTCAGCTACTTAGTTAGACCCTATTTCAAAATAAAGAATAAAAAACTGGGTGGGAGTGTAGAATAATGCCCTTGGGTTCCATCCCCAGCACCACACATAAACAAAAAAGAAACCATGGAGAAACTTCAAAAGAAACCATTGAGAAACTTCTTTATGTTTCTGTTTAATCAACAAATTCTTCCTCAAGCCTGACCCTTGGTAATCACTGAGATGGTTTCCATGACTATAATTTCCAATTTAAAATTTTTACGTAGATAAAGCCATTTGGTATGTGACCACTGGAGACTGCTTTTGTTCATTTAGCATAATGCCCCTAATATTCAGCCAACTGTAGCATGTATCAATGGTTCTCTTCTTTTTCTTGCTAAGAGTCCACTATAGGTACATACCATAATTTTTCCATTCACCCCTCAAAGAATATCTGGTTAGGTACTAGTTTGGGAATAGTATAAGTAAAACTTTAGTATAAACATTCATGTACATATTAGTGTATGCTCTTAAGACTTCTTATATCTATGTGTATATATGTATATATACACATGTATATATATGTATATATTATATATTTGAATATATATGGGTGTATATATGTGTATGTGTGTATATACACACACATATCTATGTATATACATAGATATATATGTATATATACATATGTATATATATATGTGTGTGTGTGTGTGTGTGAGTACAATTACTGGGTCATATGGTAAGTATATATTTAATGTTACAAAAAACTACATTTTCCCCATGCAACCATGATATTTTACATTCTTATTGAAAGTACCTGTACACTGATTTGTCTGTATCCTCATCATCATTTAGACTACCAATATTTTGGGAGGGAAAATTTTTTATATTTGTATAGTTGTTTATTAGTAGCTATCTTCCTCACTAGACTGAAAGCTTCATGAGGATCCTAACTATATTTTCCACGAATGTGTCTGCTATCACTGTTTTAATAGGTATTTAGTTGTATTTCATCCTGGTTTAAATTGACTTTTCCATAATGGGTGATGATGTATTTTTGTATTTATTTTTTTATCTGTATATCTTCTTCAATGACGTATCTTTGTAATACTTAGCCCTTTTTCTAATTGTATTTTTTATTTTCTTAAAACAACTATTTAGTAAGTCTTAAAATCTGGTACTGTCATCCCTTTATTATTATTTTTTCTTCATTTATTGTTTTGAGTATCCTGGTTCCTTTAGCTTGCTGATTCTGGTTTCCTCTATCACTTCCACATGGTTCAGTATATTGCTACTTTCTTTTTCTAGTTAGTTTCTGCTTTATTTGCTTTCTGACCCTCACTAGTGTCTTATTAATCCCAGATTTGTTCATGCTACTCTTCAGAATTAATTTCTTTCTGGACTCTTTGCCAGCAATCTTTTATATAATTTTACCCCAGATTATGAGTTGAAGTCTACCTCTGTCTATGTGACTGTCCTGTCAAATCTCAGTCTGACACTTATACTTTTCTTTCAAATATCTTTTTCTTTATTAGTGTTGAGAGTTTTTAAGACCTTATCACACATACATACATACATACATGTACACTGATAATACACAGATAAAAATGTTCTCTTTACGCATGCAATTCAAAATTTTAAAATTAAAACAAATGATGAAAGTTGTGTATAAGAAACTCCATCATAGTTTAATTTTTTCCATGAAAACCTTATTTACATTACCTTATATATTATATAATTAATGCCAATTTATTTTTAAAATTTAAAAACTATTTTTAGGTTTTCCCTTTCTTTTTCTTGCTCTTTAGTTTTTTCATATTTTCCTTTGCCCTTTATCCCCCTCCCCAATTTGCTGCAGCTGCTTTGCTGGTGCCTAGGGCACATGCGTCACTTTTCTACTGAATTTTTATGAATAATTTGTTCTATGTCATAAAGCATTCATGTTTCTGCTCCAGTTCTCTTTATCTTTGCTCTGTCTCTCTGCCACATTACAACCACTAGTCTTGTCTCTCTTTTAAAGTATCTCATGGAGCCCTAATAGTTAACTAATGCCATAATATCTTACTGCCACATATTTTATCTTACAATTTATTCTTAAATCTTTATTCCTTTTCAAAATAAATGGTTATTATTTTTTTTGAAATAATGTATATCTTTATATTTAAAATAACCATTCATATCCATATATAAATATATCCATATGCATATATACATATACTTACATACACACACATATATATGTAATTTGTTGAATTATTTCAAACACTGCATTTGGTTAAATTCTCCTTCTACAACTATTTTTTCTTCAGAAAGATACATATCCTGCAGGGCCTGAATTTAAATAAATGATCCTATAAAATTTATTTTCTTCCACTTTTTTTTTTTTTTTTTTTGGTGGTACCGGGGTTCCTGGAAACCCTTCTACCTCCGGGCTACACTTCCAGATCTATTTTTATACATTTTCTTTGGAACAGGGTCTCTTAAGCCAGTGCGGCTGGCTTGGAATCTGCGCGGTCCTCCTGTCGCTGCCTCCCAAGTGCGGGAATTACAAGCTTGCGCCACCACGCTCTGCTCTTCCACTGTCTTTTGAGATCGAGTTTCTGCGACCTTGTCTTTTGCATATTTGTATTGAATGTAAATAAACTGAAGAAATCAGAGTACTTTTTGAAAACTTTTTTCTTCACTCATATATTACTTACAAGATAGAACAATAAGTGTTCATATTGGATGAAAATTTTGTCTACAGTTGTTTATTTTTTTTGGGGGTCAAGCCACTCAACCACAACAGTCCTTTCTAATGTGTTATTTTCATTCACTTAATACTGAAAGCCTATAATGAATTAAAAACATTTTACTAAAAAGATCACAACGTTTTCCTTTCAGATATATATTTACTTGCACTGTGAGTTCTTTGGTACTCAACCTTGCTCATCAAAGCAAATATATTTTGACTGTAGGATTGAAAGAATATTCTCTCCGAATATTTAACTTCAAATATTATTTACTATGCCCGTGTGTGCCCTTTATTTTGATTGCATAATGAAGCATATGGAAGCAGGTTTGAATCTGACAAAATTAAATCCACACAAAGGCTATGTACAGAGGTGTTTGTGATCCTGCCGGCAGGTAAAAAAAATGCTAAGCAACAGACTCACATTCTTTTCTGAAACTAACATTAATTAAAATGACTTCTTTCTGCCTTGGTAGCAAATCTTTGCTACATAACCACACTGAATACAAGCCTTACATGTGTGAGCAAAATGTAGCCTTCATTCAGATGACACAAAAATACATAATATTGGATCAGAAGTAACTGAAGCTTTCTTCCCTGCTTATGATTAGGTACATATTTCTTATTCATGAGTTCTACTGCATGAGAGGGAGGATTCACCTGAATCTTAAATGGTTATGAACTGAGGATATATTCTAGCATAGAATTAGATAAGCTGGTCATGTTAGATATGAAAAATGTCTCATGCAATGTCCATTTTACACATATCAACTCTTCCCTTTTGGATTCCAATTTCTGTGGCCTGCACCAGTCTGCAAATGCCATCTTTATTTCCCTATATTCTTTTAAGAGATGAGAAAAATGAAATATTTTTTAGAAAAAATTCTCAAAATTTTAGTTTTTTTTTTTACATAGTCATATTTCTTGCTATCGCATATCTGTACTAAGGGAGGGGACACATCATAGACACACTCATCCTGTGGTTAGGCCTTTCTTCTTCATCTTTGCTTTGTCTCAGTCGGGATGAGAACACAGGTCACATAGCTCCACTAAACTTGATAACTAAGTTCTCAGCAATATCTTTCCCCATATTCAAACCTATAAGGCAGTGGGTAAAGTCTCCTACTTGAAATTAAAGATTTTATATTTTGAGGATGACTGTAAAGTCTGAAAAGATAAGAAAACTGAGGAAATTTTTAGAAAGTATAAAATGTACTTTACATATTTACAAAAACATGTATTATTTATAATTTGGCTACTGTGATTACATGAAATTGACATCAAATAGAAATAGAACTGAATGTTAAAAACCATCTAAATATATTGAAGTCTCAGAGTACATGAATTCAAGGTCACAACAGTAACATGATTTTTAAAGACAGAGAAACTTTCAGTTTTGCATCACAGTGCAGGCCTCTAATGCTGATAATTGGGTTTTGAGACAGGAGGATCAAGTTTCAAGGCCAGATGTGGTAATTTAGTGAGTTGTTATTTAAAAATAAAAAATAAAATATGCTGGATGTAGCTTAGTGGTAGAATACCCCTGGGTTCAATCTCCAATACAACACACACACACACACACACACACACACACACACACACATGAGAAACTTTCAAAATAACAGCATAGGAGAGCCTGCCATCATTTCTCTACTTTGTAATTTAAATAGCTATATGAAAGATAAAAACACAGAAAGTAAGAGTAAGAGAACATTCTGGATATTAGTCCTCTATCAGAGTGGTGGCTGGTAAAGATCTTCTCCCTTTCTGTAGGCTTCCTCTTTAGGTTCTTGATGGTTTTCTTTGATGAGCTTTTTAGTTTGATACCATCACACTTGTTAATTCTTGCTTTAATGCCCTGCACTTTGGAGGTCTTTTTGACAAAGTTACTGTCCGTGCCTATATGTTGGAGTGTTGAACCTATGCCATCCTCTAATAACTTCAGAGTCTGGTCTAATTTCTAAATCTTTGATCCATCTCAAATTGATTCCTGTACGCGGTGACAGGTAAGGACTTAGTTCCGTCTTTCTATAAATGGATAGCTAGTTCTCCCAGCACCATTTGTTAAAAAGGCTGTCTTTTCTCCAGCATATGAGTTTGGCCATTTTGTCAAAGATCAATTGACGATAGGTGTGTGTGTTTCTGTATCTTCTATTCTGTTCCATTGGTCTGTATGCCTGTTGTTGTGCCAGTACCATGTTGTTTTTACTATTATTGATCTATAGTATAATTTGAAGTTCAGGATGGTGATGCCTCATGCATGGTTCTTATAGCTGAAGGGTGCTTTGACAATTCTGGGTCTTTTCTTTCTCCATATAAAATTCATGACTGATTTTTCTAGGTCTATAGAAAAATGTCGGTATTTTGATAGGAATTGCATTGAATCTGTAGATCACTTTTGGCAGAATGGCCATTTGGATGATATTTATTCAGCATATCCATGAGCAAGGGAGATCTTTCCATCCTCCAAGGTCTTCTTCAATTTATTTCTTTAATGTTTTATAGTTTTCATTGCAGAGGTCTTTTAGGTCTTTGGTTAAGTTTATTTCTAGGTATTTTATTGGTTTTGAGGTTATAGTGAATGAAATTATTTTCTTTATTTTGTTTATTGTGGATTCATTGTTTGTATATAGAAAAACAACTGTTTTCTTTTCTTTTTTTTTTTTTTTTTTGGTGATACTGGGGTTCCTGGAAGCCCTTCTACTTCCGTGCTATACTCCCAGACCTATTTTTTAATTTTGGAAACAGGGTCTCTTAAGCCAGCATGGCTGGCTTCAAACCTGTGTGATCCTCCTGTTTCCGCCTCCCAAGCGCGGGGATTATAAGCGTGCGCCATTTTGTTTCCTGCAACTTTGCTGAATTGATTAATCAGGTCCAGTAGTTTTTTGGTAGAGTTCTTCGGATCTTCTAGATAAAGAATCATGTCATCTGCAAACAAGAATAGTTTAATTCTTCTCTTCCTTTTTAAATTCCTTTGATTTACTTTCCTTGTCTTATTGCTGTGGCAAAAGTGTTGAGAAGTATATTGAAAAGGAGTGGTAATAGTGAGCATCCTTGTCTTGTTCTTGATTTTAGAGAAAATTCTTGCAGTTTTTCCCCATCAAATATAATGTTGGCATTGGGTTTATTGTATATTGCCTTAATGATGTTGAAATACATTTCTTCTATTCCAGTTTTCTGCAGTATTTTTAACATAAATGGGTGTTGGATTTTGTCAAATGCTTTTTTAGCATATATTGATATGATCATGTGTTTTTTGTTTTCAGTTCTACTTATGTGAGAAATAACATATATTGATTTGTGTATGTTGAACCAGCCTTGCTTTTCTGTGATGAAACCAACTTGGTCATGAGATACAATTTTCTTGATATGGTTTTAAATGCATATAACTAGTATTTTGTTTAGAATTTTTGCATCTATGTTCATGAAGGATACTGGTCTGTAATTTTCTTTTATTGAGGTATCTTTATTTGGTTTGGGGATTAATGTGATACTGGCCTTGTAGAAGGAATTTAGGAGAATTCCATCTCTTGATTTCCCAGAAAAAGTTGAGAAATATTGAGATTAGTTCTTCACTGAAGGTTTTGTAGAATTCAGCTGGAAACCCATCAGGGCCTAGACTTTTCTTTGATGGCGTAATTTTTATTGCTGTTTCTATTTCTTAGAGGGATAATATTCAGAATATACAAAGAGCTCTAAAGACTCTACATTAGCAAAACAACCCAATCAAAAATTGGGCACCTAAATTGAATAGACACTTTACAAAAGAAGAGATACAAATGGCCAATAGATACATGAAAAGATGTTCAATATCATTACTCATCAGGGAGATGCAAATCAAAACTATGCTGAGATTCCATTTAACCCCAATCAAAGTGGCAAATATAAAGAAGTCAAATAACAACAAATTCTGGTGAGGATGGTTGTAAAGAGGAACTCTTTCACACTGTTGGTGGGAGTGCAAACTTGTTCAGCCAATACGGAAATCAGTGTGGAGATTCCTTAGAAAACAGGGAATGGATCTACCATATGATACAGCTATGTAACTCTTGGGTCTCTTTCCAAAGGGGTTGAAATCAGATAACTACAATAACATATGCATACCCATGTTCATAGCAGCAAAATTCACAATAGCTAAAATATAGAACCAACCTGGGTCTACATCAACAGATGAATGGATTGCAAAATTATGAAAAATACACACAATAGAATTCTATTCAGCTCTAAACAAGAATAAAATTATGTCATTCACAAGAATATGGAAAGAACTGGAGAACATTATGTTAATTGAGATCAGCCAAGCACAGAAAGTGAAGGAACATATGTTTTCCCTAATGTGCACAAACTATGGAGTATTAGAAGTACAAGAGGGACTCCAAATAATGGAGGGGAAACCTCACCAAAGCTTGAATGGAAGTGCAGGAGAGGAAGAAGGCTGAGGTTGATTAATGAAAGAGCTACATTCAAATATGTATAAAATTATGAATACAGCATGGTCCATGTGAACACTTATTGTTGGGAGGGGGAAAGGAGAATTGAGGGGGAAGAAGGCACCAAGAATAGTTAGAATGTGTGCCATTTTCAATATGATTCACATAAAAATTAAAAATTCTTAAAAATAAAAATATTTGATATGTATACCATAAAACAAGAATAAGAGACAAAAGTATGTATGAGCTAGGCTTAATTTCCACTATTAATTTGATTTATTTATATTCTAATCTTTCTGAAAAAATATCTAAAACCCATTTACAAGGATAAAAGAATATGACAAAAGAGTTGCAAGAAAAAGAATAAACTTTGAATAGATAAAATAAAGCCTGGCATACAACTAAATGTATACCTTTAATAACTCGCCAACTAATGTTAACTCACGCATTTAGACTTAACCTTTCATATAGCCAAAGAACACATTTCTTTTTATTTGTGTAACTGGGAATATCTTAAAATGTATTTAAGACAAAGATATACAACTATTTTGGTACTGTGAAAGGTATTTAGCTGATTCCCTTTATTGAATTGAGAAAGCCTCTTCCAGCCCTGTGTGTGATGGGAAGATACTGTAAGGATGTGAAGATGACCATGAACCAAGACAGGAGAAAAGGTCTCAGGAGAGACTAAACTGTCAATGTGTTGATTTTTATCTTACAGCCTCTCAATATATAAAAAGTAAAGTGGACTTGTTTAAGCCACCGAGTCTGTGGCGTTTTTCCATGGCAACACCAGCTAACTATTCAATCTCTTTACACATTATGTCAATTCAGATTTGCTGTGTCTTCTGGAATCAGTTTCAGAAGCTGTGTCTTTATAAAATTTGTTTCTTTAATCTAAGATATGTAATTTGCAAGAATGTAGTTATCCATAGTATTTCCTTATAGTTTTTTTTTAATTTTTATAAATAAGTAGTAATATACCTTGAAATGTCCAAATGCACCTTAATTTTGGGCTTTCTAGGGTCCATATCTGTATAGAATAGTTTTATGTCATTTATTATGTACCAGGGTTATGGCATTGTTTGTAGAAGCCTAAATGCTAAAATGGTATCATTTCCTTACTTCAGTGCAGCTTTGGTCCAGGTATTTCCTTGGTGATTTTGTTATGAAACATATTTCATTTCCATATATGATATGCCAACAGCATAATTATAGTTGATGATTATCTTTCACAATTTTCATATTTGCAAATTTTCTTACATAATAGCATTTATTTTTGAACCCTGGACAATGCTTGTGGTGTTTTCACAGGTGTTCACTGTGGTGCTTTCATGTTGTTCACACACATGTGAAAAATAGGACAAACTCTGAGTTGCCCAACATGCATGTTTTCAGCTGGGAGAGATCAATACAAGGCTCTGCCTTATGTTTCAATCCTCATATCATAAGCAGTACCATTTTGCAGCATACTTAGTGTCACATTTTGCTTTTAATTTTTATATTTTTATTAGTGAATTTGCTATTTAAATAGGTCCTTATTGGAGGCCTTAAATGTCTTTTAGTGTTTCTAAACACAAGGCAGCTATAATGTGCCTTACACAGAGAATTCATGTGATTGAAAATTTATGAGTATTAATCTACTTTCCTTTGCTATAACTTTGCCCAAGGATAAGCAAAGTATAAATAAAGAGCTTTAAACCGGGCGTTGTGGCACATGCTTGTAATCTCTGCGCTTGGGAGGCTGACACAGGAGGATCCCACAGGTTCGAAGCTAGCCTCAGCTGGCTTAAGAGACCCTGTTTTCAAATAAAAATATAAAATAGGTCTTGGAGTGTAGCCCGGAGGTAGAAGGCCCCTGGGTTCCATCCCCAGTACCACCAAAATAAATAAATAAATAAATAAATAAATAAATAAATATTTAAAAATAAATAAATAAATAAATAAATAAATAAATAAATAAATAGCTTTAGCCAGGCATGATGGTACATGTCTGTTCTCCCTGTACTTGGAAGTCTGAGACAGGAGAATCATAGGGTTGAGGATGGCTTATTAGACCTTCTGCAACATAATGAGACACTGTTTTAAAATTTTAAAAAATGAAAATGTCATGAGTTGTAGCTTGGAGGTAGAATGCCCAATGTTTATTCCTCAGTACCAAATAAATCTAAGATTTGTGATCCCACAATTGGGCTTCCCAACATGGTCACATGAATATGACCAATATTCATATAAATCCTTGGGGGACAGATTATATCCAAACTGTAGCAATGAGCTTTATTCAAATATAAAGTTATAATTCTATTAAATTTGAGGGCAATATCAATGTGTTAATAATACATACATCAAAAAAAGAATTAATTCACCAATCTGATCATGAGGATGCTCAAACAAGTGCTAAAGTTACATCTACATTATATGATAAATTTATGGGCAACAGAACAAAGTGACTAAAATTGCGGGTTCATAAAATGCTAACCTATAAAAGAGGTGGACAATATTGTGGGGCTGAAAGCTAAAAAAAAATTATGGCATATTACCTAGGGTCAAGAAAATGTTAAAGCCTTGTTTTCTAGTGTTTTATTAAATAGCAATACTGTGAAAATTTTTTATAATTAATATATATTAAACAGTATTTTTAATATATATTTTTACTGGTGTATTGTAATTATGCAACATAATGAGGTTCAGTGTGACAGAAACTCATATGCACACAGGACCTTTGCGTATTTCTCTCCAGAGCCTGCTCTGCTTGCTTCTCCTTCCCATAAATATTATTGAAATTTTTATTGATAAATTCATATAAGAACACACTGCTGCTTGAACTGTGTTCTGTATCAACACTCTTTTCTCTCCTTGCATTCCTCCCAACTCCCTGCCACTCTTCAACTGGTATCTCCACTCATTTATCTGCATTTCTTTTATTTCCTATTTTCTCTATAAAGAGAAAACATAGACACTTCACATTTTAAAAATATGTTTTTATTGGTATATCATAGTCTCACATCATAATGTAAATTATATTGACAGTGACATATGTGCACACAGTATTGGCTTCACCCCCCAACCCCACTCCCAACCCCATCCCCTCTTATCCCATACTGAGTACTGAGATTTACATTATTTTCATATATGTACACTAAGCTGATGGAAGTAATTTCTTCACTGATCATCTCTCTCTCCCCCTTCCCTTCTCCTAGACCAATGCCTTGGCTTCACTGAGGTTTCTCTTCCATTATTTGCAATCCCTCGGGTAGCCAGTATACTCCTTCGCTTTCCGTAACAGTTAATCTCACTTAATATAATGTTCTCCAAGTATTTCCATTTTCCTGCCAATGACATAATATTATTCTTTATTGCTGAGTAGAGTTCCATTGTGTGGATATCCCATAATTTTGTAATTCATTCATCTGTTGATAGATATCTACATTGGTTTAGTAATTTGGTGTGATAATTTTCTTCTATAAGTGGTTGTTAGTTTATCTTTAGTGTCTGGCAGTCCTTTCCTTTAGATTACCTCTCTGATCCAATCTTGGCCACAGGGATTTAGAGGTGACATAGTTTTATGTGAGGGGAACTAGAGTTGTTTTCATTGGTGAGGATTAGGTCAGGGGGAGGAGCTGGAGTGTTGGATACAGGAATAGGGTAAAGTAGAGGATATGATTGAGTTGAATAAGAGTTTAGGTATAGTAAGGTAGTATCTGGTCAAGATGAGAGATAGTGAATATACAGCAGTATTATTGTAGTAGTTAAAAGTATTTAGGTATAGTGGTAAGAAGTAGACTGAATATAAGATAAGCAGGTACAAAAAGAAAAAAAGTGAGAAAAGAGAGTAGATAGAGAGGGAGGATGCTTGTAAAAGGAATGGGGAAGGGACCAAACAAACATGCAGTAATTAACAACCAACCAACAAAATAACAATAACAATAATAGCAAATCAAAAACAAAACAAAAAATAAATAACAACAATGAAAAAAAAATCAATACTGCAAACATACACTTAAAGAGCCAACTTATCCTCTGCAGTCCTTCTGGGTCTGCCTGAATACTTCTAGCCGTTTATAATGTCTGCTCACTCTAGTAGGTTCTGGAGCATGTTCCAATATCTCTCATTTGCTCAATAACCTATTGCCAGTTTGTGGGCCCACTTTTGGGTCCCCTGCAAAGGTTGAGACCCTTTGCTGGAGCTTAGTACAGCAAGGATTGCTATGTTCTGAACTCTGGCCCAGCTCACTGAGTATTGATGCCTCAGGGACATGGCCACTGCTATACTGGTTAAGATCATGTGAAGCACTGTCAGTTACTGGTATGCCTACATTCCAGGCAAACACTGGTGGCAGAAAGTGTTGGGTTCTCAGCCTGTAGCTGTGATCATGTGAACCCTGCTTGCTGCAATCACACGAGCCCTTGGTCTCTAACATTGGTGAGTGTAGCACTCAAACATGGCCAGGCAAGATTTTATAGTTTTCTGAGCCTACATCTCAATAGGCTAATTTACTTAATCCCACAGACACCATGGTTACTGTCTTTGTTTTCGCAAGGGCATGAAAACCTGTGGACTCCAGGTTTCTCTGCCCAGATATCCCTTGTATCTCTTGCTAATTTATTTTTCTGCTGTGTTCAACTGTGTTCCCATTCACACCTCCACAGGGGTTATTTGCAAACTCACAGACCTGAGACTCTGTTTTTGCCACACGAGTCCCTGTGGCCATGCAAGACAGGCTTCTGCTGGAATGGCTTGTTAACTCATGGTCTTGACAACTCCTCCTTTTATGCTTGCCATCCAAGATGAGTTTAACTGCACTTGCAGGGGTTATCTGGGTAGTAGGGTCTTTGTTGAGCATGAAGAGAAAAGTATGACTTCTTTTGGTGATAGTCTGTAGTCACTTCCTCAATAATATTCTGCTGTTTATTTGCTGTAGTGGGTCTCTGGGAGCCACCAGTCCTAGAAGCCACCAGTCCTGTGTAGGCTAGGAATGATGGTAATGCCTCCACTCTCTACTCACCAGATAAAATATGCAGAGCTCCTTTCAGCTCTTTGTGCACTCCTCCTCCTCCTCCTCCTCCTCCTCCTCCTCCTCCTCCTCCTCCTCCTCCTCCTCCTCCTCCTCTTCTTCTTCTCCTTCTTCTTCTTCTTCTTCTTCTTCTTCTTCTTCTTCTTCTTCTTCTTCTTCTTCTTCTTCTTCTTCTTCTTCTTTCTCTTCTCTCTCTCTCTCTCTCTCTCTCTCTCTCTCTCTCTCTCTCTCCTCTCTCTCTCTCTCTCTCTCTCTCTCTCTCTCTCTCTCTCTCTCTCTCTCTCTCTCTCTCTCTCTCTCTCTCTCTCTCTCTCTCCCCTGCCTCTGATTCCAACACATTTTATTTGTTCTTTTGAGTTGTTGTTCTTTTGAGTTTTATCTGCTTTCCTTTTTGTTGTTTAGAAGCCTTCTTGCTGATTGAGTTCTGAGTCTCCGAGTGCCTAAAACACCCTATCTTCCTCTATTGTGCCATCTTTAATCTCCTTAGACCCTTCACTTTCTGAGACTAATTTACCTAGCATAATATTCTCTAATTTTGTCCATCTTCATTCAAATAACATAATTTTGATCTTATGTCTAAGTAAAATTCTATTGGATATTTACCATAGTTTCATAATTCATTCTTCTGTTGATTGATACCTAGGATATTTTTCATAGTTTGGCTACACCCGAACACACATAAAACACAGTGATGTATTTGTTGCTTCATGAATGTAATGGCCAGAGGCACACAGGCACCCTAGGTTTTTTTTATTACACTAAGAGAAATGTTTTAATATTTGCCATTTCAAAGTTTATGGTGACTTTGGAAATGTATACTGTGTATATATTCTATTTTATACAACTGCTTTAAAAGCCAGATAAGAGAAAGGGAGAATATTTATGTATTTATATTATTTTCATAATTACTTTATTCATATTTTTTACTGTTGTTGATCCATATATCTGCCTAATGTCACTTGCTTTCAACCTAAAGAATGGTCATTAGTATTTCTTGAAAGTTAGATTTGCTAGCAATAATCTTAATTTTGCCTTTCTTTGAAGTAATTTTTATATAAACAATATCTTGTTGATTAATTTTTTCAGCATGTTGATTATTTTATACATGCCCCTTAGACACCACTGATTTAGATAATACATCAGCTGTTTTTTTTGTGGTACTGGGGATTTAGTACCCTTGGAACTACAAACCCTATTTTTTATTCTTTATTTTGGAACAGCGTCTCACTAAGTTACAAAAGGCCTCATTAAGTAGCTGAGGTTGACCATGAACCTGTGATCCTCCTGTCTCAGCCTCCAAAGTCCTGCGATTACAAGACTGTGCTACTATGCCCAGAGGCTATTAATATTTTGAGTTACTTTAATCATATGAATCTATTCTTGCTGTTCTTATGGGGTTTTCCACATTATTGGTTTTAAACACTTTGACTACAATCTGGTCCAGGTGTAAAACTCTTATAATTATTCTATTTTGAGGTTTTTGAGCTTCAAAGTTGTGCAGATTAATAGTTTAAATCATAATTGAGATGCTTTCATCCATTATTTTCAGTAACTTTCTGTATTTTGCTCCTTTATGATATATCCATCATATATAATATATGTACTATATTCATCTTGGCATTGCATATTTTATCCAGGATCATTTCATTTTTCTTAATTCTGTTTATTTCTTTTCTTCAAATTGCATAAATGTTTTCTACCTGAAAGTTAATTGATTTTTATACCATCTAAAAACTACTCAAGTTATTTTGGTAAATATTCATCTCAGTTATACTTTTAACCAAGGAATTTCCATTTAGATCTTTTTTTAGAATGTCTATCCTTTTACATACAACACAATAAGATAACTTTCTATAATTATTGAGTATATATATTTTATTATTTTAGTTCTTTAAATATAATTATAATAAGTCATTTGAAGTCTTTGGCTAATAAGTATAATATTTGGGACCTATCAAAATAGTTTCTGTTAACTGACAGTTGGCTTGTATATGGGTCACACTGTCTTGTGTTTTTGCATATTTCATAATTTTTCAGTGCAAGGTAGATGAATCAGTACTCTTGGTACTGATTCCCTTGCCCTTATCCCAAGTGTCGTGTTGGCTTTTGTTTGGTTCAATTTGGTTGACTTTCCTCAAATACTGTAGCCTTCAAAGTCACTTAGCAGAAGTTGTGACCTTGGGCACAGGTGTGACTCTGTTTCCCCAAATTGCAGTGGTTTCAGCCTGGTTTTGTTTTACTGTATATTTTTTCATCTTTATTAAGTTTCAAATTGATCTGGTTTTCTTCATATGATACCCACCTCTAACATCCAGTAATTGGTAGCCTTCATTTTATTATTTTAGAGAATTCTTCAGTACATACATTACTCAGTTTAATTCAGCTTGCACCAATCTCTGCAGATGTAGTCTTTAAGGCTAATCTTTGAACCTTACAATGACACAATTTTTCTGCTATAAGAAGCATCTTTCTCTAGTTCTCTCAAGTTTTTTTTCTTTTCCTTTTTCTTTTTTGTAGTATTGAGGGTTGAAGCAAGGGACATTCTACCTCTGAGCTATACTGCCAGTCCTATTTTTTATTCTTTATTTTGAAACAGGGTCTTATTAAGTTGCAGAGGGCCTCACTAAGTAGCTGAGATTAGATATGAACTTTCAATCCTCTTATCTCAGCCTCCTAAGTACTGGTATTGCAAGCATGCACTATCATGCCCATCCCAATTACATTATTATTATTATTATTATTATTATTATTATTTATTATTATTATTACAAACCTTCCTGTACTTGCTCACACCAAAATACTTATTGTTTTCAACAAAACTCTGTATTTGATTATCTCCTGGCTTTATTCAAAAATAAGTCAGTCCTTTAAAAAGAGCTATAAAGCTCTTTTTCTTAAGATCTACCTCTCTCCCTGAGCAGAATGACTGGCTCTGGGTTCAGAGATCGGCTGCCTTCTCTTTACCTTTTTGGAGTGGAATGGTGGCTTAGGATGATGGTCCCCTAGTCTTCTCAACTTGCATCTCCTGTTGTAGTGCTTCCATTTTGTATGGAGCTGGGACAAGAGTGTTTGGTGCCCAGAATTCTAGGACTATTTCATTTAGAGTACAGCTTCTGTGAGTGAGGGCTAGTTGGAGGAAGGAAGTTTGAGAATTGCTGGCCTAGAATATGTTCCTGCAACTTGGAGCTAGGAAAGAGTGAAGTACTAGTAGGTGACTTTTTCATCACTGGAAGAAAATGTAGCTGTAGACTGGGATCAGGGAGGAGACAGATTTACATCTTTCTAGTTGTACCTAGAAAAGTGGATTTTCTATCAAACAAAGCCCGGGGATTCTGGGAACAGATTGTAGCACAAACAACATAGTCTCTCACTGTTTCTACTGAAATTTAATATGTATTTAAAATAAATGTGTCTTCATTCATAGTAGTTCCTCTGGACAATTTCCTGAGACCTTACCTCATTCTTTTCACTTTTTTCTCCCCTTGGTTCTAGCGATTAAACCCAGGGGTTTTCTACCTCTGAACTATATCGCCAGCTCTGTTTTCTTTTTTGTTTGTAATAGGGTCTCATTAAATTTTGGAGGGCCTCACTAAGTTGGTGAGGCTAGCTGTGAACCTACAATCTTCCTGTCTCCACCTTTTTGTACTTTGATTACAAATAAGTGCCACCACACCTCAGTCTTTTAAATATTTTTTTACCACTGGTTTTTACTTTCTTTTGGGAGAGGGTATATATTTGTTGTTAATGCAGAATATACAAAAGGTTAAAGTAGGATTAAACACAAATGTACAGATGCATAGTAAAATTCATCTAAATGTATACACACACCCACATTTATTTTCATGCTACTATTTTGGGTCAAATTAGCCATGTCCTTTACCAGAAAACTCGGGCTGATTAATGTGGAGCTATAGGGGTGGAAGTAAAATTAAAATAAATGTCTTATTTTAGCCGGGTGTGGTGGCGCACCCTTGTAATCCCTGCGCTTGGGAGGCTGAGACAGGAGGATCTCACATGTTCAAAGCCAGCCTCAGCTACTTAGTGAGACCCTGTTTCCAAATAAAATATAAAATAGGTCTGGGAGTATAGCCTGGAGGTAGAAAGCCTCTGGGTTCCACCCCTAGTACCACCAAAACCAAACAAACAAAAAATCTTGTTTTATAATAATTTATCTGTATCTAGAATTGATTAAATATATTTTGATTCCCTTTATAAAAATTAAAATTTTAACTATGATAGCTAGTAAAATTTTCAAATACTAAAAATCTTAAAAAGTAAAAATTAGAATTTTTTTTATCGAATTACATTCCTTGGGAATAGTCAGTGTCACTATATTTATATTCTTATAGAAATATGAAGACATACATTATTCTTTTATAAAGTGTAGGATATACTTCTACTGACATTATGTATATGTGAGAATACCAATTCCAATCTCAATATTTTGTATGGGGAAGAGGGGAAAAAGGGAGGGAGCGAGAGGAAGCTCACCAGATGCTGTGTGCATGTGTGTTCGTATCACCATGAACTACATTATGATGTTAGACTATAATGCACCAAGAAAAGTATTTTAATACCCTTATAGTATGCCTTTATAGTCTGTCAATTTTTGTTTATCACTTATTGACACATGAGTGACAGATTTCAATATCAGAATACAGTTCTGTTATTGAAAATTCTGATATTTTTAATGATCATACCGTTTCTATTTCTGGAAATGAAAACACTAACAGCAAAAGTGACAATAATAACAATAAGTAATAAGATTCTATTTACCAGCTAGTCTTACAAAATTTTATTTGTATTAATTCATTAAATGTTTTCAATGACTCTGTGAGGTAATACTGTTGGTATCCACATTTACTCATAAGGAAACTCAGGTGCAAAACATAAAAGTATTTGTGTAAGGTCCAACATCTTAACACCATACAGGTAGAGCTTTGATGGACTCCAGATAACCCTCCCCTGAGCCTTCTTTCTGTCATTGTTTATTTAGACATGTGTGTAAAATAATTAGTTTCATTTTTCACTATCATGAATAAAACAAAAACTCTTGTTCTTTTGAGTATTTTATAAGGCAAAACAATAGAAATGAAAGCTTTTGTAAAAATGACAAATATTCTCATTTTGATAGGTTTGTTAAATTAGCTGTAGAAATTCTGGTTTATAAAGAGAAATTTTAATATCACTTATAAAAATTCACTCAAATACTAGTTTCATTTTTTCACTATCATGAATAAAACAAAAACGCTTTCTTTTGAGTATTTTATAAGGCAAAACAATACAAATGAAAGCTTTTGTAAAAATGACAAATATTCTCTTTTTTAAGAGATTTGTTAAATTAGCTGTAATTAGATTTATTAAATTAGCTCAAAAATACTTGAAAATTTAAACAGAATATTATAAATATAACATTATATGTAATGTTTACTCATTCATTTACCTATTTATTAATATAAATTCCAGACATAATGTTATACTAAGTCCAGTCTATAAATTATAAAATAAGAGTATTATTACATTGTATTTATTTTAAGAGTTGAAAATAGTTTGATATTGAGGAATACAACTCATCATAATTCAGTAAATGAGAATATTGCAAAGATTGCCATGATCAAAACAGCACTCTGCAACTTAGTGAGACCCTGTTTCAAATAAAAAAGAATTAAAAAATACGGCTGGGAGTGTATCTCAGAGGCAGAATGCTACTGAGTTCAATCCCCAGTACTGCAAACAAAACAAAACAAAACAAAATAAAACAGTGTGATACTGGCATGAACAAGGACACATAGGTTGGTGGAATAGAATACAGAGCCTAAAAAAAACCTTCATACATATGGACATAGGATTTTTAACAAGCATGCCATTGTTATTCAATAGAGAAATTATATACTTTTGATCAAATAATATGAGAAAACTGGGTATGTATATAAAAATGAAGTTGGACTATTACTTAACCCTATATAAAAATAACTCAAAATGGATCAAAGGTCTATTAGAAGATCTTAAACTATAAGACTTTTAGAAGAAAATATGGGATATAGCTTCAACATTGGCTTTGATAGTGATTTTTCTGTGTGTGGGCGGGGTACTGGGGGTGGAACCCAGGGGCTTTTCTACCTCTGGGATATACTCCTATTTTATATTTTACATCTAATTTATACTTTATTTGGAAACAGGGTCTCACTAAATTGCTGAGAGCCTCACAAAGTAGCTGAGTCTGGCTTCAAACCTGTGTGATCCTCTTGTCTCAGCCTCCCAAGCTCTGGGTGATAGCGATTTCTTAGGTATCATCCTAAAAGCAAAGATATCAGATATAAAAAACACATAAATTATACTACATTAAAACTAAAAACTGAACTGGATGTGTTAACCCATGCTTGTAATCTCAGTTTTTGTGAGGCTGAGACAGAAGGGTTGCAGGTTCAAGGACAGCCTCAGCAAATAGTGAGACTTTCATCAACTTAGACGCTGTTTCAAAACAAAACAAAAAATAAAAATAAATAAAAATTGGGTTGGGGTCATGTAGCTTGAATGTAGAATGCTCTTAGGTTCAGTTTGCAGTAACACACACACACACACACACACACACACACACACACATATATATATACATATATATACAAATATATACATATATACAAATATATATATACATTTGTGTGTGTTTAATATATATGTTATATGTTTTATATATATATAACATACATGTTATATATAAAATAAAATTAAAGCTGTATATCAAGTGACAATCAGTATTTTGAAAAGCAACTCATGAAATAAAAAAATATTTGCAAATCATATAATTTGGTAAGAATTTATATTCAAAATGATTAAAGAATTCCTACAACAAAAAACAAGAAACCCAACTGAAAAAATTGGCAAAAGAATTGGATAGACATTTATTCAAAGGAGGTATACAAATGGCCAACAAACAAACTAAAAGATGAATACTATCACTGATTATTAGGGAAATACAAATTAAAACCAAAGAGAAATACCATCTCACACCCATTAGGATGGTTAGTATCAGAACAATGAAACAATGAATATTTTAAAGAAAGTAATGAAATTGAAATTCTTATACAGAATGTAAACTGGTGCAGGTGCTATGGAAAATAATAGATTTTTTTACAGAAATTAAAATTATCACATGATCTAGAAATTCCTCTTCTGGGTGTACATCTAAAAGAATTGAAAGTAAAGTCTCAAAGAGTTATCTGTGTAACTATTGTTTACAGAAGTCAGAAGGTAGAAGCAACCCAAGTGTCCATCAGCAAATCAATGGATACACATATACAATCCATACACATATACACACAAAACAAACTAGAAATAGAAGCAAACTTTTTATACTGTCAAAAGTATTAAAATTTTAATACAAGCAGAGCTAAGAGAGTAATAGAGACAATGAAAAATATTTTTCTTAAATCTACTAAAAAATAACTACTAAAATAGTTATTTCTGAGCCATAGTTATTTCTGAGTCACCCAACATAAGGGTGACTTTAATTTTCTTTGACACTTATTTACATATTTTACAAAACCTCTACATTATACCTTTAATTCTTCGATAATTGGAGTAAAAAGCATTACTATATAGAGTAGTGCCTCCTCTAGACCTTACACAATATGTACATGAGTTTCCTTAACAGCTCTGCAAATGGTTTCTTGATGACTTCCCAGGTGGTGGAGCTCCTGTCTCTGCTGACTCTGACAGCCCATCTCCCTTGCTCTGGCAGCAGGTCAACTCCTCCAGCCTCCTGCACTTTTTCCTTCATTAAGACAAGCATGCCATAGGATAGAAGTCAAACCTAGACAGAAATTTCTTCTGTTTCTTTCTGGCTCCAAGCTGCTACAGCCCTTGCAGGTCACAGAAAGCTCTGAGAGATTCAGACGTAGTTCAGCTTTGGAGTCCAGAGTTTGACTGGACTCAGTGGGAGGTTCTCAACCTGTTTCAACTCTTGAATAACTTAGTTCAATCCAGTTCATTCCCCGATTTCTTTTTCTTTTGCCTGTAAATTTAAGACTTTATTATTTCTGAAAATTTTACATTAGGACCTGTTATGTCTAACATAACTATTATAGCTATTTTTATTTACAATCTTTTGTAAGAACATAAAAATTATACTAGTTTCTACCACTCTTTCACTTCACACTGTATTCTGTTTGATAAAATCACCTGTGAGCACCTTCTGTATGTTGAACTCATAAAATATGGCAGTCGGCAAATCTCTTTCTCTCTCCTTAGGTATCCATTAGGAAATTGGTTTTCTGTCACTGAATTTTACCCAGTAAAAGCCCTCCGATTCAACAGAGCTGTCTTGAAAGTAAATAAAATGATCAAAGAGAGACCAAAAGAGACCCATGTTAAACTCACAGATGAAATAATTTATAAGAATTTAAAATATTCAGATCTGACTAGCTATATGAGGGGAAAAAGAAAAGACCATTGTTATTTGTGATTCTAAGGTCAATCTTAAGTAGTCATCCTTAATATGGAAAAATGTATAGACAAAATATTTAAACATAAACTTTTATAAAAGCACTATGATGAAAATTCTTCTCTAAGCTATATTTTGATAACTAAAAGTGAAATAACATAAAATAATTATGTGGGGACTTCCGGGAAGATGGCGACCGAGAAAAGTGGGGCTTAAGAGCCCTGCTAACAACCAATTTCCATTACCACAAAACCAGCGCCTTTCATAGCCAGAAAACACCATCACCAGAAAAACAAAAAATCCACCAGGCTCCAGAGAGAAAAGCGGACTGAGAACAGAGCTCAGGGCCACAGAGGAGACACACGCGCCCGAGGACGCGGCAGCAGCGCCATACTGCCGGCGGCAGCGGCGAACTCATCGGACGCCTACAGCAAGCAGAGGTGAGCCGCTGAGGAACAGCCAAGCGGGATCTTTCGGCGCAGAGAGGATTTAAAGCTCCCAGTGGCTGAGCAGCACACGCTGCAGGGATTCAGAGTGGAAATCAAAACCAGAGAAGAAAAAATACACCAGCCTCATGGCCAAGGGCGTAGCCGCGGCGCCATATTGCCACCGGCGGCGGCAGCAGCAGTGAATTCGCTGAATCCAGCACAGCTACATCTGCGTACTCAAGAACAGTGAGTCAAATTGTGGGCCACAGAGGAGAAATCCCAGTACTGTACCTCACTGAGGTACTCACTGTACCCAGTGAGGGAGTGGTGGTGGCAGAGATACCACACCATAGGAGAACGTGCAACCTGGCACCCCCCATAGTTTAAAGCAGCCTCTATTGACTCCCTGGGTCAGAGACTCTGTGATAAAACCCAGTAAAGGAGTAGTGGGGTCTGAGATACTACTGACTCGAGATCCAGAACACCTTAAGTGAAGTCATAGTGACCCAAGGGAAGAACCCAGAGAAGGCACAAACATCCGAAATCATGGGAAAGAGGAATAATACTGGAGCAATGAATGCCGTCCACAACCCCACAACATCAGAACCTGATAAAACAGAAAATCAGAGATTTCTAGAAGATCAAATCAGGAAAATAACTGTAGAAATAATAGAGGTGCTTCGAAAAGAACTCAGAGAGAGCCAAAAAGAGATAAAGGATGCAATTAATGAAGTAAAGGCCTCAATTCAAAGCACAAACAACCGATTAGACCACATGGAGAACAGAATCTCGCTCTTAGAAGATGAGCAATCCAAAAATGAACGCATAGTTTCTAATCTAGAAAAAAATATCCGACAGCAGGAATCTGACATTGAAGAAATATGGGCCCATCTTAAGAGAGCTAACCTAAGAATAATTGGAATAGAGGAGGGAAAAGAAAGTGAAACCAAAGGGATCAACAATCTCTTCAAGGAAGTAATAGCAGAAAATTTTCCAAACGTAGAGCAAGAGGTTGATGCACAGGTCCAGGAAACTTATAGAACTCCCTTTAGACAGGATCGGAGAAGAGGATCCCCACGCCACATAATTGTCAAAATGACCAATGTGGAAGCCAAGCAGAGAATCTTAAAGGCAACAAAAACAAAGGGCCAAGTGACATTCAGAGGCAAACCAATTAGAATCACTCCAGACTTCCCAAACCAAGTCATGAGAGCCAGAAGGGCTTGGAGTAACATATTCCAAACTCTGAAAGAAAACAACTTCCAGCCCAAAATTTCCTATCCAGCAAAACTTTCTATCAAATTAGATGGAGAAATAAGAAGCTTCCATGACAAACAGAAACTGAAGGAATTTATGTCTTCAAAACCAGCGCTAGAGAAAATACTCAAAGAGATTAACTACAAAGAAGAAATAGGTAACACTCACCAGAACCAGAGAAACAAGAGTTTCCATCCAACAGACAACTAAGATTGGTTATCTGTGGAGATTCATTATTTATGTTAGTCTTTTACCTATCTCTAAATTGTATTGTTTGCCTTTATTGTTATTAATTTTTAGGATTTCTAGTTGGGATATTAATATACCTTCAGATATAGCATTTGGAAATATTTTATCCAATTCTATTAGTAACTTTTAACTCTGTTTACATTGTCTTTGGATATACAATATTTTTTTTTTTATTTTCTAGGGAGTTTGTATATTCTTCTGTTGCCTGTGCCATTGAAATCATATCCAAGAAATCACTGCCAATTTCAATGTTGTGAGGTTTTATGACCCAGATTTTCTTCTAAAAGTTTATAGTCTTAAGATTTATATTTAGGTCTTTTATCTATTTTGAGTTAATACTTGTATGTGGGATTAGGTAAGGGTCCAATTTTATTCTTTTCCATGTAATTATTATTTTTCAACAATATTTAGTTAAAAGATTATTATTCCCACCACCAAATGTTCGTGGAAACCTTGTCAAAAATAACTTGACAATATAGGGAAGAATTTAGCTCTAGGCTTGTATTTAACTCCAATGGTTTATATATCTGCCTTTAGAACAGTACTACACTGTTTCAATTATTGTAGCTTTATATGGTTTGAAATCAGAAAATATATATCTGCTAGCTTTGTTCTTTTTCAAGATCGTTTTGGGTATCTAGAATTCATATTCCATATTAGGATAGATTTTTTTCTGAAAAATAAATATATAAATATATGATAGTTTCAACAAAAAAAACAGAAAAAAATATGATCTGGTAAGAAAGAAAGCAAAAAGAAATATTGAAATGTTATCTTTAAATCATCAAAAGCTTGGCATCAGACAAATGAAACTGTTATGTGAGATTATCATTTTTAATTTTTGATAAATTGCTATAATACTAGATGTCAACCACTAAGCCAAGCATGGGAAGGAGGGATGGGGAGGGAATGGGGTGGGGATCGGGTGGGGGCTGACTGGGCGATGTGTGCACGTATGTCTACCAAAGTTTGTATCCCACTATGATGTATGAATACAGTGCACCAATAAAATAAAATTAAAAAAAAAAGAAAAAAAAAAAAATAATTATGTGTTGTGTTCATGTATGTCTCTACCATCTTATACTCCTTGAAGATTTATGACTACAATACACCAGTAAAAATTAAAAAGTGAAGTGTGCTTTTAAGTGATTTCTAATAAAAATAAACATAAGCAAAACTAAAAATTTATAAATAAAACTTTCAACAATTTTTGTTTTCCAGAGCTAGCATCTTAATTTTAGGTTAAAGACGTGTGTGTGTGTGTGTGTGTGTGTGTGTGTGTGTGTGTGTGTATGGAAGATAGTGTTTTATGGGCTTTTTATAGATGTTATTAAATGTTAAGGTAACTTGCATAATTACTATGTATACTACATTTAGGCCATTTTTATGGAATTTGAAGGACAATAACAGTATATTAAATGATAATCAGAAGTACATAGTTTTATTATTCCCTTTATGCTATATTAATAAGTTATTTATTCTTTCTGTAATTAAAAATTTTTTGCAGTACTGGGGATAGAAGCCAGGGTCATACCTCTGAGCTACACTCTCAGCCGTATTTTTTATTCTTTATTTTAAAACAAGGTAGCACTGAGTTGCAAAGGGCCTCACTAAGTAGTAGCTGAGGCTGTCTGCGAACTGTGATCCTCCCATCTCAGCCTCCCAAGTGCTGGTATTACAAGCATGTGCCACCATGTCTGGCTTAAATTATTTTTAACAAATATATAAAAACACAAAATAATACATATTTATGGGGAATCATGTAATATTTTAATGCATATATACATTGTGCAATGTTTGAATCAGGTTAAACATACCTATCTCCTCAAATGTACATACCTTCTTTATGATGATAATATCAAAACTTCTTTATTCTAATTTTTGAAATATCTTGTATATTGTTATTATCTGCAGTCATCCTACATGCAAGAACAACCAGAACTTTCTACTTCTATCTATGGATACTTTAATACCCTTTGATTAGCCCTTTCCCCTTCCCTCCCTCTAGTCTAGTCTCTTCTAGCTTCAGATAACCCTCATTCTACCCTCAACATCTATGAGATCAATGTTTTCAGATTCCACATGTGAATGAGATGTGCATGCAGTGTCTTTCTCTGCCTGGCTTATTTCTCTTAACATAATAATTTCCAGTTTTATCTATGCTGTCTAAAACAACAGGATTTGAATTTTTTATTGGCTGAATAGTATTCTATTTTACATAGGTACCACTTTTATTCATTCATTTGTCAGCTGTTGCTAAGGTCGTTTCTGTTCCTTCACTACTGTGAATAGCGCTACAATAAACATGGGAGCACAGGTGTCTTGTTGACATACTGATTTCATTTTCTTTGATTATATGGCTAGTAGTAGAATTGCTGGATGAGATGGTACTTCTATTTTTTAATACTTTGAGGAACCTCCGTATTGTTTTCTATAATATATATATATATATATATATATTTATACTCCCTTCACCAATATACAGAAGTGTCTTTTTCCTTACATTCTTGCCCATACTTGTTATCTTTAGTCTTTTCTGTAATGGCTATTTATTGGAGCCAGGTGATAATTCACTGCGATTTTGATTTGCATTTCTTTGATGATTAGTGATGTTAAGCTCTTTGCGTATATCTGCTGACCATTTGACTGTGTTCTTTGATGTATTTAGTGGACAATTCTAATGTATTTCATTGTACAAAAGTATTCTAGTCTGATAATATTCCAAATATTATATGAAGGTATTTATATAACTGTTTCAATCTGTTGCTTTTACTATGAATAAAAATATTAACTATTGCTTTAAAGCTTTGCCTGATCTAAGTGAAAATTAGCATGGCTTAGATTCAGAAAAACTGAATACAAATCTTGAATTCTTGGGGCAATAACTAACCTTTTTAACTACAATTATTTTTCTCTAAGTGATAGAAAGCTACAAATATGAAAGTCAGATGCCTTAACTTTAAGTCTTGGCTCCATCAAGTGTTATTAGATGCCTGATATTGGATATATTTCTTCAAAATCTGTAAGCATTTGTTCCATTTGTGAAATGAGGATTATGATATCTATCACCTTGAAGGAAACAAAGCAACAAGTGTTTTGAAATTACAGAGACTTATTCTGACTTTGCACGTAGCACACAGATATTTAGTGGCTAGTTTAAGTTGAGTTGCCTCCTACTCTATTTGATTGCATTTTCAAGAAGGAGAAAAATACAAATTATATTCATATAAAGACACAGAGACTGCCCAGATGTGCAAAGAAGGCTAGCAGAGGAACAATAGTTTAAATAGACATAGGAGAGTTGATTAAAGTAGTGGCATTTGAGGTAGGATATACAACAAAACAAAAAATGCCAATTGGTGGTAAAAATATGACCGAAGAAGCGGGATTAAGAACTACCATGATTACAGAGGGGTGTGGAATTGTCCTTGGCTAACGTGGGTACAGTAGGTTATAGGAGGAGATATAATAGCAATGAGAATTGTAAAACATTTTTGGGGCAATAGGCAAAGAGCCAGTGGAGGCCAAGTTAACAGTCATTCTCTTTCCCTTGGTTGAGTGGGGAGCCACAGATGATCTCTAATAGGTATTTCTCTAGATGATGGCAAACTGATACCTATAAGTTATTCATTTTAAATTTGAGACTTGGTAGTAGTAGATTATTACATGTATCTAATTTCTGCTATGGTTTGATTATTTGTGTTTCCCCCAAAAAATACAAGTTGAAAATTAATCTCCATTGCAATAGTATTAAGAGGCAAGGCCTCCAAATATATTGGTCACGAAGGCTCCTCCCTGAGAGTAGGATTAGGGCATTTATAAAAGAGGCTTAGCAGAATTTGGCTTTATTTCCCATTTTGTACCTTCCAAGTTTAAGGCCCAATCTTGGAAGCAGAGATTGGGATCTTATGAGACTCTGATCTATTGATACCTTGATATTAAACTTTCAACCTCCAGAACTGTGAAAACAAAGTATCTGTCTTTACAAATTACCCAGAGTCTGGGATTTTGATGTATTAACATGGAGAACAAAAATAATTACAAGATCTCACACTCCGAACTTCAGTGTCATGGCTGTATGAACTATACATGGGTCAAATAAGGAAGAAAAGCAAACTTTAACCATTGCGATTATAGTTTTTAAATAATAGAATGGCACAGTAGTTTTCTCAGTATACTTGGACTGCTGTTACAAAATACTTTAAGTAATTTATGAAATCAGAAACTTATGTCTCACAGCTCTGGAGCCCAGACAGTCTAAGATCCAGGTGAGAGCAGATTTGGTGTCTGGTGAAGGTTTGTTCTGTACTTCAAAGATGACACCTTCTTGCTGTGTGTTCAAGAGGCAGACAGTGCAAAACATCTTCTCAGGCTTCTTTTATAAGGACAGTTTTGTTTTTTTTGGTTTTTGTTTTTTGTTTTTTTTGGTGGTACGGGTGTTCCTAGACACCCTTCTGCCTCTGGGCTACACTCCCAGACCTCTTTTATACTTTTTTTAAATTTGAAACAGCTGGGCGTGGTGGCTCACGTTTGTAATCCCCACACTTGGGAGGCTGAGACAGGAGGATACAACAGGTTCGAAGCCAGCCTCAGCTACTTAGTGAGGCTCTCAGCAACTTAGTGACACCCTGTTTCCAAATAAAATAGAAAATAGGTCTGGGAGTGTAGCCCGGAGGTAGAAAGCCTCTGGGTTCCACCTCCAGTACCACCAAAAAAAAAAAAAAAATTTGGGAACAGGGTCTCTTAAGCCAGTGCGGCTGGCTTTGAACCTGCACGGTCTTCCTGTCTCCATCTCCGCCTCCCAAGCGCGGGGATTACAATCATGCGCCACCATGCCTGGCTCCACTTGTTTTTAAATTTTTTTTATTGGTGCATCATAGTCACACATCTTCATGGAGTTCAAGATGGAGAGGCACACATGCACACTTCACTCATTTAGCCCTTCCCCAGTTCCTACCCCATTCCCTCTCCCCTTCCACCTTCTCATGTTTGGCTTAGCTATTGATTGGATATGTTTGTGAATGTACATCATGTACATTAGGGAATGTGTTCCACTTTTTAATATTAATGCATTGCAGAATGGGTTTCAACCTATGAATTGGGAGGGGAGAAGGGATAGAAAAACATTTAAACCTTAGCAACAGTGAAATATTGTCAGTCCAGTGATGCTGAAACTTTGTAACAGTACACAATTGATGGAATTGCAGGAATGTAGGATATAGAGGTATAGTGCTTTAAGAAAAAGTGCAACCTGGTCTCATAATATGTAGTTGTCCTTCCAAAGATAGAGATGAGTATAAATAATTTACACGTATAAGTTTATCATACAGAATTAATGCTCACCAATACATGTACAAAATGAATATTTGATAGAAAATACATTTACCCATTTCATTTACATAATTTCACCTTTTCCTCAGAATTCTGACAGAGCTGGCCTAATTTTTATTAAGCATGACTGTAGTTTTTCTACACTAATTATATTAATGTCATATTTGTTTTGATACCAAAGAAAGGAATTAGGTTGTTTTCTGATGATAATATGTGTAGTAGATATAGTAAAATTGGTAAGGTTTTACTTCAGTTTTCATTTTAATTGTAAAATAATCAGTCTGTTGATAATGATTCCAGTCAGCTAGCTAACAATTAGACAAGTATTCTTTATCTAAGCATTTATAGTTTATTTTAAATATTTTAAAATAAAATTTAGATAATAATTAGAAACTTAAAAAATTAGGTCACTGGTATTCTAAACAATAATATTCTGTATTTTGAGAGTATATTGAGAGTACTTGTTAAATTATTATTATTATTGCATCACTAGTGTAAAACTGGCAGAGACCAGAGCCTGATGCACAGCAAGACAGCAAGGCCGGTGCTGGGGCCTCCAAGGCCAGGATCGGAGCCTGCAGATGGGTGAGGCTGGTACTGGGGCCAGGGAGGCTAGGATCAGAGCCTGCTGTGAGGCAAGGCCAGTGCTGGGGCCTCTGAGGCTGGGATCGGAGCCTGCCGAGGTGTGAGAACAGTGCCCGGGCCAGTGAGGCCTGGATGGGAGCCTGCCTTGAGACAAGGCAAGTTCTTGGGCCTCCGAGGCCGGGATCGGAGCCTGCCAAGGAGGGAGGCCAGTGCCAGGGCCAACGAGGCCGGGATCAGAGTCTGCTGGGTGGCCAGGACAGTGCTGGGGCCTTCAAGAGTGAGATCAGAACTTGCAATGCGGCATACACAGAGAAATATCACAGAAAATAAAAAATCAAATGTTTTCCCTAATATGCAAAAACTAGGAAGAAATGGGTAATACAAAGAAATCTAGTGGAAGAAAGGGCCCTATGGAGAAGCAATTAAGGTGACCAGAGGGGATGGGATGGGGGAAGTTAGAATCTCTTTAAAACACATGATATACATAAACAAATATATCAAAGTTAATCACTAAATCAAGCATGGGATTGAGGGAGTGGGAAAGAGTGGGATGGGGATTGGATAAAAGCTAATTGGATGACAGTTATGTGAGGATCCCAGTTCTCCATATACATTCTAATACATGCTTATTTTGTTGTTTTGATAATAGACATAATAGTAGGTATGAAGTGGTATCTCACTGTATTTTTAATTGCTTACTTTTAAGAACTAATGATAGTAAACATCTTTTCCTGGTGTTATTGCCCATTTGTATATCTTCTTTGGAGATGTGTTTTTTCAAATTTGTATTAATCAGAAAAACAGACCAATGTGGATTACATAGTGTTTTTTTAATAAGAGAACTTATTATGAGGGATTGGATCACACAATTATGGAAGCTGAGAAGTTTCAAGATCTTCCAACTGCAAGTTTCAGAAACTAGAAATATGAACCGGGCGTGATGGTACACACATGCTTGTAATCCCAGCATTTGAGAGGCTGAGACAGGAGGATTGTGGTTCAAGGACAGCCTCAGGTAATACATAGTGAGACCCTTTGCAACTTAGTGAGACCCTGTTTCAAAATAAAGAATAAAAAATATGGTTGGAGGTGTAGTTGGGAGGTAGACTGCCCCTGGGTTCCATCCTCAGTACCAACCCCCCCCAAAAAATCTCTAGAAATATGATAGTGCAGCTCTAGTCCAAACACAAGGTCCAAAAAGCCAAAAACATTGATTTCTAAGAACAGCAATGGATATCCCAGTTTGGGTAGAGAGAAAATTTTTCTTTTCTTTATTTTTTTTCTGTTTGGACTCTTACTATGTATGATAATGCCCACCTGTATTAATGAGAAGGAGTTTACCACTTCAAATAGTAATCTTCAAGAAATACCCAGAAATAATATTTCGTCAACCATCTAGGCATTCCATAAAGCAGTCAAGCCAACACATAAAAATGACCATTAACATTGTCAATCTGGGTACTTGGTATTGGGAGGGAGGGAAATGGGGAGGTGGGGCACCAATTGCTGTGAGCTATGATATGAGACTATAATGCACCTATAAAAGCACATTGTAACAAATAAAATATCTGCTTGATATTATAAAAATCTTTTCCCATCTTTAATTTGGATTTCTTTTGTTATTGAGTTATTTAAATGCCTTATATTTTCTGGCATGTATTCTGGATACAAATATATACTTATTCTCCATATATATGCTTTATAAATATTTTCTTTCAGTCTATTGGTTGTGTTTCCATTCTGTTGATGCTGCCCATTTTAATTTTCTTCTTTTAGCTTGAATTCAGTCAGCATTTTTAAAGCAATTTCTTTGAAATCCAGGAATGTAAATAATAATAACTAATAGTGTAAATAAATAATAATAAATAATAACAACAAAAATGGGTAAAAGCACCCCCAAAGTTCCCTCTATCCATGTGTAAAGATTTGTTCTGTGCTTGGTCACTAATTTTAAATATAACCATCCCTAGCCTTCACTTTGCTTTTTTACTAAGCCTATAAACCAGCTAATCATAAAATCTTAAAATTTTCTTGAGCATGCATCCTTTCCTGGGTATATGTTTGGTTTCTCAATCTCCAAATATTCACAGGCACTTTGAGACACTCTGATTTCCCAAAGACATTTTCTCTTTGGCTTTTCTTCCAGGTTTTAGCAGTCTATTGTATATCAGAGTGAAACCTTTTACCTAAGATAGCTGTAGGATTTTATTCACCTTACCTTTTCTTCAATATGGTTTTACTGGTGCATTGTAATTATACCTCATAATGAGGTTCTGAGGGATTAAAAAAAAAAATTCACACAGCACTTGGTGTATTTCCCTCTGAATCTTGCCTTACTCCCTCCTCCTCCCTGTACGTATTACTGAGATTGGTACTGATAACTTCATATGTGAACATAGCATTATTTTAACTGATTCCTTCAAGTCTCTTTGCCCCTCCTCACCGTCCTCCCACCTCTTTCTCCAGATCCTCTTCCATTCTTTACTCACACATCTCCTTACTTATTTGAAGTCCTGTTTGTTTCCCAATTTCTCTCTAGCTTCCACATATAAGAGAAAACATACAACCTTTCACTGTCTATAACTAGTTAATCTAAGTGTAATATTCCCCAGTTCCATCTACTTTCCTAAAAACTATATAATTTTGTTCTTTATAGCTGAATAGAATTCCACTGTGTATATATTCCATACCTTTGCAATCCATTCATCTGTTTAGGGACACCTATACTGGTTCCATAATTTAATTATTTTGAATTGTGATGCTCTAAATGTGTATGTGCATATATCACTGTAGTGTTATGACATCAGTTTCTTTTGAACAATACTCAGAAGTGGTATAGCTGGGTCATATGGTGGTTTTATTCTGAGTCCTCTGAGAAACCTCCAAACTGATTTCCATAGAGCCTGTACAAACTTGTAGTCCCACCAGCATTATAAAAGCATTCCTATTTCCCTGCATCATTGCCAGAATTATTATATTGTTTATCTTCTTAATGATTGCTATAATAACTACAGTTAGATAGAATCTTTGTTTAATTTTGATTTACATTTTCCTGATTAAGTATGCTGAAATATATACATATTTTATATAACATATACTATATATATATATATATATACTGGTCATTTATATTCTTCTTTTGAGAAATGTGTATTCAATTCAATGGCCCATTTTGATCGAGTATTTTTTTAGTTTTTTATGTATTCTGTAGGCTCTTCCAATTCTTGTTGTTTCTTTTGCTGCACAGAAAATTTTAAAGCTAATGCCCTACCATTTATTCTCATTTGCTCAAAAATAATACTTATTATTATATTTAACCAAGGAGGTAAGTTCTCTTTTCAGTAAAAGCTATAGAACTTGGATAAGTAGAATATATTTTATCAAAATGGCCATACTACCCAAAATGATCTACAGATCCAACGCAATTTTTATTAAAATGCCAATGTCAATCTTCCCAGAGCTAGAAAAAAAACAGTTATAAAATTTATATGGAAAACTAAAAGATCCAGAATAGCCAAAGCAATTCTGAGCAATAAGAACCATGCTGGGTGCATCCCAATATCCGATTTCAAATTATATCATAGAACGATAGTAGTGAAAACAGCATAATATTGGCATAACCAGTAGATAGACTAGAAGGTACAAAATCTAATACTCATACTTATGGCCAGTTGACTTTTGATAAAAGTGCCAAAAACATATGTTGGAGAAAAGACATATTTTTCAAAAAGTACTACTGAGAAAACTGACTCTTCAAATGTGGATGAATGGAATTAGGCCCCTGTCATTCGCCCTGAACAAAAGTCAGCTTACAATGGATAAAAGACCTAGAAATTAGATCAGAGACTTTATAATTGCTAGCAGAAAACATAGGACCACCTCTCCAACATACGGACCTGGTGGAGACTTCCTCATTAAGACTCTCTTTACATTTTTGTTCAATTCCTTCTGTTTCTCTGTCCTCAACTGGATCCATGATAGATGTGACAGAGAAAAGTGTCCTGTGTTAGTTCTCAAGTAGACCCCAAATGGGTTAGAACAGATAAATAAAATGATTTTGTTTTTCTTTTCTATTCTTTTTCTCCATTTTTTCTACCTTTTCTTGTCTTACCTATTTGCCTGCCTGCCTGTCCTTCCTTCATTCCTTCTTTCCTTCCTTCTTGTCTTTCTTTCTTTTTTCTTTTTTTCTCTCTTTCTTGTCCTGGTTATTGAACTCAGGGCCTGGTTACTTGCTAGGCAATTTCTCTACCACTGAACTTTACCCAAATGCTGATCATAACTTATTAGTTAGCCACATTTTGCTTCCTCCAGAACTAGAAATAATGGTTCTGCATTGGGCATGTGGACTGCCATCCTCGGCACTGTTGCCAAGCTGCAGAGGGGACTGGATTTAGTTTCTTAACTCAGCATTTGTTTGATTGCTATATATTATTGGCTTTTAGAGTTTGACAGAATTGGTTCTGAAGGTTTCTGCTGCTTGTTTGATGCTTTTTTACTTCCTCTGCTGTTTTGTTGATGCCAGTTCTTTTATTGTAATTTTATATTCTAACTGAAGGTGATGGAATTAGCAACCCAAAAAGCACAAGACAAGGCATTGCACTAAATGCTGTAGAAGATACATATGCGAAAAAACTAGCCTTCAAGGACTTTGGAGACTAAGATAACAAGCATATAACTATCTTTTATAAAAGGTGGTTTATGACTTGCAATACACAATGCAGTAAAGGGTTAATAGTGATGCCTTTTAAGGTGGGATTAAGTAGTAATTTTATAGTTGATAATGGGGAGAAAGAGTACAGATGGAAATTTTAGCATAATTATAATGAATTATAACAGAAACAGATGCATCCTATATCACGGGTATATAGGTTATTTGTGAAGTTTTGGCGGGAGAGAAAGAGCTATATGATGAAAGTATTTCTGTATTTTGTTCAGAAGGCAAATAAAATAAGTACTTTATGCAAATGCTGTTATCTAAACTATTGCTTCAGAAGATTGGTTAGGCAGAAATATGTAGAATGAATTGAGAATAGAAATGTATGTTTAATTGAAATAGCCATACTTCTTTTAGTAGTTGAATTATTAGCTTTTATTGGCTTAATTATTGGCTTCTACTTCTTATATGAGTAATTAAGAGTTTCTACCAGTTTTGGAAAATTTAAGTAAATTAACTTATAAAGCGCTGCATAGTTTTTAAATACAAAACAGAAGCCATCGTCTGTTGTTTAGTGAACAGTCTGTAACAAACTTTATATTTGCAGCACAAATTGTTTTTTGCAAAAAATATTCTGATTTCCTATTAGTAGTTAGCCATGTTTTGCTTCCTCCAGAAGCAAAACATTTATAATAATAGCAGGTATGTTTTTTCCCCAAATAAAAGAAAGTTTCATCTAATAAATGCCATTAAATAGACTTTACAGATAAAATATGAAGTTATGAAGATTTTCAGTGCCTTCAAATTATAGCATTTTGGTTCCCTATTTAGAAATAACTGGAATTTTCACCCTTCTACATCCATGAATTCTGCATCTTTGGATTAATCCAAATATAAATGAAAAATAGTCTGGAAAAATGCTGCATCTGTACTGAACATGTACAAACTGTTTTTCTTCTGCTTATTCCCTGAATAATACAGGATAAGAACTATCTGCATGGTATTTAAAATGTATAAGACATTGTAAGTAATTTAGAGATGATTTAAAGTATACATAAAGAGATATGAATATTATATGCAAATACCATGCAATATTTAGAAGGGACTTGGGCATCCATAGAGTTTACTTTCTACAAGGTATCCTTGAGCCAAACCTCCTATCGATAGCAAAATGACTCTATTTTCCATTTAAAGATACTCAGAAAAATTAATTCTATTACATAAATCTGTGCATATTAATAGCATGCCTTGCTTATGGCATGACTTCTAATTATTTAATCACATTTTACATATATTAGCAACATTTAATAAATGTAATTTTCTTATGATCAAATATTAAGAAACTTTTTTGGTACTGGGAATTGAACCTAGGGGCATTCTACTGCTAAATACACCATCAGTATTACTTTCATTTTTCTTTTTTGAAACAGGGTCTTATTATGTTACCGAGAGTCTCACTGTACTGCTGAAACTGTCCTTAAACATGTGATCCTTCTGTCTCATTCTCCCACAGAACTGGAATTACAATTGTGTATCACCATGCCTGGCAGGAACTTTTGCTACTAATAAAAACTCCTACAGTTATAGTGAAAATAATGTACTGCGCCTTGATCCTTAAATATCTATTAATCCTAATGTTATATAAGCTACCTCTGTTCCAAGACTTCATATTACTATATAACTCTAACAACAAAAATCCTGCATATCAGTTTAAATAAGGAACTTTTGCCCATATTTTGTGGCTGCCTCTCATCTCTAGAGGTTGGTTGCAATAACAAATGAAGATGAAAATAGGTTAATCTGTCCCTGACTAGATTGAAAAAAAAAATTCTAAGTAGTATAGAGTCAACAGGGCTCTCTAACATGACTCAGAGCTGGCAGAAAGCACGTTTGCTGTTGTGCATTTTCAGTAGTTAATGCAGCTGTAATGTCTGCTGGCGAATGACACTTGAACCTAAATAGAGATAATATATTAGTCAGTACATAACATAAATGTCCTTGGGCCTCATCTAATAGTATCTTAGAAATCAGATGCCAGTTACTTCTAATCCAAGATATTGATCTGACCTATGAACTTTCTTCTCTGCTTAAGGTTTATCATAATGATAGAAAAGGAAGAGACAAACAGAAAATGTGTTACTGCCCCAACTTGGGAAAATGTACTGTCTAAATTCTAGAAATGCTGGGGATAGTTTGAAAAATAAAACTTATCTAAAAGCTGAAGCGGAGTCAGCAGCTGAGCACATAGTACATAAAAATATATAAATGAAAGAAAGCCATGAAACAAAGTTTGGACTTTGGAGTTCTATGTCCAGTCTATCTGAGGCTACCGTTTGCCTTTACCTTTTGAAAATATTTCTAAATCTTTTAGTCAAATTACTAATTAAATTAAGTAAAGAAACATATGAATGAAACAAGGATAATGGAAACAAAGGAATGTAAGTCCATATTTAATATAAATATGAATGTTCAAGAAAATATTTTAAATACTCTAAAATAATAAAAATATTTAAATAACTATTCAAATAATTGTCCAATATTATTTGAAAAATATTGAGAAAAACATATTTATTATATTCAATAAAGATAAATCAACAATAATGTTTTATTCTTGACAAGTTAAAAATAGTATTTTTATAATTTTTAATAGTTACTGAAAAAAGAAACAAAATTACAATCAATATAAACAAAGAAGAAAGAGATTTTAAAATGAAAAAAAGTGAAAGCATGAGACAAAATGTTCAATGATAGCATTGTTACGATAAATGTTATTAGATTAAGTCTTCGTAAAATCCATTTAATTCATGTCAGTCAACTACTAGATTTGCTTATTTAAAAACCCATGTAACCATCCTGACACCTATGGTTTCAATATACTAGGCAAATTCAATTAAAAGACAAATTGTGTTAGGATTTCTGCATTGAAGTAAATGGAAATATAAATAGTGCACTAAAGACATAAAATACCATTATACCAATAAAGATTTATACATACCATTTAAAATTCATAAAATGAATAAGTATGCAATCACCCAATACTTATTGAGTAGTTCTTAGATGCCGAGGAATATACAGGATTAATTCCTACATACTCCCTAGAGGTAATTAAATTTATTTTAATATACTTTTTTTTGGTGTGTTGTAGTTATACGACATACTGAAGTTCAGAGTGATAGGAACATATATATTTATATCGCACTTGATGTGTTTACCTCTGGATTCCACCCCACTCCTTCCCCTTCTCTGTGCATGTTATTGAAATTGGTATTGATGATTTTGTATATGTGGTGGCATTATTTGAACTGTTTCCTTCAAATTTTCCTTCAAATTTCCTCCTTTCCCCTTTCTCCTTCTCCAAACCTCCTCCATCACTCCACTGGAGTCTCTCCCTTTATCTGAAGTCCATTTTTGTTGTCCCATTTCTTGGTAGCTTACACATATAAGAGAAAACATGCAACTGTTGACTTTCTGAGGCTGGTTGGTCTTATATAATATCATAAAATATACTTCTACGCATTTCCTGCAAATCACATATTTTCTCTTCTTTATAACAAAGTAAAATTCCATTATATGTATATATCACAGATTTGTGATCCATTCATCTGTTGATAGACACGTAGGCTGATTCCATTATTTGGCTATTGTGATTTGTACTACTATAAACACAGATGTGCATGCATTACTATAATCTTCAGTTCCTTTAGAAAGATACCTAAGAATAGTGTAGCAGGTTCATATGGTAGTTCTATTTCCAGTCTTCTGATCTCCATAGTGGCTGTACTTGAGTATATTATTCTAAGTGCTTTATAAGTGACTGCTTATAAAACTCTCACAGTAACTATTCTTATCATCACACTCATTTCATGAATTAGGAACCTGAGACTTAAATAAATTTAGGAATCTTACTTGCCATATAACCAGCAACTTGTAGAGCTGGGACTTTAATCCATCCGCGCAGGCTCTAGAGCATCGGACCTTACGTGTTACATGACAATGTCGCCATCAGACATCTAGTACCAAAGTATATATTATGAAAACAAGTATCAAAGTCTGGACAGAGACATTAAAACACCACCGTGGTGATAAAAAGCCATAGTTTATTTTCTAAGTCTCCAATGGATTAAAGAAATAAATTAAAATAGATAGACTTTAAATATGATAAATATTAGTAAGATAACTTTATATAAATCTACCTATATGAGATAATTCTAGGACCAAAATTAACATTGAAGTATTTCAAATATTTGAAAAATGTATGCCACACTCCCCATAATTACTGACAGAAAACTAGAAACAAATAACCAAATGTTAAGCAAAATGTTTAATAATATGACAATTTAATAACCTATTCTTAAAATAAACCAAAGAGAATTCTAACATGCAATTATATAATTTCGGTTATCTGAGGAAGGTGATAATATTGCACCTATAACTAAAAATAATGATGTGGAAAGAGTTTATGAAGAAATGCTTCAAAATAGAGCTGGGCATGGAGGTGCACGCTTGTAATCCCAGCATTTGGGAGGCTTAGACAGGAGGATCACAGTTCGTGGCAGCCTCAGCTACTTAGTGAGGCCCTTTGCAACTCAGTGAGACCCTGTTTCAAAATAAATAATAAAAAAAAATAGGGCTGGAGGTGTAGTACAGAGGTAGAATGCCCCTGGGTTCCATCCCCAGTACCACAAAAAAAAAAAATTGCCTCAAAGGAATTTATAATTAAATGAAATACAATGGAAATACATAAAAATATCATACTCAAATATCTGTAGAAGAAATCAAGAAAATTAATCTGTAACTATATTAGGAAATTAAAAACTTAAAGAATTTAGGAATGATCCTTTGGTACGGAGAAAAAATTCTACCACAATAAAATAGAAAAAAAATGTTTGGGTGTGTCTAATAAGGAAAGTAAAACAGAGAGTGATAACAAGTGTGTGCAAGGGTGCACAACCAGTGGACAGACATTGTACCTTGTCTTTTAAAGTCCATGGAGATTTTCCCCGGGACCCCTGTGAGTACCCAAATCTGTGGGTACTCAATTTCCTCATATAAATTGTCTTCCTAGCCGAGCATGGTGGCCCATGCTTGTAATCACAGCATTTGGGAGACTGAGACAGGAGAATTGCGGTTCCCAGGCAGCTTCAGCTACTGAGTGAGGCCCTTTGCAACTCAGTGAGACTCTGTTTCAAAATAAAGAATAAAAAAAAAATTGAGATGGGGGTATCGCTCAGAGGTAGAGTGTCCCAGTATTCCATCCCCAGTACTGCAAAAATTAAATTAAATTTAAAAATAGTCTTCCTATTTTATTATCTGTATGTGAATTATTTGCATTGGTTACTGTCCTGTAACTTAAGTCATTTCTAGATTATAATACCTAATACTATGTAAATGGCACACACATAGTTGTAATACTATATGATTTTGAGAATAACAACAAAATGCTTGTACATCTTAGTATAGACAATTATTTTCCAAATATTTTAGTTTGTGCTTAGTTAAACCCAAGGATGTAGAACTTGCAGATATAAAGGGTGGATTGTGTTACTTGTCTACTGCATAATAACAATTTATTCCAATATTTAGCAGGGCATATCAATAGGGATTTTTATTTTACATTGTTTCTGAGGGTTGGGAATCTAGTGTTGGCACAGCTAGGTGGTTCTGGATAGCTGTCTCCTGAGGCTCTCATCCCTGTGGTCTGTGGCTGCACACCTGAAAGTTAGCCTGGGGTGAAAGCTTGTGGCAGCCAGTATCTGGGTCTCACCACATGCATCTCATCATTATCTACTCATGGTATGGTACCTGGATTTCCTTAGAGTGGCTTCAAATAGTGAGAAAGGGCAGTGACGAGGGGGAAGCAGAGAGAGGAAGAGAAGAAAGGGGACCAGGAAAAAGGAAGGATGTCGCTGAATCACAAGATGCTCTTCCTTGGGTCTCCAGTCACATTCCCACTTTTGCTTCAGGTCCCCACATTCCGCATCCTTAAGGTCCAACATTATGTTAACAGTCTGTTCAAGGCTTTTACTAAAACTCTTCTTAACCCCCTTCTAGCTCCTCCACACCACCTGCTTCCAAAGTGGTTCCACATATTAGGTATTTATTATGGTACCACACTACTTCCAAGTTTCAAAATCTCTATAATTTATTTATTACTGCATAAAAAATACATCAAAACCTAGCAGTTTTGAACAGCAAATGTTTGCTGTCTCACAGTTTTTGAGTGCCAGGAGTCTGAAAGTAGCTTTGCTCAGTGTTACTGGCACAAAGTCTCTAGTGATGCTGCAGACAGATTCTTATTTGGTGGCACAGTATCCTAAAAGGGGAACTGGGGCAGGATGGGTTGTTTGCAAGCTCTGTCACATGGCTGTTGGTAGGGGATTTTTTCACTCTGTGGGTTTTTCCACAGTGCTGTTCATCATAGGGCAGATAACTTTCTCAAGAAAGTGGAGAGAGGGGGAGGGGAGGGAGAGGGAGAAGGAGAGGGAGAGGGAGAGGGAGGGTAAGAGAGAGAGGTGGAGGGAGGGAGGGAAAGAGAGAGGGAGAGAGAGAGGGGAAGAAGGAGGAGAAAGAGGAAGAGGAAGAGAAGGGAGAAGAGGAAGAAGAGGAGGAAAGAAAGAAGAGAGAAAAAGGAGAAAAACTACAGTATCTTTTTTAAAGCTACTTCACAAATGATCTGCTATCATTTCTGATACGTTGCCTTGGCCCCATATACCATCTCTGGTTCAACGTGGGAAGGACCTACTAAAAGGTGTGACTATCAGGAGGTGGGAGCCATTGGTGGGGTCTCTCAAAAGCTGACTACCACAGTAACACTGTCCAGCTCCTAGTGGGCTATTTTCCTCTTTTAAAAGTTATTTTCTGGTAAGGGATTATATTTTATAATATAGGGAAGTTTGTCTCAGAGAAGTTAAGATTCTTATTTAAGATAATATCACTAAAACAATTGAGACTTAACCTACCAAAACCTCATACCTGACCTAAAACCTCACGCCTTTTCTCCTTTAATAAAGTAGAATGCCTTGGGGGCTTCTTGCTGTATTCAGTGTTATTTTCCAGCATGCATAATATCCCTCTACTGCTGAGCTTTTGAAATTGTCCTGACTATGTTTTAAGTTTTTCTTTATCCTCTAGCCTTCTATTTACCTTCTGTTCTATCTCACTGGGGTAAGTGTTCCAGACTGACAACTTATCTCTCTGCTCTTCCAAATTACTCTATTTCTTTTTGCAATAAATGTACATTTTATATAACCAGACTTAAAGGAACCCATTGAATAGTATGAGTATATACAGTCTGAGTAGAAATCTATATAGATCTCCTTGTATTAGTATGAGCAGGCTGCCATGACAAAATACCACAAACTACTCACTTAAATTTTCTATATTTCTGGAGGCTGGGAAGTCCAAGATCAAGGGGCTTGCTTCAATTCCTAGTGTGGTATTTCTTCCTGGCTAACCAGGGGCTACTTTTCCCTTTTTGCTGTGTCCTGACTTGCAGAGACATTGGGAAAACTCTCTGATGTTGCTATTAAGGACACTGATCCTATCAAATCAGAGCTCTACCTATATTAACTTGTTTAGCTCTTCTACTTCTTTATTGCAAATATTCTGAAGGGGGTTTATGGCTTCAACATATGAATGTAGCTTGGGATATAAATCTGTTTATTATGCTTGGATTTGTAGATAGGGTTTTTTTCCTTTGTTTTCACAGGGCACTTTTGTTCCAAAAGGGTATGTGTTCATTTGTATTATTTTCCTCAATTTTAATCCAGACAGTGAGCTTTTCAAATACTTGTGTTACTGTTAAGTATGTTGCTCATAAGTATTGACCATTTGTACTTCTTGTTTTGTGAGGTGTCTATTTAGTTCACTTGCCCATTTTTTGATTGGGTTATTTGGATTTTTGGCAGTGAGTGTCTCGAGCTATCTATATACTACAGACATTAGTCCTCTATTAGAGGAGGAATGGAGTTCTCCATTCCTATTTGTTTTCTGTTGATGTTCTTGGCTGTTTCCTCTGTTGCACAGAAGTTCTTCAGTTTAATGTAACCCCGTGTGTTAATTTTTTGTACCTTTAATATCTTGTTGAGGAAGTTTTTACCTGGAACTATATGTTAGAGCATTGGTCCTAACCCTCCTCAAATAACTTTAAGGTTTCTGGTCTAATTTTTAGGTATTTTATCCATCTTATATTGACTTGTTTGATTCAGAAATAAATCCTCATACTTAGAGACGATTGATTTTTGACAAAGTGTACAAAAACATACATTGCAAAAGAAAATAGCCTTTTCAACAAATGTTGTTGGCAAAACTGGTTATCAACTTCTATTCTGAAGTCAGTAAAATAATTTATTTTAAGTATTTAATTTTGAAAGCAAATATAATAAGAGCTACCATGTATCATAATGATTCATTTTTGAAAGCATTCCATTGTGATAAAAACTCCTAAGATAATTTTTCTAATATTTTATCTCAAAATTACTCGGAGATATCACTTATTTAAGTATATCAATTAAATTTTCTATTATATGTGGGCAGCCTCAGCTATTTTTTATGTAGTGAGGCCCTCTGTAACTTAGACCCTGTTTCAAAATAAAGAATAAAATATAGGGCTAGGGGTGTAGCATGGAGGTCGAATGCCCCTGAGTTCCATCCCCAGACATGCAAAAAAATTTCTATTTTACAATTCTTACTAATCGATTAAGATAGCAAGATATTTTTTGTTTTGGCAATTGAAAGCAAAATGGAATATATTTTGTATTTTATATTTATATACAATGGAGTTTTGAAACATTTTTAGCTCTGACAAGGAATTATACAATTTGTATTTGGAAATAAAGTATGTATTTGCTTAAAAAGAGAAACAAAATGTTTCAACATGATATCTTTTCTGATCTGTTTAAGATAAAGAATGTTGGTGTAGCTGGGTATGGTGGCTTGTTATCCTAATACTCTGGAGATTGAGAATGGAGGATCGTGCAGGTTCAAGCCAGCTTCAGCTATTTGTTAAGGCTCTCAACAACTTAATGAGACCCTGTTTTCAAATAAAGTATAAAAATATAGGTCTGGGAGTATAGCCCAGAGGTAGAAAGCCCCTGGGTTCCATCCCCAGTGCCACACACACACACACACACACACACACACACACACACAAGAGTGGTGGTGTGAACGGGCATGGTACAATTTAAGATTAAAGAATAGCTATGTATTTAACTTGAACATCGGTAACATAAAAGCAAATGACAATGGAGAAAATATAACAGCTGAAAATTAACCTTTAGGAGTATAGAGATGTCACATTCTTTGCTTTTGTTTGGTTTGTTAATTCAGACTGTTACAAATTTCTCTAAAAGTGTAAGACTTGGAAAAGTTATAAAATATTTTTATAGTATTGTGATAATTATTTTAATAATTTTCATTATTATTGGACTTTAAAATAATTGCCTAGAATTACTTCTCTCAGTCGAAAATACTACCCCTAGAAAACCAACAATTTACCATAACATGTATGCTCGTTGCCTGCACGTTTACTTTAAATCATATCGTATTCTATAAAGTCTAAGCTTTTGTGGAAAATGATGTAGAGTGTAAACATTAATTGCTATTGAAATTTGGGAAATAGAAGCTTATATTTTTAATTTTTTACTTAGGGCTTAAAACTTTTTGCTTAGGGTTTACCCTGTTTTACAGACATAAGGTTGTTAAAATTCATTGGAAATGCTGAATATATCAGTCATTTAAAGGTCAGTTGAAAGTTTGGTATTTTCCTTGGAAAATAAGCTAACAAGTTTACAGTGATCTAGTTCAAGATTCATTAAGAAAAAGTTTGAGGAAGCTTGTTTTCCAGAAATAACTTTAATGATAGTAACTCATCGTAGTTTCAGGTGCCACTTTATGCCAAATTCTGCTACTGTTGTCCTTGGTTACTTGGTATTGTTTTACCCATGCCTTTGATGGCCCTACACAGAAGAATTGCTTAACATCCTCAAAATTTTTAAAGTTTTGCTGGGCGTGGTGGTGTACAATTGTAATCCCAGCATTTGGGAGGCTGAGACCAGAGGATAATGGTTTGTGAACAGCCTCAGCTACTTAGTGTGGCCCTCTGTAACATAGTGAAACCAAAATAAAGCAGTGTTTAGTGTTTCAAAACAAATAATAAAAAATAGGGCAGAGGTTGTAGCTCAGAGGTCGAAATCCCCCTGGGTTCCATCTCCAGACTCGTTAAAAAAAATGCAAAGTTTCTAATAGTATACTGACTAGTAAATCATAATAAAGTTTAACATACTTGTGAACAGACTTTCTATGGCTTATCATGTTCCATGGCTAGGAATCAGTTGGTATTCCATTTATTTTAAATCAGTATTTTCACACTCTTTCCAAGCAAAGTCTATTTCTTTTAAATATCAATTAGCTTGTGTGTAATTAGTAAACAGTATCTACTCTGTGCCATAAAAATGGAGCCATTGAAAAGCTCACAACCTACTGTTTTTTGTTCGCTAATGTAAAGGACTTAATGTAGACAGAAAATAATAAATATAATACCCTAGATTCCTAAGCATAGGACATCATAATAATATCACAACTATGATATAAGTTTCCAGCATGAAGCAATAATCATGCAAGTTATTATAAATTTCTGCCAATGTGATATATATCAAAATAGAAGAGAAAATGAAAGAAAAGAAACAAGTGGAATTAGTAGGATTAACCGCAGGATTAAGAGATTTTGTGACTCACATAGTACTCTGTTTTCTAGCTGAAAGTCCCAATAGAGAACTGAAATGCTGCTTATATCATTATTCACATGAATGGGTATGATTGAAGTAATTGATATGTTATTCTATCAAATCCAATTACACGAATATTATCAACTGACTAAAAATCTAATTGTTAATTAGAGAATTTATTACTGAGGTTCTTCTTGATATGCTTCAAATTAGCAGTGCATACACAACTGTATTCATTTACAATTTATGGAAACAAAATATTTAGTAGAGTATATACTCATACATGCAACCATTCATAAACATGTACATGTCAATAAACATACACACTCTTTTTGAATGTATAGAAAGATATGCAATGCGTCAAACCTTCTTTGTACCCTTTAAACTTGGGTACAGAGTCAGCTAAACGTAACAGAACTTTCTAACATAACCAGTTTCCTTACTTCCTCTAGCCTAATAAAACAGCCTCACAAGTTTTCTTGGACTTTTGTATAATGTCATATCTACAAATCCTACCTCATTACATGGGATGTAAATAGCAGTCAGTTGACTACCTCGGTTCAAGGATTTTTCATGATCAGAGTCAGTTTCTATAAAACTAGGCTTCATGTGGCCATAGGTGTTTTGAGAAGGTATTTAGTTATAACATTGGTGAAGCGATGATTAGTAGGGGAGAAAAGCCATCTTCTTTTTGTGGTTCTAAGGTCATATTAGAGGTGGTCTCTTACATCACCTGCCAGCATTCTTCTTGTTCCTTGCTCCAGTTCTAACACCACTGGTCTCTTTCCTATTCCTCTAATAAACTAATGTCTTAACCACCTTACTCTACCTGGTAATCACTTTCTCATACACACACATGGCTGATTCCCTCTTCATTACAATCCCTGCTCTTCAGTCGTCTTATCAGAGCAGTCTTCCTGCCTAAATAGTACCTTCCAAAACACTTAGTTATCTTTATTGAACTTATTTCAGTATGATGTTTTAAACATTTATTTGCTTTGTTTCTCACACAAACATAAGAATGAAAGCTTTAGAATACAAATGGTTTATCAGAATTATATACCACAGCTTGAACTAGAGAACAGAAAATAGGAAGTCTCCAAGCAGTATTTGTTGAATGAATAGGTTAAGGAAAAGGTAGCTAAATATATATATATAAACCCTTTTTCATGTTTTTATTTCTATTTAAGTTTCTAGATAAAATTTATTTTGTAATAAGGTTTGCATATCTAAAATCAGTTTTAAAAAGTTTGATTTATTAAAATATGTAGGACAAATCCTATGTATTTTTATATAAGTCATTGAGCCAACCTAGAGATTAGAATAAAAATAGCTTATAAAACCATCATGTATCCGAGGATTACAACCATCATGTATCAAGGATTGCAAATCCATGTGCAGTGGTAAACATGCAGATGGTTTTGACCTGGAATATCTCTGTGAAGCTCATGTGATGAAGAATTGATTCTTAGTGTAGCAATGTTCAGCTCTGGGCCATTTGGGAAGAGTTGGATCATGAGGCTTTAGATTCATCACTGGATTAATCCATTTGACACATTGATGATTTAAATAGACTACTAGGAAAAGGTAGAAACTATAGTCAAGTTGAACATGCAGAGGGAGGAAGTAAGTCACTGGAGGTGTGCCCATGGGCACTATATTTTTCCCCAGCCCCCTCTTTTGTTGTTCTCCCTGCTTCCCAGTTGCCAGGAGTTGAGCAGCTTTCCCCTGCCACATCCTCTGGCCATATGCTTCCACCACCACAAAGTTCTGCCTCACTTCAGACCCGAAGCACTGGAGCCACCAACTATGGATTGGAACCTCTGAAAACATGACCAAAATAACCCACCTTCAAGTTGTTTGTGTCAGGTATTTTTGTCACAGCATCAAAAACAAACACATCCAGTTTCTATACTATCAGTGAGGTTTTTTACAAAAAATATGTATTTTCATTAGGCTTGGTGTTACATACACGTTATCCCACTACTTAGGAGGCTTAGACAAGAGAACTGCAGGTCCAAGGCCACTACACAGAAATTAAGTGAGATTATGTTTTAAAATAAACAAATAAAAAGGGTTAGGCAACTATCTAAGATCAAAACACCCCAGATTCAATCCTCAGTACTATAAAATATATCATATTGTTAGGAAACTCATGTATGTATTAACCCTGCATTTTTAATGACTTTATCCAAGTAAAATACTCCCACATAACTATGCATGAAGACACCAAAATTAAGTGAAGAGAACCTGGAAACTGGAATGAATAAAACTTAACAATAACGAGCTCTCTCAGAGTTTGTGCACAGAAAAAAAGGATGTTATCCAATGGATAATCATTCTACAAATAAATTCTGTCATGTTGAAGAGAGTATAGAGTCAGAGAAAATGGTAGACATACCTGCTTGAGCTCAAGGAAAGTACAGAGTTATTCATGGGAATGACCCTCCAAGATGCAATGACCTATACCCTGGTGAATCCACTCTTATAATGTCATGGATGCTTATGAATCAAATTGACAACTTCTCTTTCTCTATAGAAGAATGAGGAAAATGAGTTGCTTCCTGCATTTCTGGAAATGTAGCTTCAATTACATAAATTAATCCGAGTGATGAATGCAAGATAGGGAATAGGAAATGCTAAAAGAATAATGGGGCTCAGCAGTACTATAGCAATATATATATAAAAAAAAACTTTACCTTTTCTGGGATGATACAGGAAGATTTCACAAGGAAGGTGAGACTTCACCTAGGCCTTAAAAGTTGGATCCAATTTAGATTGCCTATGTTTTAGGAAAGCATTCTAAAAGAGCAAATATCAGCTCTGGAATAGAAATATTTATTGATACAGTTTCGCTGCAATATATTTTTCTTGCTTTTTATTTTAGTCTGTTTCAGTGCCATGTTTTATTTTTATTTAGTTAAATAATAAACTATTTACCCAGGAATGGTGGCACATGCTTAGAATCCCACTACTTGGGAGCCTGAGACAGGAGGATCAAGGTTCACCACCAGACTCAGCTACTTACTGAGGCCCTCTGCAACTTAGTGAGACCTAGTTTCAAAATAAAGAATAAAAAATAGGACTGGGGTGTAATTTTGAGATAGAGCCCCTCTGGGTTTAATCTACAATTCTACAAAAAAATAAATAAATATTTAGTTCTATAATATATTTTCCAAGATATACACTTGTCTGGTATACATTTAAATGTAATTATCATCAAGAACTATACCTTAAGCTGTTTTTGTCTTTATATTTTATCTTAGAAATACATTTAAATTCATAAAAATAATATATTTTAAGTATTAACATGAAAAAGTTAAAACCTTATTAAATGTCTAATTTTAAACCTATTAAATACTAAAGCAATTCCAAAGAAACAATTAAAGTGATTTGTTAGAAAATATCAGTGTCGGAAATAACGTAAACAACAATTTTCATATTACTCTTAAATTTAAAAAGTCTTATGATTTCACATTTCTTTAGGAGATATAATAGATTTTAAATCATGCTTTGACTTGTGAATTTTGGAAAAAAGAAATTAGACTCTATATAACTATAGCCTTTCAAGTAAACATAGTATAATCATTTGTCTATTAAATCATGCTAGTCAACTGAAGACAGTTTTTAGTCATTTTGTCTGCTTCTGGTATAAAAAAAATCTCAGAAAGTATCAAAAGACTTAAAAATAAAGTTTATTTCATGTCAAAAGTGGAGCAAAACAAAATGTTACAAAGCATTTATTTTTATTGATCCTGAGATCTGAGCATATTTATACACTATGAAATCTCAGTAGGAAGGAACAGAACATCTAAAGTTCATGAGCACATAGTAATGAGAGTTTATTAGGTTATTCATTATATTCATTCATTCATTTATTCACTTTAATCTGAATTATCCCATGCTAGGAAAATTGATATTCAGACTCCATTTCACCTGGCCTTGAACCCTGTCCTTATTCCAACTCAGACATGAAGTGTCCCAACTTCTCTCTCGTACTCACTGCCTGACTACTTCATGATTGCCACATTAGTAGATTTGTAGTAAGACCTGAGAGGCTCACCTGCAAAAAGTGGACAGGCTAAATTTTGTATATAGTGGTTGTTTAATCCTAATTTTGTTTAATATTTCATAATAACTATGCTTTCAGTCTTTGATTTTCTAAAAAATTGAGTTAACTTTAAAACAAAACTTTTTGATAAACCAAGTTAGATTTTACCTTCAATTGCTGAATTGAGCTCCTGAAATACCCACTTATAGATTAATATACCACTATTCATATTCCCATTTTAATCTCTCTAGCTTCTGCCTTAGTCTATAATCCCAATCCTAGACAATGGTAGGTTTACCCACTTGTCTGATATTTAATTTCTCAATCAAGGATATATCTGGCACTCTGGTGAAGGTAGAGACAACACTGAACTTTGCAGAGGTAAAAAATTTATACTCAACCCCAGAGAGCTTAAATTATAATAAGTTGGCATCTAACATAATGTATTAGAGAAACTATTTAATGTGAGCCATCTGTAAAAGAGAAACTTTCTAAAGTTGGGGCAAACACCATATTTTAAGAACATATATTTTACAATTGCAAGAACTAGCCAACCAGAGTGGGAGAAGGAAAGAAAACTTGGGGGTTGGAATGATTGTATTATAACAGATAAATATATAATTAATGGGTTAAGTGCCTAAGCTGTTATACAGGGGTGTTCTAATTTCTTTAAATAAACCAAAATTATTTATACAGTGCATTCTATGAATACTTGATGAAACAGATAGAAAGCCAGTAAACATGTAAAAAACTTGAATAACACTATCAACCAAATTTTCCTAATTGAGGGTTATAAAACATCATCATCAGAGCACATCCCAACAACATCAGAGTACATTCCTTTTAAGTCATGGAAGATCACCAAGATAGAATGTTAAGTTATAAAACAAGATCAATAAATTTAAAATGTCTTAAATATTACAGAGTAGGTTTTTTGAACAAAATAATTAAATTAGAAATCAATAACATAAACATATCTGAATCTCCAAATATTTTTTAATTAAATGACTTATTTTAATAACACAGTGGTCAAAGAAAAATTCATTAGAATTAGAAATAATCTAAGCAGAATAACAGCCCAGCATATCAAAATTATAAGATGGTGTTCAACAAGATTACAGAATATAAAGTCAAACTACAAAATCAATCTTCTATCTATATACTGCTAACTCACAGTTATACCACAAAGTTTAAAGTTAGCATTTAAAATGCTCCCAAAATCTATGTACAAATTTACGCATGGAATATATATGCCCAAAACACTGAAGAAAGAAATTCAAATATACATAAATGAGAGACATACAATATTTTTGCTTTAGAAGATTAAATATTGTAAAGACAAATTATCTCCAAATCGATATAAAAAACTGAAAACCCTAGAAAACATTTTTTTAAGAAGTAGACCCAGAATTTAATTATGTAAAACATGAGAAGTCCTATTATCAAAACTATTGAAATGTCAGGGCAAAGCTATGTAACCAAAAGGCCCTGGGTTTCGTGTGTTTGATTGCTCAGTCCAAACTTTGTGCCAACCTTTGGGACAGTGTCCTATGATAGAGTTCTGCAGTGGATTAAGTATCTACGGAAATGATCTGAATTCTATGGTTGGATGAATCTACTGGGACAATAGGAATGACTCCCCCGTTATTGTCTTTTTTTGTGGACCCTCTGTTTACTGAGCCTGGGGAATAATGCGGATACTGGGGAATATTCTTATGTATATTCATGAAGTCCAAAAGAAAAAGCCCACTTCAATGATTTTTAAGCTTTATTTTTAGGCTAAAACACAGCTTCACTTTAAAAATACACAAAAAGCATTGTTTGACTATATCCTCAACATATCATTCTTTCAGGAATGCAACTACTGTCTAAATCAAGGAAATATTTTACTAAATTTTTATCAGAAATTTACTAGGAGTTATTTTCCATTGCAGAGATCACCTCCCTGACTGGAAGGCCACTACCCGAAGACCACTACCCGAAGACCACTAGTTTTAGTTTCCTAAATGCCACACCTTAATAGTCTACATTTCTGGCTGTCACAAAGGTGATGATCATGGATGTAGATGTGAGCCTCTGACTCCATCATTATGCATTTTAGTGTCACTGGGCATGAATATTTACATTTTGAAAACATTATTTTGTTATAAATTACTTTGTTTCTTTTTTAGAATATGATTAGGCTAATAGATGCATTCTTAAAATTTATATCATCTATTAATTCATTTCAATATTGCAGATTGAATTTTAAATTTTTTTTCCCAAAGGGACCACTAAATCTCTTAGAATTACAAGTTATTACATGAAAAAATTAAGCACACTAGAACCACCTAAGAGGTATAGAAATTGCATAATAAATTATTTAGCCGAACAAAAGAAGTGCTAATTACATAAGCTTGAAGATTTGTTGGGAATATTTGATATATTTGTATGCATTCATTGATATTTCCATTGTGTTGTAAATATAAAAATGATAAAACAAAGTCATATAAAAGTTAGTCTTATAATACAGACGTCTAATAGGCACATAAGTTATCCTTATCAACTTTCATCTGTGCTGACCAGTCATGTAATGAAAATGGATGGTACCTGAATGAGAAAACAATTATGTCGTTATCTGAAGGAGGGTAGTCATACCCAAAGGATGCACAAAATACTTCAAGCAAAACTAACGGCAGCATAATGAGCTAAGAAGTGACAGGCACAAACCTAAGCAGATCATGTTGACTTGAAACAAGCAGAGTTTGAGCTGCTTCGCTGCCTCATTTAAACAGAAGAGTATGCTCAGCATGAAACTAAGAGATAACTCATGGAGAATGATGCCCTGCAGGTAACAGCTGTTCCGAACACCCAAAGGACAGGATATGTAGGAGGTATATTTATTTATTTATGCAATTCATGAGGAGCTATGGCCAACATCAATCAGCCTTTCCAGACATCCTCTTTTGACCAGTAACATCAAGGTTAATAGCCCAATCACAGAGCACAGAGGATACTGATTGCCACATGGACATGATTTAATGGAAAAGCTGAAGTCATTTTAACAGGAAGCCTGTCAGTGTATCATTTGTACATATATAAGCAATGTGCTGATTATGATTGTTCTTTAAAAAGTATACATTCAAAATCAAATACATTCAATTATATTTATAATGACTCTGTCCATTCAGTCTCAGTTCTGTTCTGGATATGACCCTTATCAAGTCTAGTTCTAGAATCAGGTAAAAAAATAAGGAATAGCCAAAGTTAGGCGAAAGAAATATTGACTCCTTATATATCTACATAGCTTATAAAGAAATAAGTGCTTAATAGGAAAAAAATATTTTCACGCATAAAATCCAGGTTTTGTTAAAGGAAACTATTGAACCCAAAGATAAAGTATGCTGAAAAATAATAGGATGTCCTTCTTTATTGAAAAAACTGGTAGTTTAAAATCCTTGACATGAATAAATAGATACATGTGAATCTACCAAGATATAAAACGGAGGCCATAAAATGTAAAGACATGAAAGAAGATATTTATAACCTTATAAAACCAACTGGCATTTTAATACTGTAAGCAGGCCTCTTTGCTGTATTTGGACGTAGGTTCTAACAGCAAAGTTCCATCCCTGATTTGAACACATTAGACATGACTAGTAAAATCCACATGATAATTGAAGAATATCAGTGCCATCATGTTTAGGATCTCCTTAACAGTGGTGGCATTCTGTCAGCACAGCCGAGGAGAGTAATTGGTGGGGTGCGGCAGAACTTTTCCAACAATATATTCCAATTCTAACAATTCAGTTCGATGCAGGAAAAATAATTAGAAGTTTAAGAAGTGTTAGTGTGATGTGATGGTGTAAATAAGTTTGTGTGTCTCTGACTCTTCTGTGACTCTATGTGAAGCATTGTTTAACACTATTCAATTCAGTATTGAGAGATGAGGCTCAGTGGTAAAATGCTTGACTAGCATTTACGAGGCCATGGGTCGGATCCCCAGCACTGCAAACAAACAAACAAACAAAAAACAAAATAAAACCCCACATATATAGAAGAAAGAGAATTATTCTATCATTTTGTATAAAGTAATTTCTGACAGATCACAGAAACAAAAATAAGAGAAATAAGGTCAAGATGAATGCTGCACACTTGACATGTTGTGGCAAAACTGAAGGTCTCTTGATAGGCTTATGATACTTTCTTACATTTTTAAAACAATTACTGTCTATTTACTCAAACATTTAAAAGCGATCACTTTTCCTGACATTTTAAAGCAAGACAATAACAAAATAGAATCTTCAGGTTGATAACATTAAAGTTGGCAATAAAGGATTTATCAACTTAATTCTGTTAGGAAGAATTCCACCCTAAGAATAGGAGTATGAACTAAAATTAGAAATTTAAATTAACTGAATTATACTTTTAGATGAGAAAACACGTATAAAACTGTGGCATTTTCTATAGTTCTCATAGAATTATTATGTTATTTTGTTGATCATATATTCCGTTCTCTTTAAGCTTTCTTTATACTTTATTTTACTTTTTGATTATGGCAGGAATTGAACCTAGGTCTTGATACATACTGAGCGCACATGATACCACTGAGCTGTGTCCCCGCACTCCTAACCCTTCTGTTTTATAGTAACTAAAATCCATTTAAATCTTAGTAAGTTTATTTTTAAATAGTAGGTTAATTATTTTAAAATAAAGTCAATATTAAAATATAATGGATTGAGGGTTAAATATAGGAAAGCAATGATATCACTCTAGAAAACAAGAAAATTGTAGTTCCATTAAAAATAACACAATTTAATGAGTACCTTCTCAGGGCTGGTTATGTACTACTGTGCCATACTGAAACATGACAGATAAAGCTGACAAGTCTGTGACCTCATGGTGTGAGCTCTAGGGAGAGCTGGCAAGTGCGAGAGAGTACAATGACAGAAATAAATAATCAAGCAAAATTCTTTGGTGCTGTGAAATAAATAAATAGAATAATGTAATAGGGTGATGAGTGTTGTGGGTCTGCTCGGTTTTCTATACCTTTATGGTTAGAGGATACTGAGATTTGAATGAAAGCTCTGAGCAACAAGAAACACCTGGATTAAAATATGCGTTTTCCAACAATCCAGTATCTGGATATTTGTTATGATTTGCATCTGGAATGTCCCTCATATGCTGAAAGCATGGGTGCCAGTGCATCAAGGGCTTTTAGGCAGTGATTAGATCATAAGGGTTATGACATCAGTGGATTAATCCACTTGATGGGTTAGTAACTGAATAGACTTACTGGGTGGTAACTGTAGGAATGCAGGTGTGACCAGAAGAGGTAGGTCATGGAGGTCGTGACCTTGAAGACTTATATCTGTTCTTGGCCCCTTTCCCCCTCTCTCCCTTTGCTTCCCTGTGTCAGGAGCTGAGCAGCTTTCTTTTTGCCACAATGGTTCTGCTTTGGAGCCAGCTGATCATAGACTGAACCTCTGAAACCATGAGCCCACATAAACCTTTCCTCCTCGAGGTTGTTCTTGTCAGGTAGTTCAGTTACAGTGACAAAATACTGACTAGCATAGTAATCTAAAGATTCTCCTGCCTCCTTTCAACATGCCATTTTCTCTTCGTACTGTCTGCTGGACTCTTTACTCTCAGAGTCAAGGTGCCGTGGCTAGAGATCTTCCTTTGTCATTAACTATTTTCATTTCTGATATCTGCTTCTAGATTCTTTCAAAGGGTAGATATAAAAGAAGAGGTTTGGGATTTCAATATATCAGTGTGCCTATTGTGAGCATGTTATGTTAAATTACTTAGCAGATGTTTGAGTAAAATGTTTCAGAAATGATTTCTGGATTTGGGATGTTTTAAGTTACATATCTTTATCAGCTTAAATTAAAAATAGTTAACCACAATCATCCTTAAAGCTGATTTATTACTTTTTATATGTAAAACTTTTTTCAGAAAGATATTCTAGGTATGTTTCAGAACAATGCCCAACTTCTGTGTTTTATCTGCGTGTGTTTGTATGTATATATCTAAAAAAGGCATTAAATGGATATTTGAAGAATTAAGTCATGAGATTTTTAGAGGATAAATTCTTTAGAAATATTATTTAACTGCAGAATATAACAAAGTAGCACTATAAGATTGACTCTATGAGTATTAATTCATTCTTTGTCAGGTCTAAAGTTTAGGCCCATGAAGAATTGGCTTTCATATTTCCATATTATAAGACACAGGTTCTAAAGCATAAGTAACCATTTTACTTAGTCCATTAATGTTCAGAACTCCAGACTCTGAGAATAAACTCAGCAATGTAGTATTTTGCTTTGAGCTCTCTCTGTCCTTAGTAATATATAAAAAAAAAAAACACTCTTTTACATTAGTTTAAAGTATGTTACGCACAGTGAGTATAGATCAATATGGCACCCATGGCAGGTACAAACCTAAACTCTGGCACAAAAGGAGAGTTAGAGTGCTGCTGGAGGAACAGTTTGCTGTTGTATCCGTCTGAGCAGAGGGATTTAAGTTAATCTCCACATTCATTTGTATGAGCCGCAGTATCAAAAGATCTGGATTAAAACTAAACAGCAAAAACCCAAAAGATATAAAATAAGGAAGGCAAAGGAGATTCAAGTTAATACCTTCAAGGAATCATCAGATGATAAATGGTTTTTTTTTAATTTTTTAAAAAAATTTTAAAAATTTTTTTTGAATAATTAGTATAAATGTAAAACCTAAGTACCTTCCCAATTTACCAGGAAAAAAAACATCAGGATATATATGAATATATAGAAATAGATTCATTACAAGAGATTGCAATGAATTCTCTTGTTGTGAAGGCAGAGAAGCCTCCCAATCTGCTGTCTGCAAGCTGATGGCCCAGGAAAGTTGCTGGTGTCTTTGCAGGATAAACCCAAAGGTGGAAGTCCTGGTCCCTGCTTAATGGTCTGAGGCCCAAAACTCTGATATTTGAGGGTAGAAGAAATGAATATCCCTCTGAAGCAGAAAGCAAATTTACCTTTCCTCCTTTTTGTTCCTCTCTGACCTTCAGTGGAGTGGCTTGCGCCCCTCCACATTGCCGAGGGTGGACCTTCTTCACTGTTTCCTGACTCAAATGCTAATCTCTTCAAGAAACATCTTTCTGGACATACACAATACTATGATTTACCAGCTATCTGGATATTCCCTAGCCTAGTCAAGTTGACACCACAATTAACCATCTCATAGAGCATATAAGCATTAGACAATGGTATGCTTTAAAAATTCACTCTCAAAAAAGTAAAAGTCCTGCTGGGTGTGTTGGCTCATAATCCCAGTACTTGGGAGGCCGAGACAGGAGAATTGCAGATTTGTGTCCAGCCTCAGCAACTTGTGAGGCACTCCACAATTTAGTGAGGCCCTTTTTCCAAATAAAGAATAAAAAAGGGGACTGGGGGAATACCTCAAAAGTAGAATGCCTCCAGGTTACACTTACACACACACACACACACACACACACACACACACACACACACTGATGTATTGATGTATGTGTACCACTTAAAAATTTACCACTGTAATAAATTTTAAAGTACCAATGTGAATTCACTGAATGTGAAATTGGGAAGGGATGTGTATTGTTGTCTCTTGTGAACTGCATGTGTATGCACCATTGTTTAAGATCAATTAATGTTTATCTAAACTTAAAAGTGTTTTAACAGACTGTGGTGGTGCAAGCTTGTAATCTCAGTAACTGGGAGGCTGAAGGAGGATCACAGGTGTGAGGACAGCCTCAGCAAGCAGTGAGATGCTCATTAATGTAGTGAGATACTGTTTCAAAATAAAAGTAAAATAGGGCTGAAGGTATAGCTCAGAGGTAGAATGCCCCTAGGTTCACCCCCCAATACCACACACATACACACACTCACACACACAAAAGTAATTTCTAATCTATAGAAATTGATTTATCTGGCAATGTGGAGTGAATGAATTAACATAAATTAATTTTCCAGATAGTGGCTGTTTTATCTGTAATCTCTGGAATGCTTCCAGTAATGACTGTTTATTAAAGAAAAACTCCATGAAATGTAATTTTTTCCCAAGAAAAATACAGTTTCACCAATTACTTATGGCCCCTGTTCTTTATTTGATGTCAATAGTACTTTTTACAACAGACAAGGTAGGGTAAATAATGGATACAAATCTATGTTTGTAAGACAATGTTTGGATAATATCCTGACTCCAACAATAACTACCTATATGATATGGAGTTTTACTTTAATTCTTTATTTTCTTTATCTGTAAATTAAGAAAATTATAAGTGTTATTAATTTTTAAAGGTTATGTTCTATCATGTTACTCTAGACACTGAAATAGTAAATATGAACCATTGCTTCCAGGAGAAATACTGGGTTAGTGTCCTGCAAGCTGATTTATTAACTGATAAATATATAACCTTGTTTTCTATGTGTTTGTGTTTAAAGAAACACATTATTGAAATACTATTGAAATACTAATGTGGAACTCACAGACAACCACACTATGACTCAGATGTGAAGCTTATCTTCCATGTAGCATAACAGCCTTCTTCAGCTTGGAAACATTGGATAGCGTTTAACACCACACTTGGGTCATCCAAAATAGTGAAATCACCAACCAAAAATCTTGAAAGTATGAGTGGTCTGGCATGAAATTGACTAAAAGAGATTTTCTTTATGTGTAAAAGTTGAAGCAAGGAGGCAGAGCTTTGCCTAGTTGGACCACAGCTGGAAATTTGCATCAGAAGACTCAAATTTTTCACCATTCTACACTTGCCACTATCTGCTACTATTTTTTTTTTTTTTTTTGTGGTGGTGGCACTGGGGTTCCTGGAAGCCCTTCTACCTCCGGGCTACACTCCCAGACCTATTTTTACATTTTTATTTGGAAACAGGTTCTCCTAAGCCAGCGTGCGCGGCTGGCTTCGAACCTGCGTGGCTGGCTTCGAACCTGCGCAATCCTCCTGTCTCTGCCTCCCAAGCGCGGGGATTACAAGCGTGCGCCACCACTCCCGGCCTGCTACTACTTTTGATTTGGAATTTGCTCTCAAAGACAACAGAAGGTGAACGCTAGTTAGTATAGTAAGATCAGATTTTAATCTGTAACACACGATGGTAAAGGAGAACCAGGTCCAGCATGATCTGAATCCACTTTGATTTGTACAGAGGTGGCTTGACTTTAAAAGAAAACATGGGGAAAAGGAGGAGGACAGGTGAGCCTCACTCAAGTCGGGGTAGTAAAGATGATAAAGGTTTGTCTAGTGTAAACAATTCTATCCTTTCACAGAGGCTGGGAGCCAGAGCTCCATCTTGGTGATAATTTTTTAGTTAACATATAAAATTATACATATTTATGGGGTACCATGTGATTTTTAGGATACAGGTCTATACTATATGATGTTCAAATCAGGGTAAACATATCTATTTCCTCAAACACATTATTTCGTTGCAGTGAAGTGTTTAGAATTCCTTCTTTTAGTTTTTTTTTTGAAACACACAGTATGTTATCTTGATCTATAGCTACCCTATTGTGTAATAGAACACTAAAACTTATTATTCCTATCAAACTACAGCTTAGCCAGTAATTACATTCTAAAGGAATAGCTTTTAGGTACTTTGAAAAAGTTACTCCTGATTTGTAGGACATTCATACACATCTCAAAAGGATAAAAGAAAAAATTCACAATTATAAGCCCCTTTCAGTGAATGCTCTGCAAAATGGTGGTCATCAGGTTTTGGCTAGAACAAACAGTAAATTCTTTTGACAGCCTGGCGCTGTCTTAGGCAGACACTTTAAGGGAGCCTAAGATCATTCTAGGGATGCAGCCTTGACTTGTGGGAAACTGATGGCGTTTGAATCTTTCAGTGTGTGGAAAGGGTGAGTGCATGGAATCACTCATGTTCAGACTGTAGTTTTTATAGGTCAGGGATGATACCTGGTTGAGAAGACAGCTCAGAGGACCCTGGCTAGCATTTGATCAAGTAGAGATCATTGGATATAAACAAAGTTTAGCATGTGGACATGTTTCCAAATAGAAATCACAAGTGGTAAGGGTTAACTACATTTCCCATCCTTGTATGTCAATGTGTGGAAATTGCATAGAACAGTGAACACTCCACTCATGTTAGCTTAAAATAACATGTGAAATGGAGGAATTGCAGAGAGGTAAAATTATTTACTTTGGCCTTTCTTAGTGGGCTTCACGTTGTCATGTTGATTATTTGAGTTTTGTACTATATCAAATAGAATATTATATACAAATAATATATAAGTCTAATTTCTGTTTTCCAGTGTATTGTCGCGCATCTTCTTTTCCTCACCTTCACGGAAGACAGGGACCGCCATAGGAACAAAGGGAAAATGCCCTCCTGGGCCTCAGCTCGTGGCTTGTTAGCTAGTCAAAGCTTGGCATGAGCTTATCAGCCTCACAAGGCATGTGCATCATACATAAGGGACAAAGCTGTGGAAGATTCCCTAAAAACAGGAATCCCCAGCGCTCTAGACTTGCTGATTGCCATGATTTGTGCTTTCTTCAATGTATGTGCTCTAGAGCCGCCATAAAACTCATCCTTATCACGAAGCAGAGATGTTTATACAAGATGGAACAGGAATATGAAAAACTAATTTGTTTTCAGATTGACACACTGGCTTTGCCTTCCTCAGAACTTAAAGTGCCCCCACAGGAAAAAAGGAGGGAGAAAAACATCTTTTGAAATGTGCCTAAAGCCAATTAAGATTCCTAAATACTAACATCCCCCTTGCCAACAGCCCTGGTCACATGAAACCACCTTGAGCCTGTAGCCAGCTTGATATCCTGGGCCAGTACTGTGCCTGCCTTCTGCTCTAGCAAGAAGCCTCACTTATATCTTGTTACCCTTGCTGTTGGGCCTGTTTGGTTCTTTTGATGAACATAAGAATCCATTGGTCTGGCATCATCACCCATGTGCACACAACTCCAGACTCTTCACCTTCCCCTAACTCTATACTCAAATCTGAGGATGCTCAAGTCCCTTATATAAAATGGTATAGCATTTATATCTCACCCGCACACCTACTCCTGTACACTTTAAATCATGTCGACATCCCTTATGATAGCTAATACAAGGTGAATACTATGTAAATAGTTTAAATGCTGTACTGTTTAGGGAATGATGGCAAGAAAGAAATGTCTGTACATGCTCAGTACAAACACAGTCTTTTTCCCCAAGTATTTTCTGTTCCTGGTTGATGGAATCCACAGGTCCAGAGCCCTGGGTGTAGAACTTGCCAGAAATCTGTCCTTTGTCTTGCAGCGGAGTTTTATGAGGGCATGGGGGAAATGCTTTGCGTATATGTTTATTTTCAAGGCCTTTGGCCATGGACTTTCCTTGTTTAGGGTTGAAGTCTGGTCCCCAACTACCTGACTGACACGCTCAGACCACGTGATGCTGTGGTGAACTTTCCACAACACCAGAGGCAGACTCTATGGCAGAATTTGTAATCACTCCCTCCAGGAAGTGTACAACTGAATCCTATGGTCACAAAGAAAGAAATTATTGCATGATGTAATATTTACTATCATTTTGGGCATTGTGAAAAACCTTTTATTATAAAGATGTTCTTGACTTTCAGAGTGAGAATTTAGGTATCAGGTGAGGGCTTTGTCTCAGTGATGTGCAGAATTCTGGTGGGTTTTAATAATTTATGTATAAACACTTTTAAATAAATAAAGTAGCTAGGTGTGGTGGTACACACCTGTAACTAGTACTTGGGAGGCTGAGACAGGAGGATTTCAGCTCCAAGGCCAGGCTCAGCAATTTAGTGTGAACATATTTCACAATAAAAAAATAAAATAGGGCTAAGGGTGTAGTTCAGAGTTAGAATTCTCCCAAGTTTAATAGCGAGTGTATACACGTTAATAATAATAATAAATAGATAAGCTAGAAGGTTGGGAAAATCCTCATTAGATGTTATTAATTGCAATATGGGCATTTAAATAGTTTTCATTTATGCCATGTTGGAGTGTTAGATTTAGGTATTTCATGAAAAATTTTTATTTCAGATAAGCCAGTGATAAATTTTGTTATTATTTATTAGCTAGGTTTTATAAACACTATTTAAATTCCAAATCCTACTAAGAGTTAATATGACAATGGATTCTAGGACTTGCTTTCAAAATAAGGATATGTTTTTAAAAATTATTTTTATTCTTATTCTTTCAAAAATATCTTGCTGCTTGCCTTTCTGTAAATGTTCCATAATTCCAGTAACCATACTTTGTTGACCTGCATATCCATGCAAGCCTGAGGTTTTAAAGGTGCCATTTCATATTCACCATTAATAGTATTAAAACAAACACATAAAAGAAAATTAAAACCCTAAAATGTAATGCCTCACAAAGGAGAGCAATGTGTTAAAATTGTGTCCTCTTAGAGTTGGCAAATAGATGAGAAATACACTTTAAATGAAATATATCTGATCTAAAAGAGTACATAACTTTTTTTTATAGCAAGTTGAAAGTTTAGAGAAATATCCATCCTTCAGTTACCAGAATAATAAATTAAATCAGGGGAGTAAGGAAAGAGAATAGAGGAGACAAAAGAAAATAAAATGAAAACAGTTGGTAAGTTAAGAAAGAGCTATTGCTTGTGAACTAACTTCTTCCTACAAAATGATTGGAAAATGGCAGACAGGGAAACAGCAAATTGCATCAGGCTTCAGTGTTTATGTTGCTGATGGAAATGTACAAATCATTTTCATCCTTTGCGGTACTGTCATGCTCCATCACTTTAGTCCATTTTCACCTTGCAAAGGAATTCTGAATGGGCCTTCCTTCTCTGGCAGCTAATTAATCTCTCACAGGTCTGCTCTTGCAGCCTGTCTGCTCAAGATGCACCACACCTTAAAGCCCGTGACTCCTGAGCAGACTTCTTCCCTCTTGAGCGGTCCTGACTTCCCTTAAGCTATGTGAAGACCTAGCTTTTCCATTTTATTTGGGAAAATATGTGAGCTATATCGCTGCAAGATTCTTTCCTCCACTACCATAAAGAAGTCTACTCTCAAATAATTGAATTGGTGTCTAATGATAAAAGAAAATGTCTGAATAAAAATTATGAATGTGTATAGTATTCTACCAAAGTATTCTATATATTCTAATGTATATATAGTGTATATATACATTATAAGATTATATATTCTTTGCTTATGTGTATTTAGTAGCACTATGAGAACACAGATGTGTTTGTAATACTTTTACATTTTCCTAAAATTTGCACAAAAATTTTTTTTTTAATTCTTAATGAAAAATGCTGTACCTACATCTTTAAAAAAAGGTAAAAGAATAATTCTTTATAGATTGAAATCTCTCAGGTTAAATAGAGTAATAAAATTCCCATTCAAATTTATTTTCATTTTTAAAATTACCACTAACGAACTACTTTAATAGAATAATGCTCATGTTAGTTCAGATGAAACTCTATTTCAGTAAGACCTCAAAGCAGCTTAGAAATATTCATCATTCCTTAATATTTTGCTAATGCTATTCTAGAATCTTTCTCCTTCTCCTCAATATCTTTATTACTTTATTTATTTATTTTTGTTAAATCTTTTGTGGATTTTTATTTTTATTTCTTTATATTTTCATTCCTTTCTATTTTCGTTTTATTTAGGTAAAAGAATAGAAACAGATATCCCAATTTCTATGTAGTACGTGCCTTTAAAAAGCAGAAGAAATAAGAAATAAGAGGATCACCACAAATATTCAGCTATTCACAACAATATATATTCCAAAGTATTTACTGTATCCCAAATGTTAGAAGAATAAAGCTAGAAAGAAAATGAATTCTGAGAATTCATATATATTCAATTAGTTAATTGAAGTGAAACAGGTAGCTACTTGGTATTCAATTAGATGAGTTTTGACAAATATATATATTAGGAATACCTCATAACTGATCATTTCAATGTAGGTCTATATTATCTCAGCTATACAATTAAAATACATATGACTTTTCAGAATGTATATCAGTAAAACCAATAAAGAATATATAAAATATTTCCATGACAAAAAAACTTATCTGCTTTCATCTATGAAAGCCCAACTCATATAGCAAATAATATTCTGGTTTCTATAACTATACGGTATATGCCCTTAAACTTCATACAAATGGAATCATATAATACATATACTTATTTGTCATTAAGTGTATTGAGGCTAAGAAGTACTATTTTAATAATAATGGCTTATTATTTTAAATCAATGTAATGAGTTAATATTTTTCCATTTTATATAATATGTAAGAACATTCAAATAATATAATTCTGTGTATACCCGTATATGTTGTGATATTGCTATCTTGTAATTTATATTTGCATGCTTAATATTCTCTCCAAATATTTCTGTTTTTACTGTAGTTGGTTCTCCTATAAACTTAAAAAAAGAGTATTCTATACTCACTCATATGTTGCTCATTTCAGGTATTCTTCTCCTTTTCTGCACACAAGTATTTCCATATGGAGTCATTTTCATTCAGTCTAAAAAACTTTTCAACATCTTTTGTAGGAAAGGTTGGCTGGCAATGAATTTTCTCAACTTTCATTGATTTGAAAACTTGTCTTACCTTCATGATTAAAGATACTTGTGCTGGATACTGAATTTTCAGCCCTCAAAAACATTATTCTGCCTCTGTGTTGTGTTCAGAAGTTAGTTGCCATTTATATTGTGGTCCCCTCCATGTTATGTTTCTTTCATCTATGGCTACTTTAGGATCTTTATATTTTGTTTTTGCAGCTTGACTCTGATTTGATTAGGTACATTCTGTCTATGATTAGTCATGCTTGAATTTTTCTAAGCATTTATGGGGCATGCACCTTAATATTTTTATTAAATTGAGGCACATTTTAGAAATTTTTTCTTTCTTTTCTTGCAGTACTGAGAATGAAACCCAGGGCCATTCTATCTCTGAGCTACACCCTATCCCTATTTTTTATTCTTTATTTTGAAACATGGTCTCACTAAGTTGCAGAGGGCCTCACTAAACTGTGGCTGTCCATGAACCTGTCTCAGCCTCCTGAATGCTGGCATCATGAATGTGTGCCATCACGCCCAGGTAGAAATTATTTCTTCCAACATAACTTTTCCCCATTTCTTTCCCCTTTCTCCTTTTCTCTATTAATCTCTGGAAATCCAATTATACATATGTTAGACCTTGTGATAGTCTTACACTGATAAGTGACACACTATCTGTTTTTAAATATTTCATCTCTGGTCTTAAAATTAGATAATCTACATTAATCTCTCTTTAATTCCATTCATGCTTTTTTCCCCCTGAAGCATCCAATTTGATATTTGCTCACCCAGTGGACTTTTAATTTTATATATTATACTTATCCATTTTCCCATGTGCTTCGTTCTTATGGTTTTTATTTTTTTCTCTGAGATTTTCTGTTTCTGTACCCACTATAACTGTGTGGTACTTAAAGTCCTTGAATAGACTTAGAATATATTGTTAGAAATCTTTGTCTGATTTCCAACAATGATTCAGGGTCTATTTTTATTAGTGGAGGTTTGCTTTTTTTGATATAGTTCACAGTTTTCTGCCTCAATATATGTGGCAACTTTTTTAAAAGATTATATGGTAGATGTTGTTAATGAAAAAATTTAGAGAACCTATACTATTTTGTCTTTCTAGAAAAGATAATACTTTTCATTCCAGCACGCTGTGGAATTGTGAGCAGATCATTATTTCCCTTTCATGCTTGGTTTTCTCCTTTGGTGAGACAAGTCTACATTAGTTTTGAACTGAACTTGTAAACCTGACCCTTACTCCTGTGTGGAGCTTTCTAGAATTTCAGCTGAAGTCTAAGGCACTCAGTGAGGTCTCTCCACTCTGGCTCAGATTAACTACAGTGTCTCCTAGTAGTGCCTCATCATGTATCATCATTGTTCAACTCTAAACCATCGGGGAGGAAATCTCTGCTAGTGTGAAATTTTATTCTGTAGGAATGCCATCTTGACCCTCGTGAAGAATTTATGTTGGATCAGATTTTTGGCTCAGATTCCTTTTCTCAGGTTTTCTACACTGCAAATTCCAAGCAACTTAGCACCACCGGCTTCACACTGCTCCTTAGCTCTACTTCTGTATTCGATAGCAGATCAATAAACTTTTTTTTATAGGTCCACATATTCAATATTTTAGACACGTAGACCTTATGTTCTTTGTTTTAACTATACAAATCTATTACTGTAGTGGGAAAGCACCAATACATGACATGTGGATGAATTAACATGTTTCAATAAAACCTCACTTACAAAAATAAGCAGCCAACTTAGATCCATGGTTGTTGACCCTGGTATATTTTGACACATCATCAGCTTTGATTACCAAGATATCATCAACATATTTCAAAGAAACTAATACATAATGATTTTGTTAATCATTATGTATTTAATTAATTAATTTTATTACTTCAAATATTAGTATACTTAGCCATGATATGTAAAGAGGAGTGTTATTAGATTAGTTACATACATATTCTTATACAAATAAATATTAGTATGTCTCCACTTAATGCCAAAATTTAAGAAGGGGCAAACTTTGTTATTAACAGATCTTAGATGTTGTGCTCTCGTAGACTTCTCCCCTCTGCTTTATGTTTCCCACCTTAGTCAAAGACTCTCAGAATGTTGGAGCTGGAATGGGTCTCTAATGCATTGAACTAGATTATTTCATTCTTGCATGAAGGAAATCTGCTGAAATTAAGTGACTTTTATTTCTCATTATCTTGCTAGTTCTTCTCAAAGTTGGGGCTGGAATCCAGTCTTCCAGCTCCTGCTACAGAGTTTTGTCCACTAAACCCTACTACAGCATGGGGTTGGCTCAAACTGGAAAGAACTCTAATGGAGATTAAGCAACCTGTTATCACATTAGGAATGTAACATTGACTCTTCTCTTGTCAGCACTTAGTTGCTCTGTTTCTACCTTTTTCTGGTTTAAAATAGGCTTGTAAATAAAGTTCCTTAAAAACAATCATTATAAATGAAGAGTGATCTTGCTCTGGTTGTACCTTGATTTATTAAGAAACAATCCTTTCATAAAATGGCAACAGGCAAAGCCGCGGTTGCATTTCTATCTCGGTCATTTCTAATAGCTTAGATCATTGGTTCTCAATTTTAGCATGAGAATCCCCTGGAGGGCTTGCTAGAACGGATTGTTGGGCCCCACTCCAGAGTTTCTGACTCAACAGGCTTGGGATAAAACCGAGAATTTGCATTTTTGACATGTTCCTAAGTGATACTGATACTTCTGAGCCTGGGTAAAACACTTTGAAAACCACTGGCTTAGATCTTAGCCCTAAAAGCAAATTAGAATTTACCGGTGGAGGTGTTAATACACTAATACCCAGGCTCAGTTTCAGATCAGCTAAAATAGAATATCAGGGGATTGAGACAGGATATCAATTTTCTAAAAGTGTCTCAGGTGATTCCAATATACAGGCAGGACTTAGAAAAAATAAGAAAAATAATGACATACACAGGTTTATTTGATCTTATGGATTCGATTTTTTTTCTCAACATCTTTCCTTATTAGATGGAAACAATTTTTATGTAGTCATTTTGTGATATAAATAAGATAGATAAAATGACTTTATCAAGTGATTCTATAAATTGAATGTAATTTAAATTTAGTCATTTTATACTAGTAATGTTATAAAGTGCTTATAATGTAATACAGTTATAGAATTTTCCTTTTAATATGTTCTTATAAAAATGTTTACCAATTATAAAGTTAGTTCATTCCTTAGATACTTAAATTGTTTTTATTGGCATTCATAGACAGCATAATCATTCAAACATTAACTCCTAAAATCTTCACTCTTATTTTCTTCCTATGCAGTGAAAGATGCAGATATACCTTGTATGGACATACAGATTCTGTGAACACCATCGAGTTTTTTCCTTTCTCCAACACTCTTCTCACCGGTTCTGCAGACAAGACCCTGTCCCTATGGGATGCGAGAACAGTAAGCAAATTGTCCTCCTTTTCCCCCAGGTTTTGATACGTGTGGTGGCTCTTAGTCATTCTTCAGGTATTGGATACAACTTAAAAAGTATGCAAGGGCATGCAGGAAAAAAGTAATTTTCTACTTATGAGACACTATCTAGATACTCTTATCTATCCTGCCTCCTAAATGCTAGTACATAACACTAATATAATTACTTCATCAAACGTTAATTCAACAATTATTAATTGAGATAAAAACTCTGCTGGTGCACGGGATACAGAAAGGAAACATGTGCCTCTCCTTAAGGAGCTTTTAGTTTGGTAAGGAAAGAGAAACAAGAGATTATTTTAATTATTTTAAGAGATTATTTTACTTCATTAAAATTAGGTATTAATTAGGTATTAAGGTGGAGATGCACCCATATATACACCCTTGTAGAAGGCAAGGAGGAATCTCACCTGCAGGAAGAGAAAAAATGGCTTCTAGGGAAAGCTTGGCTTGCACTGGGATGGGAAGGTAGGTTGGTATCAGGTGGCATGGAGAGGCTTAGACTGTGAAAGAGCAGGACATGTACAAAATCATAGTGATGTGAGGCTGAAATAGCATATTCTGAGAGTTGCAATTGTTGATATATATATATATATATATATATATATAGAGAGAGAGAGAGAGAGAGAGAGGGGGGGGGGGAGAGTGAGAGAGCGAGCGCGCGCTGAAGGGAGACATGACAGACAAGCATTTCAGGTAAGGATAAGAAAAAGATGAAGTGTCTATTTTAGGTTGTTTCAAGCTGGGTGTGGTGGCACACACTTGTAATCTCAGTACTTGGGAGGCTGAGACAGGAGAAGCACAGGTTCGAAGCCAGTCTCAGCTACTTAGTGAGACCCTATGCAACTTAGTAAGACCCTGTTTCAAAAATTAAAAATACAGCTGGGCATGGTGATGCACGCTTGTAATCTCAGCGCTTGGGAGGCTGAGACAGGAGGAGGATCGCACAGGTTCAAAGCCAGCCTCAGCTACTAAGTGAGGCTCTCAGCAACTTAGTGAGATCCTGTTTCCAAATAAAGTATAAAAAATAGTTCTGGGAGTAGAAAAAGGCCCTGGGTTCTACCCCCAGTACCACAAAGAAATTAAAAATACAAAGTAGGGCTAAGGGGTAACTCAGAGGTAGAATGTCCCTGGGTTCCATCCCCAGTACTGCAAAAAAAAAAAAAGAAAAAAATTGTTTCAGAGGAAATTTACTAAAAACAGCTACATGAATAGGTAACAATCAGATTTGCCTTTTATAACAATTGCTTTGTTAGTGGAGCAACAATACAAAAAAATTAACTATAATATTAACCATTTAAATAAACATTTAAATTAAATTAAATTAAAAAGTTATAACTATAACATTAAAAAGTGACCCAATTTTAAAAAAATGGGCCATTGAACTGAATGAAGACTTTTTTTCAGTACTAGAAATTGAACCCAAGGGTATTCTACATTATGGATATACCCCAGTCCTATTTTTTTGTTCTTTATTTTGGAACAGGGACTCACTAAATAGCTGAGGCTAGCTGTGAACCCACCATCCTCCTGTCTCAGCCTTCCAGTTTCTGGATTTCAAGTGTGTACACCATGTCCAGCTCAAATAGACACTTCTTAAAAGAAGAGAAACAAATATCCTATAAACACATGGAAAAAACGTTTAATATCATTAGTTATCAGGGGAATGCAAATAAAAACTATAGTGCAATACAATCTAACTCCAGTTAGAAGCACAATATTAAGAACACAATAATAAATTCTGGTGATGAGAGGGAGAAATAAAATTCTTACCTATTATTGGTGAGATTATAAATTAGTAAAGACACTATGGAGGTCAGTATGGAGGTTCTTCAAAAGACTAGGAATGGAACCATTGCATGACTCAGACCATTTTTAAGTATCTTTCCTGAATAATTACTGTCAGAATACCATAATGATACATGTATATCCATGTTTATGGCAGCACAATTCACAATAGCCAAATCATGGAACCAGCCTAGATCAGCTAGTCTTAAATAGTCAAGCTTTTTGTGTTTTCTCTCATATGTGTTTGCCACAGAGAAAGTAGAAAAACAAAAGGACTTTAGATAAATGTGAAGAGAGACCAGCTGAATAATGGAGGTAGATAAGAGCATGGAGTTGTGGTAGAGAATAAGGAGAGCTGATGAGGGAAACAGTTAAGATAATAATGTTATGCTTTGTCCAGGTATGAAGGTTTGGCCACCAATCTCACTGAAACATACTGGGAGCAGGAGGGTGGGACTCTGAGGGAAACACACTGCGTGCTGTGTATTTGTATATTTATATCACTTGGAACCTCACTATGATGCATAATTACAATCCACCAATAAAAGCATAAATTTTTTTTAAATATTAAAATTTTTTATAGAAGGACTGGAGGTTTGGCTTAGAGGTAGAATTCCTGCTTTCAACCATCAGTACAAATAAACAATAACACATTAAGAATAAGTCTTTAAAAATTTATACTGTATACTTAACTATATATATGGAATTATAAGAAGTTCATATCCCAATGATTAATGAAAAAGTAAAAGTCAAATCATATTTATAGTTAAATATTCTGAGTTGTTAAAGAGGGATACTGAGATCACTATTGTTTTTCTATACAATAGTAAGAATAGCAAAAATGTACTGAAATGGATGACATTCTTTTTATAATGTTTAGACTATGTTAATTCCTTGATAAATAATAAATTTTCAGGTTAACTTGAAGATTTGAACCTAAAAGAAGATGATTTCCTTCTATTATTGGTGAGGTGTAATATTCTGTCACCCCAACATGATTAGTTACTATTGAGACATTCTCTATAATATTTTTGATGGAATGTGAAAATGACTGGTGGATTATATTTCTATAAATTAGTTTTAAACTTCTTTCTCCCACTCTCAAATATATACTAGTCTTAAATCATTAACCTAATATAACAGCTTATTATTGAGGATAATGAATGTGTAGACCTCTAAGTCAGTCTCTAAGTCAACTGGACAGATCAGCTTTGAATTTTGCGGTGGATAAAAAGAGGGCCATAAATCTCTATAATTACTAAACAGAGGCTATAAAAGGTTTTTCCAGTTTGAAAATTCATGAAATTGCTTCATTTTATGGGACTACCTCTGTTTTTCTTCAAAGTTATAGAACAGTAAAATTCTTTTATTAAAATTGAAAAGTAAGATTGTTTATTGTCACAAAATGATATAAAATATCATAAATATAATGAGAAATTATAATGCACTCCCCAAAAGCAGCATGAAAAATCCCCAAGTACATAAATTGTTCGGAAGCCTATTGAAAATAAATGCAATGAGATGATTAGTCATTCACAGCCTGATAAAAAAAAAATTAAGACTTCAGAATTTTTTTAAGAGGCTATTTACTGTACAGTTAACCCAAGGATGAGAATGAGATGAGTAATGCATGGAAAGTGGTGTCAGAGCTGGGATGGCAGTGGTCAGAGTGGCTGACATGTCCTTGCCAGCGATGAATCAGACACACAGAGTTCTTGACCCGGATTGCCTTCAGTGGCCACGTCATGCTCTCTAGAGTGACCAACTGCATAAAATTCTCCTGCCTTGGCTTTGTCCAAGAGATCTAGCAACCAATGAATGAGAGTCCCTATAAAATATAAAACCTATGAACTTACAAAAGGAGTTAACCTCTTGGCTCTAATTTGGTGTCTCACACCTGTCTACTTCATGGTGGATCCTTCACCTTGCATAAGCCAGGAGGTTTCCCAGATGAGGTCTGGTGAACTCTTAGAGAAGCCTGTCCTTATTCTGAGGCCAGAATGTGGAAATAAAAGTGCAACTCCTACCTTTTCTCTGCAGGTTTCATTTCCCACCCATATTCAATTTAGTAATATTTATTAGACATTGACATGCCAGGCAATATTCTAGGTTTTAGAGAGGTGACTGTAATAAACCTTGCCCTCAGTGAGCACACAGACTTTAGAAGTACAGGTAAACGATAAGTTATTTAAAATAAATTGAGCTGGGTGTGGTGGTCCACATCTATAATCCCAGTATTTAGGAGGCTGAGATAGCAGGGTCATAGGTTTGAAGCCAGTCTCAACAACTTAGCCAGATTTTCAGCAACTTAGCAAGACTCTGTTTCAAAATAATAAAATAACATAAAATAACATAGAACTGGAGGTACAGCTTGGAAGTAGAACACCCCTGGGTTCAATCCCCAGTACCAAAAATAATAGTAATTGTTACATACTCCATATAAGAGTTTTATATGGTCTATATAAGAGCAGTATGTATGTGTATGTACACACACACACACACACACACACACACACACACACACACACACTGCTTACTGGAACCTGACTCAATGTGTACCATTACCATCTGTATTTCAGAATGGAGAAAACAGGCTCAGAGAGAAGAGCCTAATATGAACTCTCCAGTGTCAAACATGTTATCAAATGTTCTATACCAGAGAAAACAGTGTTTTGTTCACTGTTATAATGCCACTTTTATTTTGATGGAATGATTAACTGTATTACTATTTTCAAAAATATCTGTTTATAGCACACTGTTAGCAAATGCTTGTAATCAGACAATAGGTCAAAAAATTAGGATACTTGTGTTTGGGGGGGAAAGCACAAATCATCTTTGAGGTCAATTTTTTTATCTGCTTTGTTAAGAAATGAGAATAAAATTTTGTAGGGGTAGGGGACCTTTTCTTGGTCACCTGTGGCTCATTACAAAAGATTGAGAAGCCAGGTACAGAGGCACCTGCCTGCAACCCCAGCTACTCTGTAGGCTGTAAAAGGAAGATCACAATATATTATGTAATTACTAATGGATTTGGTAATGTGGGACACGAAGAAAATATTTGAAAAAATAAATGTAGCTATCTGTCTCTTCTAGAATCCTGAACTTACCTAATTTTGCATATATAGTAAACAATATAGCACAGTAATGGCACACAGCTACTCTGCTGGAATCAAAGCCCAATTCTGCTGCATATTAACAGTGTGGCCTGTTCAGTGTACTTCAGGTTGTCTGTAATCCCAGTACATGAGAGACTGAGACCGGAGGATCACAGGTAAAGGCTAACCTCAAAAACTTATGACAACTCTCAACAACTTGGCAAGACCCTGTTTCAAAACAAAAAGTTAAAAGGGTTGAGGCACGGAAGTAAATGTAGAACACCTCTGCTAACGTTTAAATCCTTAGCACCACATACACACATACACAAACAAAAACAGTGTGAACTTGGACAAATTGAATAAAATATATTTCCTTCAATTTTCTCATTTGTAAAGTGTGGGTAATAGGGTGCTTACCATGTAAAGCATTAAGTGATTAATTATATTAAGTGTTTAGAAGACTAATAGAAACTCAATGTTTTAGATATTCTTATGGCAACTCTTAAATAATACCATAGCTGTTTGCTTACTAATATTCATCCATCATGAAACCCTGAGATTTCTTCTCTACTTTTACTGTGGTTGGAATAATAGGTGCTCAGCAGATGTTGAAGGAAAGGAGGGAAAGAGTGAGGGCAAAAAGAGGATAAAAGAAGGAAGATTGGGAAAAAGAAGGAAAGAAAATATCTTATATTGTGTTTTCTCTAACTAAAGACATTGCGTCATGTTCTAGAGGTATAGTCTTCATTATTTGCCTTCCCTTTCTTTTCTTTCCATGTAGATTAATGCCGAAGCATACCATAAAATTGTTACTAAATAAATATGAGATAAGTAAACTAGGCATTTTTTTTCTTCTGGTTATATCTAAAATTGATCTTTTTCTTATTTTTCACATAATAATATAGTCTACCTCCTCTTACACCATATAATTTTAAGAGGAAAACCTCATCAGACTTTTCAAGTTATCTTTCAATAAGTTGCTAACATAGCCTTTGAAATAACTTAAGTTTCCTTTTCCTCAATTATCTTTATTTACAATGCTGCCCATTTCAGACAAATGAGCTTTATCTTTTTTCCTCTTCATTTTTGTCTGGGTATATGCAACTTTCATTGTCATGTCATTTTGCAGCCTTCTGTTTTCAAAATTTATCCCACTTCATTAAAAATATGGCAGAACTTAAGGTCATTGAGCCATCTTGAGTTGATTCCTGTGCAGGGTGAAAGGTAAGGATTTAGTTCCCATTTTTTCTACGAATGGAGAGTCAATTTTCCCAGCACCATTTGTTGAAAAGGCTGTCTTTTCTCCAGCATATGTAATTGTCCTCTTTATCAAAGATCAATTTGCTATAAATGTGTAGATTTGTTTCTGTATCTTCTATTTTATTTCATCAGTCTGTGTGCTTGTTTATGTGCCAATACATGCTGCTTTAATTATTATTGCTCGGTAGCATAATTTTAAGTCAGTAGCTCTAATGCCTCCTGCATGGTTCTTCTTTTTTGTGGTACTGGGATGGAACCCAGGGGCAATCTGACTCTAAGCTACACCCCAACCCTATTTTTTACTCTTTATTTTGAAGCAGGGTCTCACTGAGTTGCAAAAGGATTCACTAAGTAGCTGAGGCTGTCCTGGATCCTTGATCTTCCTGTCTCAGCCTCCCAAATGCGGGATTACAAGCGTGTGACACTATGCCCAGGTCCTGCATGGTTCTTATTACTGAGAATTGCTTTGGCTATTCTGGTTCTTTTGTTTCTCTATATGAAATTTATGACTGATTTTTCTAGGTCTATGAAAAGTGACATTGGTATCTTGATAGAGATTAATTTGATTCTATAGATCATTTTTGGTAGAATGGCCATTTTGATCATATTTATTCTGCCTATCCAAGAGCAAGGGAGATCTTTCCATCTTCCAAAGTCTTCTTTAATGTATTTCTTTAGTGGTTTATATTTTTTATTGTAGATGTTCTTTACCTCTTTGGTTAGGTTTATTCCTAGGTATTTTATTGGTTTTGAGCTTATTGTTAAAACTGTGAAGCTATTAGAGGAGGGCATAGGTTCAACACTCCAACATATAGGCACAGGTAGGAACTTTCTTAACAGGACCCTCAAAACTCAGGAAGTTAAAACAAGAATTACTAAGTGAGATGACATAAAACTAAAAAGTTTCTGCTCATCAAAAGAAATCATCAAGAATCTAAAAAAATACTATGGAATGAAAGAAGATCTTTACCAGTTATTCCTCTGATAGAGGGCTAATATCTAGAATATACAAAGAGCTTTAAAGACTTTACACTAGAAAAACAAATAACCCAATCAAGAAATGCGCAACTGAATTGAATAGACACTTAACAAGAGAAGAAATACAAAAGGCCAATAGTTATATAAAAAATGTTCAACATCATTAGCAATCAGGGAGATGAAAATCAAACCTACAGTGAGTTTTCATCTAACCTCAATCAGAATGCCTATCAGCAAGAAGTTAAATAACAATAAATGTTGGTTAGGATGTGGAAAAATATGAATTCTTCTCCTATACATTTTTTTTTTTTGTGGTGCTGGGGATGGAACTCAGGGGCATTGTACCTCCAAGCTACAATCCTAGCCCTTGTTTTTGGTATTTTTATTTTTTGAAAGAATTTCTCACTGAGTTGCAAAGGGCCTTGCTAAGTATCTGATACTGTCTGTGAACCTCAATCCTCCAGGCTCAGCCTCCCAAATGCTAGGAATACAAGCATGCACCACCATGCCGGCTTCTTCTATACTTTTGGTGGGATTGCAAACTAGTTCAGTTGCTATGGAAATCAGTGTAGAGATTTCTTAGAAAACTGAATGGATCTGCCATATGATCTGACTATACCAGTATTGGATATTTCTCCAAAGTCATTGAAGTCAGAGAACTGCAATAATATATGCATATTCATGTTCATAGCAGCACAATTCACAATAGCCAAATTATGGAACCAACCTAGGTGTTCATCAAAAGCTGAATGGATTACAAAATTGTGGGATTGTAAGAAACACAATGAAATTCTACTCAGCAATAAAGAACACAATTACATCAATAACAAGAAAATGCAGACTATTATGTTAAGTAAAATTAGCCAATCACAGAAAGTGAAGGGTCATGTTTTCTCTAATATGTATAAACTAGGGAGTAATTAGAATGCCAGAGGGACTCAAGATAATGGAAGAGAAGCAAGCCTCAGTGGAGCCAGGGAGGAGATTTAAGAATAAGGGAGGAGGAAGACTGAGGTTCACTAATGAAAATAGTACCATCGACTATGGTACACATGTGAATGTCAATCTGGATACCCTGTATTGTGAAAAAGAAAAATGAGGAGACAGAGGGCACCAAGTGGCTGTGTACACATATGTCATTGTCAACATAATTTACATTATGATGTGAGATTGTAATGCACCAATAAAAGCATAAAATATACTAGAAAACGATGTTCTAAGGAAAGTTACACTGGTTAAGATGGATATTATGCCTTTTTTCTGGATATTATTGGTACTAAAAGTAAAAAATCTTCATATTTTTACAAATATGAATAAGTAGCTTATTCTTCACATCCTTTATTTAAGATATTCATTTAAAATTAACTTATTATATGTATTTTTCAAAATGCTTAACATCTTCAGAATTTATATTAGCATTGTTTAAATTTGTCACTGGGTTTACATGTAAATACATAGATCTATATGTTATCATTGGAATATAAAGCACATGGTTTGCTTTTTAGGCAGAGAAGTATTTGAACAATCCAGTTTTCTTAAAATTAAAAAAAATATGCATTTTAATATATAATAAAACCCATTGTATTTTAAATTAATTTAATGCTGTAAGATTTTGAAAGACTCTCAACTCTGATAAAATGCTGCACCTCTCTATAGAGCTTTTATCTTCCATATAAAACCATGGCATACATATCACAGTTAGTATCATAATTTTTCTATTTTTGCAGCTATTTATATTTTTAGCTAATTTATATTTTAGCTAGCAATAGAAAATCTCGATTTTAATGGTATTATCATACTTTGAAAAAGTATATTTCAATAACTAAAATAATTCATAACCATGTATTATCAGCTGAAACACACAGAAAGATTCATTCTGTGAAATTATTTTTATTCTATAATAGCTAGAAATAATCCTTTTTAATTTGATAAAGTTAATGTAAATCTTATCTAAAAAAGATGTAAAGATATGGAGTGGGATGGCATAAGAATAGGTAAATCCCTAGCCATTTGTTTAGAATAACTTGAATATTCTTGACAATACTTGCTCTTGACATAGTTAAGATGCCCCTTCATATTATCTTTAATGTAGATTAGATTGAATTCTAGCACTGGAAGGAATAAGTCATAAAAATATACCAGATAATAAAAACTCACCTTTGAACACAGGTAACTAATGTGGAGTAAATATTATCAAAAACATTCCACCATTTGCTTGGCCAATTGATTTTTATTCCATTGCTGAAATGGGTGATTCATATCAATTTGAGAGTATGTATATTATTAGGAGCAAAATTATTGCCTAGGAGGGTTTAAAATTTAAATACAATAGACACATCCAATTCAGTTTCACTATGTTCTTTAATATCTATAATAAAAATAGCTAGTATTTATCCTGTCAGACACTTGAGACACATGGCTGTATTTAATCATCACAAACAACATTGCAATTTAGAGAGTATTTTAACCACATTAAAGTTAAAGATTATGTAAATCTTAGATGTTAAATAACTTTTAAAAAGTTCTGCAACCATAATTGTTGGACTCAAGGTCATAACACTGTTCCTTTCAGCATCAAATTCACGTGTTTTTTTTTTTTACTGCATCATACAATCTTTATTTCTAACATAACATTAAATAAACAGCTGAATATCAAAGATTTGTGTAAGTATCTGCTTATAAAAATGACTTTAATCTTTTTACACATAAAATTAAAACCCTCTGAATATAATTCAACAAGGTAAAGATGAGTGTATTATAAAACATACTTATTTAGTGGATTATCTTCATAAAACTCATGTTAGTGTTGCCAAAACTTAATAGATATATTTATTTATTATCTCTCCTAAATAACAGAAATAACTTTTTTTTTCTTATTTTCAGATTGCCAGTGAAATTAGATGGAAAGAATTTTGGTGGGAATTTAAAGTCAAAAGAAAGAGGCACGGGTCTATATTTTTAGATGTGGTAGAATCTAGGTGTCATCTCTTGGGAAAACAGAGGTTTGGGACTTATTGGAATTGAGTAATTAATATAATTATCATGTAATAATATTGAAATTCTAATAAGATTGAGATAGCCAGGTATGGTGGTGCAGCCCTGTAATCTTAGTACTTGGGAGGCCTTGACAGGAGGATCACAAGTTCGAGGATAGCCTTAGCAAGTAGTGAAACTCTCATTAATCTAGTGAGACCCTGTTTCAAAATAAAAATAAAATAGGGCTCAGGGTAGAAGGGTTGGGCTGGGAAGTTGAACCCGGGGGCATTTGGCAGTAGAATGCCTCGGGGTTCAATCCCCAGTGACATACACACACACAAAGAAAAGAATATTGAGGGTACTTTGATCATAGAATGTGTTTCATCGAAAGAAATAATTACTGTATTGCCTCCAGCTTTTTTGGCTCAAGTATAGCATAGAGAGAATATAATTATTGAAGTTCGATAGAATGGAGTTTGAATCCAGGTTTTGGAACTATCTGTTTGTGTGTTAATCTGGTGTGATATTTAACCCCTGCAGAGTTCAACTTAAAAAATTAGAAATAATAATTAAATTATACTAAATCATACTCTTAGCATATATTTGAAAGTCAAAAAGGCTTACTATCTTTATCTTCTTGGTGGCTGAGGAGGCTAGTGGTGAATCTTCTCGTGATTAGTCGTTCTGTCTCTGTGGTTGTTGGGTTAAATGATGCTTAATTAAACTGAACAATTTCGTGGTAGATTGTTTTGGTTGGTATTTTGTCTGCTGCTGTCACTTTTCAGAACTCAGTGACTGTAATTCATTGCATCAGTTTGTAATTCCACAGTCTGTATACTGTTTATTTGACCTATCTTGCTTGTAGTCCCTTCATTTCAGTTCAATGTATAGAAATCACTTAGGAATAATTTTGTCCCGGTTATTTATTCTTTCATATCGTCAATCCATTAAAGCTTCTATAATGATCACTTGGCTGTACTTTAAGATAGCCTTAACTTTGAATTCATTGTAGCACTACATGTTAATTATGATTTTTAGGTATCATTGATGAAAGTAGAAATTAAATGCAGCATTTTTGGCAAGTATTCCTGGCATCCTACCGATGTTGTGATCACTGTAAGGTAACAATTACGCCTCCTGTTATATAAATCCACAGCACTAGAAAATTATTAACACTTAATTAAAGTGCATTCCTCATGGATAATAATGAATGCTACATCTAATCATGTTTCTCTTTTCAATCATTCAGCAGCTCTAGCCTTTCTTCCAATAAAGAAAAAAACTACCAAAAAAGCAGACAAGCTGCTTGTGTGCCCTTCTGCTTCTGGCAGTTATGCAGCATTTTATATATAAAAGCAAAAGCTCTTAAATTTAGTCATACAGCAAAATTAAATTATAGGCTTCTATAAAAGATATATTGAAATGCCATTTGTTGTTTTTTGAGTACCCAGCATCTAAGAACGATACTCGATTTTGGGCGAAATTTACAATGTATAAAGCTTGGGGGGAGGCAGGGCTGAAAAGTACTGGTAAATAGAAAAATAGTAAATATTAAAGTGTAATTTAATGTGGGAGAAGGTAAATTTTATAAATAATTTTTTTTGAAAGCTCAGTAACAAAACATACTTAACCCTGCTTTGCTTTACTATTATTAGATTAGTATATACACTATAATATTTAGATTGCCAGTGACATTATATATATTATTATATACTATAAAATATATTGGAATATATGTGCATACATATATATATATATATATATATATATATATATATATATATATATTTAGTATGTGTGTTCTAAAACAAATAAAAAATTTGAAAACAGCCCAGTAAAATTAAATGGAAAAATCAGTAGAAGCCTTCTTTTCTACTGGCAAAACAAAAGTATCATTCCAATTAACAACATCTACAATAGTATAGTACCTGGAGTATTTATATAGTACCTAAACAAAAATGTATGTGGAATAGAAGATAATAAATTTACATAATAGTAATGAAAGGTGTAAATACATATTTACATATATACACAAAGGAAATACCAGGTTTTTTAAAAGAGACAAACACTACCTAACTTCTTTGTAAAAAAAACTACAGAAATGTAATGGAATTCTAGGCTAGACCTGGTATTACCTTTGCTTCGGAAATCTTGGAATATTGATTATTCTAATTTTTATATATAAATTAATAAGAGCAATCAGTACATACAACTGAAAACAAAAATATAAATAAGACGGACTTGTCTACCAGGCATTAAACTATTATGCTCTTATAAACAAAAAATGTTTTAGAACTAAAGAAAGATTGATAACTTCATCAATGAAATAGAATATAGACCCATGAAGCAGATCCTACTTGTGTATTATATAATATAAACCCCTTGTTTGAAAAGCAAAGTCTCCTTGAGAGTTCTTGAAGAAATCATCCTCTGTCGTCTCTTTCCCTTCAGCCTTTGACCATCTGGGCTTTTTGTTGCTGATTTCCCAATGTCTATCTAAGTGTCATAGATCTTTGGGCTTTGGATATGTGGTTATGTGGTCAGAGTTTTACATACCTTAAAGGATATTTATGCCTCTCTTCAATGAGATTTTGCTTTTTTGTTTGTTTGTTTGTTTTTTGGTCCTGGGGATTGAACCCATCTTACTTCTGAATTACACCTCTAGTCATTTTAATTTTTTACTTTTATTCTAAAATAGCATTTTACTAGGTTGCTGAGGGCCTTGCTAAGTAGAGGCAAGCCTTGAACCTATTATCCTCCTCTTTGAGCTTCCAAAGTTCTAGAATTACATGTGTGTGCCTCCATGCCCAGCTAAGTGTTTTCATTTTAATTATTTTAATTACACAAGTAAAATGTTATTTCATGTATGAAAAATTAACTTTTCAAACAAACACTGATAAAAACCTTAAAATTAATTAATGAAAACCTTTGGATTTATAGCCTTTTAAAATTTCTATATAGATACTATTTCCATTAAAAGTTTTTCTTCTCATAAGAACATTATGCTTCACCTCACATTGCATAAGCTAATTTTTCTAAAGTTAATAACATCTTTAATATTTTATTTATTTATTTTATGTACATTTATAACATATCACAGATACATTATAATGAATTCTATAGATGCATGTTTTTGCTTGGGAAATATTTACTAATAGGTACTTGAAATATTTTTAAGTATTTGATTCTTTAAACAAGACTGCAGAAGACGTCCCTGCAGGTGCGTTTTTTCACACTTGTCAACTCATTTCATTATGATACATTTATAGGTTGTGCAAGCTGCATTTTCAAAAAGCATATAAATCATATTGACAAAGGCTTTTATAAAATGTTGACCAAACCTAGTTATGTTTTCCCTTCAGCAATACATGAGTGCCTACTTCTTAACTCTCTTGTCACTTTAATTTTGGGAATTAGAGTTTAAATCGATCTTGTAGATTGTTTAAAATATAAGTAAATAACTATTAGTATGGTCAGAATATTTTTATATTCATTAGGCATATGTTGGATATGTATTCTACTACTGACATTAACTTTAGTGTAATTCTTTAACTCACATTTGAATTATTTGACACAGAACTTGGGACTTTTTAAAGTATAATACTGATTTCCAGCTTATTTGTGAAATTCAAACTAGATTTTTTGTTAAATTTTGGGTATTTGTTTTTTTCTCTTTTTGTCTTAGGAAATTAAGGAGTTGGAATTTTAGGGAGGTTGCCTTAATGGGAAAATATATTCCTAAGTGTGTCTTGTTAGAGAAGTAACTGCTGTGTTTGAATTACTCTTCACCTTCCTTATTCTGCCTGCTGATCTCTGGACATGGTGACATCAGTTGGTTGTTGGATGATGGTGTGAGATTATGGGTTGCTAGAACTCTGTAGTTCTTAGTACCAAATTACTACAGTTATCAGATGGACGTGAACTGGTCAGATCTTCTACATAGTTTTTGTAGTTTTTCTCTAGGGTTGGCAGTCTCTGGTTTTAGGAAAATGATGGAGTTGGTGAAAAGCCTGGCCTGGAATATCAAGAAACAGAAATAGTCCGTATACACTGGCTCATGGGATTTGAACAAGGATTTAAAGTCAATGGGAAGACAGCTGTTGGAGCATTTTACAATCCAATCAGTTACTATTTCATGAAGCAAAGCTGTAGTTTGGCATTTACTGCAACTTGAGTAGGATTATTAACAAATTTAAGAGTTAGGTTGTCTTTTACTGTTTTTTAATGGGTTTGCATGTTTTAGTCTCCTTCTGTATTTTTGTTTTGTTTTGGGGGTACTGGGGATTGAACTCAGGGGCCTCCTACCACAGAACTACACCCACAGCCCTATTTTTTTTCCTTTATTTTGAAACAGGATTTCAGTAAGTTGTGTAAGGGCCTGGTTGCAAACCTGTGATCTTCCTGCCTTGGCCTCCCAAGTACTGGGATTAGAATCATGCCTCACCATGCCTGGCTTCTCTCTGTATTTTTGTAGGTTCTACATACATCTTGATACCCATTTATAATTTTTAGTAGGAACTTCAATCCAAATTTTTAATTTTAATATGCATTTATTAAAATTCTAATGCATATTTGAGTATATATATTCTAATGTATATTTAATGTATAATATATAAATACATTTATATTTGAGTGTATTTTGATGTATAGTGTATAAATACATTTATATTATGAATCCTTTATATCTTTGATGTAGTAAAATTAAAATCAGTTGATCTAGAATCCTGAATAATTTTACTATTTACTATGTTACATGTGAAAACAATTTAAATTTTTGGAAAAATGTGTTTGTGTGTTGTGTATATGTATTTAGTGACACCAAAATCTCTACTAGTGAATGTAGTATAATCAATCAATACCATGTACATATGGAATGCCAAACATGTAGCAGATAGTATTCTGAATTTTGTGGTTACAGCAATTTAAAAAATAGACATATTACTTTCTCAGCCTTTGGCTAATATCATGTGTGAAAAATAGACAAAAGCCCCTGCCTTTTGTGAGACTTTTAGCAGGTGAAGATAAAAATAACCCCACCAGAATCAAGGTAATAAACATATTCATCACCTCTAAACATTTCCCTATGTCTCTCTTTTTGTTATAGTCATTGTTGCTTTTAATGGCAAGGCATTTAGCATGAGACCTACTCTCTTAACAAATTGTTAAGTACCTAATACTGTGCTGCTTAACTTTAGGAACTCTGTTGTATAGCAAGTCTCTAGAACATTCTTATCTTCCATAGCTGAAATGTTATACTCATTGAATAGCAACACTCCAATCCTCCTTCAACCCAGCCCCCATAGCCACCATTCTACCTTTTCCTACAAGTTGAATTATTTCAGTAGTTCATATAAATGAATCATATAGTATTTGTCATTATGAGCTGGTCTATTTTGCTTAAAATAATATAGTTCAAATTCTTTATTATTATTACAAATGGTAGGATTCATTCTTTTATATGTCTGCATAATACTGCATTGTATATATACCATGTAACATTTGACAATTCCACTTCTCTTTTTATAAATATAATATATACATATATACATACATGTTAGTATATTCTGTAATAATATATATTCTCTCTTTCCATATATATGTATGTATATGTCTTTATATATATCCATATGTATACATGCATATATATACATATACATATACTTATATATATATAAAAAAAAACTGGAACCAGGATCCTAAAGAGATAGCTGCACTCCCATGATTATTACAGCATTATCCACAGTAGTCGAATTATGAAAACAACACAAATATCAATCAACACATACACAGATAAGCACACTTGTTTTTATTCATTACTTTGGCATCATACATCAACTTTGTAAAGTAATCATTGTAAATGTGTATATTTTTCTGTATTATGTAGAGAAATGCTAGATTTTTAGTTTTTAGAAATTTGAGGTATATCAAATGCAAAATTTCTGTCAATAATTTATATCCTTCAAGTTAATCCTATTCTATAAGTTTTCTGCGAACAGCCCTGTGTGCAGAGATGGCATACTTACACCAGGCTAGCCTCCACTGTCAAACCAAGAGACGGGAGCAAATGCTGCTGATATCTGGCCCTGTTACTTCACATTCATCTGCAGCAGTTCTGGGCTGTTCCTGGGGCCATTATCAACTTCCCATCTCAAGAGCTTTCACTGGCATCTCTCTGGCTCCTGCCTGAGAACATTTCTTCTGATGCCACAGAATAATAGGCTCAAGTTCCAAGAAGCTAGTGCTCCTGGGGACAGATGGAAGTCACAGGATAAATAGCTCAGCATCTTTGCACCTCAGTGGGATGATTATAAAACATGTTTTATATGGTTCCTTGGAGTTTTTTTATACTTTTATTGGTGTTTATAGTGTGAGAGGAATATACATGCATACAACTCTTGGTGAATTTTCCTCCAGACCTCCCCCTCACCCTTCTCTTCCTATAAATGTCATAGGAAGCCTGAGTCCCAGGCTCAGGGTTTTCTGGTAACACTCACCTTATTGACTTTTGTCCTTCTCAATTTTCCTTTACTTACTCCCTTGCATGTATTTTTTGGATTAACTCCCAAATAAAGGACTGTAAGTATTTGTCTCAGAGTATACAGGAGACCTCATCAAGTCATTCAGGGAACCTTTCATCCAGTTGTTCATGCCTGGTCAATGCAACAAAAAGTTCAGGAATGGTGCCCAGGAATGACACAAGGGTGTTGGGTTGACCCCTTGGCTTTCCTGGACCCCGAATACCCACATTGGTCTCACTGTGTCTAGCACCACAGAGTTGAAGGGTTTTAAGAATCTAACAGGGCTCTAGGTAGTCCCTTAACAAACAGAGTTAATGTTAGCACATATTTCACCAATGTTTAATCTGGTGCTATTTCTATAATTAATCATTTTGTCAATAGTTTCAAGTAAGCACAATCCTGAAATGCAGAATGAATAATAAGAAGCTGAAAACTTATCGGCATGGTGAGAAGACATAATGATCACTTGTACCAATGACAGAGAAGCAGGGATACAACTCCTTGAAGCCTAGGTCAGATTAGAGAAAAACCCAGGTTTTGCCAGAGGACTATACATTTCTGCCATGTAGAGTAAGACTGGTGTCATTAAAGTCTCACAGTAATTCAGAAAATACAATTGCTTTCTTAGTTTGGCTTAATTCTGAAGAAATCACATCACATATGCCTTTGGTAAATATCAGAAGAAGAAACTATAGGAAATTGGGGTATTTAGAAAATATAAAAATTCTAACTGTATTAATTTTAGGTGTATATGTGCTTTGGAGGTATAACAAGGGTTTCTGAATTGGAAAAATTGAGACATAAAGACTTGGATGAGCAAATATTCAATGATCCTTTTCTTCAGACATAATCTATGCTTCAGAAATGGAAATATTCCCGATGTAAGAAACATTTTTGCTGTTATGTAAAGAATCAGAATAAAAGTACTTGTTTAGAAATCTGAAAAAAACATAAAAGAGAACACATATACTGAGCCATGAAAAGATTTTCAGATAAATCAGGCTGTAAAGAAAGATTAAAAAAAAATAGAAACCAACTCTGTGTCATTTTCCTACCATGATAGAAAAAGTGAAATTTTTTGGTCAAAATAGAGTTCATCAAATTAAAGCAATATTATATAACAACCAATAAACTTGTAAAGCAGGTGAAAATTGCAGCAAAGGAATGATCATTATGTTTTTTCTTTAAGATTGTTGCCAAATAGATTAATTTCAGAGAACATTTACAGTGCCCTGCTGATGTTTGTGTGGGTCTGGGCAAAGGGAAGCGAGGCCAGCCTGCATAAAATGGAACTCTTGGCTTGAGGAATTCATGGCTTAATATTTTAAAACAACATATAAACAGGTTACCTGAGTCCACTCTGAAAAGGTCACTGGATTGTCAACAGAGCTGCAGTCAGAGGAGCCAGGTGGCCTGATTGATCTTTTTAACAAGTTACTCTAGAACAGTCCTGCCAAGAAGAGAGTAAAAGGGAGCAAGGGCACAGCGATCCAGGGGGATGCCTTGTGAGCTTGGGGAAAAAGTCGCAGCAGTGTGGGGTGAGAGGAAATTGTGTTCATTATTCATTGACACATGCATCTGGTAGTCAGTTACTGTGGGAGTAGATCCAGTCTTATGAAAAGAGGCAACACAATCTACATGTCGTGTAGGTTTCCCAAATATTACCATTTGACTTTATTTGCTTTATCTCTTTTTTCTCTCTTTCTCATGATATACACATATGTTTCTCCAAAACATGTGAGAGTAACTTTTGACTTGATATCCTCTTAACCATATCTAAAAACAAGGACATTCTGTGTGTGTGTGTGTGTGTGTGTGTGTGTGTGTGTGTACGCATCTGTGTAGTACTGGGGATTGAATCCAGGGATATTTTACCCCAAATTTGAAACAGGGTCGTCTTGCTAAGTTGCTGAGGGCCTCTCATGAAATTGCTGAGGCTGGCCTCAAACCTGCTGTCCTCCTGTCTCAGTTTCTCAAGTACTGGATTACAGTGATGTGTCACCACACCTGACCAAGAATATTCTTTTAAACAACTTCAGGAAAATTATTACCATTATTTTTTTATTAAACTGGGGATGGAACTCAGGGGCATTCTATTTCTGAGATATACCCCTAGCCTTATTTTTATTCTTTATTTTGAAACAAGGTCTAAGTTTTAGAGAGCCTCACTAAGTAGCTGAGTCTTCCCACGATTCATGATCCTCCTATCTCAGCCTCCCAAGCACTGAGATTACAAGCATGTGCCACCACATCTGACAGGAAAATTATCTTGTGAGTTGGCAGTGGGAAAATTATCTAATATACCGGCCTTATTTTGATTTGGACAACTGCCCCCTCAATGCTTTGATAACGTTAGAAAACTCAAGACTGTGTTATATTCTATTGTCTAGTCACCTAAGTTCCCAGTGATATGGACTAGTTCCTTCATCTTCTATTGTACTTCATGATGTTGACATTTCTGATGAGTGCAGGCCAGCTATTTATAGGATGTCCTTCAATTTGTGTTTGCCTGATATTTCCTTTTGGTTAGATTCTGCTTATGTAATCTTAACAGGAACACTTCAGAAGTGATGATTTTTTTTTCCAGGAATTATATCAGAAAGCCCATGTTGTTGACCTATTTCATTACTGGTGATGTTAACTTTGATCATTTAATCATGGCAGGCTTCTCTGAGTTTCTCCACTGGAAAGCTGAATAGTTTACTTTAAAATTAATATTTTGTTACTTTTAGGCTATATAGATCTGTCTTCTCAAAATTTCGCTTACTAGTTTCTACATCTATTGGTCTCACTTTTATTATTATTTTGTCTATGATGATTTTCTTTTGTTTTATGGTACTGGGGTTCCTGGAAATCCTTCTACCTCTGGGCTATCCTCCCAGACCAATTTTTATAATATTTTATTTGGAAGCAGGGTCTCTTGGAAACAGTGCTGCTGGCTTCGAACCTGCGTGATCCTCCTGTCTCTGCCTCCCAAGCGCAGGGATTACAAGCGTGTGTCACCACGCCCGGCTCTATGATGATTTTCTAATTCTCTCATTTCTTCTTCATGTGTAAGTTGTTTTTCTACTGAAAGGAAGAGCTTTCTAACCTCCTTCATTGTTTATTTAGATCAGAATAGCTTAATCGTATTCAAAGGTTATAATTCTTTCTTATCGTTATTTATTTGGCTACTCAAATTGTCCTACTCTTAGCCAATGGAAGTCACTTTTAAGAAGTCCACTTCTTTGAGAACTTTCCTTCCTTCTATTCTCACTCCATTTTGCAAGATATTTCAGAGTCCTCTTATACTGTTCTCACTAGCAGTGGAATGAATATTTCTACAAAAGCCTTGAGTCCTTTTGGTGCTAAATGATATTAGATATCAAGATTTGTGTGCCTGCCTGTTCTCATCTCCATTTGGGAATCATTGCCTCTAGTTATTCTCAGTAAGTGGAGATAGAAATAGGTATATATATATATATATATATATATATATATATACACACACACACACACACACACACACATACACATACACACACTCATAATCTGTGTATATAACAAACTGGCTATATTAAAACTTTGGTTCTGTTATATTGGATATTAGCGTTGCTACGCCTGTTTTTGGTCTCTATTAGCATGATATATCTTTTTCCATCCTCTCACTTTTAGTCTATAAATATCTTTGGCTATAAGGTGAGTTTCTTGCAACCAGCATATATTTGGATTATATATTTTAATCCACATTGCCAGTCTATGTCTTTTAATTGGTGAGTTAAGTCCTTTGACATTCAGTATTATTATTGAGATATGATTTTTGTTCTCTGTCATTTTGTGTTCTATATTCTGTTTCATATAATGTTATTTCTTTTTGCTTAGCTACCCTGCTGATAAAATTCATCTTTTCTCTGATTCTGAAATTTGCTTCTTTTTTCTTCTTTATGATTTTTTATTTTCTCTAGTGGTGGCTCAATATTTTTTAATTTTTTGAGATTCTGCTTATCTTGAAAGACTTTTATCTCTTTATCAATTTTGAATAATAACTTTCCTGGATAATGCAGTTTTGTTTGGAATTTGTATTATTCCATGCTCTGGATTACATCAAACCAGTTTCTTCTGGCATTCTTGACTTGGGTTATAACATCTGGATTGATTTTTATTGTTTTGCCCTGAATTTATTCTTTTGTTCTCACTGCTTTTAAGATTATTTCCTCCCTGGCATGGTGGCACATGCCAAAACTCCTAGCATTTGGGACACTGAGACCAGAGGATCATGGTTTACAGACAGCCTCAGCTACTTAGTGAGGTCCTCACAACTTAGTGAGACCCTGTTTCAAAAATAAAAAATAAAAAATAGAGCTGGTGCTGTAGCTTGAAGGTAGAATGCCCCTGAGTTCTATCCTCAGTACTGAAAAAAATCTTTCCTTAACCTCTCTATGTTGGTCATTTTAATTATTACATGGTTTGGGGAGGTTCTTGATGGTGTTCTGTATGTCTCTTGTTCAAGGTTGTCCAAATCTCTTTCCATATTTGGAAATTTCTCTGAATTTATTTCTCTGAAGAGATTATGTATATCTTTGGTTTGTGCTTTGATCCCTTCCTCAATGCCTTTTATGCATAGATTAGGACATTTCATATAGTTGTTGGATGTTTAGATACTGTTATTGTAATATCTTCTGTGTACTGTTGACTGTCCTTTCAGTTTTGAATAAACTGTATTCTAACTTATTTCCATTTCATCTAATCTTTCAGAATTTTTTTCTATTTTCGTCTTTATTTCATTTATTGACTCTCATTTTATTCCAAGCCTTTCTCAGATTTTCTTAATGTCTCCATTTCCCCTTTTATTTTCTTTACACATAATATAGGCCCTTCATCATATTGAAGATCAGGATTCCAAATTCTCCTTCTTGCATTTCTTGTAGGTCATTATTTGGATTTTCCTTATTTACTCCCTATTCTGTGTTCTCATATTTTCAGAATTCTCAGGTTTGTTCTTCTGTTGTCTTGGGATCTTTATTTTTATGTGTGAGTCTAAAGATAACCTGTCTGATTCAGTCTTAACAGTAGAGATTTAGAGATGTCAGCAAGTTCATTCATGGGTAAGTAGTGTTTTTTTCAATGGTGAGGGTTAGGTGAGGGGGAAGGAGCTAGGGTGATGAGTACAGGAGTAGGGTTAAGTGTAGGATATAATTAAGTTGAGTAAAAATTTAAGTGTAATAATGTAGTATCTGTTTGAGAATGAGAGATGATGATATAGTAGAGTTCTTGTAGTTAATTTAGAGTATTTAGATATGGAGATATTAAACAGCCTGAGTATAAAACAAGTAGATATAATAAAGGGAAAATAGTTTTGGGAGGGCAGTAGATAGGATAGAGGGAGGAATATTGTAATAGGAGTGGGGGAAGGGGCAAACAAGCATGCATACAAAAACAAGCAAAAAACAAAACCTATTATAGGAGTAAATCAAAGGCAAAAAACAATAAAAAAGTACTTCTAATTTACATATGCAGGGCCTGTATAATGCCTGTTATCTGTAGTAGCTTCTGGAGTATGTTCCAATATCTCTCATTTGGTCTGTAACCTATTGTCAGCTTTTGGACCCACTTTATGGGTGTTTGCGGCCCTTTCTAGCCTCTGATTGCTTTGTGTTCAGGTGTATGGTTGGAGATTGTCATAGTAAATTAGTTCCATGCAGGCTCAGGGTTCTGTGCTTTCTGGCCCTGGGCTCTGCACTTTCCTGCCCTGGGTTCTGCATTTTCTGGCCCTGGGCCTATAACTCCATACCTGCTTCGGCAGAAGGTCCTAACCTGACCACCTCAGGGGTAAGCCACTAGATCTTAGCCTGCTGGGATTCCTGCGACTGCTCTGGGAAGTCGTTCACCAAGTAATGCAATGTGGCTATCTTGCTGTCCTATGGGTTAGGTCTCTGGAGGGCACAGAGTGCTGTTGGTGGTGCTGGTTTCTGGTGAGTGCATAGGCTTTTGAATCTTTTGTTCAATCCCTAAAATGTGGTGCTGGTTGCTTAAGATGTTGGACCTCTGCTGCCACTTTCTGCACTTCAAATCCTTGGTTTTCTTTCTGGAATTTCTTGGGGCTACTAAGCTGGCAGTTGTGAGTTGGACTGGTGGTCCAACATGGTGCCAGTTGCCACACCATGTCAGTTGGACACTCAGTCTCTTTGCTGTGGATCTCACAATCTGAGTTTAGGATACTCTTCCATCATGGTTCTGTGTTTTGTGTTTTTGTTTGTAAGTATCTTTGTTGTTTTGTTTTTCTTATGAAGGAGAAGCCTTCTTGGTAGTTTATTTTGGTTTATTACAGCTACTGAGATGTTCTACATCCCACAATAGCCATTTTTTCTTCTTCCTATTTCTTTTATATTTTGATACCTATAAAAGAGCTGATTAATATGTTTTGTCTAGCTATCCCAGGCAAATGACCGTTTCACTTCTTTATTTTCAAATAATTCCCAGTGTTTTATGCATGCTTAAGTTGTAATATTTATATTTAGGGAGCTCATTTATATGACTTAGTACATTATCACATTTTATGAATGCTCAATGGCTGCATTGGAAGATATCTTCACAGATATTTGGTTATAATTTTTATTTTTTAAAAAGTATTCTTTTATTAGTAGATTACAATGATACATCATAATGAGCTCAATGACGTTCAAACAGAGAGAACTATACATGCACATAATACATCAGTCTTTTCCTCCAGATTAATATTGGTATTGAGAACTTCATACATGAACATAGCTAGCACCTTTTAAACTGTTGTCTTCATCAAGTTTCCTCTTTTCCTTCCCCACTACCCTCCCCAAATCCTCTTCTGCTATTCTGCTAGTATCTCTGCTCATTTATATGAAGTTTCATTTGCTTCCCAATTTCTTTCTAGCTTCCATATAAGATAGAAAACATAGATCTCTTCACTTTCTGAGACTAGCTAATTTCACTTAGCTTTATACCCTCTAGTTCCATTTATTTCCTAGAAATTGCATAATTTTGTTCTCTTTATGACTGAGTAAAATGCAATTTTGTGTATATACCACAGTTTCATAATCCATTTATCTGTTGACATACACATAGGCTGGTAGCCTCAAAAGAAAACTTAGGAAAGAAACTGAATATCTTAGAAGGTAGAAAGATTTTTCATATTCTTCAATAGGCAGAATAAATATTATTAAAATGGTCTTACTATCAAAAGAGATCTAGAGATACAATGCAATCCCTATTAAAATAGCAATGTCATTCTTCGCAGAGTTAGAAGATATAGTCCTAAAATTTGTATGAAAAAATAAAAGACCCCAAATTGCCCGAGCAATTCTGAGTAATAAGAACCATGCCTGGAGATATCACAATACTTAATTTCAAATTAAACTACAGAGCTGTAGTTAAAAAAAAAAAGCCAGACATGGTATCCCACACTTGTAATCCCAGCATTTGGGAGGCTGAGACAAGAGGATCCAGGATCAGGGCCAGCGTCAGCTACTTAGTGAGACCCTTTACAAATCAGCGAGGCCCTGTTTCAAAATTAAGAAATAGGGCTGGGGGTGTAGCTCAGAGGTAGAATGCCCTGGGTTCCATCCCCAGTACCACAAAAGAGAAAACATAGTATTGGCATAAAATCAGACACATAGCTCAATGAAATAAGATGATACAGAAACAAATGTACAACCAGTTGATTTTTGACAGAGGTAGGTATATTCCTATCTGCCTTATTGGTTAGGTTTTGTAGGATTTATGTATCATATACTGTGTCCATTTGATTATCTCATATTAGTGATGATGAATTAACATCTCCTATGATCAGCATGTTTCTACTTGTGTGTTTCTGCACATCTTTTCATTTTGCTTTATAGAGGTGTTTGTTATTTTGAAGCATAAACGCTGAGAGTTGTTATACTTTTATTGTGAATTGAGGCTCTTAGCATTAGAAGAATAGTGTTTGTCACCTTTAAAGCTCCTTAGCTTAAAATTTACTTTCTTTAGCATCAGTAATATTTTTGCTTTGATTTTATTCTCATACACCTGGTGTGTAGTTGCTCAAATGTTTGTATTTAGCCTTTCTGAATTATTTTAAGTTTATATCTTATATACAGAATACGTTTGGATTTTGCTTAGTGACTCAAACTGAAAATCATTTCCTTTTAATAGATTAGCTAAGCCTATCTATTCATACTTAGTGATACATACTACATGTTGGATTTTAACTCTGTCATACTTTTCTTTATAAATATGTGTATCATGTTATGTTTTTTGTGTTTACCCAAAGTGGTTTACTTTAACTATTTTATAAACTTCCTTTTAGCATTTAGGAACAACCATATTTTTCTTCTGGGGGTCAACTTTTTACTTATGTATATTGTAGTTTCCTTATGTGTTTTTTATGTATTACTGTGGTATTTGCCAGTTTTAATGACATATTTCTACTTATTACCTCCATAGCAATTATGTCTTACTTTTATAATTAATGCTCAAATAAAATATCTCTATTTTTGTTTGTCTAATCAGAGGCAATAATATTGTACTTTATTGAGTTCCTACAAGAAATACATGCAGTTTAACAATTCCTTAGTACTAGTAGACTTTGTGGAGGACTTAAACATTTCCAGAAGAAACACTCTCTAGAATCTCTGTGATGTTCTAGACTCACATACTCTTTACCTTACTATCTGCTCCCCATTTCTTATCTCTTGGTATGTATTGTAAAACCAAAGAAGTTTTTTTCTAGTGTAGCCAGCATTGAAACTCTCCTAAGGTTTTTCTCCAAATTTATCTGCACAAATTGATCAAAGTACTCAGAAGTTAAAAGGCTATTTCAAATCAATCTTTATTAGAAAAAGATGTTAATAACATATAACATCATTTTACTCTGTTAATATAGTAAGCTAAATTATAGTAGGAAGGAAGCCAGGGTAAAACTCACCAAGTACTGTATGCATGTAAGTACTGTATGCATCTGAGCTACATTGTGATGTGAGACTATAATATACTAATAAAAGTATATGAAAAATAAAAATAAAAAGTAAATTCTGTATTTCATATGTTCATTTCATCAGTATTAAAAACAAGTTTATTATACATGCATAACTTTTTATATAGTCAAAATATAAAGTGAATGGATTTTAAAAATAACAATCAAAATTTACAACAAAATACTCTAAGAGACAAGTGACAAGAATTGTTAATTAAATTTCTAGTGCAAATATAAGACAAGCATAATGGCTATAGGTGATGTTAAAAAAAAATCTTAGAATCACTTAAGGTAGAGGCTGGCACAAGAGAAAATGGATTTTTTCAAATCAGACTTATGAAAATCCGAGATGGTCTTCTTACTGGTGCTTTACCAAATAATGTAAAAACTCTCAGACAACATAGAGCGAATGGTCTGATACACCAAATGTGGCATCTCTGAGAATGGATTTTCACATTAGGCATGTGCTTCTAGCCAAGAATATAAGATGAGATCTTTATATGAGGACCTTGGGATCCCCTTATGTAGCAGGAATATTTAAATTATGAGAAACCTCCCTTTATTCACTTCAACATTTATATAACCTACATTCCACCTCCAGAGAGTTGAATCTCATAGATTCTGGGCTCTATATGTCACCTTTAGTCAGGAGATCCTGTGAAGTACATTTCAGAGATAAATTCTCTTCCTAGAAAATATCAGTAGCCTATTTACTAACATATTCAGTTAACAGGGATTGCCAGCCAGCATTCCTTTCCCCAAGAGCTCTTAACATTTTATAGGTCGTCAGTGTATTACAAGTCCACTGCCTTAATTCCTTCTTTCCAACAGTGTAATGGGATTTTTCTTTTTGCATTTTTCTAAAATATTAGGGTATATGAATAACTAGAACAAAAATGAGTGTTCTGCATGGTCATTTAATCATGAAATTAATTCATTTACTTGGCTGCAGCTCTGTCCTTTGTCCATGTATATGCATAATACTAAATATTTTATGTATGCATATATGTAAAATTTCATGTAAAATACTTATGTTGATTTCTATATTCTCATTATAGTAATGAAAATTCTAAATCTAAACACTGTTTATTTAAGCATAACACCCAATAATTATTCTGTTTTTACTCCCTGATTTCATATAAAGTAAGAATTATATTATTGTCCTGATTTCCTAGTATAAGATATGGTACATCACTTCTCCACAATCTTAACTTTGCTATCTCTTCTATGTCATGTCAAAGGTCTCTTGATGTTTTCCCACTTTGTCCACACACACAAATAAATGTGATTTCAAAAAAATCATGATCCTAATGTATAATACATAATTTTAATGTAGCCAGCACTGTAAAAAAAAAAAAAAAAAAACTCTAGAAACTGTTTTAAAGATACTAGATTTCTCCAAGTAATATCATGGTAAGAAATGCTTTAAAATCACCTTAATAATTCACCTCATAAAACACCATTGACCTTCTTTGTGCTACCATCCTATATCTTCTCCCAATCAATAGCTGCTGTCAGAAGGCCTCTGAAGTTACAGCTACCCCTGCACAACTCGGTAGATAGATTTTAAGAAATGAACAAACAACTGTTGTCTATTATTCTGTATTGGTAAATTTTAAGGAGAATTTAGTCATTTAGACATTTTTTGAAGTAAAAATATATTTACACCACTCTTAAAAATCTTGGCTTGTCCAGGTGTGGTGGTGCATGCTTGTAATCCCAGCATTTGGGAGCCTGAGACCGGAGGATCGTGGTTTTGCGGACAGCCTCAGCTACTTAGTGAGGCCCTCTGCAATTCAGTGAGACCCTGTGTCAAAATATAGAATAAAAAAAAATAGGGCTGGAGGTGTGGCTCAGAGGAAGAATGCCCCTGGGTTCCATCCCTAGACCCACCCCTCCCCCCAAAAAAAATATTGGCTCACTTGAGGAGGAAGAAACAGTTAAAAAATTAAGTTGGCCGGGCGTGGTGGCGCACGCTTGTAATCCCCGCGCTTGGGAGGCAGAGACAGGAGGATCGCGCAGGTTCGAAGCCAGCCGCACGTGCTGGCTTAGGAGACCCTGTTTCCAAATAAAAAATGTAAAAAAAGTAGGTCTGGGAGTGTAGCCCAGAGGTAGAAGGGCTTCCAGGAACCCCAGTACCACCACCAAAAAAAAAAAAAAATTAAGTTGGACATTTTTTATATTCAAGATATCCCTGATGTTTCTATTTCAGCAGATACACCTCTTTGTCTTCAATATTTGTCTTTTCGATCTGAATTATGTGAATGATAGCATCAACTTACCCAGAGTAAGACACTTTGTTTTTCAAATATTGAATTTTTTAATTTATTTTTTATTGTTTCATTATAATTATACATATTAATGAGGTTCAAGGTGAAAATTTCATAATGCACCCAACACTTGCTGTGTTTCCCTCTGAGTCTCACCCTGCTCCTTCCCCTCTGTGCATAATTTTAAAATTGGTACCGATAATTTTATTTATGATCATAGGTAAGAAGGTGATAGAGGAGACTTGAAGGAAACAGTTCCAACTAATTATGCCTTTTCAAACTCCTCTTAGAAATACAAATCAAAACTACTCTGAGATTTCACTTAATTCCAACAAGAATGGAAATCATTCAAAACGCAACAAAAAATGCCGGCGAGGTTGTGGAAAAGTGAGAACACTAATACATTGTAATTGGGATTACAAATCAGTGCAACTACTTTGGGAAACAGTATGGAGGATCCTCAGAAGAATAGAAATGATCCTACCATATGATCCAGCAATACCACTTCTGGATACCTACCCAAAGAAATGGAAATCAAATTACCAAACTAATGCACGCATATCTATGTTCAAAGCCTCACAATTCACAATTGCTAAACTATGGAACCAGCCAAGATGTTCATCAACAGATGAATAGATTACAAAACCATGGGATATGTACACAATGGAATTTTACTCAACCATTAAAAAGAAAAAAATTAGATCATTTACAGGATGGAACTGAAGAGCATTATGCTGAGATTAGTCAGTTACAAAAAATAAGAAATTAGATGCTCTCCCTAATATGCAGAAGCTAGCGAGCACATGTGTCATAGGAGGAACTCTAGACAAAGAAGGAGAGACTATAGCTGAGTAAATAAATTGACCTAAGTGAGGGGAAAAAGAAGAGGGTTGTGGGAAATTACCTAATGTATATGATGTACATTCACAAACATATCAACATCAATCAGTAGGCAAAACATGAGAAGGAGGGAGGGGAGAGAAAGAGGTGGGAATTGGGGAAGGGCTAAATGAGTGATGTGTGCATGTATGCCTCTACCATCTTGTATTTGATTAATACGTATGATTACAATGCATCAACAAAAAGAAAAAAAATTCCTCTTATGCTCTCTGACTTGTAATAATCTTTTGAGTACTCTTTCTGAAATAGCAGTGCTATTTGGGGGAAATTTTATATATACATGCATGCTCTTGTATGTGTATAAGTGTGAAATAATGAACTGACTGTTCTGGTTACATACATTTTATATATGTCTATTGCTAGCTGGTGGTAGAAGTTTGTATTGTTATACATTATGAACTTTGAAATACATGCTTAGAGATAAATGTTATCGATTCACATAATATCATTTTTGTAAGCTATCACAAACTCTGTTTTACTGTCACACACTCAGTGGGCCTCATGCCAGGTAGCAGGGGACCAGCAGGCTGGCCCACAGTCATAGTGGGTATAGCGTGATAAAGTTGGAAGCAGCCCTAAGGACTCCTGAGGGCAGAATCCCAGGAGGGCAAGACTAGAAAAAACTGGTACTAATTTTTGAAGAGAAGTTATATAACATAGCTCAAATTACAAGGCAAAAGGAAAAAAAAACTTAAAAACTTTGCTGACTTACACATTTTATAGAAATATAACTGTAAAAATTAAAAACTGACACATGTTTTGCATTAAGAAAGGGTTGATATATAAAAGTTAGATTTTAGCTGGGCTTGTAATCCCAGCATTTGGGAGGCTGAGAGAGGAAGATTGTGGTTTGTAGACAGCCTCAGCTACTTAATGAGGCCTTTTGAAACTCAGTGAGACCCTGTTTCAAAATAAAGAATAAAAAATAGGGCTGGGCGTGTAGCTTGGAGATAGAATGGCCTGGGTTCCATCCCTAGTAGTGCAAAAAAAAAAAAAAGTTAGATTTTATTTGTATATGTTTTGATTAGAATTTTTTTGTTCATATTTTTTACATTCAATGTTATGAAAATGTGTACATTTATAATGAAATATTTATTTCTTTCAGCAGGGCTTTTTCTTTAAATGTAGCTTGATTTGTACAATTAACATGGCTGGCATAGTCCCATTAGAAAGCAAGTTTGGAGGGGTAAAAACAGACTTGATGAAGGAAACAGTTCAAATAATGCTATGTATGTATTTGAAGTTATCAATACCAATCTCAATAACATATATAGGGAGGGAAAGGAACAGATAGAATCAGAGGAAAACATACCAAGTGCTATGTGCATGATTGTTTATAATTGTGAATCTCATTATGAGGTTCAGAACACCCAGGAGGGAACTTCAGATAAAATCTAAAATAAGCCGGGCGTGGTGGTGCACGCTTGTAATCCCTGCACTTGGGAGACTGAAACAGGAGGATTGCACAGGTTCAAAGCCAGCCTCAGCTACTTAGTGAGGCTCTCAGCAACTTAGTGAGACCCTGTTTCCAAATAAAATAGAAAAAGGTCTGGGAGTATAGTCTGGAGGTAGAAAGCTTCTAAGTTCCACCCCTAGTACCACCAAAATAAATAAATAAATTAATTAATTAAATTAAATCTAAAATATAGAGGAAAACTGCTTTCTTTGGGGACAAGGTGGCAGTCTCCATCATGCAGACCAAGAGGAGAAGGAAACACCTGCATTTGTTCACTAGCTTCAATTCACTTAAGAGCCATCTAATGAACTTATGTTTAAATGTAGAGTCTTGGGCCTCAGTTCAAGAATTCAGTTTATCTTGAGGATCACAAAAATGTGTTTTTAACAAGTATCCCAAGTGCTTCTGATTAAAGTGATTCTAGTACATGTTGAGAAGCACTGACTTGGCTCTTTCTGGACCAACATCTAAATGTTCTGATAAGAGGAATTCAGGTAGAACTCAGCCTGAAAGCTTCACGTCACCATGTTCTCAAAGAATTTGGTATAATCACTGTGTTTAAGTAGCTGATGTGATTCACAAAATTAGAGAATCCAGACTCTTAGTAAGTTCTACAGCATATTAGAGAACAGCATCCTTACTCTACAGGTGTATATATGTAAAAGTGTTGTATACGTACTGACACCTTTACCTCATTACAACAAATCAGAATTCCAGATCTGGGAACTGAGTATCTGATCATAATACCTGGGAATAACTGACACAATGGTACCTGAGGTAGGGGTGACCCATGGAACAAAAGAACTAACATGATCCAAGAGAGATGATTGGGCTCCCTTCCCCCAGCCAAACAGGTAAATGAGCTGTATGTAGTTAAGAGCTGTATGTAGAATTAACCAGGCACATGGGCAGGATGCTGTTTATGGGCTCAAATGTGCTGCCTCCAAATTTGTATGTTGAAGCTGTAGCCTTTGGAACCTCATCATGTGGCTCTATTTGAAGAAAGGGCCATTAAAACAGTCATTTGTAAGGTGGGCGTGGTGGTACCCGCTTGTGATCCCAGCATTTGGGAGACTTAGACTGGAGGATCCAGGTTCGTGGACAGCCTCAGCTACTTAGCAGGGCCCTTCGCTACTCAGTGCGACCCTGTATCAAATTTTTAAAAAGACTAAAAAAATAGGGCTCAGAGTGTAGATTGGAGGTAGAATGCACATGGGTTCCATCCCCAGTACTGCACTATAAATAAATAAATAAACTCATTTGGGCTAAATGAGGCTAGATTAGTGGACCCTAATTGAACCTGACTTATGTCCTTACAAGAACAGAAAATTTACACACATAAACATACACTAGAAATGCCTGTACACAGAAGGAGGAGCATGCAAGGACATCATGAGAAGCCAGTCTCCTGAAATCAAAGGGGTGAAGCAGCAGAAGAAAGAAACTTAGCTGACATCTTGATCTTGAGCCTTTAGAACTGGAGAAAATAAATTTCTGTTGTTTCAGACCAGAAGTTTGGGGTCAGCCTGGGCACTACAGTGACACTCAGTGATGAAAAGAATTCTGTTACTAAATTCTCTTGCGCAAGCCACCCAATGAATGCTACCCAACTGATGATAGTTTGTTATTGCAGCTCTAGAAAGCTAATAGAGATGTTGGTACTAAGAAAAGAAGTGCTATATCGTTCCCTAAGACTCCGACCCGCAGGGACTTAGAGAACGACACAGACACCTCTTCAGCTGAAATATGAATTCTTCTTTAATGGATCCTTAATTCTTCTTCTAATATGTCTCAATATGTCTCCTAATATGTCTCTTCTTTCTCTCAATATGTCCCAATATATCTCTCAATATGTCTGACAATGCGTACAGCAAGCACAATATATATCAGCATCATAATCCCTCCCTCTATTCCCTACCAACCCCAAGCTTCCCACAGCTAGGGCATGCACATTTCTGACTCTCTCATAAGCAGGCTGGTGGTAGCACGAGGTGCTGCGTCACTGATCATTCTGCAGGCACGTAGCATGGCACACTGCACATGCTCAAGGAGACGTCCATCTTGTGAGTCTCATAAGTTGGCTGCAAGCCTAGGCGCCATCTTGAGTCCACGCTGGCAATAAGCCTGGGTGCCATCTCGGTCCAGCCGAGTGGGCCCCGACAGTGCTACAGTAACAGGTACCCCAAAATGTAGGAGCATCATTGGATATTGGGTCAACGGAAGGGTTTCAGATATCTGTTTACTTCTTACTGTCTAGCTTCCTTTAAAATAATTAAAAAACCCATATAAATATTTCATGGGCAAAAGATATATTTATTTCCATAGAATGTAGCAATCAGTTAAAATGCCATTTTCTAAAAATACTCTGATGCACCATCATCTGTTGATACTCATTTGAAATTTGGTTATCTACACTGCCAAGGATTCTTTCCTCCTTCTTCACACCTTCTCTTTCTCCCTCTGTCCCCAGACTACTACTACTTCTCATTTATTAAACTAATTTTCCGCACCAAAGTCGTTATGGGTTTTGAAAAAGAAAAGTTCAACCTGCAAAAGAGATTATAGGGTGCACCCCAAACCATGACAGACTGGAAGACACTATTACTCATTTTTACTATAAATTAGTAAAGTTAACAAGACCTTACTAATTTATAATTATAAATGCAGAAAGGTAAGCCATGCCAGGAAAATGGAGTCCCTTGTATCCCTGAGGACTAGTCATAAGGGCAATTTTTAAAGCATAATTATAACCATGGTTATACTTTAATATTAACAACACAATGGTTTCTGTGGTCTAATTTAGCTCAGAGAAGATCTTGGCACTTTGGTTATCTTTCCTGTGGCCTCCACTCAGAAGTCAACCCTTTTAAGGACAACCTACAGTAGGATTTTTCTCATGCTAGTGTTTTATAAACAAACCTCTGACTCATCTCGGTATGCCTTTTATCCTATGAAAATATTTTATAGCAAAGGAATAATATCTCAAAAAGAAAGGACATTTGTCTAACAAAGGACAGAAATAATTCTTGGCAAAATTGCCAAGACAAGCTTTACTACTGCTTCGTTTGAGGACTCTTCGCAGAAGTACATTCCATGAATGATGAAATGGGCAGATTTAGGGAATTCTAAGAGTCCTTTGAGAGTAAAGTTGTAGCAAGCTCATTTGCTTTTTTATTTGCTATTTTTCCCCATCTCATTCACTTCAAAGCTTTTTCTATTCCCTCGAGGGTGCTAATTTTCATTTTGCTTTTCTAAATGAGGTACTATATATGCTGTAAATTTCTAATTAGGCCCTTTCCAGTTTCACTTAGCATAGAGTAAAATCTCAAGATGCAACTTTTCTTGCACCTAGACTAAGTGACCCGTGATGGGGAAGTTCGGATAGATGTATTTTCCACAGAGTCAGCAGGAATCACTGACATACCCAAGGGGGATCTGCCTTCCAGAGTCTGACAGATGACATCGCTGCAGATGAGCAGCCTGAAGGGCTGACATACATGACTTTCTCTTTCCTTGGTAATCTGATGTCAAGCTACAAGCAGTGCAGCCTCACAGGGTTTTTATCCTACATCGTTAACTATGCTTGATAAATTTTGCCCCAGAGGCACTTAATTTTAACCTATTTCTATTTATTTAATGAAAAACAGATTCCCCGTTTTCTATATGATTTTTAATATGGCATGCTCATAGCTGATTAATGGAACATACTTTCAAGCATGGGAATATTCTGTATAAATCCTATTCACGTCAACTAAAACAGTGATTTTTACTTGCTTTATAGTGGAAATCGTCGTCTTATTGATGGAACTATTTTCGTAGGGAGGAGAACACATGCTTCTTGAAGTCAATTGACTTAACTGAACACGGATCAAAGAGCGTAATGACCAGTTTATTTGGCCTATCAGGTGACCTTTCAAGCCAAAGTAGGCCCACTAGAAGTCCTCTGACCTTTCTTGCAGTCATACTGCTGTTTGCTTCTTTCTAGTTTAATTTAGAGTGTGGTAGAGCCTTACAAAGAAAAGGAGACCCCTTGCCCCTGGGGCACAGGCAATTCATTTCCAGATAATTCACACTTGGACAACTCTTGCTTACCAGCACCAGTTTCAGACCTGGTGTCTGACTGCAGCTTGGCCCACAAATGACCTGGAGTCAAAGTCTAGTCTATTTATTGCACACTTTGTTTTGTAGAACTTTTTGGTTCTTTACATCATAGATTAGTAAGAGTGTAAATTCAAGCTAGAGGAGATATTATTTTTTAATAATAAAGTGATACTCTCTGCTAATTTTAATTGTACTCAGGTCCCCCCATGTATGATAATATCCACCCTTCATGCAAAGTTGAGTTTTTTACTCATACTTCCTGTATTTGTTCTTTACCGAAAAAGCAAAACATCAACAACAGCAATAAAACACATGGGTATAAAATTAACTCAAATAGGAATAAAAAGGGGAAATTAATAACTTGGCAGATTTTCAATAAAATTTTTTATGTCATAAAAAGCTTCAGTTGTGTTTAAGAACTGATAAAAAATTATTGAATAAATGCTGCCCCAAAGCAAACATGTGTTATAGATGAAAACTGGAGTGACTAGAGGTTCAGTATTTTCCATATTAGACTTCTGAACCTAGAGCAGAGGGACCTCTGGAAGTATTATGGCCCCATGCAGCCTAACTGCTTATGACTTCCCTTAATATAACTCAAAGAGAGTGGTGGGGAAATACGAAGCAAGAAGCCTGGCATGGTGACTCACACCTCTAATCCTGGTACTTGGGAGGCAGAGTCAGGAGGATTGAAGGTTTGAGGGCAGCCTCAGCCACCTAGTGAGACTCTGTTTCAAAATAAAAAATAAAGGGTTTCGGGTATATTTGGAGTATATTTGGGGTATATTGAATGCCCAAGGGTTCAACCCTCAGTACCAAGTACCATTTTCGGAAGAAAGGAGGGAAGGAAGGAAGGGAGGAAGGAAGAGAGGGAGGGAGGGAGGGAGGGGGAGAGAGAGAGAGAGAGAGAGAGAGAGGAGAGAGAGAGAAAGAAACACTGACTTGGTGGCTCTAAAGACCTCAGCACAAAGTTTGACATTTCACACAAATATTTGAACTTGAGGTCTTGAGGTGTCCAGGCTGACACAGGTTTGCTTATGTAGTGAGCATAACAGAATAAGTAATGAAATGGAAGCTCAGAGATATAAATTGACCTGACTCACACAGCAAATAAGTGATAAACTTACATGACAATGGAAGTTCTCAATGCCAAAGCTTCTACAGTTCATATTATTCTACTATGTATACTTAACATGAAGTCTTTCCAAACTCCAGATTTTAATAATAAATGTCACTGGTAAATGGGTTAAATGTTTTAAGTGCTAGGTGTAATTCAAAGGTTAATAGTTAACAGTGAAACAACCTCCTACTTTCTCTTCTTTTGTGGCTAAATAGAAATTACCAGTTTTGGCTAGCCTAAGGCACGTAATGAGACTCTCAGCAACTTAGTAAGACCCTGTTTCCAAATAAAGATAAAACAGGCTTAGGCGTATATACCTATAATGCCCTTAGGTTCAAAAAATCCAGTATTCCACCCCTCATATTGTTAAGAATTCTTTTTCAAAATTTACTTATGTAATTGTTCTTGTTAGCAACTCTTAACATGTTTTATAGTGTTAAAGAGTACGAAAGAGAAAATATGAGAATAATGTATTTTCTTTTTCAAGTTTCAATGTATTATAAGGTCTAATACATCCTAGGAAAGAAAATCTGTACCAACTTATTAACTAAACCCATAAGAATAAGAGAAAATGCACATAATATAGTCTTTCTATATATTTTCTTTTTTTTCTGAATGTTAATCTGCTTTGTTGAACAATGGGACGAGCCTGGAATCCTCACAAAGCATTTGCATCTCTTAAGTCAGGACATTTGTGTTCTCCTCAGCTAATAGAGTTATATATATCATTTCAGTCCAAAAACATTTTTGTGCAAATTTAAGGTGATTAAAATGCTTTATAATGGTGGTAATTTTGCAGTTGTAATTATAGTATTTATTATCATTAAGAAGTTAATATATCATATGAATATAATACTTTCTCATATATATATACATATATATGTATATATGTATATATATGTATATAAATATGTGTGTATATATATATGTGTGTATATATATATATATATATATATATGAGAAAATTAGCAGTGTTCTATTGAAGAAAATGAAAATAATTTGAAGGTTTTCTGAGATCCATAATATCTGTACACTAATTCCTTTGGCCCACATCAAGACTGCATTAAATATCTCTAGGAATGCAGAGAGGTTAAAGTGATAGAGCAGGAAATTGACCGGGCGTATGACGAGTGCCTCAATGCTGCAGCCATTTAGAGGGACTTTCCCCTAATATAGCACAGTATGATACAATGACATACATTAAAAAAAAATCACTTCATTACATTTGTCTTTCAATTATAGTATATATGTATATGTAAAAACTTTCAATAAAAACATGCCAAATTCTTTTCACATCTTTCTTTATCTATTTAAAATCCTATGAGAATTTCTCATTATGTATTTATGATTTTCATTTTTAATGGATAATTTAGATATAGAACTTTAAAAACATCAACCCTGTAACATAATCCCACTGAATAAGCAGGGATTTATTATCCATTGGCCCACTCTGCATTACTAAGTGGATTACTTTTCTTAATTAACTTGGCACCTCTCAGTAGACAAAGAAGAAAACAATACTGATTTTTAAAAATACGTCTGATTTTCAAGAAATTATTCCACTTCCTCTGTTTCAACCTGCCAAAAATGAAACAAATTCCTATGGAGAAAAGCAATTACTTTTCCCCTTCTTTAACTTCTTAATTAACTTTTAATCTATGGTGTTACACAGGGAGCATCTCTTAATACTAAATGTGTCTAAAATGTAGGAGACAGAGATTTAAATGATTTAGATAAACATCTGCCTAGCACAGAGGCATAAAAATTATGAAATTAGGATATAGTGGCTGTTTGCCAACATTAGTTTTTGCAAAAACAAGATGTTACCTTCATTTGTAAAAATATTTGGCCTACAAACAAACCAACTTAATAAATGCACTCTAACCATATACCCTTAGGATGGAGTATGTGTCTTGGGTTATACCTCATAAAAATATAAAAATTTAGATTAAGAAATTGTAAAAATTGAACCATGCAGTAACTATAAAAGACATGATTTAATAGAGAAAATAAAAAATTGAAAAATTTTAGTATAAAATGAAGCACTATTGTTTTGTTTAGTTGGAGTAGATTCTGTCAACAGCAATTTAAAATAATCAGTTCAATGATGTGATCCCTGGTTGGTGTTCACATAATTACTATACTTATGTCTAGTTATTTTTAGTTATTAAATGGAGTACAAAATGGTAAATAAAGAGAGGAAGCTTTGACTCAGAATATCCCCTTTACTATATATGTATGACTTGTCTTCTAATTACTGAAAGACCAGTAAAGTAATTTTTATATACAAAATGGAAATAATCAAACCTACATAATGCATGCCATTATAACCAAAATGTCTTGAATTTTTTGTACAAAGTACAGTAGAAACACATACACACACACACACACACACACACACACACACACACACAGAGAGAGAGAGAGAGAGAGAGAGAGAGAGAGAGAATGGAACCATTCATCTCTCCTCCCTCTTCAAATATAATTGAAGAAAAAACAATAACTATGTTCATGAAAAAACCGAAAAGAGTAGATACATCACAGATCAGTGATTTTCACAAAGTTTTGAAATACAAAACCATACATAACAAAAAAAGAAACAAGATAAGGGAATCCAGGAAGTGCTCTGCACAGAATGTTGGGAGATCAGTGAGCTCCTGACTTATTACAGGCCTTGGGAGTTAAAATTCTACTCTTCAGTAATCCATGCTTTCCTTTGTCTTCCTGCTCCCAGTAACATATATAAAGTCTGATACCAGTTTAACTTTCTTACCTTTTAAGATATCATGTTCTTTTTGTTGACGTATCCTTAGAATATTTTCAATAATCTTTCTAAAATTTCTTTTAACCTGGCACTTTTGAAGGATCAAGTCGTCTTTTTTCAATGTATAGATTATTATCTTATTTGTTTAATTATTACATCACTTCCATTTGCTACTTCTGAAATACTTTCTTATTATCATACTTTATCTTTAGGACCTATTTTCTTGCTTTTTCCCTTATAATTCTCACACCTCTCTCTTTGTTATAGGTTATTTATTCCACTTGATATTAACATTACAAATTCAAGTTTGAGTCATATCCGGCCTTTTTTCTGTTTGGCTCCACTATTTTATTTTATAATTTATGAATCATGTTTTAATACAGAAGATTTTCTAACTATATCTCTTTGATGGTCCTTATTCACTTTATGTCAGTATTTTTCTCCTTCTTTATCAGTTCTAATTTATTGGGAAATATCACTGCACAAAGGATTTTGGCCTACTTATTTTTTTCAGGTTATGAATACTGCTCAGTATTTTTCATAGACATATTTTTCTGATATGTGCTTTCATACACATGGGGATATTATGGGTTTCAAGCCATGGCAAACTTTTGGGGTGGGGGCAAAATAAAATAAAATGGAAAACACAATAATGTTTACTCTTATGGTCAAGTATTATCTGCCAAATGTGTTATTCTGTCTTAAATTGTGGCAGTAAGAGGAAGAGAGAGCCAGAATTGAGAGCTTAAACTTCTAAATCTTCATTTCAAAAAGGAGACAAAAATGTTGTTTACTATGGCCCATGTGTTTTTATACATCTAAATTATAAGAGAATAATGTGAAATATTTTTCAATAATAAAATAATTCAGTAAGATGATAGATTATTTTAATCCCAAATATTAGAAAACAAAAGAATAGAGCTGGGTGTGGTGGCGCACACTTGTAATCCCAGAGTTCAGGAGGCTGAGACCAGAGGATCCTGGTTCGCGGACAGCCTCAGCTACTTAGTGAGGCCCTTTGCAACTCAGTGAGACCTGGTTTCAAAAGTAAAGAATAAAAAATAGGGCAGGGGGTGTATCTCAGATGTCAAATGCCCCTGGGTTCCATCCCCAAACCCGCAAAAAACAAAACAAAACAAAAATAAAATAAACAAAAAGCAAAAAACAAACAAAAAGAATAAAAGAAAAAAGATTATATTTATTTATTTATTTATTTATTTATCTATTTATTTGTTATGTTTGTGTGATTGGTACTGGGGATTAAACCCCAAATATTTTACCTCCAAGCTATATTCCAAGCCTTTTTATTTTTGTTCATTTGTTTATTTGTTTTAAAATAGGGTCTCCCTAGGTTGTTGAGAATCTCACTAAATTTCTGAGGCTGGTCTTAAACATGCAATCTTCCTGTCTATCAGTCTCTCAAGTACTGGTGCCAACATGCCTGGCTAAAAACAAAAATAATTTATAATAACAATAGATGATAAAAGTCTTGGAATTGAATAAAAAAACACTATAATAGTAAAATTATATCCTCGAGAAATAAAAAAAAAGGACTTGTGCAAAGGGAAAGGATTTGGGGGACATTTTAGAATGGAATATTTAATATTGTAAAAAGAACACAAACCTCCCAAAATACGTTAATGAAATTTGAATAAATTTATGACAAGAGCAATGGTCTTCAAGACACTGAATATCATGGAGTAAAGAACCTGTGACTGCCAAGTAATGAGAACACATTAGGGGAGCCCCCTGCCCAGTCCTCAGCTGGTGAGAGCTTCCAAGAAATGGCATAGGGAAGACTCCCTGAATCCTGGAAGAGGAGCTGAAAGGTGGCTACAGATTGCAGGACAGAGCATTGGGGAGGTAAGTGCTTCACAGAAAAAAACTTGAAGATATTAAAGAGGACCTCTTCAAACATTTAGCAGAAATACTGATCAGTGCACTAGTGTTATTAAAATACTTGTCTGGGAAGAGAACCATAGGGAAGGATGAGAGGAAATAATGTCTAGAGCTCATATGGTGCTGGGTTAAGCCAGATAAAATCTAAAATTTATCATTCATTGGACATTCTGTTAAGCACTAATTATTTTACTTGATATAAGGGTTCTCTAGAGAGACAGAATCAACAGGATATGTACCTGTGTGCCTGTGTGTATACGCGTGACTATGGGGGATGTTTCTTCTAAAATCTGCAGAACAGACTGGCAGGCTGGAGACCCAGAGCAAAGCTGATATTGCAGCTCAAATATGGGAAAACCGATGAGGCAGAATCTTTTATTACTTGAGAGACCTGATTTTTTTTATACCTTCAACTGATTAGATAAGCTCCAACCACATTGTGAAAGGTCATTTTTACTTAAAGTCTAATGAATAGAACTAAGGACAAAAATCACATGATCATCTCAATAGTTGTTGAAAAATCATTTGACTAAATCCAATATCCATTCATTAAAAAAAAAAAAAAAAACCACTACACTGCCGGGCATGGTGGCGCACACTTGTAATCCCCACAGTTGGGAGACGGAGACAGGAGGATCGTGCAGATTCGAAGCCAGCCGCGCTGGCTTACGAGACCCTGTTCCAAATTTTAAAAAGTATAAAAATAGGTCTGGGAGTGTAACCCAGAGATAGAAGGGTTTCTGGGAACCCCAGTACCAACAAACAAACAAACAAACAAACAAACAAACAAAAAAACACTACAGAAAATTGGAATAGAAGAAACTTATCTTCACATCACTAATGCAATATAAATTAAACACAAAATCAACATCATACTTAATGGAGAAAAAAATATGGAAATTTCCTTTAAAATAAGAAACAAGACAAGAATGCTCACTATTACTACTCCTTTTCAAATATAGACCTTGAGACTCTTGCCAGAGTGTTAAGGCAAAAGAGGTGTATCAAAAGAATTTAAATAGGAACAAAAACTCAACCAAAAATCTCCTAGATGTTATTAACAAATTTAGAATTTAGTGGGATAAAAATAATCTAAGAAAATCAGTAGTATTTTTATATGACAACCATAAAACCACTAAGTAATAAATTCATAAAATAATACTATTCACAATAACCTAAAAACCAACAAAATACCTAGGAATAAATCTAAACAAGGAGGTAAGAAACCTCTACAATGAAAATTATAAAACAGTAAAGAAAGAAATTGAAGATGATCTAGGAAAATGGGAATATCTCTCTTGCTTTTTCTATAAAAGTGCTACTGCATTTTTCACTGACCTAGAAAAATTGGTATGAATTTTATATGGTGAAACAAAAGACCTAGAATATTTAAAGCAATTCTCAGCAATAAGAACCACAGAGGAGGAATCACAATGATTGACTTCAAATTATACTACAGAGTTATAGTAATAAAAATAGCATGTATTGGCATAAAAACCCTAACCCTAACCTAGATCAATTAAAGAGAATAAAATATCCAGAAACAAATTTACATACTTATAACCAATTGATTTTTGGCAAATGTGCCAAACACATATGTTGGAGAAAATATAGACTTTTTTAAAATAAATTATGTTAGGAAAACTGGTTATCCATTTGTAGGAAAAAAAAATCCCTTTTTCTTTCTCTATTACCTTGCATAAGAGTCAACTTGAAATGTATTAAAGACCTGGAAATTAGACCAGAGATTTTGAAGTTACTAATGGAAGACAGAGGCCCAACACTCCAACATATAAGCACAGGTAGAAACTCCCTCAACAAGAACCCCAAAGCTCAGAAAATTAAACAAGAAATAATTAATGGGATTGCATTAAACTAAACAAATTACTCACTAAAGAAAATAATCAGGAATCTAAAGGGAGAGCCTACAGAATGAGAGATTTGCCAGCAGTCCCTCTGATAGAGGACTAATATCTAGAATATATAAAAATCTTAAATGTCCTCTAAAAAAGGAAATAACTTGATCAAGAAATGGGTAATTGAACTAAATAGGCACTTCCCTAGAGAAGAGATACGAATGGGCAATAAATACAAAAAATGTTCAAAATTATAGGCAATCTAGGAGATAAAAATCAAAACAACACTGAGATTGCATCTAACCCCAGTCAGAATGGCAATCATCAAGGATTCAAACAACAATAAACGCTGGTTGATGATGCGGAGAAATAGCAACTCTTCTACATTGTTGGTGGGATTGCAAATTAGTGCAGTCACTATGGAGATCATTATGAATATTCCTCAGAAAATTGGGAATACATCCATCTTATTATCCAGCTATGCCACTCCTGGATATCTTTCCAAAGGGACTGAAATCAGAATATTATAGTGATATATGTGTATTCATGTTTATAACAGCTCAATTAGAATAGCCAAATTATTGAACCAATCTAGATATCTATCAATAGATTAATGGATTATAAAATTATATAATATACACACAATGAAATTCTACTCAACACTAAAAAAGAAGAAAGTTATATCATTTGCAGGAAAATAGAAGGACCTGGAAACATTATGTTAAGTGAGATTAGCCAGTAACAGAAAGTAAAGAGTTACATACTTTCTCTCATATCTGAAAGTAGAGAGTAATCAGGATATCAGTGAGACTTTAGATAATAGAGGAGAAAATCCACTGGAGCCAGGGAGGTGGTCTAGGGGAAGGGGAAAAGGAGAATCAATGAAGAAATCACTTCCACTGATATTATCTACCTATGTGAGAATGCCAATGTCAATCTCAATACCTGGTGTCAGGAATGGGGGAATGGAGAGGGATCTGGGGAAACCCCCATCAAGTGTTGTGTGCATATATGTCACCATCACTATGAACTACATTATTATGTGAGATTTTAATGCATCAATAAAAGTAAAAATAAAGGTAAAAAGTCAATCATATCTAAAATATACCTTCAAAGATGTCCTGATTAATGTTTGACCAAAATCTGCACAACCAGTTTGGCCAAGTTGATAAATAACCATCATGCTCCATATTTAAGCAGCCCGAGATCAAGTACTGCATAAAACCGTCTAAAAAGTACGAAATTATGATTCAAGAGAAGAAAACTATAAATAACATCACTGTACTCCAGAAAGACAAGGCTAGGATATTAAAAAGAATAAGAAAAAAACCTAGTGCTCAGCAAGGGAAATTTTCCAATGTTTGCTATCTAATAAAAAATCAGTAAGCATTCAAAGAAACGGGAAAATACCACACATTGGATGTAGACATTTTTCATATGAATTGAAAATAGCTTTTCCACATTTTATTTTGATATTTAACATGCATCTCAAACTTACTATTTCAAAATTAAACTTAACTGGCCTTCACTACCAGTGAAACCTGAGCTTCTCACTGAACTGTCCTCTCAGATGACTACAGTACCACCCTTCCAGAGAGTCATACCCCAAACCTTGAGAAGAAGAATTGTGATATCGTGAAAATTACCATTTGACCATTGTCATTGATATGAAAATTCAACATGCAATGCATATAAAATATTTTTCAGGCCGGATATAGTGGCTTATGCTTGTAATCCCTGCGCTTGGGAGGCAGAGACAGGAGGATCACACAGGTTCGAAGCCAGATGCACTGGCTTAAGAGACCCTGTTTTCAAATTTAAAAAAAGTATAATATAGGTCTGGGAGTGTAGCCTGGAGGTAGAAGGGTTTCTAGGAACCCTAGTACCACCAAAAATATATTTTTTCAGTATTTTTTATACATGGCCTTCCAAATAAGGCAGGTATCTTATAGCTCAACTCAAAGTGGATCAGCTCAGTAGCTACATATAAATATTAGGTACTGTACTGGACACCGTCTCATTCTCAACCACACCGGTTTCCATGATATTCCTGAAACATGCCAGTTGGCCGCACTTTTTACCGCATAACTAGTTTTAGTCCGTCTGTGTTTCTATAACAAAATACCACTGGCAGGATAAATTGGGGGAAAAAAAGAAATTCATTTCGTATGGTTCTAGATGCTGGGAAGTTAGAGATCAAGGTGCTCGCAGGACTGGTGTCTCAGCAGGGCTACTCTTCTTCATTCCAAGATGGAGTCTTGTTGCTGAGTACTTCAGGGAGAGAGGCACTGTGTTCTCACATGGCAGGAGGTTTGGAAGGGCAAGTTCCCACCAGTGCTTTCATAAGGTTAGTGGTACTAGTCATGAAGGTACCATCTCAGGACCTATCCACCACCCAAAATCTCCGCTTCAAGGCTATCTAATTAGTAACTATGTTTGAGCACATGAATATAGGACACATTCAGTCCATAAATGTAAGCTTTACTCCATTTATTTCCTTTTTCTGGAATTGCTTCCTCCAGATATATACATACCTTGTGCATTTACCTCTCTGTAATCTCTTTTTCAAATGGCACTATGTCAGTAAGGCCATGCCAGATTAATATACTCTCTACCACACCATACACTTGCATTTCCCACTCCTCTTACCTAGTCTAATTATAAAGTATCATTTGTCATTTATCACTCTCTATATACAGCACTATTATCTGTCTCTTCTCTCATTAGAATATCTTCTATGAGGGCAGGAATTGTGGACTACTATATATATATATATATATATATATATATATATATATATATATATCTCCCTAGCTTCTCAGATAATACCATACATAAAGTTGGTCAGTAAATGCTTGTAGAATGAATAAAAATGAAAGCAGTATAATACTATGTAGCTGTTGTTTAACAAGGTAGAGTAATGTGCATTGAGTTTGAAAGATATTGGAGATATTTTGATAAAAAAATAAACAGCATGAAGAACTGTGTAAATGCATGTCCTATTTTGTTTTAAAATAGATGTCTGTGGATAGCTGGGTTTATTATGACATATCATTTTTATAGAGAAATAACACATATTTAGTTGATGTTATTAATTGCTTTAATTTAGACAGGATTACTGGTGGTGAGAGGAGAGGAATACTTTCAAAATTTTGTATTATATGTACATTTATTTGAGCTTTTAAAGTAATATGCCTGCTATTTTATGACAATTTAAAATACTTACAGGTTTAAAAAGTGTAAATGCCATAAAATATTTGAGCATTTATAATTATGGTTTGAAAATTGAGACATTTATGGCACGCAATCATATATTCTGAGCCTTTACATTGTATTTGTGTTTCCTGTGATATATTTTATCATTTATATAGGTCCATCTGTATTTCTATCATTTTAATTCTTAGGATTGATTTGTTAAGTTTTTTTTCCTGAGTTCATAGTCTTTGCAATTTAATTGCAAGTTGGCCTACTAACTGAATTACAGGAATCAGATATAAACAAATGAACGGATTTCAGCTGTCCATTTGATGTAGTAATTTCAATTAGTTTTAATCGGCCCCATGGCTATTTTCAGGCCTGTAACTGCTATTAAGTAGAATTTTGTAAATTCACTAAAGATGTTTAAATACTCTGTGTAGAAATGTGTTTGATTTGTGTCTATGCAAGTAATAACTATAGATTGAATTTAAAAAACTATGACCCAGCCGGGCGTGGTGGCGCACGCTTGTAATCCCCGCGCTTGGGAGGCGGAGACAGGAGGATCATGCTGATTCAGAGGCAGCCTTGCTGGCTTAAGAGACCCTGTTTCCAAATAAAAAAATATAAAATAGGTCTGGGAGTGTAGCCCGGAGGGAGAAGGGCTTCCAGGAACCTCTGTAACACCAAAAAAAAAAAAAAAAGACCGAAAAGGACTAGTTAGTGTAGTTTTTATTTTATCACCTTGTAAGATTAATGTGATTTTAATTTATTTTAAATATTAAAATATTAATAATATTATGTAGTATTGCTGCTGTGCTAAAGCTTTAGATATCTTATCTCATATGGTCTTTATAATAAATCTATAAAGTTGATAATATTATCTGCATTTTTACAAATGACAAATTTGAAGTTAAAAAAGACAAAGTAATTTACTCATGATCATAGAACTAATAAGATTAGAATCAGCACTTAAATATTATATTTGGTTTCACTATAAATCTTCATTCTTAAACAGTTACTAATATACTGCCCCTACTAAAATGAAAGACTGCTGATTATCTTTAGAATGAGTCCTAAATTAAAAAGGGATTTGAGTGAAAATCTATTATAAATAAGTTATATGAAATGGTGTTATATATGATATTATAAATCAGTACTTAAAAGTGATTGGAATATGGTATATGCACAATAAATAATTTTGAATTGATTAAATATGAAAAATTTTTGTCTCTCGTAACATTTTAGTTCTTTAAAGTCAAGGAAGAATGCCTTATGGAGAGGAAAGGGGAGAAATGAATGCTGTGCAGAAGTGTTAGCATTTCAGGATGAAATGATCAGATGAGGATTAAAGTTCACTTGCCTGGAATCAAAAGCAATAGAGAGAAAACTGGAAAGTGCCAAGATAGTCCACAGTATGCCTACAATATAAAGAGAGGGAAAGATATTATCTAAGTTTGTCAAACGGACAGATATTTATTTCCTCTGTTAATTTTATTCATCTCAAAATACGTGCAGGCCTGGTTAAAATATGAAACCCTCTCTGAAGGCCAGATATAATGAGTTCACCATTCTTCTCCATTAAATGAGAAGTCTTTGCTTAGCTTTGGAAATATCTCTCTCTGACTTAGTCAAGCAAACTGGCAGTACTTCAATTTCTCCTTAGTCCACTCTTCCCCCCAAACCTTATCTATCACCTTCGAAACATCATATGTCATGTTGGATTCTCTGTGTACACTAGTTATCAAATGCACTCCCATCTTCTTACCACTCGCACTAATTTATGACCAGCAGATGGTCATCTGTTGCTGAAACTAAAGAAATCAGCTTCAGATTATTTTCTTTGTTTTAAAAGTCCACCTTCTCACTGTCACCAGATTTATCTTCCTTGGCATGGGGCTGTTCTTAAATCTTGTACAGCCCATGTCACCTATAGACTTGGGATCTCTTTCCTGAAATAAAAGAAGTTTCTCTTCTCCTTTTCTAGTTCGCCTTTCCTCAGGCCTCCTGGACTCCTGGATTAGAGTCATGGCAAGCACAGAATCGTTAAGCACCATCTCATGCTGAATCTTGTATCTGAAATGTTATGGCTCTTCCCTGCTCCGTCAGAAACTGTGACCTCGAGCTCAGAAAAAAAATGTCATCTTCTTCCTGGTACTTTTCCAATGCTTTGCCATTTCATCCTCAACTTGGAATGGAGCAATTCCCATCAAACTTTATTCAGACCACTATTTAATGCACGCCACACCCCCCTCTGTATTCATTATCCTTATCATATTCTTTTCTTACCAATATTAAACTCTTTAGGGACAAATACAACACCTTATTTAAGCTTTTCTCCCCCCGCCGTGCCTAGCATAGGGCAATATTTAGAAAAGAAAAAAAAATCTAGTACCATACATACATTTCTTACTGGAAAAAAAATCAAACTCAAAAATGGCAATACAAATATTTTAAGCTATACAGAATAAGGAAGGCATGGAAAAGGAAACAGAATCAGTGTATTTTAGAAATGGGCATGATAACGCTTGTATTGATAATTGGATGAATTTGGATGGATGTCTTATAGGAAAAAGGAAATAAAAGAACAGAGAGGAAAATAAATCAAAATTATTCTTTGATTTCAAGGTTGTGGGGAAAAATTATTTTTAGGTACTATGCTTGTCGGCGTTGGGAAGGAGTGATTCTGTAATTTCCAGAACTGTCATCCTTTGTTACACCATTGTCCTTCACCTACTACGCTCTCCAGGGGTTTTCAGCAGATTGAGCACCAGGAGCACCGGCACAATGGCACTGAAGTCTCACTGTGCAGGAAGCCTCCGTAATCAATTCCCCCACTTTCCAGGTGGTGCCATTTGGCTCCGTTCACATTAACTTTCCAGCATTCTGTATGAAGAGAGCCTCCAGACAGTGCAGGGGGGGGGGGCAATGAGACCAGTGATTACAGATCGATCACTTTTATTGCTGCCAGAGCCAGTAGCAGAACACAGACCGTAGACTAAGCAGTGGTTGTGTTCAATAATTGAGCTGTTTCTTAGAGGGAGGGGAACAAAGCCTTTCAATATGCCACCGTTTTTAGAAAACGTGTATATTGTTTCCAACATCGGGTGGCACAAAATAGAGATGGAGGTTTTAATAGTAGCCCTTATTGTGAACATCAAATGTTATAAGGCGGCTTTGATTAGATTTGGGGGAGGATCTGCTCTACTGCAGCTATGTAGTCAAAACATCTGGGACACCTGTCCAAAAGAAAAATAGGAGGTATGTATTTCCTAAATTAGAGGTGATTTGTTTAAGGTAGTGTAATTGAAAGCTTTATATAATGTACTCAAAACTTAGGCCAAGATAAGGAAAAGTTTTTTATGCACATAGGTATATCTGTATATCCCCTCTGGAAAAAGAAAACTAGCTGAAGTTATGAGGATGGTATCATAATGATCTAGAAATGAAATTGTCTGAGTAAAACACATCAGAGCCTGTTCTAAAAAGCTCTTGCCAAGATTTTGTTGAAATAACATTTTATGTTATCAAATGTCCTAAATAAATGTAATTGCGGTGATTTTATTCGTTGCATTTCTGGGCCCCAAATCTTACATTTGCTCATACTATTTCCACCAAATATAATATTCAGATTTAACTGTAAATGGGGCAAAGAAATATAAGACATTCTCCGGTGATTAGAGAGACAGTATTTACTAGGAGAAGAGGATGCAAAACTATAAAAAAATAATGTGTACTTTTATAAATAGAATTCAAATTTGAGAGTAACCCTCAGTTTTTTCTTTCTTTCTTTGAAAAGTGTTGAGAACACATTGAATTTGGACAGAAGCCATGAAATATAAAAGAAAAATATTCTAGAGTATAAGAATAGAATAGAAAAATATTCTGTATAAGTATAAATATTTATATATTTTGTATAACATTCTTTAAAATTATACAAATGGAAAAATATTTTATAAGAATGATTGAATAATTATATTCTATAGTATAAGAAAGTACTCCCACAGCAATCTTTTCCCTCTACGGCATTAAAGAAAGATAGTCACTTAATTTCTGGCATCTTTCAATCATATTCTTAAAAATGGAAATAGTGACACAGATTCCTAACAAGAGATTCTGCACTTACTGGGATGATTACTAGCATGTGACTTTATTTTACTTGCTCAGTATTACATTTTTTATTATTATTTTTCTGAAAAGATCTACTCCCAATAGTAAATTACAGCAAATAAGCACTATTGGTATACACTGTTCTATTAGATATTTTCACACGAACCATCATGCCGAACTTGGAGAAAGTATATTTTAACTGGAGATGGAGCCTTGATTTGTTCTAATAAAACCCAGATTTGCCCAAGTTCTATCAGTAACCATGGTTTCCACAAAGTACTCATGGAAATGGCTGTAGTTTTGATCTCCTAATAAGACTTGCTGTGGTACAAGATCTGACTCAGAGCTTTTCCTGGGGACACAAAAGGGATAAATAAAAATGTAAAAGAAAAATTACTAAACTGTCCCTTGACAACTAAATGGTTGATCATAAATTGAAGTGTCTATGCAAATGAAGTAAATAATTAAAAACTCTAAGAACAGCATTGACTAGGTGGTTGATGACTGGCAATTATAAAAGCTGAATTTTTAATATGCATACATCTAAGGAGCCAGTAAAAATTAGCTCCCAGACTAATGGACTTGCCTTTCTTCCAAAGCAGAATTTTAATGAGAGCATTATTTATAACAGAGAGCCTGAGAACCAGGGTATTCTTGCTTAGTCTCATTTTTTTAATTCCCTGGCACCTTATCCATTAAACCATGAACTTCTTTACTGACGAATAATATTTTATACTCTGGGAAGTAAAGGTCAAAATGACCTCGGAAATTAATCATACTATATATACTCTTTCTAGAGATACACCAATTAGGAAGAAAGATATCATAAAACCTGTTTTTTTCTAAACACTCAAGTTGTACATGCTTCTTTCATGTAGGCTCGGTGATTAAATCACATTCCTTGTAGCTTAGCTTTCGATTCTACATCGATTGTTATTCTGTCACAAACTTTCTCTTTCGGTATTTCCTACATAAAAGAAAATATTAAAGACGGCAGGATATTTAAAATTATATTGTAGATACTTTTATAATGCTCAAGAATGATTTAATGATTCTGAAAACGTGTGTGTTGTTTAGCTACTAATTTCTTTAAGGCCACTGATAGAGTTTCATTTTCTCCTTGGCACCTGGTTTTCTTAGGCAGCCTGTATTACAAATACTGCAGAGTCCTTCGATGTTATTCTTAAGGTTAGATTACTAGTTTCCTTTTTGACAGTTCAGCCAGAGCTGTCTCTGGTCTTGTTCCCAGATCTCCTTCCCCCACAGTTGTGACTAAGCATTGATTATTTGGCATAAGACATCCAAGGAGATCTTATTGGCTGGGTGACATCCACCCATAAAGTATGAGTCAGGCAAGGCCAGGTCCAAGGATGAGTCAGGGGAGCTGATTACTCAGAGCAGCTTTAAATGGAAATTCTCCAGTCCATTTTCAATCCCATTCCTTTTCCCATCCCCACAGGGCATACCTAAAATCCTGTGACCAAAGGGCAGGAGTAGAAGAAGCATTATCAGACAGATAAATGAGCTCTTCTGTCCAGCCTTGTCTCCTAACTTCTCTTTTAAGCCCTCAGCATTTTATAGACTTCTACATACACTAATAAATACTAAAGCATTTGGACTTTCTAAGAAATTGCAGTTTGTTTGTTTGTTTTTAAGTCTCAGGACCTAGTTTCCTCTCCAGTGTCTAACATTAGACAAACAGCAAGCGAATACCCAGGAGAACCTGGGTTCCTTACATCAATCAGGGCAAAGCCTTGGTGCACTCACTGGGATCTTCATGTAACAAGGTGATGATTGTAATGTTGCTTAGTTACATTCGATCGTGAGTGCAGTAAAGTTCTTTTTATATCTGTTTTGGCAATTTTGTGTTTCTTCTCTTTTTAGTTGGTTGTTTTTGTCCTTGTCACTTTCCTATTGGGATATTTTTTTCTCCCAGATTGATTTGAAATAACTCTTCATGCATTCAGAGTACTACTTATTTCTTGCTGCAAAGACTTTTTTTCAGATGATCACTTAACTTTTCCTTGTTATATTCTTCTTCATTTTTATTTTTTTTTCAGTACTGGTGATTGAAACCAGGGGCATTTCATTTTTGAGCTGTAGCCCCAGCCATCTTTATTTTTTTTATTTTTTGAAATAGTATCATGCTAAGTTGCTGAGGCTGGCCTTGAACTTGCAATTCTCCTATCTGTCTCCCAAGTACCTGGATTACTGGTGTATAACTCTATGCCTGGCTTCATTTTTGTATTCTTAATGCAGAGGTATTTACTCTTCTGAATGATCAAATATACCTCTATTTTCCTTAATTTTTTATTTTTATGTTTCAAAAAGTTGTCTCTAATATCAAGTGAGTATTTACTCATATTTTTCAGTAATACTGCTTATTTAACAACAAATATAAACAAACAACTGTAATTCATGTTAGTAAATAGTAAAGGTAGCTCTTTATAATCCCTAAATATTAAACCAATTGTCCAATGGCCACTTTTCAATGACATTCTTTTTCTACTATTTGAACTGTTATATGTAATGGTAAATAACTACATATAGAAGCAATTCTTTCTAATCTGTTCTTGCTATTTATTTATTTTAGTCCCACATTTAAAACGTCATACTATTTCTAGAATACTGTTAACATTTTCACAGCTAAGTATTCAGCTTTTTAATAATTTTTTATCATCAGTTGAGCTGATCGTATAGTTTGTCTTTTGATATATCAATATAATGATATTATCTATTCTATAATTATATTAGTAAGATTTCTAGCACTTAAGCATCCTAACTTCCCTAGATCAACTCTTACTTGGTTAATATTTAATCATATTAATGCATTATTAGAATCTTTGAATAACTGCATATATAGCTTACAATGTTTGGCAATTTTTTGTGATTTATAAATGCCCAGAACTTTGCAAGATTTTTCTTTTGGATCAATAAAACAAATTGGAAAATATAGTGGAAAATGTTATAAGAATATTGTTGAAGCCAGGTGTGGTGGCGCACACTTGTAATCCCAGCATTCAGGAGGCTGAGACAGGAGGATTGCGGTTCGCAAACAGTCTCAGCTTCGTGGACAGCCTCAGTTACTTTGTGAGGCGCTCCGCAACTTAGTGAGACCCTGTTTTATATATATATATAAAAAAAACAGGGCAGGGGGTGTAGTTCAGAGGTTGAATGCTCCTGGGTTCCAACTCCATACCTAGGGGAAAAAAAAAGAATATTGTTGAATCAATTAAGAGACTCAGCACCTCTTCATCTTCCCTACTGAGAAACTATAGTAATAACCAAAGAATTATAATGACTGAGAGAAACTAAAATCCTGTTCCGGTATTAGGATGTAGGAAAGGAGTCTATTGACATGAACAGTATTATTGAGGAGTTTCTGCTACATATAGTGTGCCTTGAAACAAATGATGGATTTTCATGATCGCTCACAATTCCAAGGGAATAGTGAGACATCACAGGAAGAAAAGTAAAGGTCAGGCAGGTCTCTAATAACATCCCCTAGCAAAAGAGTCACAGGTTCAGAGCAAGGACAGTTTGTAGATAGATGAACTTTGAAACTCTACAATAATTACAACAGAGAGGTGATGCCTAACACATGACATATGTTTATTCATGTTAGAGCAAACACCTCCAGACACTAAGTCATAAAGAATGGGACAATACAGTAAGTCATGTTAGATATATGGAAGATAACTTTGGGATGGTCATCCAGAATAGAGGGGAGGGAAAGAAAAATAATAAAAACAACCGGAGGATAGCCATTTGCATGGGTGGGTGACTGATCTTGGAAAGCTAAGGTATTGAATTAATTTCCTGTAGTAACCCAATGTGAATCCCAAATGAAGCTGGGAGTTATCAGCGGATGTTTTCCTGTTATTGCACTAATCACACAGATGTTGCAGCTGTCAGTCAGCCTTTCCTGTCTTACTTCAATTGGTGTTAAGATTATTAAATTTCAAAGGTATTTTTGTAAGTATATGCTATCATTTCCTCATCTTTATCTCCTCCCCCATATGTATTCCTTTGGTCATTGCAATCCAGATCTAGAATGAAGGGCCAATTCATTGCTTTATCTTTTTTAAGGTCTGCTTTATTTATTTAATGTACACATGCTGAAATTCATGTAGACATTTATCTTATTGAATAATATATAACTCATTAATTTTACAATATTTTAGGGTAGATTTGAAACACTAGTGAGATTTTTTTCTGGGATTCAAAAGTTAACTTATTCTAAATATGCAAGCTGTTTTTTAAAGAAACAACTTCTTATCCAAAAGACTCACAAGTGGAACTCTCAGAAAAATTCTTTTTAAGAAGTGTCTCTTTAACCTTGCTGTACTTCTCTAAAGACTAATACATGACACTTAATATCTCCCACTTTACAGTTATCAAACCTCCTCAAAATAGCAGGTGCACAATATGTAGGCTTTATGAAAGAAGTAAATGTCCCTTGAGATACTGTGATAGACATAGAAAACTATAGTAGAGAAAAGCAAAGTTTGAAGGCTTCTATGAAAAGAAAATAGAAATATCTAATGAAGGATTTGAGGAAGGGTTTTACTATCTCTGGTTTTCTGTACAAAAGAATGTTCTTTTATCTCCAAGTCTCAAATTCTATTAAAGAAAATGGCTGGCAGATATGTTCATATTAAACATATCACATCACATCCACAACAGTCCCATTTACCTCGAGTACACATCTTCCCCAAAATATTGTCAGGAATATTCCTTCAGTTACATATCATTTAAGGTTGATATTAAAGGAAAAATACTAGACTAGGGAATCTGTTTAGGGAAATTTTCTATTGAATAAAATTACCATAAATTAAATAAAATAGGTTTTTGCAGATAAAAATGTAGGGTGTGTGGTAGAAATTTAATGGATAAAAATGATGGACCTTGAAGACTGACAATTTAAAGAATTTAAAAAAGGAACCCAAGATGATGTCATAAAAGCTGTCTCAGAGAAACTAGAAGAAAATGCATTTTACTTAAAAGTCCAGGATTTTATTTAAAATTTTCTAAAAAATAAAATGTAAGCCAGGAGTGGTGGCACACACTTTTAATTCCAGTATTCGGGAGGCTGAGACCAGAGGATCATGGTTCACAGATGGCCTCAGCTACTTAGTGAGGCCCTCTGCAACTTAGTGAAACCCTGTTTCAAAAATAAAGAATAAAAAATAGGGCAGAGGGTATAGCTCGGAAGTCGAATTTCCTGGGTTCCATCCCCAGACCCACAATAAATAAATAAGTAAGTAAATAAATACATAAATAAATAAATAAAGTGTAATATGTTTTAGCAAGAATAGAAAAAAATTTAAAAAATAACATCTCAATTTGGCTTTAGTTTCTATAACACGTTTATATTCCTAGAATAGTCATATTCAAACAATGACTAAGCATGTGTGTATAATCAAACACACACACACATTGGGCCATTGCAACTTTTCATCAAGTTAAACATTTTAATAATTCCTGGAACTTTATCACTTTTAGAAAAACTGCTGCATATAAGATCAATATGCAAATATAAATTAGAGGTTTGTAAACTAGAAGCAACTAGAAAATTTAAAGTAAGTTGGTACTTAAGGGAACATTCAAAAAGTTAAATACCTGTCAATAATTTAATAAGGAAAGTGGAATTCCTCTATACTAAAAACTAAAAATATCACATTGGTGGAAATTTGAAAAATCTAAATATATAGGAATATGTCATGCTTATATATTGGAAGAATTCAGTATATTAAAGATACCAATTTTCCCCAACCGATTTATAAATTCAGTGTAATATGTATAAAAGTTCCAGTAGTTTATTCTATAGCAGGAAAAGTAGATTCTAAAATGCATATAGAAATTCAGAAGGCAATATACTCAAAATAAAAAAAAACTGAAAATATACTTTTAAAGTAAAACAAAGAAGACTTAAAATATCAGATATTAAAACGTACTGACTTAATGGCATTTTGGTATTAGCTCAAAAGGCCAGTCTCAGTGATTTACCTAGACCCTCAGCAACTTAGGGAAATCCTACTTCAAACTAGAAATGAAATAGGGCTGAGGTCATAGCTTGGTGGTAAAAAGCCTCTGGGTTCAATCTCCCATAGGAAAAAAAAAAGATAGAGGAATGAGACAAGATATAAGACATAAAATATAGACCCATATATATGTTGTCACCTGATTTTCAATTAAAGTTGATGCTGTGGTTGCAAATGTCTGAACATTTTTACCTCCTATGACAGACCAGCTTGAAACCATGATCTCCAATGTGATGCTGCCAGAGGTAGATCACTTGGAGATGATTAGATCATAAGGTCAGGCTCCTACCCTCATAAAAGGAATTAGTGCCTCGAACAAGAAAACCTCAAAAATAGTTACCCTTTTTTTCTGTTATGTGAAAAAAAAATGGGCACTTGTAACCACAAGAAGGTCTTTGCCAGCACTCTGACTTCAGACTTCCATCCTCCCAAACTGTGAGAAATAGAAACCACCCATTATAAACTGTCCATTCGCAGGGCGTGTGGCACACGCTTGTAATCCCTACGCTTGGGAGGCGGAGACAGGAGGATTGCGCAGCTTCTAAGCCAGCTGCGTTAGCTTAAAAGACCCTGTTTCCAAATAAAAAGTATAAAATAGGTCTGGGAGTGTAGCCCAGAGATAGAAGGGTTCCATCCCCATTACTACCAAAAAAATAAATAAATAAACTGTCCATTCTATGGAATTCTAGTATAGCATTCTGAAATAAGCTAAAAATATGATGTTTTCAGAAATGTTACAGGATTGATTTCATAGTAATCTGGAAAAGGCTTGTGCTACTGTACTCATATGATACATAGAAAATTAATTCTAAATAAATTATAGAATTCAAAGTAAAATGTAAACCAATACCTCTTCTAGAAGATAATAGAAGATGATATTTGAATTATCTTTGACCTTTAGGTAGACAAGGCTTTATTAAAACACCCACAAAATCTACTGCTACTATAGGAAAAGATTGATAAGCTATTATCCAGTATCATATTATCCTAAAATCCAGAGATAAACTTAATTAAAAAAAGAAGCTGAAAAGATAAGCAGAGTAGGAAAAAATACCTTTAAAAATACCTAGAGTAATATGCAGAGCGTGGTGGCACACGCTTGTAATCCCCGCTCTTGGGAGGCAGAGACAGGAGAATCCCGCAGGTTCGAAGTCAGCCGTGCGCTGGCTTAGGAGACCCTGTTTCCAAATAAAACTATAAATAGGTCTGGGAGTGTAGCCCAGAGGTTCAAGGGCTTCCAGGAACCCCAGTACCACCAAAAATAAATAAATAAATAAATAAATAAATAAATAAATAAATAAATAAATATACCTAGAGTATATAAATATACAGCACACTTAGAAATCATAAGAAGATAATTGCTAATTAAAAATTGATAAAAAATTGTACAAAAAATTTACAAAAGAAGATATTCAAAGGAATAATGATTATATCAAAAGGATTTCAGCATCCTTTGTCATCAGGGAAATTGAGGCACGTGAGCTATAACTGTGTACCCCTGAAATTTCTGAAAGTAAAATAATAGGAAATATCAACTATTGGCTAGGATATGAAGTGGGGAAATAATATTTATAACAACATTATTTGTAATAGCCCAAACAGGGAATTACTTCATATGTCTGTAAACAGTAGAATCAATATAAAATAGGGCAGTTTCATACACTGGAATACCACAACCTATGAAAAATAATGAAGCACTATTATACATGACATGCATGACCCTTATAAGCATAAACTTAAACATAAAGAGTACATAAGCAATAAGTACATTTACATAGCATTCAAACAAAACAATCTGAATGAATAAAAATTAAAATAGGCATTCTTTTGTGTTCAGATGAGAAAGCTTGGGTTCTGTACTGATCTACAAGCCACTTGGCATAAACGCATCAGTTTAAACACTTGTGATTTCAACACTTTCCTGTGTGTATGCTATATGCTGCAATAAAAATGTTTTCTTAAAAAATAAAATAGAAATCTGCAGAGAAAAACTACATACCCACAGGGGAAAAATAAAACATACATCCTTAAGACAGGCAAAATTCAAATGCAGCCTTGCTCATTAAGTCCAGCACAGGGAAATACAATCGTGGTGATAACTAAGTGAAGCTGATTTATTTTTGTCTCAATATACATCATCGTAGCTATTTATGCCTTCATGTGTTGTGCTTAAGGGAAAATGCATTCTGATGTCTGCAGTAAGAAGAAAACAAATTGTAAATTCAGGAACTGTGCTTGTGTTTCACATTTTTTCAATAGTAATTGTTAATTTTCTTAAGTAAAGATTCCTGCCTTGATTACAGCTGATTAGCAAATGAAAATTTATTTCAGTCATATCCCCTTATATGGTATTAAAAACTTTTTAAAATAAGTTAAATGTATGTCTATATTTGAATGCATTGCATATGATGATATATATCTTCTTAAATTTATATTTTATATGGCAGAGTATATAAATACAGACACAAAAAGATATGTATGTATATATATTCAAATTTTAAAAAATCAATGGAAAACTGGGGTATAGAAAATCCAAGAATCATTTCTATTTGAATTTAGAATGCCTTGGATGATTTTTGAGGCATATTTATCTTCTTGATTAGAACTTGTTTAGACTGATATGAAAATGTGTCTGCACTATTTGAAGACACAACACCTTATCTTGAAGAATTATATCTAAAACATATTGCTTAACAGAATGAAGCTATATAGGGATTAAATATTTTACACTAATATTTGTCCCAAATTATCAGCAACATACTGATAAATGAGGATTGGCTGTAATTAAAATCAATCATTAACATAAGGACATACCTGAAAGTTAAACGAAATTAAGAAATTGGCCTAAATAAAAATTAGCGTATCTCAATTTAATTATTTTTGGTTCTATTTGTGCATTTGTGTGTGTGTGTGTGTGTGTGTGTGCATGTGTGTATGTGTGCACGCACACTCACGAGTATATGACTGTGCTTTGAGAAATAACTTGTGCTGTGATACACAGGCTTAAGATTCTGGCAAGCCATTATTCAAATACTGTTTGTTTTAAGATGTGTGAGCAAGTTACTTGGCCTCTTGCAGTTCCTGTAATAGCATGTGCTCTGGCCAGTGATCACGAGAATTTAACCACAATAGCCTATAAATTACTAGTTTGCTTTTGGTTGGGCAAAGTTCATAAAGTTAGCAGGGGCCACATAGTAAGTTGGAGAGGTTAATGATGGAAGATGATGACTTTACTTTGGGATATGTAATCAGTTAGAACCATCCACTCAGACCCTGATCAATAAGTTGAATCGAGGGAAGTTGGAGTCGGAGATGCAGTTTCAAAGTCATCATCTATGTGAAGCCACGGAAGCTATGGGGATGAACCAAGCCCCCCAGAATGAGGGTGTGGCGTGAGACCAGATGAGAGCCTGGAATCTGGGAATGTAAGAACTAGTCTGGGGATATGGATATTAGTAAATAGAACAAAGTTGTGTAAGAAAAAAAAAGTCACTTAATACTGGTAACACCCCACCAAAGCCCCGGGGTACCCAAGGGTGAGAATATAAGAGTACTTTGTAAGGTTGAACCAGGAATAAAAAGCCTGAGATTCTGAGAATATGTTCCCTCACTCTTGTCGGTTTCAGCCTGCTTGCCTTCCTTATTCTTCTATAAACTTTATTTGTTCACCTGTCTAAAATGTTCTCCCCGTTGTTACTGAGTGTTAGGTCTTGTTCATCTAAGATGGCAACTCAAAATGAAAGTAGACTTTAACTCTTTGTTCTGAATTTTGGAAAAGTGTTTCTTTCAGCTATAAGTCTAACCATTCTCACTGATTGTTTGGAGCACTACTGTCACCAGAGAGACCCCATTGCTTGACTAGGCAATGCTGTATTCTCCCTCCCCTCCTCTGTGTCTGGCCACATGCAGGCAGGCTGAACAGCCATGTGCTAAGAATTCTGACTCCACTGACCACTTTCAGACTCGAAGAGACACTGCACTTGATGGCAGAGAGTCAAGCACACCATATAGCTGCTGAAGGACCAGAAAACACACCCGAGAAGTACTAGGCATTCTGATTTCCAAGAAGCAAACCTTAAGAGAATGACACTTCTCCCCCACCCCATAGATTATCCAAAGTCACAGTTTTCCTTGTGTCTTGTTCACAAAAAGCCTGTTCGTGGAGATGTGTAACTGCCGAATGCCTCTCTGTCCTTTGGGGTTGTAGCCAATACCTCAATACCTCATGGTGCCTCGTTCCATCTGTCCCTGCCTGATTTCCGTCTTGTTTCAGTTGAGTTGTCTCAGATTTGCGCTTTCCATGTAAAGCACTGGCATATCATTCCTTGATCCTGGCTCTATTTTCTAGAGAAGGCAGACGACCAGAGTCAACTTATTATTTACATGTGCCCCTAGGACTCCATCTGTATGAGAAAGGAAGGCAAGGTATTCCCAACACAGCAACCTAACCACATAATTCTGTGGCTTAGAGGGCACAGGGGATTGTGTTTTCAGAAGTACAGGTACCATTGCTATCAGGAGACACATCACAAAAGATATCTGACAAAGATCAAAGGTGGAGTCATAAAGGATTATTCTGTGAAATCTTACTCCTTCCCTGTGGGTGTGATAATTCTAGTGCTTCCATTTTACACTTCCCCCTCTAAATAGTTGAATAACTCTAATGGGATGAGGTGTTACTATAAATATGGCATATTTATATGAGAAAATATCCTCAGGAAACTGATTGTAATTGATCATTTTTATGTTTTTAATATATTTTTTATTTTGTAAATTTTTTTATTTTTTTATTGGTGCATCGTAGTCATAGATCTTAATGTGATAAAAACTTGTGGAGACATACATGAACACATCACCCAATTTTTGTAATCTATGCTGTGATATGACATATTCATTACCTTTTATTAAAAGCATATTTCTCAGGCCAGGCGTGGTGGCGCATGCTTATAATCCCTGAACTTGGGAGGTGGAGACAGGAGGATTGTTCGAAGCCAGCCACGCTGGCTTAAGAGACCCTGTTTCCAAATAAAAAAATATAAAAATAGGTCTGGGAGTGTAGCCCGGAGGTAGAAGGGCTTCCAGGAACCCCAGAACCACCAAAAAAAAGCATATTTCTCTATGAAATTTATAAAAAAAAACTTGAGATGGAATTTTGTGCCCTTATCAAAATAATTTCCATACAAGCAATAGCTTTTGTATTCCCAGATTCAAGGCAATGGACTAAAGTAAAATCTATAGGATGGATACCAGCACCATTGTCCTCTTTAGCATAGAGAAGGCTGCAACCACCAATAAGAAGATGGTTAGGGTTTGGTAATCATCCTTTGTGTGGCCTGTGGGATCAATATTGAATCTTTCATGGCATTTCAAATCTCTGCTTTTCCATTGCTTTTTATAATCCTAAGGCACATTTGAGTAGTCCAGAGTAGAGGTAGTCACAGTAAGATTAAAAAAACCCCACAAAAATATATCAACATCATATCAATCATATCATCCAGCTACTGAAGGGGAAAAAATACTACTTTTTCCCACTCACATCTCAGCATCAGAAGGCACACTTTAGCTTTCTTACTTTCCCTTTCACACAATCAGATAATTGTATGAAGCCTATGATATGTAGGACACCATAAAAGAGCTATAAATACCCAATTATATTCAGTGCCCTTGAGAATAATAATTTCACAATCTGGTAAGAAAATCGTTTCATTTAAATAATTTGTTGTGTTCTGAATCCATGAGGTTCAAAACACTAAATTTAGTTACAGTTAAAATGTTTTCTCGCGTATAGCAATTATTAAATAAACACAGTTAGAAAGCTAGAATTTCAGAGAAGTGCTCCATCCGCAAATAATTATTGAGTTAAAATTCATACCAAACTGCAAGAATACCTAGAATCCAGCAATTCCTATTGAAATGGCAACACCAAGATAAAAATTTTAAGACAGGTAAGTTTGTCACTAATGAGATGAAAGACAATATGAGAACCCAGTATAAATCATAGCTTTTGTTACCTATTTTATTAGTTATTTTATTTAAAAGTCAGATTTTTGTCTCAGAAGAATTTGTGAAATATTGACCAAAAATGCTTTGATTTATTCAGTTCTCCGGCTTCCCTTTGGCTTCCCATTTTTTTTTTTTAGATGAGAAAAGAGAAGTTAGAGAAGCCAACTAATTATTTTAGGTAGCCATTTAGGTCTCTAAATATAAGCAAAATAGTGTAGTTGAAGGAATGTGGACCTTGCAGTCAAATTGGATTTCTTAAAATTTATGATGTATTCTAATCACCCATCATTATGAGGTACAGGATGGTAGAGGCATACATGCACACATCACACATTTAGCCCTTCCTCACTTTCCACCCCATTCTCTCTTACTCATGTTTGGTTTAGGGACTGACTTCAATATGTTTGTGAATGTACCTCAGGTGCATTAGAGTGCTTCCCTCTTTCACCCTCCCATCTCCAGCAGGTCACCTACTTTACTCATCTAAGGTTTCTCCCTCCTTTGTCTAGAGTTCTCCTATGTTCTATTTTCTCCCTAGCTTCTGTATATTAGGGAGAACATCTGACTTTTTACATTTTATAACTGGCTAATCTCACTTATTATTACAGCTCTATTCATTTTCCTGTAAAGGACATGATTGTGTTCTTCTTTATGTCTGAGTAAAATTCCAACGTGTATATATCCCATAGTTTTGTAATCCATTCATCTGTTGATGGGCATCTAGGCTGGTTCCGTAGTTTGGCAATGGTGAAGTGTACAGCTATAAATGTAAATAGGCATACATTAGACTGGTAGACTGGTAGTTTGGTTTCCAGACTTTGGGATAGATACCCAAATGTGGTATTGCTGAGTCCTATTGTAGGTTCATTCCCATTCTTCTGAGCATTCTCCAACTTGTCTTCCAAAGTGATTGCAATAATTTTCAATCCCACCAACACTTATTAGAGTTCCCACTTCTCTACACCCTTGCCATCATTTATTGTTTGTGTTTTTAGTGATTGCCATTTTAAGTGGAGTTGGGTGAAATCTCAGGGTAGTTTTGATTTACATTTCTCTGATTACTAAAAATGTTGAACATTTTTTCATAAATTTCTTGGCCATTTGAGTTTCTTCTTTTGTAAAGTGTCTATTTAGTTTGCTTGCTCAGTTTTTGATTGAGTTATTTTTTTTTCTTAGCACTTAGTTTCTTGAGTTCTCAGTATATTCTAGATATTAGCCCTCTAACAGAGGAGAAGCCAGCAAAAGTCTTCTCCCATTCTGTCATCTCTTTGTTGACTTTCTTGATAGTTTTCTTTCATGTGCAGAAGCTATTCAGTTTTATACAATCCCATGTATTGATCTTCCTTTTAATTTCTTTATGCCTTTGGGGCCCTGCGATTATGTGTTGAAGTGTTATAACTATATTTTCAAGGAGCTACAAGGTTTGATTTCCAGATCTTTGGTCCATCTTGAGTTGAATCCTGTGCAGGGTGAGAAAGTGGGGTTTATTTCCATTTTTCTGTATATGGCTAGCCAGTTTTGCCAATACCATTTGTTGAAGAGGCTATCATTTTTTCCATGGTGTGTATTTGGCCACTTTGTCAAGAAAAAGCAAATGGCTGTGAGTTTGTGAATTTCTGCATTTTCTTATTGTTTATTAATCTGTTGGGTTTTTTTTCCAATACCATCCTTTTTTTTTTATTACTGTGGCTTTGTAGTATAGTTTAAAAAGAGGTATTATGATACCTCCTGCATGATTCTTGTTGCTGAGAACTACTTTGGCTATTCTGAGATTTTTGTCGTTCTAAAAAATTTAAAGACTGTTTTATCTGTCTGTGAAGAACAACTTTGGTAATTTAATAGGTATTCCATTGAATCAGTAGATCACTTTTGGAAGAACGGCCATTTTTATATTTATTCTGCCTATCCAAGAGCATGGAAGACCTTTCCATCTCTTAAGGTTTTCTTTGATATCTTTTTCAAACTTTTATAATTTCCTTTGAGAGGTCTTTTACTCCCTTGCTTAGGTTTATTTCTAAGTATTTAATTTGGGGGTATATTGTGAGTGGAAGTGTTTAATGGATTTGTTTTTCAGTGAATTTATGGTTAGAATACAGGAAAGATTCTGTGTTTTTAAAGATTTATTTTGTGTCCAAACACTTTGCTGAATTTGATGATTAGTTCTATAAACATTTTTGTTGAATTTGTTGGGTCTTCTAAGAATAATATCATGTCATCTGCAGATAGCCATAGTTTTACTTCTTTTTCTGTTTGTACTCTTTTGATTTCCTTTTCTTGCCTTCTCTGGCTAGCATTGGAAGTACTATATTGAAAAGGAGTGATGATGGTGGACATCTTTGTTCCTATTTTTAGGGGGAACTCCCAATTTTTACCCATTTAGTATAATGTTTGCTGCAGGCCTATTGTATATTGCCTTTTAGCAAAAATGGGTGTTAGATTTTGTTTAATGCTTTTCATAGTCTATTGAAATGACCATGTGATTTTTGTCTTTAGTTCTGTTTATGCGGTGAATTACATCAATTGTTTTTTGTATGTTGAGCTAGCCTTGGATTCCTGGCATGAACCTGAGTTGATCATGATATATGATTTTTTATGTGTTTTTGAAAGAGAATTGCTAGTATTTTGTTTTTAATTTTATATCTAAGTTCATCAATGATATATAGGCCTATAGCTTTCTTTTCTTGAATAGTCTTTGGTTGTTGTGTTAGTGTGATGATAGCTTCACAGAATAAATTTGTGATATTTGTTTCTTTATATTTCATGGACTAGATTGAGGATTATTAGCATTAGCTCTTCCATAAAGGTTTTATTTATTTATTTATTTATTTATTTATTTATTTATTGGTGGCACTGGGGTTCCTGGAAGCCTTTCTACCTCCGGGCTACACTCCCAGACCTATTTTATATTCTGAAACAGGGTCTCTTAAGCCAACGCGCCTGGCTTTGAACCTGCACGATCCTTCTGTCTCTGCCTCCCAAGTGTGGGGGCGCCACCTCGCCCAGCTTCCATAAAGGTTTTATAAAATTCATCTTGAAAACTGGCTCAAGACTTTTCTTAATAATAGGCTCTTTATTGATGCTTTAATCTCTTTGATTGCTATTGTTGGTTTAAATTTTTTTATATCTTCTTCAATTTAGGATAGTAGTATGTGTCTAGAAATTTGTCAATTTCTTCTGGGTTTTATATTTTGTGGGGAGTATAGTTTTTTAAAGTAGTTTATGATAATCCTCTGGATTTCTGTGATGTCAGTGGTAATAATGCCTTTTTTTATTTTAGTAATTTGAGTTGATTTTCTTTCTTTTGTCTCCCTTTCTTCTCTCTTTCTTTCCTCCTTCCTTTCTTTTGTTCTATTTTTTACCTTTTCTTGCTGTGTAAATGGGAACAATTTAATTAAATTTAGTGTTTCTGTTTTTCATTCTTAAAAAGAGTGATGAGCTGTGCATAGTGGCACATACCTGCAATTCTAGTACTTGGGAGGCTGAGAGAGGAGGATTACAGGTTCAAGGCCAGCCTCAGAAACTTAGCAAGATCCTGTTTCAAAATAAAAGATAAAAATAGGGCTTGGGGCATACCTCAATCCCTAGTACCACCTGAGTACTCAATCCTGAGTACCACCAAAAAACAGAGGGGACTTATGAATTGCCAGGTGTATTATTTCACACATGTTTGGGAGGCTGAGGCAGAAGGATCCCAGATTCAATCCTAGAGGGTGGTAACTTAGTAAAATCCTGTTTCAAATTATAAAAGTTAATAAAAGGGATGGGGTATAAGTTCATTAGTAAAATGCTCCTGAGTATAGTTACCACAACCACAAAAATAATATTTGTTAGGTTTTTTTTATAATATTTCAAATGATATCATTATAATATGATACGAATAAGGTAATTAGCATATAGTAAATAAAAATTTGGCCAAGGATTTATTGGAAGCCGAATTATCTGACTTGAAGCATTATAAGCATCAATGGACTTCAGTGAGAAATAGTAGTTCTAAAACTTTATTAAGTAATAAGGTCAACAGAATTAGATCTTTTAAAAATAATAAAAACTTGCAGTTGCTGCTTTTCCACAGTCTGGCCTTGGGTATCATTTCTGGGAGGAAAGCATTGGAAGAACGGTTGAGTCCTCCCCTCTAGAGCTCCTCACAGACTCATCTCCAAAGGAGGATGTGATGGTCATTAATCTGTTTGCTAAGAAGAACCTGTGCATGTGTGGGTCAGTCTTCATCCATCTCCTCAGTTAAGAATGCAGTTTCTTCTCTGTTAACAGGCAATAAGGTCAGGTTTTCAGCTCTACCAATGACTTTGTGGGTAAGCCACTGATTTAGTGGAGGAAATACTTAGATATGGCTTTCCTGTCTACATTCTCTATAATTCAGTAGCAACTCTTGTGCTATGATCCCTGCTCTGATTTTAATGACTTTCTCACACTTAGTTCTTAATGTAGACAAAGAAAAACCTAGACCACAGCCTAAACTAATTAAACCCCCTTCATTCTTCTCGTATTGCATATCTCATCTGAAAACCCATTAAATAGAATTAATAGAATTTCTGTCCTCCATCACTACTGCTATACACTGATTGAGAAATGTACATAGCTATATTGTTGGATCTACTGTCATTCTCAGCTTGCAAACCCAGCTAGACATTTATCACTGCATCTTTTTAAAAAATCTATATATTTGTTTATTTCCTTCTCATGGCTATTCCTACCTTCCCCACTCTGTTAAAGCTCTAATAATGAATCTACCCCTCCTTATTTTCAAAGAACAGCCCTAGCTCGTATAGTTTTGAGGAATCCACATAAGATTTGTGTTTTTCCTCTTCCTCACTTTAAATTTTCTTTTTAACTCCATCCCTTTTTGCTGTCTTTGTGCTTATCTTTTTTAATATATATATTTTTGTGGGTCTGGAGATGGAACCCAAGGGCATTCAACCTCCAAGGCACACCCCCCTGCCCTATTTTTTTTTTTTTTATTCTTTATTTTGGAACAGAGTCTCACTGAGTTGTAAAGGGCTTCACTAAGTAGCTGAGGCTGTCCGTGAACCATAATCCTCCAGTCTCAGCATCCCAAATGCTGGGATTACAAGCGTGCGCCACCACGCCAGGCTGTGGTTATCTTTAAAAATGTTCTTTTCTCCTTGGCAATCAATCATTCACAGGGTATCAGCCTCTTGACCTTTGAGTCTTCTCTCCGTCAAGGCCTTCCATCTGTATACATGTGTAACTTCTTCCTCTCTGCCTGAGAATATGGACCCACCCAACATGTGAGATGAAATGAAATTTTCAATTCTGCTACTCCTTCAAAATGGTTTATCTTTCCTTCACTTCAATACATAATTTTTGAAGGAATTTTCTAAATTTTTAGTTTGTTTTTGAAAAACTTCTATTATCTTGCAACACTATTTAAAATCCATTTAAACCAATGGGATCATTTATAATTCATCAAGAAAATCATTAACATCCTATTGGCAGATTTTTTTTTCTTCCTAGTCCTTACCTTAACTCTCTCTTTGTTTCTTCTAGCCAGTCCACCCACATTCTAAGTTTAGCTCCTCTTGGGGTGATAGTATAAATTTTCTGTCACTACACCCTGCTTTGCATTTATATTTAAAATTATTCACCTGGGTCCAAACTCAAATGGCCTCTCCTCCAACTTCTCAGCGTATTCTTAGTTTCTTATTTCAACCAATGGCTCAGGTTCAAAATGTAGATGTCACTCATACTTTCATATATTAATTTCCTCACCACTAATTATGTACCTGTTTCTTGCCAAATAGTGCATTATGTCCTAAGGGTTACAAGGGAGAATAAACAATATCTACCCTCTTTGATCTTACATTGTATTGAAGCAAAAGGCTGACAGGTAAATAAATAGAGTGTGCAATAAGTGCTATTCTAGAGGCACCACTAAAAGGCTGTCAGAACTCAGAGATGGTGATTCATGTCATGGGAGGGAGTTGGAAGAAAGGCTTCACATGAGGTGGGTACTTGAGCCTTTAGTAAGCACTGGGCATTCATAAATAGAGACAGGAAGTCCAAGAGGCTACTAGGACAGCACTTATGAAGTCAAAGATATATAAAGGCCTATGAAATTTGGTTTGACTAGAGTATAGCATCTAAAGAAATTAGGGCAAAGATGAGCAGGGCTAAGAGTTATTGTAAAGGTCTCCATTTGCTAATCTACTAAGCGAGTGATTGAAATTATTTTTTAGGGCAATTATCCTAACAACAACATGGAGGGGGGAAACAACCACCTTTGATTCTACTTCTCTCATTTTCCAAGTATTTAGTTATTTGTTTAATCATATAGATGTTCCCTTTGCACTGCCTTTTATGTCTTTTCCTTTTTGTCCACATTCTGCTGCCCCCTTTTCTGGCTCAGCAGCTTGGTCCCTTTCCTTTGAATATCCAGACTACAAAAAGAACAATTCTTGTCATGTCATGTCACATTTTTAGGATGCCCTACTATCTACTACATTGGAGATAAATTCTTCATGATGACATTTAAAGCTTTTTTAGTGACCCATCTATCTAATTAGTGCTAATACGAGGTGGGAATGTTCAGTGTCACTGTCAAGCAGCACTTTGGCCTGGTATTTATACATGACAGAAGCTTGTCCTCCCCTATGAGTGTGATTTGTGTTTCTTCTACCCTGAACACCATCTCCCTCCTCTGCTCTTTGAAGCCTGTCCATCCTTAAAATTTTACTTTAAACTACATTGTGTTTCAAGATTAGAATTGCTAATTACTCCAAAAAATGTGATTGTCTTTTTTTCATGAATCATTCTACCTTTCTGTATTTTCACTGGCACATAAAAAGATAAATGTTGTACATATTAATGGGGTAACACTTAATATTTTAATACACATAGAGATTGCACAAGTTTAAAATTATGGGGTATGTATACAAAGGAATTTTACTCACCCATAAAGAAGAACAAAATTACATAATTTACAGGGATATACATGGAACTGGAGAAAATTATGGTAAGGGAGATTAGTTACAAAAATATAAGAAATTGGATCCTCTTCTGAATGCGAGGAAGCTAGGGAAAAATGGGTCATAAAAGGAACTTGAGATGAAGAAGGATACACTATTGATGAGCAAATAAGGTGACCTAACTGAGGGGGATGAGAGGGGAAAAGAGAGAAATTTCCTATTGCATGGGATGTGCATTCAACAACATATCAAAGGCAATCACTAAGCCAAACATGAGAAGGAGGGAGGATGGAGGAAATGGGATAGAGTTGTGGAAGGGCTAAATGAGTGATGTGCGCACGTGTGCCTCTCCCATCTTGTACTCCATTAAGATGTATGACTATGCCAATAAACATTTAAAAAAATCATGTTAAACATATCTTCATTCTCAACATTTAACACTTCTTTATGGTAAAAAAAAAAAAAACTAAAATTTCTTTCTTCTACCTGTTTAAAATGTACCATGCATTATTATTACCCATAGTCACCCTACTAGCCAGTAGCACCCCAGAACTGCTTGCTAGTATCTAACTCCTATTTGGACCCCATTTGTCAAACTTTTCTCATCCTCTCCCCCACCCCACTCTCTTTCTCTGGCCTCTGATGACCACCATTTTACTCTCTACTTCTACAAAATCAACTTTTTTAGATTCCACATATGAGTGAAATCATAAGATACTTGTAGTTCTGTGCCTTATTTATCTCCCTAAACATAATCTCCAGTTCTATCCATATTATTACAGGTGACAGGATTCCATTCCTTTTTATGGCTAAATACTCACTCTACATTTTAATAATGTGACCTAAAGATTGATCTGATGCAACCATCCTGGGCCCATTCCCATAAAATGTCCACTTTTGACCGTAACACTATATCTTATTAGCTTGTGTTTTTCATTTTATTTTAAGATATTGCCTTGCACAAAGTATATATTAATGAGAGTTGTTACTTTCAACGTAATTTTAGAGGTCATTACATGCTTTGTTGAACCATCATAGTTCAAGATATCTATGTGTGTAGTTTTAATTTCTTGTGTATCAAGCAACAAGTAATGGCCTTAAAAATGTATATTTTTGATGTGATGTCTCCTCTGTTGTATACTGCCCCAAAAGTTATAAAAAGAGCAAACTATATCAGTCATGTGTCAAAGTTCATGTTTAGGAAATGTCTTTGGACATTATAGTATAAGAAAAAAAAATGTTAAGTTTAGTAAAAGAATGGTGTTTTTAACTTTTCAGTGTGAAATAAACCACATGATTTAGTTGTTTTCTTCACTGTTCAGCTCACTAATGTCAAGTATTTACCACTAGAGTCAAACAGAAACACTTTACATCCAACTGCAGTACCCAGAAACTCTTGTGATTTTCCTTTCTCAGTTTCTGTGATTTTCAACTTTTTTTTTTACATATTCTCAAATATTTCAGATATGGCTGAATGAATGTATCCTATAAATTTCATTAACATGTATAATTACAATGTACTAACAAGAATAATTTTTAAAAAATCCAAAATTTTCTTTTTTTTTTTTTTCAGTATTGGTTATTGCATTTAAGGCCTCATGCTTGCTAGGCAAGCATTCTGTGACTAAGATATATCTCTAGTTTAATTTCTCTTTCTTACTTCCCTAATTTCAATCCCACAAAGTTAGCAGTGTTAATTAGGAAACTTGGTATGAATCATTCCAAGGTATTTGCCTTCCTCATAATAATACCAATAGTAGCTGGTTCTTATTGAGTTGTATTATATGTAATTTTTCTAAACACTACATTACTATCTCACTTATTTCCCAAAAAGTATAATAAAAGTACTGATATTATCCTATTTTACACACGGATAACTTAAGTACACAAGATATTAAGCTATTTGCTCAACACAGGAAGATAAGAAAGGTGAACAGAAGCAGAGCCAGCATTCAGACAAAAGCTCAGAGACCTGACACTCCATCTTCCATGACTGTGTATGAGCTCTTTCCCAATGTACACACTAATTACTACCTTTAATTCCCAGCTGTGAATAGACAGAGACTCATTCAGCATAAGCAGTGGTTGCTATGGTATTCATTTGTATTGTTAAGGTAGAACGATTATAGAACTTTAATCTATAACTTGCATTTACTACTTGAAAGCATAGAAACAATACCTAATATTTTTATCTGTAACTTCTTCCTGTATCTAAGTACATCTATGTACATACAGAAACCATGTTATAAAAACAGAATTCTTTGTAATTGGGATTTCTTTTTTCTTTTACTTTGATCTTCTTCCCTTTACTAATCCAGACTTCCTATTTGAAGAAACTTGTTAAAAGCTTGATCAGGGTATAGATTATGACAGGTTATGAGTACTCCACTGTACCTCCAAATTCAACAGACGAAATTAAACACCCCACAAACTCACAGATGACGCTTTTTTGTCATTATTATTTTGTACAATTCAGGATTACATTGTACCAACTCCTAGTCATTATTTTTCTCATTCAAATTTATCTAGTAGAAATAATTAAAACACAGTTAATAGTATTCAACTTTATTATTTTGTGATCTATATCATAGGCCCCCGTGTAAGAGTTTATATCAAATGTCTTTCTTGATGAGAAGTCACTTTATTTCCAGGTTCTCCACCACAAACAATACTAGATAAACATACTCTTAGAAAATTTTACACATATTGCTTTTATTGTAAGATTAAGAAACCCATGATTTTAAATGTTAATACATGTTATCAAACTGTCTTTCAAAAAGCGGATGCCAATTGACATTTTTTTTTTTTGTACTAGTGATTGAACCCAGGGACATTACATTATACCTCTCTGAGATATACCCAAGTCTTTTTCATGCTCTTCTCTTGAAGCAGTTTCTCAGGTGTTGTAGCATACTGCTTATCAAGTATGCACAGTATGCACGAGGGTTTGGGTTTGATTTCCAACACTAAAAAAAAAAAAAGAAAAGAAAAAGCAACAAGGTCTTCCTGGCTGGTGTATTGGTTGCACACACCTGTAATCCCAGTATTTTAGAGGTTGATACAGGAGGATCACAGGTCCAGGAATAGCCTCAGCAATTTAGCCAGATTTCAAGCAACCAAGAGAGACCATGTTTCCAAACAAACAAATAAATAAATAAAATGGGAGTAGCTAGGAGGTAGAATGCCACTGAATTTAATCCTCAGTACCACAAAAAAACAACAATAATAATCAAAAGAAACAGTGTCTCTCTAGTTTCTGAGACTACCCTGGAAACTGCGATCTTCCTGCCTCCGCTTTCCAAGTACTAGGGTTATAGGTGTGCCAGGCCTGATTCTTGCCTCAATCTTGATAAAATAGTTGATATATGAATTTGGATTATCTATATTTTCTTAGAAAGTAATCTAAGATTTAGATTTTTAAGTTGGTTATCACAGAGATACTTATATTTTTATGTTCTTATTTCATCTATATTTGTGATCAGATATCCCTTGTCATTTAAAATATGCACACATGTGTGCATATTTTATTTAATTGAAATATCTAAATTATTTATATTATTATTTAAATTATTTAAATTTAATTATATTATTGGTATTGTGTGCATCTGTGTATATGCATACGTATGCATGTTATGCCTTATGCATATATTTCCATGTATATATGTGTTTTTGTTTGTGGATGTTTGTATAGATTTATTTGTTTTCTACCAGTATATAGCACAGCAGAATGATAAGAACATTGTAGAGTTATTAATAGAGTGCAATTATTAATTCTCTAGTTAGAATTCACTTGACTTTTCTATGAAGTCTGGCTTTATAGGCCAGGGCCCTCTGTTGCAACCACTTGACTCTGCCACTGTAACCCCAAAGAGTCCAAAAAAAATGGACATGAAGAGATGTGCTCTACAGTCTCTCTCTGATGATCTCTGTTCTCTACCCATAACTATACAATACTGTCCACTTCTCAACTTAAATATTACTTTCTGACAACTAAACAACACGTGCTTAGCATGTGCAAGGCCCTGGGTTGAATCTTCAGCACCAACACTTAAAACAACCCTAAACCATTTTTTCCAGCAGGATTTCTCTGATTCTCTTCTGTACCATTATTATTATTACTTTATTTTGTTATTTATTATTATTGCATTTCATTATAATTAAGGTGTGGTCTGAGGACCACCTGGAAGCTTATTAGGAGTTTAGAATCTTGGGCTGCATGTGGTGGAATGCTAGAATTGGCTCCAGCCAGTTGATGAAAGCTGAAAGCAGTGCTTTCTAGACTGGAGGTCAGTGATGTCCAGTTGATAGTCTAAACTTGTCCACAGAGGGAATATTTACACCATGCAAGTTGGCAGATGCTAAAAACAATGGGTATTTTGTCTCTAAAATCAAGTTGGCCAACACACCATTGGCCTACCTCAAACATACTGATTCAAAATCTCCATTTTACTAAGATCTCTACATTTATACAAGCATGAGAATTTGAGAAGCTTTGAGCTAGATGCTTTGGTCTCAAAATACATGCTAGAACCACATAACATGCTTATTAGAATCACTTTCCTAAGCCTCATGTGTAGTACTGATTCAGAAATTCTTTAAGTAGAACTTCTAACAAAATCTTTTTATATAAAAATAAGCATTTTAAACAACCTTTCCACTGGTTCTTATGCATCCAAACTGTGGATCATTATTGCCCTAAAATATCTACTGGCAGGGCATGCTTTACTACCTAATGTATAATTGAGGAAAACTGAGAATTATGAAGAATTATTCATAGACCTTGAGACCTATTCACAGAACTCGGAGAATTTGTATGGCTGAATTTCAGAATTGTCATGGACTGATAACTCCTTTGTACATTGCTTTTTACCTTTCTGAGACACAAATGTGTAGAATGTGTATACTCATTATTCTGTGCTTGTCAAAAAAGAAAAACAAGTTTAACAGATCTGTTGTACAACATAGTACTGATAGTTAACAAAATTCTTTACACTTCCAGAACATGTTAAGATGGTAGATTTTGTATGTTTTGTGTGTGTGTGTATGTGTGTGTGTGTGTAAATGTGTGTATACATAATGGATAGCTGATAGGTAGATAGATAGATAGACAGACAGACAGACAGACCCCCACAAGTTTTGTAAATAGGGCTTATTTTTCACTTGGAAAAAATTTATTAAAAATAACAACAAATTCTTAGCCAGGTGTGGTGGCATACACATTACACATATAATCCCAATTCTTCGGTGGATCGACAGTCCAAGGCCAGCCTCAGCAACTTAGTGAGACTCTCAGCAACCTAGTGAGACTGTTTCAAAACAAAAACTGAAAAGGGTGGGGGTAGAGCTCAAAGTCAAATGTCCTTGGGTTCAATCTCCAGTATAAATAAATAAACAAAGAAATAAATAAATGTAATATAATAACAGTAGATTCTTACACAGGCAATAAAATCAATAATAATATAAAATAATTTGTGAAAGTTGAATGGTGGGGTGTAGTAGAGAGAAGAATTAATTAAATAGGTGAAAAAAAGAGAAGTATAGATTTTGTGTGTTTTCTCTAAAAAGTGATTTATTTATTTCTTTACACTTGTCAGCAACCAGTGAGACTGACCTTAAATTTTAATATTTGTTTTCACTCGTATTTTCTTTTCTCTTATGCTTTTTCTTATGTTTATACTGTTTATAATAACTAGGTTTCTTGTAGTGGCCTGACTTGATGTTTTCACATGAATTTTATGAGGCTGGTGGTTTTACATAGGAAGGGTTGTTTTCTTAATACAAGAAATTGTAGGTCTTTTGTCAAGAACAATGCACGTCCACAGACAACCTTGATTCATTAGATGCTGTCGGCTTAGCTTTACCTCACTCTGCTCAAGCACAGTGTTGGACATACTGCAGCAAAAGGCTCATTTTCATCAAAGGAAATTCCCAAAGGGTTTGCAACTTTGAAGAAGTTGAATTAATTAAATATAGTCTTATGTAAGGTGACTGGAATAACACACACACACACACACACACACACACACACACACACACACGTATATATTAGACCATGCTACTGGGAGATTTTTTTTTTTTTAACCTTTTTTCTAAATGACATGAAGAACGCTGCATGAGACCTTTCCCCTCCTTCTGGAAACAGCTTGTTTTTCAAGCAATTCAACCTAGAACAAAGAAATCAAAAATGCCATGTGCAAAAAAAGATCCACAGGAGAAATTTTTGTAGAGGCAAGGCAAACTAACATTAATAAATGAAGCTAATTAGGCTTGATTTGCATATTTAACTCCTCTTAATTACACATGGATTCGGCAAACATTTTAAAAGCTGCAATCAATCTTTCACAGACATGGTTAGTTATTTACATGAAAAAACAAGAATTAGGAGTCTTGTTAATAATTACTCTGTTTCCAATTTGTATGCCTGTGGGATTACTTCTGTAATGATAATGGCATATATTTTTCTTTAATAATTTGTAAACCTGTATGTTTAAAATTTTTCAGTTTCACAAAAACATTTTAAAACTTTAAAGATAACATAAATATCTATTACATTTATAATTAATAAATTTTAAGTTTATTTACTTTATTGCATTAAATACTTAGTTTTACTTAATTAAGAATCATCATAAAATTATTTTTACATTAATTTTTATACTTGGTAACTAGGGTAACCTCTTTATAAAAACAAACTATGTCCACCTGTAATGAGTAAAGAAATGTTTTCACAGTTGTAATAAACTTTGATTCTATTCATCTAAGATTTAGTTTGCTTTCTTTTCCTTAATAATACTTTTAAATGGTCATAGAATTTAAAGTAAAAAATGTATAGGGCACCATTGTATAATGTGATTCTATTTAAATTTTTTTATGTTTTATTTAGAAAAATTTCTTTAAAAGTTTCTAAGAATTTTACTATAAGAAGTTATTTTCCAAAAATATGCCTAGGAATGACTCTCTAAGATGAGGCCTCTCTGTTGTAGTGCATGAGGCCAGCTGGTATGTTAGAAGTAACTAGGATATTCTGGATCGGAAAAAATAAAACAGCCCTCAAAACAATCTAAGCACTTTTCATGAATCAATTTGTTAAACCCTCAGAATGACACTATCATGTAGAAGTTATTCATGATTTACAGATGAAAAAAATGAAGGTCAAGCTTTTATGTAGTGATGCCCAAATTAAACCCAAGGAGATTCACCATAAACACTGTACTCTTAACCATTATATTTTATGTGGATAATATTAAAGTATTTAGTTCTATACTCAAATATTAATCTAAAATATACAAATGTATTTTAAGTTGATTTTTTATAATGCTAAAGTTTTTTATGATATATAATTTTTCTATAGTATGATAAATTTTACATTATTAGTTTAATTTTTATAACCAGCTAATGTAGAATAAAGATATAGCTAGCTTTTATTATGGGTTGAATTGTGTCTGTGTCCCTCAAAATCTATGTTGCTATCTCAGAAAGTGACTACATCCGGGAGATAGGTATTTAAAGAGGTAACTAAGGTTATATGAGGTCATTGAAGTGGGCCTTCTCCAATGTGATTGATGTCTTTATATAAAGAGATTAGGACACATAGTAAAGACCATGTGAAAATATAGGGGACCACAACCAGCTAATTACACCAATTTTGGTGACATCTTAACTTTGAACTTCTGTCCTACAGATCTATGAGGAAATGTATTTTTGTTGTTAAAGCCACTGAGTCTGTGATATTTGGAAATGTTAGCCCTATCAAGCTCATATACCCTTAATTGGGTTAAAGGATGAGAACAACACTAAATACTGAAATCAAAAACCTAAACATATTATACTGGTGGAACAATTATATTGGTCAAAGATGCAGTCATTGAGTAAATTAATTTGCTGATCCAACATCCTGTTTGAAGGGTTTAGCATGGATTATGCTGGTTACAGAGGCAGGAGTGGGTTGAGGTCAATTTTAAAAGAACAGCTAGTGTTTGTCAGTGCTTTTTATCTATTATGAAGGCAAAAGGTAGTTATCAATTTTAGAAACAGTTCACTCTCATGAATCTCTAGCCAACGAGCTGACGTTCAGATTAGGAATCTTTTTTTGGGTTTTTTTTTTTTTTGGCTTTTAGAAAAGTGTTTACTGAAGTTAGTTGCCATTGATTAATTAGATAGTTTTAGAACCAGTTTTCATTTGTTAGTTTTAAGCAGAGATATAGAACTGCTACTAATTGATATGATAAATTTAAAACTACTGGTTCTGCCGGGCGTGGTGGCGCATGCTTGTAATCCCCACGCTTGGGAGGCAGAGACAGGAGGATCACACAGGTTCGAGCCAGCACATGAAGTTTTCTGAGGTACATTCCATATTCAAACCATAATGGAAGGTTACTGATTACTACAGTACATCTAGCCTAACCTATCAGACCTAAATTTTACATATTGGAGCTGATTAAACAATTCAGCAAAGCAATGGGATATAGTATCAACCTAAAGAAATCAGTTGCTTTTTTATATGCCATGAAGAAAGACAGTAAGCAATTCCATTCACAATAATCTCAAAACCAATAAAATACCTAGGAATAAATCTAAACAAAGATGCAAGAGACCTCTACAATGAAAAAAACAATAAAACATGAAAGAGAAAAATTGAAGACCTTGGAAGATGGAAAGATCTCTCTTGCTAATGGGTAGGCAGAATAAATATCACCAAAATGGCCATTCTACCAAAAGTGACGTACAGATTCAATGCAATTCCTATCAAAATACCAATTACATTCATCACAGACCAAGAAAAATTAGTCATGAATTTCATATAGAGAAACAAAAGACCCAGAATAGGCAAAGCAATTCTCAGCAATAAGAACCATGCAGAAGGCATCACAATCCCTGATGTTAAATTATACTACAAAGCAATAGTAGTTAAAACAGCATGCTATTCGAACAAAAACAGGCACGGGGACAAATGGAACAGAATGAAAGATACAGAAACATACTTACACACTTATAGGCAATTGATCTTTGACAAAGGGGCCAAATTCATACACTGGAGAAAGGACAGTTTTTTCAAGAAATGGTGCTGGGAGAACTGGCTATCCATCTGTGTAGAAAGATGGAACCAAATCCTTACCTCTCACCGGGTGCACAGGAATCAACCCTAGATGGATCAGAGTCCTGGAAATCAGACCAGAGACTGTGAAGCTATTAGAGGAGGGCATAGGTTTAACACTCCTACATATAGACACAGGTAGTAACTTCCTCAACAAGACCTCCAAAGCACAGGAAATTAAGAATTAACAAGTGTGATGGCATCAAACTAAAAAGTTTCTGCTCATCAAAGGAAACCACCAAGATCCTAAAGAGGAAGCCTTTAGGGAGAAGATTTTTACCAGCTACAATTCTGATAGAGGGCTAATAACCAGAATATAAAAAGAACTCAAAAAACTCTACACTAGCAAAACAAACAACCCTATTAAGAAGAGGGTAACTGAACTGAATATAAACTTTACAAAAGAAGAGATAAAAATGACCAATAGATACATGAAAAGATGTTCTGCATAATTAGCCATCAGGGAGATGCAAATAAAAACTACACTGAGGTTCCATCTAACTCCTATAAAAGTGGCAAGCATAAAGAAATCAAATAATGACAAATACTGGCTAAGATATGGGGAAATAGGAATTCATTTATACTATTGATGGGAGTGCCAACTAGTTCAGCTGCTATGGAGATCACTGTGGAGAGTCCTTATAATCCTTGGAATGGATCCATCATATAATCCAGCTATACCACTCCTCGGTATCTTTCCAATTGGATTGAAATCAGAGAGCTACAGTAACATATGCATATCCATGTTTATAGCAGCACAATTCACAATGGCCAAAATATGGGCCAACCTAGGTCTCCATCAAATGGATTACAGAATATTGGGAAATACACACAATGGAATTCTACTCAGCTATAAAGAAGAACAAAATCATGTCATTTGCAAGAAGATGGAAAGACCTGGAAAACATTATGTTAAGTGAGATCAGTCAAGCACAGAAAGGGAAGGGACATATGTTTTCTCTGATAAGCTCAAGCTAGGGAGCACTGACGGGACTCCAGGTAATGGAGGGAAAATCTCAGCAAAGTCAGAATGGAGGGGTAAGGGGAGGAAAGAAAGGGTACCAAGTACTGTGTGAATGTATGTATGCCATTGTCAACATGATCCACATAGTGATGTAAGACTATAATGCACCGATAAAAATAAAAACTAAATAATTTTAAAAATAAAAATGAAAAATGAAATAAAATAAGGTGAAATTACTGAATCCTGACTCTAATCTCATCAATAGATAAATCCATTGATAGATTAATAATTTGAATGGATACATGGAGTGGTAACATAGGCAGATAATCCATGGCTGGATGAAGTGGGTCACTAGGGGCCTTGAGGACTGTTTCTGTCCCTAGCTGCTTCCTGACTGCTGAGCAGCTATCTACCACTACATTCTGCCATCATGATGTTTGTGCCTTGGAGCCAGCTGGCCATAAACTAAACCTCTGAAACTATGAGCCCAAATCAACCTTTCCTCCTCCAAGTTGTTCTCTCAGTTATTTTGGTAACAGGGTTGGTAAAACTGAGATAAAGACCTCCAGGTTGTACAATATATGCATCTTATTCCTGTTCTTTGTCCTTCCTTCATAGGTTGGATGGGGATGGGTGTCCCTGTTTATCTTTCTCATGGAGGATCTGAGATGATCTATTGGCCAATAGATATTCCAGAGGAAAAATGCTCTAGGTTTCTGCAAAAAGAAAAAGAATATGCTAGAGTGTACTGTACCTATAACTAAAGGCTAAAAAGGTGGAGTTTGGAAAAGATGAGCCAAGTATTACATGTTATTGCTGATCACTGATCTTGAACAAGAATTCCTTATGTGGCCACACATAACCATATGGGGCCAGGAGTTGAATATCTACCTAGAAAGGAGGAACATTAGAAGAAGTTGGCTAATTGCCTCATATACTTTATTTTCTTTACATAAAGGGTTAAGTGACTTTGTAAATAGAAAAGAAGGAGTTACTGTCTTGACTATGGCAATTTTCGTCTATGTTACCATGGGGTAAGTGGCTTGGGTTGCTTGCCTCTAGAATGGAAAACATAATTGTACTCATCTCATAGACTTCTGCAGATCAAACACAAAAATGGTTATAAAGCACTTAGCACAATGCCTTAGTTACACAGTAAGCACTCAGTAAATGTAAAGACCTCTTTCACCTGCAATCATCATTTCCCTATAGTTGTTTTCAATGCTAAGAGGCAATGGCAAAGTTCTTAAGTAAATATGTCCCTGGTGCAGAATCACCTTGCTAGAAAGGTATTGAGAGAATCAGACAGCATACACATTGCATATTATGACTGATCACATGGAAATACATATTGAGATGATGATGCTATTTGTCCAACAGTGTACATACCCAGTGAGGGTTTTTTTTTTCTACTTTTTATGACCTCCATGTAACTTTACTGATGCTCACTCAACAATTATTTATCACATCAACCAGAGCTGTTTTGGAACTTGGAATGATGATGGAGATGATTTCTCTTGTGGAACTTCTTTTAGTAGCAGTATATTAACCATAAAGAAACAAGTTTATCAAGTGTTTTTATTTAATGATGAGTGATATGAAGGAGAAAAAATAGGATGACCTGTGTGATGTGTATTGACACCAGTGGAAATAGTGGAAGCCCGTGTTTCAGGGACCTGACACAGTAGAAGTTCAGTTCTCATGTAGAGACTGTGTAGTTGAAAAGTCCCGATCACTGGCTTTTCTCCTTATAGCAGTTCAGAAACTCAAGCTTCTTCCCTTTTTCTCCTCCATCAACTAGGGCTTTTCTGCCCAGATCCTACAAGGAGGGGGGATTAAAGAGTTTAGAGGATTATTTGGTATATTTTTAAATACCAGGCTTACATGGATCTTATTTCATGGTGGCCTGCAGTTTATTGGGCAGAACGTATTCACAGGGACACACTTGACCTCAAGGCAGGCTCTGTACTCCAGAGGAAAAAGAAAGGGCTTTCCTAAAGTGGTTTCTAATACAGAAAGGACACGTTGTAAGAGAGGTATAGGAATGTTAGACCTCTGAGCCTACTGCAAAACTTGTGTTTGAGTTAAAAGCTGACTGAGAATAAGAACATGAGAACCTCCAAAGTACAGAAAACAGAAAGGAAAGGGAGGGACCTGCTAGGCCTGTTAGAAACATAGAAGACCATGTGACACCTTTATGTGTTTATTTCTCTGATTACTTATTACCCTGATAGGAAACACCAAGTTTCTGAATTAGAGAGCAACCATTTATTGACTCATGAGCAGGTTGCTATTTTCCATTCCTTCATCCTCTCTGGGGGGGGAAGCAGTAAAGTTCAGGTGTGGCAAGTGGGTTCAGTGGGATTGTGTACCAAAAAAATAAAAAGAACTACAAAACTATGAAACTCAGTTCTTGTCCCTTGGAGGGGGGGTGAGTGGATGGGGAGAGAGAGAGAAGGAGAGAGACAGACAGAGACACATGACACACCAATGAAACTTTTGCTCTGAAATACAAACACATCTCTAGAAGAGGAGAGTAACACCTTTAGGTTAGTAACCCCTGAACTGTAAGCAAATACTTGAGGAGATGTTCCTACAACTCTCTAGCGGTCTCCAGACCTTTATGGTAGTCATCCAATCTTCTCTTAACCTAGGTGTCTGTCAGTGCTCTTTGTTTAGAAAGCCCTGACCATAAAGAAACATGAAAATAATTCAGGAGCACAGCAAATGAGAATAAAGAATGGTAAAGAATGACATCAGATAAGTAAATGGGAGACAAACAATACAAAGCTTTTGGATCCCAGCAAAGAGATTGGAATTTTTAAGAGTACAATGGAAATTATTTTTGGATAGTTGAAAGCAGGAGGATGGTATGATCTGATTTGATGGTTCTCTTGCTATGGGGAGGGAAATGGATGGAGAGTGGGGTAAGAGTGGGACCTAGGAGACCAATGAGGAGGCAGCTGCTATAGATTGACTCCCTAGGATGATGTCATGCACTGGAGAGGCAGGAATGGGGGGGCAGGTGGAAGTGGGCAGAGCAGGGCTATGTTTATAGGTGGGTGTTAGGGACAGATGTGAAGGAAAAGTATGAATTCTGCTACCAAGTTTATTATTGCCTTGTGTTGTTTGCTTGTTTGTTTGAGCAACTGGTAATGACATAGGTATGTATTATTTATTTAAATAAATAAAGAGGTATTGAACATAGGGGAATTTTACATCTGAGCTACACCTCCAGCTTTTTTTAAAATTTTGAACCAGTATTTATTTTGAAGTAACCAAGTTGTTGAGAGTCTCTCCAAGATACTGAGACTGAATGTATGTATTATAATGGAAAGACTTAGTGAAGGTCAAGGTAGACAATGGGGAAATGGTAAACCAAAAGCCTCTATTATATACTATATCTGACATGTTGTTTGAGATAGGTCACCACTAGGAAAGAGATGACATAGGGAATAAAAAGTTTAATGTTTACAGAGGAATGGGTAGGATTAGGAAGCCAACTCTTTCATCCTGAAGTAATGGGAAGCCATTGCTAATACCAGGTCTGAAAGGACAGGGAAAGGATACTCAATATGACTGTGCTGTAGCCATGGGAGAGGCCCCACACAACAGGAGGTGTGGGATCTTGTAGCAAGTAGGGCCATTGGCAAACCATAGCTGAACAGGAAGAGAGAAGTGGTGGTGATTTGTTCATTTTCTGTCTGCTCTTCTATGTCCTGTAGTTGCTCTTCTCTGGCTAAACTTGAACAGAAACCAAAGAGTCTAAGAGTCTAGGTGATATATTCAGTAGAGAGCAGGACAGTGGCCCATGGGGAATGAATCTGAGGGCACAGAACATATGGCCACAGGTACCTCCAATCCTCTTTAAGGAGGCAGACATACTCAAGTCTGTCTGGAGCTCAGGGTCCTAGGAGCAGGAAGATTCTAATATGGAAGTCATTTTTATTTCTACATTTATGTCTCAGATAGTAAGAGCTAATATTTATTGAGCTCTTACTTCATGCTAGGCATACACCAACATTAATTAATTGTACACCTGTTAATTGTTAGCTCAATTAATTCTCCCAACAAAGCTAGTGGTAAAATACCATTCCCTTATTGTACACTGGAGGCAACCAAAGCACTGTGAATAGAAGTAATTTCTTTAAGGTCACATAGCTATTAGGTGGTGGATCCAGAAAAGAAAGGCCTAGATTTCAACCCCCAGGACCAATGATAGAACCATCATTGCCCATAAGTATTCTGTCTCTCAGAATCATTTCTGATGCAATGCTGCTTGGGTCACAGGATAAGTTTTTTAGGCACATTTCTTTTTTTTTTTTCTAGTCTTTTGAAAGAAAATAATCCTGACAAGAATTCATCAGAGAAGATATTCCAAATTTTAATGTCCCGGTTTGGGTATTGCTTTTGATTAAGGCTGTTTGCAGACTAGAATATTAGTAACCCACATATTCCCTCTACCTCAAAAAGAGTAGATTCGCTTTTATCTTGGGAACAAAGCTGGATAGGAAGGCTTTTTTAACTTTTCTTAATTCATGAAACATTTATCTTCAAGTCAGGTTTTGTTATAGCAGCACAAATGTGGTCCGTCAGCATTTCCATTATAACCCCATATTTCCAGGGCTTTTCAAGAGTGCCTTAGAGATTCTCCTTTGAATTAAAATTTGGCATTCAGGATCTGAATCAGAAAACTACATTTTCCTTACCAATTAATCAAGTAGCTTAGAGGTTCTCACATTAGAAATGTACCAAAGAGAACTTTTATTAGTCCAAAAATATTTTAAGACAAAATTCTCAATTTAAAATTGAATAAAAATATTAATAGTTACAAGTATAATATTACATCACTATACATTAGTTCTCAAAGAACATCAACCTTGAAAGTCTCTAAGAAAAAATTATTATAACATTGCCTGTTTGGCTTACATGTAAGTGATTTATTTCTAGTTTGGGAATTTAAATAATTTGAAATTTTCAGTAAAATTGGTTTAAAGTTATAAAGGAATCAAGATTCAGAACTAGAATAGAAAGGGGAGGGGGTAGTATCCTGAAAGAATGCAAAAATATTTTTACATATTTATTGTGAAATTTAAATTTATGTGGAGAAATTTCCCATTCTGTGAATAGGAATTTGTAACATGCATTGATTCTGTTAGGAGATATTTGTAATTTAACTTGCTGAATACAATGGCAATAGGGAGCACTAAATAAAGCTTAAAGAACACTCCAACTCTGCTTAGTTTAGGAATTAATAGAAGCCGGGTGTGGTGGCTCATGCTTATAATCCCAGTATTTGGGAGGCTGAGACAGGAGGATCCATATTTGTGGTCAGCCTCAGCTACTTAGTGAGGCCCTTTGCAACTCAGTGAGACCCTGTTTCAAACTAAAGAATAAAAAAATAGAGCTCTTGGAGGTAATAAAAAGTACCTCTTGGAGGTAGAGTGCCTCTGGGTTCAATCCCTAGGACCTAAAAAAAAAAAAAAAAAGAATGGAAACAATAAGGGAAAATTATGATCTATTTTAATCTTGTTTTGTAGCTTTTTCTTGTGATCTGACTTCTAGCCTAGGTAAATAACACGACAGTGAGTACTGAGTGGCTGAGGCTTGTAAGGAGGACCTCGATGGCACACCATTAATGAAACCTTGAGTAATTTTACTATCTTTGTGGCTGACTTCTCTCTAGCTACACTGGCTTTTGTGTTGCTCCAGAAACATGGCAGCAAACTCTCACCTGGGAACTTTTGCTTTAGCTTTTCTTTATACCTATAGCATTTTCCTTCAGAAATGTCTTTGGTAAACTTCCCTACCACTTTAAGATTTTGATCAAAATTTGTCCTATAAGTAGGGCCAGCCTGAATCACCCCACTTGATAATATGCTTTCCCCATGGCCACTGTTGTGGTAATAGACATTTTCCCTCTATTCTCTGAAGACTCACTGATGTGAACTGACAGGAGGAAAAGCATATGAGGACATTGATGTCTCAGCATGAGAGCCCTTCCTGGATGCGGTCTAAAGAAAGGATAGCTGGCTGAGGCTTAAATATCCTTTTTATACAGAAAAAAAAGTAGGAGCTGTAGGTAATTTCTGAGGCATAGTAATTGATTTTTTGAGGTATTTATTGGGTCCAAAGAACTGACACTGTTTGCGAATGATTCTCTTTGGAAGCCAAAGAAAAGACAATAGCTTGTGACAAAGTCTTTCCATGTGTGGCAAAAATTCTCAAACTCCCTTGCCTGGATAAAAAGGAGACACCAGGAAAGAGTTCCAAAATAGTCACTTTACATTTGGAAGAGCTTCCTTCATTCAGATGATTCTTCAAGGAGAAGGAACAAGGGGAAATTAGAGATATATTGATTCTTAAACTGTTTCTTCCACACAGTTCAGCATGTCAAAGAGTCAAAACTTGGGATATCAATTTTTGAGTCCCAATATGCTTTAATATCCAAATTAATTATATATCTGACACTTTCAGACACTTATCTCTAGCACTGTTGATTTTTTTAAACAAAGTACCTATCTCCCCCACACTAGAATGTGAATTGATAAGGATAAACTTAATCTATTTTCCTTTGTTGACATTTTATGCACCTAGACTTATGCCTACCATATAAATTAATAAAAAATTATTTGTTGAAAATAAGAATTTAGAAAGGGAACAGTTCAAATAAAGTTATGTCTATATAGCATTTCACTACCAATCTCACTAACATGTATGAGGAAAGAAGAAAGGGATGGGTATACAGAGGGAAATAAACCAAGTAGCATGTGTATGTATGATTTTAAGACTTGAATCTCATTATGATGTATAATTACACTGCACCAATAAAAATATAGATAAAAACATTCATTTAATTAAATACAAGTTTCAAAGTTCATAGCAAGAATCTCTAAACAATAGTCCAGTTACAACTTTTCCTCATTTGGCTAAAGAATTTGGGTTTTCTTTTTTTTTTTTTTTAAATATAGTCAAGAATACCTTTGTATCACATCCAAACTCAGTTGTGCCAGGTCAGCAGGGCAGGCTGCTGGAAGGCTGAAGAAAGTTCCCAGAGATGGCATGCAATTCATATGATTTATTAGAGAAGGCTTAGAGATCAGTTACTGCTCCAAGAAGAGTTTGGTGGCCGTAGCCTAAACAGAGAGCACCTCCATTCTGCACTGTGCTTTGCCAAGCAGTGCCTCCATTTCTCACAGTATTTTGTCAAGTGTTGGCAAGCTGGACTAGTGACAGGTAACCGTTCCACAGATCCCTCAGCTTCTGCCAGTTCCCACTCAGAAACAGGTCTTATAAGTGGGGCTGCAAAAGCAGTAACATCGATACCAGCTTGCTTAGCTTACGTGTATGACCAGCACTCCAGTGAACAACTGTCCTAGTATAATGTAAGAAAATAGTGTTCTACAGATAATACTAACTTGCCCAAGTTTTCAGTGTGCACAGGAGAAAGCCAATGTCCTTCAACATAACTGTAAGTGGACTTTCCAGCCTAGAATGCTTTCATTGTTTTCTTAGCTAAGTTTTGCATTCAGGGACATGGTGTTTTACTGTCCCCTTTTCTTTAAGGATATTATACCTTGAAAACTTAATGTTAAAATGAAAAATCCCACATGTAGATCCCCATTTCGATATGTTATCAGTCTATCAATCCTGAACACATTTTAAACTGAATTTTGAAAGTTTGTGCAGTTGATTATTTCTTTTGTTGTTGTTGCTTTTTGGAATGGATAAGCTGAATAAATAGATGTGAAGTATGGTTTTCACAAAACAAATGCTTATGTTTGTATGTTAAAATACCACTCTCTCCCTTTCTCTCTCTCTCTCTCTCTCTCTCTCTCTCTCTCTCTCTCTCTCTCTCTCTCTCTTTCTCTCTCTCTCTCTCTCATTATATATATATATATATATATATATATATCCCTATTAATGTTGAACTTAAAAAATTTGAGGATTCAATGGTGATCCTGTAATTTTAAAGAAAAAAGAAATGTGTCTCCAGGCCTCCCCCCAGCAGTGGTAGAAATGTTGTGCTGGAAATGAGCTACACAGTGGGGCTGCTTAGCACAGGGTCCCTACCACCTTGATGGTGTAACACTGGGAACAGTAGAATTTTGGTATAGACACTAGCACCTTGACACCTCATCAGCCCTGTCTTATTCTAAATGATGCTTTATTGCAAACGTTAATATTTTCTGTCATAAGAACGCATTATCAGGCTAACATATTACTTTAGACTTAAATATAATTGTTGCTCAATTTGTTTCACATGTCAAATGCAGTTTATCTGATTTTGTTTCTCTTCTGCCTTCCTAGGGCAGATGTGAGCAGTCACTTTACGGCCACATGCATTCAATCAATGATGCCACCTTCGCTCCTAGGGTGAGTTCAGTTTTCCCAATCTATTTTCATAATTCTTCGTATGTGCTAATTCACTTTATGAAACAAATTTCTACGGTGAAATGATAACTTTACCAGTTGAGCAGGGGAACAAATTCATAAATTAGTTATAAACAATTCAAAAACTAGGAGGTTACTGAACTTTAAAACTCACACACACACACACACACACACACACACACACACACACACACACGGGAATTCTTTTGTATCAGATTACCTAAGCACATTTTTAAGAGACTTTTGTCCAATTTGGGCTTAAGAAGAAGTAAATGAAAGATAGGCTTCATTAAATTTTAATGCCAAACCATGAAAATAACTGAAGTGCTTGACAAGGAACCCAAAGAATTAAAAACAGTTAAAGAAAGATTTCCTTTAGTTTAAAACATATGTGATCACATTGATAACAAAATAATTTTATCTATAGCTGAAGATACTAAGATGGAAGGATATTTTCACCAACTTTGAAAACTGCTCAACATTGCTTTGCATTGCTAAGCTAATTGAGAATGTCTGTAAAAAGGTTTAGATAATAATCATGGAAGAATGATTTAAGTTTGTACTTTTTCAGATAAAAGCAATTTGACTAGATAGATGAACCTTCTAGTCCCTTTAAACTCGATGATTTAATTATATCTAACATTTTAATTTGTCTCTAAATTCCCAGTACAATGAGAATCCTAATTCCACATTCCTCTTCTTTTCCAATTAACTAAAAAGAAATCTGATAGATTAGTTACATCTAACTTCAAAATGACAGCATAGTAAAAATTCTGTTACTATAATGCTACTATTCTTATAGGAAGAAGAAAAAACGCTCACAGAAAATTATACCCACTAATGGAGTGTTGATTGCGTCAGCTGAAATTGTGCTGGTGTAGTGTTGTTTCAGTCCTGAGAATTTTAACGATGGGCTCAACAACAATTATATTTTAAATATTCGTCTTTGTAAGGAATGTTCCATTTAATTGACTCTGGTGAGCCAATTAGTTGAAAAAATATTGCATTTTGCATTGGTTCGAGATACCAGGTACAATTTTATTTTTAGCAAAGCATAGAGACATTTAAACACCATGGACCCATACAATATGGGGTATCTATGTTAGAACTCTATTAAGTAGTTATAACATATAATGCAATATAAAAACTAAATGGAAGGTGAAGCGAAGTAAACATATTTTGTTTGTAAGTCAGGCATTTTACCGTGGTAAACAATATCAGAGGTGAAAAACATACATTATTTGACATTTTAAGTAGTAAAATTAATAAACATGGGAATAGCCAAATAAGTCATTTCATCACCAATCAAGTGAGATACCTATATTATATATTTCAAAGAGTAAGATGATGAATCTAACGTGTTCAGGTGTCCTGTGTCAAAGTTACCAGTTTTTACTTACATACTTTGTAAGCACCAAGAGAACTATTAAAATGCAGTTCTAAATCAACATCTCAAAGCCTTATTGAAATTTTTTACTAATTTATCTCTTATTTAGTGCAAGTATTTATTACCTATTAAGAAAATGTTGTTTTGTTATGAAAATATATGTTGGACATAAGATGACTGACATTCTTAAATGAAATATTAACTTAATATTAGTTGTTTTGAAAATGTGTTCTAAGTCGCACACTAAAGAGCATCAGCAGGTTGGGAAGCCTCGGTGACTACAGAGCACAAACACTTTTAAGGCCACTTAGAAAACACGGCCTTGTGATATAGTTCACCTTCAGATAATCAATCAAAGTAGCAATAACAACCGAGCTATACAGTGTAGAAATAGAGCTTCTAATTACTCGGCACTAGCTTTGTTGATTGTTTGCTGCCCCTAAAGAGTGACATTCATGTTATACAAATAGGAAAAATTGCATTTAGCTGTTTACATGAACACATTTTTAGGAACATTCCAAAATGTTATTTGTAAGCTGAAATCACAAATATAAGATTCAGTGTTATCAATCTAGCAATCAAGATACACAGAAATAGATACACAACATGCAATACTTATATGTGATCTTAAAATGGCATAAGTTGAATTTATTTCTGTGTTTATAACGTTAGGTCTCTGATATCTTTATTTTTGACTGATTTCCTTATTGGAAGTAAGTATTTATTTTAAATATATTTTAAAGTAATCAATTTATAATTAAATATTTTAAGGAACTATGAAAGTTATTTTACCAAATACATTTATTAATTTTCTTTGTATATGGCACTGGGGATTGAACCCAGAGGCATTCTACCTCTGAGCTAAACCCCCAGCCTGAGTTTACTTTTTATTTGGAAATGGTCTCACTAAGTTGTGAAGGTCCTCGCTAAGTTGTCCAGGCTGGTTCAAACTTACAATCCTCAATCCTCCTGTCTGAACCTCCCAAGTACTGGGATTACAAGCATTGCCACCATGCCTAGCATTACCAAATAGTTTTTATGAAACAAAACCAAACATTAGGGAGGAAATTCAAAGTAATAGTAATTTCTGGAAAAATATTGATAAACACAATTTAATATAAAAACGATTTGAAAAACAACAAGGTATCCCTGTCGTAGGGAATCTCTTCTTTCATTTCCTAGGAAACTGACCCATAATATAAATAGAATAAGTATTCCATCAGGCTTCCAGAAGCACTTGTTGGGTTTTTTTTTTCCATGTTATTTCATTTTGCATTTTAGTCTCATCTAAATCATATAAATGTATGGCATTCATTAAATATACCAATGTATTTTATCGTTTCTTGCCTACAATTGACTTATTTATTTTCTTGCTTTCCTTCAGGCTTTTATTTTCTTCTTGCTGAATAATATTCTCTGTTAGTTCTTTTAAGGACAGTGTGTAGCTATTAAACTTTCTTGGTCTTTGTTTACCTGAAAATGCCATTATTTTCTTTTCATTCTGACATTCCATTTTCTTTTCGCACTATTGTTGCAGATGAGACTCTACTCTGAAACAAGTACTTGATCCTTTGTAGATAATCTGTTTGATATTTCTCTTTGACACACTGTAATATCTTTGCAATCTTATCTTCAGTTTTTCTGTGATGTGTCTACATGTGGATTTGTTTCTTTTTTGTCTTTCCCAGGACCTAATATACTTTCTCAATAGGAGTACTCTTATCTTCTACAATTCTGGAACATTTCTCAGCCATTTTTTTGTCTTTAAATGTTGCTTTCCTATCAACTACATTTAGTCTTTCCTTTAGAAGCCTCTTCTACATGTTTGCTGAAACTTTGTTTTCAATTCTCCATGTCCCTTAACTTCTTTCATATTTTGTATGCTTTAGCTCTCTAATTTTTTCAGATGTGTTTTATCATTCACTAATGCTTTCTTTGGCAACTCTAGCGTGCTTTTGAATTTTCTATTGAATTTTCAGTTGCTACATTTTTATGTAATTTCTATTGGATTATTTTCAGATTTCACTGTCCTTGTTTCATTATTTCTCAATTGATTTCAAGTTATATATTATTTTAAACTCTTTAATCCACAGTTTCTGTGTATTTTCAGTGACAGGGTTACATATGGATTGTCTTATTCCTCCATGTTACCCATACATCTAATATCATTTCTTCCTCATTCACTCCAACGTGAACTCCATGTCAACTTCATCGAAACTACTCTTGGTTTCCATATTGTTATATCTAATGGATAGTCCATTAGATATAACAATATGGTCTTCTCTCTTGAGTCCTGAAAAGTAAAATATCTATGATTACTCTTTCTCCATCCACTGTGCTGGGTCCTTTCCATCTTACTGCTAAATATTAAACTGTGTTGACTCCTTTTTAAACATATTTGTAGCAGATTCTCTTCTTAACTCATCTAATTAAATCTGTGACACTTAATTTCATCTTTACACTAATAATTTCCAAGCAAATCTTGCTCTGACCAACCATCACCTATAGATATTTTGTATGTCAGCCAAAATATAAATATATCTACATGTAAATATCTCATTAAAATACATTAGAAGTGAAGCTTTTGGTTTTCTTTCATCCTAGTTTATTTTGTTTTCTGTCTTATCAGTGTAGTAAATATCATCCTACTCATCCTGACACAGAAGCAGGAGGATGAGTCATAGTGAGCAAACATCTTGGAGCTCTCTGTTTACACTTTCAAAAATTTCTCCACATTGGAATTCAGTGAACAGAAATGAAAAAACGATATTTTTAATTTTGAGTGATTCAGTATCTCTAGCATTTAAAAGAACTTATTTTATACATTTAATATTCTAATAATGCAAGGAATGGAAAAAGGCATGCAGAGTATTGAACAAATGAAAGCAAGAGGCTTTAAATATAGCATTGTATCATTGTATTTCATTTATGAAAAGTTTATTGGTCTTTGAAATGTTGATGCTGAGCTAATATACATATTGTTAATTAAAATAGATTAGCTATTCCTTAGAAAACTTCTATGACGTCATAGTGTTATGCCTTTAAAGCACAGGATAATTACTCAATTCCAGTTATATTTGGTTCCTTATAATACTTTTTAGATTGTCTTAACTTCTCAAAGGGCACATTATCAGTATTTGAACATATTATAGCCAGGCAGTGGTGCACACCTGTAATCTTTTAGGTACTTGAGAGGCAGAGACAGGAAAATTTTAGGTTCAAGGCCAACCTTAGCAACTTAGCAAAAGCCTTAGCAACTTAGTGAGACCTTCTTTCAAAGCAAAAAATACAAAAGGGGCTAAGGGTGTAGCTCAGAGGTAGAATGCTCCTGAGTTTAATCCCTGGTGCCCAAAATGAAACAAAATGTAACATATTGTTTATGAGTAACATAAACATAAAGATTCAGTACAAATTTTGCACTTTAAAAATAGAATTCTAAAATTATTCTAAATTTACAGCATAGTTGTATTAAATTTGATCTAAATACTACTAAAACAGATAAAACCTTCAGTTGGAATATTTTATCTGTTCTATATTATTATATACCATGTAATTACTAGACAATTAAGAGTTTTAATTTTAATATTAAATAGTTTAATTGCTCTTCCCAAGTTTCCTGTATGTGGGTCCAAATGCATTAATCCATGCTATCTTTTCTTTAAATTATCCATAAACAAACACTTGTTACTGTTTACATTTAAAACATTATCATCACTTTATTTTAGCAAAGAAAGCTAAATTGCTTATTTCTGAATTTTTTTATGGTGGTCATCTAAACTCACACAGAAAGTCTTTAGTTGCACTTTCTAGCCATTTTTCATAAAGAAATGCAAACAATATTTAGGTCATTCAGTCATTGATTCTCTGAAGGACAAATGATGTCAGGCAGATTTCTACACACGGAAAATTTAAATTTTGTTTACTTCTTCAGAAATCCAACTTGATGTCAGCTACCATTTAGCTGAGCCAATAATATTGATATTTGATGTCAGTTCTTATTCATTACTGCACCTAGATGATGCATAAATCAAAACTTTTAGATGTGGGCTGAAAAAGAATAAGGCACACAGTAAAGCAGAACAGTAAAGTTATGTCCATCTGGGAAATTAGAAATAAGAACAAAATTTAAAAATTAGGTATATATGCCATTTGTATTTTATATAACATTTGAATCATTTCACTGTTCTACATATTCAAAATTTAATTTTATATTTATGGAGTTTATCCCATAGTATACAATATTTTGAACTAAATCTTTCCCTAAAATAAACTTTCTTATCCTAGTAATTTGCAGAGTAATTTCTGATAGAAAATGAGATACTTTGAGAAACATAGAGGAAGAGATTTTGCATAATCAAGCATTCAAAACCTAATTAGAAAATTATAAAAGAAATGTAATAAATTTAGAGAAGTCTTCTGTCTTTATTTCTAATTTGCCTTGGTCTTATGCTAAGTGAGATTAGTCAGTAAAAAAAAAAAAAAAGAAATCAGGTGCTCTCCCTAATATGTGGAAGCTAGGGAGAAAATAGGCCAAAAACGGAACTCTAGAAAAAGGAGATACATAGATGAGCAAATAGGGTAACCTAACTGAGGAGATGGGAGGGGGGAAAGTGGGAAATTCTCTAATGCACATGATGTACATTAACAAATATATCAATTTCAATCACTAAGCCAAGCATGAGAAGGAGGGAGGTGGAGGGAATGGGGCAGGAATTGGGTAAGGGCTATTGGGTGATATGTGCATGTATGTCTCCACCGTCTTGTATCCCTTTAAGATGTATGAATACAATGCACCAAAAAAAATTTTAAATAAATGATTACAAGCAATTAGTACATTAAAAATATATCACATCACCCCTGAATTTTAACTTCCTATGACTTCTACAGTCATACAGAAATCACCTACAGAGGTGATTTCATACATTTCTTTATCTCTGTCTCTGTCTCTCTTTTTATAAGAAGCAATGTGATCGTGTTATATTTCCTGATACTCTCTTTGACCTCAAAGTTGGTTTGTTTTCTATTTATGTACCCTTTAGATTACTTAAAATTTTTTTCTCATATGTGAAAAAAGTTCAGTAGTGAAGTTTCCACTTAGAAAACCTTTACTAACTACCTATTATATCCTGAGCACTGCTGTAAATACTGAGAGCTCAGTTAAAAAAAAAAAAAAAAAAAAAATACCAAGTCCTGTCTTTATTGGCCTTTATTCTGGTAGAAACTATATATAGTAAGTAAGTAAATATATGAATATTTTTAAGAATAAGTGCTATCTATCAAGAATAAATCAGTATGGCCCAGCATGGTGGCATCTGCTTGTGATCTTAGTTTTGGGGAAGCTGTGACAGAAGTATCTCAGGTTTATAACCAGACTCAGCAACTATTGAGGCCCTCAGTAACTTAGTGATACCCACTTTAAAAAAATAATAAAAATAGGTATAGAAAAAGAGTTAGAGTTGGGGCTGACAACAGAATAGTTTAGGAAAGATAGAAAATAACATTTTTTTTTTTTTTTTTGGTGGTACTGGGGTTCCTGGAAACCCTTCTACCTCCGGGCTACACCCCCAGACCTATTTTATATTTTTGAAACAGGGTCTCTTACGCCAGCACGGCTGGCTTCGAACCTGCGCGATCCTCCTGTCTCCGCCTCCCAAGCGCAGGGATTACAATCGTGCGCCACCACGCCCGGCATAGAAAATAACATTTCTAGAAACCATACAAAGATCTGAAGGGGCAGCAGAGGCAACAACGGGGCCAAGTTCCTGTGACAGCATCCTGGCGTCATGGAGGAACAGCAGGACCAAGACACATGGAATAAGCAGATGGATTACCTTATCCCATCCGATAGATCACTGATTGGTAATTTAGGTTGTTCTTATTGGTTAAATATTGTACATTTGAGACTATTTTAGAATAACCCCACTTCATTCTGTGGATCTCTGGCTTCCAAATATTTATTTATACAAAGATGTCATGGCTATTAAAAGTATAAAGGATTATTTTTTTATTTATCTTAACCCCATCGATCTTAGTGTGATTCTTATTACAAAAACTAATCAAGAAATATTCATTGATTATAAAATGCCAGAAAGTCACTACACTTCAGAACTCAAAGAATATTTAAGACAATGTTTATGAGAATGTTCATGGGACAGTGTTTGCTGTGACATGATTAGATTTGCTTTCTTTTTCTTCTCCTTCATCATGATTAATTCTGGAAGTCTTAACTTGCATGTGATTTTTAAAAGTATGAACACCTACATATATAATAAACACATGAGTTTTTAAGAGATTGTTTTACATAGAATGCCTAATGCATCATACACTGTCCCTGAATCACATAATTAGAGCAAAAAGAATTGTCACACCAATTTACTCATAAGCATAATTACAAGAAAACTTGATTATCCCCTTTAATGTAATTTTCCCCACTTAATTGTGTGTTCTGGGGTGAATGTGACCCTGTGAATCCACACTTTAATAAATGACTGCTGGTTAACATGCTACACTACAGGCAGAGCAGGAAAGTCGGCCCTTCCTCTGGAAGAGATTTAATTTGTGTAACCAGAGTGATCCTGCAGAGAAAATGTTTTAAAAGTGACAGCTCCCAGCAGAATGGGCTGCAGTTTCCTGTAGCAGTTTTTCCCTAGTTTTCGGTCTCATGGTCTTCATCACCATGGCCCACCTTTTACCCTGCACCATATAATCGCCCATATCCAAAAGCTTAGCACTCTCCTATGCTGCTATATCTACATTTCATTTGGAGATCTAGTTTCGTTGTATTTTTTCAAAAATATTCAAATTTACATATGCACATTTTTCTTTTAAAGAATTGGCAAATATTCTCTGATTTGTTTCTTAGATGGCAGTGAAGCAGAAATACCTTTGTTGCTGTCACAGATACCTGGTTGCATGTAGATCTTTTGCTATACCTGAGCTGGAAAAAATTAGAACCACAAAAAAATTGTAAAGTCTCTTCTTTTTGATGAGATTTGATATTAGAATTATCCGAAGACATTCAATTTTTTTTCTTAAGCTGAGGGAATTTTTTTTTCTTGGAAATATTTTTTCATTTATAAACCGAAATACAAACTTAAAAAAATTGTTAAACTATGGACTTCTTCCCTACCATGTTATGTTTTGCACAGCAAAAGTGGTGTAAGCATATTTTGGTGCCTTTGTGAGATTGTAACCTTCCTTTTTCCGAAAGGCATTCTGTAGATACAGGTTCATGTCTTCAAAGAAGCATGATCATTTCACTAGTGGAAAAAAAAAAAATGTGGAGTTCCTTAAAAATGTTAAGGGCAGCAAAAAGAAGTACAGCCTAGTAAATTTTCTATCCTTGAAACAGTTTTCAGAAAGCCTATACATTTTAGTTAAATATACATAGTTTTACCTTCTAATCTAATTTTGTGAACAAAACTATGATTTTTAGGGTATTTTATTCATATATAGCTTAACCTTCTAATCTAATTTTGTGAAACCAAACTATAATTTTTAGAATATTTTATCTAATTACTTTAGTATAGCAATATTCATATATAGCCTCTGGTCATGAACATGAACTTTAGTAACGTAAACTTCATGATGATACAAACCTACTCATAAATTATCATTTTTATGTATATACTGAAATTACTTTAAATTTATGTGTCTGTACTTAGGTATATATTAAAAGAAATTAAATTCATTGCACATTATCCCAGTAATGTTAGTGCAATGAACACTATATTAATCAATAATAATTGGCCACGCTAAAAGAGACTTTTGCCAAAGAGAGTAACACCTTAGGTTATGATCTCAATAAATAAAACAGACCTAACAGAGTTTGTGTGGATCCACAGGTAATATTGTCTGCGATCAAAGAGTAAACAAAACAAAACAAAACAAAACAAAACAAAAAACATTGTGGTAAGAACACTAATTAACACTCTGCTTCCATCTTTGCTAGATAATTTGCTATATTTCTCCATAAATTATAAAAACCCCTCTTTTGGAAAAGTTGTATCGAAGCACATAAATATGATTATCTTGAAATTGCTAGAAGCACAATGTCACATATTTTTTGTGGCAAGCTCTCTCTGTAAATAGTTGTGGAAGTAAATTAGGGTAGTACAAAACAAAAACCTATCTTTTTCCAACCAGAGAGAAACAGATTTGTCTGGAATTTCACTTTGCAGGGAAGTCGGCTGCTGGTGTGAGCATCCAGGCTCCCAAGTCCTCTCTGACCTCTCCTCACTGCAGCAGAAGCCAGGGCTCCTCTCATTGCATTCCCTGTCTTCTCCTACTTGGGGGATGTAAAAAGACTGACTCCCTCCCTTGATAAAGGACAACAGATTAATGAATTTAAGAGCCTACATCATTAAAAATGTCATCCCTGGTATACTATTTCAAGTGCAGTATCAACTGTGGCTAGCTTTTACTCTACAGGGGGCCCAGAGATCTTTGGTTTCTTATGCAAATTTATGCAAAGAGTGCTCCAACAATATCACATGCTATTTATTTCAAACCTCAAAAGGAGTGCTGCATTTCTTGGTTTGTTAATGGAAAGAGCAGAGTGGGAATGAGCTGAGTTCCAGGTCGGCAGGCTGAAATACTGGTCCATCCAAGGATGAAGAGAATCTGGGAAGGAAGCAAGATGTCTATTTTCAAGCATGTTGAATCAAATATTCACCTAGAGGCATTTTTTTCTTACCTATAAAAACTTGTAAAATACAAAGTTCCAGTTAAAAAATGTCAGTGTTTTAGGTGGCTTACAAATTAGCTTCTTCAAGGTGATTCCATTTCTCCTTAAGGCCTAGGATCATGTCCTGTCCTTTTCAGTATCTCCTCCCTGGCTTTTCCCTTGCCACACTGCATCCTTTGGCATTAGGCCATCCTTGCAAGGAATGCATGTATGATGAATATTTAATGACTGGCTAATCATTTTATCCAGGCCCTTTTAAAAATAACTTCATCACTTTTAAAATTATGTTCAAATTTCTTTGGGCCAGCTTATCATTACAAAAGAAAATTAACGAGTGGTGCAACAGAAACAGAAAAGGCAAGCAAAGGGATGGGTTAGAGCAGCTTGATTAAATGGATCAAAGAGTTGTGGGAATTTAGCAGTTGGCAAATTAGTCTTTAAAAGCATTGGAATGTTCTTTAAATCTCAAGCTGGATCAGCCATCACCATGGGTTATTATATGAGCTAAGATTTTCAGTGCAGGCTCCATTCAAATGTAAATAAGTAGGACCTAAGTGCTTTTTTTGTGTGTGTGGTACTGGGGTTCCTGGAAACCCTCCTACCTCCGGGCTATACTCCCAGACCTATTTTTATATTTTTATTTGGAAACAGGGTCTCTTAAGCCAGCGGCTGGCTTTGGACCTTCTTGATCCTTCTGTCTCTGCCTCCCAAGTGCAGGAATTACAAGCATGCACCACCACGCCCGGCGACCTAAGTGCTTTTTAAAAATATAGTTTAGAATACTCTAAGTTCATGAGGAGAGGCAGAATTTCTCAAGTTTCATCATTTTGGGAAGATACATGCTGTGTGTGTGTGTGTGTGTGTGTGTGTGTGTTACCTTGTTGGATGGTCACATTACTTGTATGCATGTGTAATATTTTGATTATTTTAAGATTGAGCAGCAGAGCTATTAGCATGTTTTGTTAAGTCTTTTATTTTCTAGTTTAATAGTAAAACTGACAAGAAAAAATTTAAAACTTTAAGCTCTACCCAGGCTTTTCTTGGTTTATTTGTGTTCATTAATGACCCACACCTGTCTTCTTCTCTCTCAATACTTCTTATTTTCACTCTCAACTGCTGTTAATTCCAAGATCATTGTGCCAAAATCAAATAATAACTTACATTGAAATTAAATCCCTTCCATCTAATTTACATATTAATTTATCCCTATCTTTCTACTTATTTGTCTAATGGATTTGAACTCAATCAGATTGAGTTTTATTTATTAGCTATCACTTACCAGGTGTGTGAATTAGAAATAGCCTCAACTTTCTCATACATAAAACAAAGACATTATCCCGTTACCTCAAAAATTCATCAAGTTACTCTTGTCTCATGCTGTATATTTTTTATTATTCCTGCAAATATCAATCAGCTTTGCTCTGGGATGCTCTTAAGGTACTTAGAAGCTATGTAGTACTTTCAGGTCTGCTATGTATTTTTGTTAGGAACTGAAGGAACATTCAGCATAAGACTGGTTATTTCCCCACCAGTAAAATAAGACCTTGCTTGGTGTTCTAATCCACCCAGTGACTTCTAATCTTGATAATTACCAGGATAGCTTCTGGTAAAGGGAGCATCCCAGCCTCACATGAGCACCTTTCCCTACTCTCTTTAATCTAGGTAATAAGAGGTGAAATGAACTCAAAAGGTTCTTTGTAGATGTTTTGGTCAGCATTCATTTTTTAATTTTTTTTATTGGTGCATTGTATTCATATATCTTAATGGAATGCAAGATGGTGGAGACATACCTACAAACATCATCCAGTTAGCCCTTACTCAGTTTCTGCTATAATCCAAAACAATGAGTCACACAACTTATAGGAAGAAAGATTTGTTTTCTCATAGTTCTAGAGATTTCAGAGTTTCAGTCCATGTCAGGCCTTGTCTGTGGAGCTCAGAACATGGCAGTCGGAGGCAGAGAGAGGGAGAGAGAAAATTCTTTGCTTTCACATTATAGAAGCCTGAAGTAGGAATGCAAGCAAGGGGATTCAAAGGCGTAAGAACAGTCCTAAGCCTAACTCCCCCCCAACCCATCTTCTGCCACACCCCACCTGCCTGGGTTAATACATTAAATCCATCATAATGGATTTATCCACTGATGAGATTACTATCCTCATGACTCAGTTATTTCATGAGACATTATATACTTTACCATAACAGCAGGCCTCTAGGCAGTTTCCTCACATATGCATATGTCAAGCAGTATTCAGACAAATACCGGATGAGGTTGGTTTGTAGACCACCAGGGTTCTCTTTGTACAACTCTCCTTTCTCCTATACTCTGCTCTGCAAGCTTGAGTTTTCTGAGTCTCCTCAGACTCACAGCTTCATCTCTTCAATATAGGGAATCTGCTGTTTTCTGTCTCAGTTAACTCTCCCTGCACTTGTTGTCAAGGTAGTATATACCACAGCCATCCTTGATAGTTTATCTCATTAATTTCCTATCTATCTGTAGGTGATTGCTGTTTGTTTTCTAATGCACAGGGTCTTATAAACCATTGCTTCTTCTATCTTTTTCATTGTTTCGATTGTTGCAAGCAGGAGGGTACGCACCTGGTCTCTGTGCTGCATTGTGCCTGGCATTAGAAGTTTTGTTGTTGTTGTTTATTTGTTTGTTTCTTCAGGTCTAGGGATGGAACCCAGGGACATTCGACCTCCAAGCTACATTCCCTGCCCTATTTTTTATTCTTTATTTTGAAACAGAGTCTCACTAAGTTGCAGAGGGCCTCTCTAAATAGCTGAGGCTGTCTGCGAACCACGATCCTGTCTCAGCCTCCCAAATGCTGGGATTACAGGGTGCACCACCTCACCCAGCTATTAGAAGTATTTTTAGCACCTGTTTTCGAATGACAAAAGATCCAACTGGAAGATATGTGATTGAAATAATAATTGCATTCTTATAAAAATTGACAGCCATTTCTCCAATAAAAGATTAAAGTTGAAGGTATATTTGCATAAGACTTCAATCACAGTCCCAATTGGGCACTAATGGTCATGTGAAGGCTTAGATCAGTCCCTGAATTTCTCAAACCATTTTTTTTTTCTGATCTGTTGAAATTTTTGGTCTTGAAAACCTTATATTCACTTTCAGAAATGTATCAGTAATCATTAACTATTTTTTAGAAATTGAGAAAAACTAAAGAATAAGAATGTATCAGTTATAAGTCTTTTAAAGAATTAAAAACTTTATTTCAGTGTCTGGTCTTTCTGTAATCTGGGAGCCTTTGTGATTTAATACTTAGTAACAGGCCCCAAAACAAAACTGAAATCTTCCCTGAAAAAACATAGCAGTGCCAAACTAAAAAACTTAGTGCTACTTTCTCTTCAGATATTGAGCAATGAGCTTAAGATTTTATGTCATATCTATTTATTTTAATCTGTCATATAATAGAAACTCTAGTGCCCTATTTTGACACTGTGTATGTTACTAGGTAAATATTTCATAAAAGATTGTTCACAGTGACCAGCCACATCTGAAGAAAATACCAACATCCTAAAAGGCTAAGATCTCAGACATGAATATCTGAAATAATGCTAGTGATGACACTGAAATGAAATAAACTCACATGAGAGTCAGAAAATTCATCTACAGTGCTTTTAGAAAGGGCTCATTGCCAAAAGCAGAATGCATTAATTTCATATACCATGCAAGGAATTTTCATTTCTCCTTGAATGAGATGTTAGTTTTGAAAATTATCCTTAGAGTAGAAGGACTCTCAGTGACATATTAAACCTTTTTCTTCCCTTTAGCCTCAGAAATCCACTAATTTTACACCATATTTGACATTCAGGAAGTTAGACAATCTATCCTCAATTGTAGAATGGTGTTTTCATTTAACTTAGCATCTGAAAAATGAGAAGGGTAATATTAGATGTGGAATATTCAAACAAGAAAAGGATTCAGTCCTTTTCTGTGGTGAATCAGGATATTATTAAGAATCAAAATCTATATACAAAGTAGGTAACTATTCATATAAATTAATGAATCGTAAGTACCAAAGATGACTAACTAAAAATCAGGGAAAGAAAATTTATGCTCACACAAAAATACTGCACTAGGGTGTTAATATCAAGTTTATTGATAATTACAAAAACTTAGAAATAGCTAGGACATCCTTCAACAGGTGAAGGGATAAATGCATCTGGACCATCAAATATTATTTAGTGTCCAAAATAAATGAGCTATGAAGTCATAAATCAAAAACAAACATGAAAGAAATGCATATTAATAAATGGAAGGAACCAATCCCCAAACGATCTACACTGTGTGATTCCTCCTCTGTGGCATTCTGGAAATGACACAACTTTAGAGTTTTGTCCTGTTCTTTTTTAGAAAAATATAGAGTAGATGCCGGAAGTTGGAGGGAGTAAACGAATAGGTGAAACATACAGGGTATGTATACATTTGTCATAATCCACAGAACATACAACACTGAAAGTTAATACTTAATTATGAATTTTGGGTGAATCTGATGTGTGAATATAAATTCACCAGCTTAACAAATGTATCACTCTGAGCCGGGCGTGGTGGTGCACGCTTGTAATCCCCGAGCTTGGGAGGCGGAGACAGGAGGATCGCGCAGGTTCAAAGCCAGCCGCGCTGGCGTAAGAGACCCTGTGTCCAAGTTAAAAATATAAAAAATAGTTCTGGGAGTGTATCCCGGAAGTAGAAGGGCTTCCAAGAACCCCAGTACCACCAAAAAATAAAATAAAATAAAAGTATGACTCTGGATGGAGATGGAGGATATGCGTGTGTAGCTGGGGCAGGAAATACATAGGAACCTAAAAACCTAAAACTGCTGTAAAAGTAAATTCTTTTAAAAAAAATGGGAAAATCTTAGGTAATTTTAGGTAATTTTTAAGACAGTTTAATTAATTATTATTTTTTTTACACATCCCATAACCAAGAGATCTGCTTTCATTATTAATGAATGTTTCCAGGCTGGGGGTGCAGCTCGGTGGTAGAGTGCTTGCCTAGTGTGCACAAGGCCCAGGGTTCCATCCCCAGTGCATGCATGCACACACACACACATGTATACACACACACAATTCCTTTTATTAATAGGTTCAGCGTATGTCCTATTTAACTCAATTTCCTAGTTCCTTTACAATATAAATCTAAAATACCAAAACTTAAAACTTTTCAGGATTTCATCTACAATTTAAAATGGTGGATGGTGGTGTTTCGCTTTGTGTATGCTGTAGCTTGCCACGCAAGGACAGAGGCGCCTCTGTGCTTCTAATCCAGGGAAACTGCAGGCATTTGGGTGGAGGGGCATCTGCAGAGAATCTCCTCAAGAGGGGAAGATAAAAATGCTAGGGGTACTTGGGCATGGTGGAGCACACCTATAATCTCATAGTCACCTATAATCTCAGGGGACTGAGAGAGGAGGATGGCAGATTTGGGTACAGCCTCAGCAACTTAGCTAGGCCTCCATTTTTATTTTAAAATAAAAATAAAATAGGGCTGGGGGTGTAGCTCGGCAATAGGACTGCTCGGGCTTTCTTAAGGCTCAGAAGATCTCTTAACCAGGCTACTGAAGACAGAAGCAAAGAATGACAGCTGCATTTTACAAAGCCATGGGCCCAAAGGGCAAATTAAGCAAAGGTGAGAAATTCCAGTCTCTAAAAATTTTTCCAGAGACTTTCCCACCCCCACGCATGCGGGCAGGGAGACACTGTTGACAAGGCTCACAGCCTCTTAGAGGTGCTGGACAGTGCTTAAAGAACCGGATCTGTATTTGCGAAGCATTGGGGAGGCTGAGGGAGGATACCTTCCACATGAGGCTAGGTTTTTTTGTTTTGTTTTGTTTTGTTTTTTGGTGGTACTGGAGTTCCTGGAAGCCCTTCTACCTCCGGGCTACACTCCCAGACCTATTCTATACTTTTTTTTAAAATTTGGAAACAGGGTCTCTTAACAGAGCCAGGAGGCTGGCTCCAAACCAGCGTGATCCTCCTGTCTCCGCCTCCCAAGCCCTGGGATTACAAGCATGCGCCACCATACCCGGCGTGATAAGAGAGTTTAATTATAAACACTAGAAGTTTTGCTTTGACTATCCAGATATGGAAATAACGATTAATTATTCATTCATTCAAATATTTCCCAAGTCTATAAGCTTCAAACCAGGTACAAATGTCTAGAGAACTGCTGTCTAAAAGAACTTTTTACAATGATAAAAATATCTTTTATCTAAAACATCTGACATGATAGTCAACAGCTGGATGAGGAAATTTTAACTAATTAAAATTAAACTAAAAAAAAAAATCTGTCCTTCAGTTGCCATGGTTACATTCAAATAACTCAGTTAACACAACCATGTGAATTAAACAAAGTAAGTCCAGGAAGAAAAGACAGGCACATACACAGAAATTATTTCAGTATGTAAGTTTTGTGACATCATTTTATGAGAACAGGAGAAGGAATGTGTTGTATTGCCTAGAGGACTTTAGATGTGTTCGAACCAGCGTGTATTTAACATTTACTATAGAATGAATAGGGAATAGGCATACCACATAGTGGCTAGAGTGGGCAGAAAAGCATGTGGACACAGTGTATTTGTGGAACAACAAATGCAGTAACACGTGGAGACGTTTTGGGAGATGGTAGGTAGAAAGGAGGCAGGTGAGGGAGCCGATCAAGGTTCCATTGTAGAAAACAAAATACTCTGCCATTCGTGTGTAGCAGATTGTCAACCATAGCAATATTGATTTTATGGAGCAATAGTTCCATGTTATGGGGTGGGATTGTCTTGTGCATTATAAACTATTTGTTAGCATCCTTGGCTTCAGCCAATTGTATTCCGGTGACATTCACTCCAGTTGTGACAATAAAAGATGTGTCTATGATAGATTCTCGGGATTATTGGCTTACTGCACCTTTAAAAAAAATAAAAAGTTGCTCAGTCCCTCCCCACCCCCGAGCACTTTCACTGCTCACTTATTTTTATTAAAGACCCCCTAAATGTACAGGAAGCGACAACCACCCACTTGGATTTATCCAGCATTCTCCAAAGGGCAATATTCCTCACTTTGGGAATCTGTTCTTTCTATATATTGCCAAATGTTCTCTGGGAGGAAAATATCAACCCCCTCCCCATTAGAGACCCATGCCATGAAAACAGCCTACAAAGACAAGGGCAGGGGCAGGGAATTTACTCCATCTGGCCCTGTGCGAGATGATGAAGGCCTGAAATAAGGGATTGTGCAGAGTGCTGGCAGAATCCAACTGAACAGGACTGGTGAGGAGAGGGATGGAAAATTGGAAAACAAGACCAGGTGAGTGCGCGGAGTGAGGATTTCTTTATTCAAGTGGACATTACAGCCAAAAGATCAAGTTTGAAGAAAAGATTAATTTGTCTTTGAAACATGCTGACTCTGAGGTATTTGTGAGTAGTTAGAAATAAAGATCGCGAGAAGTGTAAATTGGAGATAGAGACTAAGGAGTCTGGAATATGGTGATGTCAGTTAAACTGATAACAATGTCTCTTCCTGTCCTCACCAATCCAGATTCAATGGCGACCTGCATAGCTTCCAGTGATTCCAAATAGAGGCTTTTCAATATGTTTAACACAGAGCACTGGTTTTGTTTTAGTTTTCGTATTTTTCTTGATTTCATGTGGAGCAAAGGACTTTGAAATCTAGCTACAGGGCCTATTTCAGGGCTTTTGCACCAGGGGCCTCCCTTGCCCTCGCTCTTCCCTTTTTGAGGACCAGCCTTGATCCTCAGCAACACAGCTTGGCCCCACAAATCTTTGTTCTCGTAACTCAAATTCATAGTCCTAGTGATGCCCCTGACCTAGCTATGTACATTTCAACATTCTTTCAGCCAAACATTCTTTGTCAATATTTTTAAAATGCATTGTAACTCTTTTTTGGGGGGTGGTACTGGGGTTCCTGGAAGCCCTTTTACATCCGGGCTACACTCCCAGACCTATTTTTATACTTTTTTATTTTTGGAAACAGGGTCTCTTAAGCCAGCGGGGCTGGCTTCGAACCAGGGTGATCCTCCTGTCTCCGCCTCCCAAGTGTGGGGATTATAAGCATGTGCCACCACACCTGGCTCATTGTAACTCTTAATGAAACATTTAACTTGCCTTAATTTATGGTTTACCCCAGAGGCATTCAAGTTTCATGAGACCAGAACTTCTGTCTGTTTTGGTCACTCCTTTGTATCCATCCACCACTTTAAACATGTCTAATACCTGGTAGACTCAATAAATATTTATTTGATGAATGAAGTAATGGGTTTTCTACTGATTGAGACAGATTTGTCCTAATTCATTTGGTCTATTGCTGAAACTCATGATGCAACAGAATACCACAGAAAAGCCATACTTGCTTTCTCTGTAGGTCCTCACATGCATTGTATCTTGGATCATACCTCCTTAACTCACTGAGACTACTGGCCTTTAAAGTTATCTTGAACATATCCATATTTATGTCGAGTACTCTGGACAACATTTTTATATCATGTATAAAATTTACATGCCTCAGTATAACTCAAAAACTTCTCAGAATGTTTTATACATTCTAAACCTCATTATAAATTAATCACATTTCCCGTGGAGTACTATGTTAATTTCTGCTTTTGTGCTTGGACATTGTGCCATTTCCAATGCAAATGACACCCTCCTGCCTTCTCTTTACTAATATTTGCTCACAGTGTTCATTTACCAAAAACATAATTTCTAGAAAGTAGTTCTGCCCTGATGAACCTACCTAGGGCTATACTCCCAAAAGATAGCATTTGTCTTAAGTTAGGTATTTTAGTTTGTACTCTAAACACCCCGTTACCTACTTCTAGCATTTAATTCTTATATTGCTGTTGCCTAATTATTTTTTCACTCTCTAATGATCAACCCTAAGGTTATTGAGGGTTTTATTTATTATATTTCTTCCTCCTGGTCCCAAGAGAGGGACACAGTAGAGCTCAGAAAGCTTTTCTTTCTTTATATGCATCGACCCCATCTATTTTTCATTACTCTTCTGCCTTGTAAATTTAAATACCCCTTTGCTCATTTTGTTCTTTGGGAATACGTACTTGTTGACAATTTTGCAATTTTCAACCCCTATATCCATGAGGCATGATTAGTGATACAAAATTTATTGCTGCCTATCCAATTAATAGGGAAGAAGTACATAGCAAACATAACAATCTTATCCACTTTTTTTCCAGTGCTTTCTATTTTCTTCTTCTGTAGCCTTGATCTCCTTGAGCACGCCCAAATTTTGCCTCCTCTTTTCTTTCTAATTCCAACATTTCTTTGCCATATTTCTGCTATTAGGTTACTGAGGAAATGATGTAATGAGCTATTGCTTAATGCTGCATAGGCCTGTCCTGAGAGACATGCTAATGTATCAGTACTAAAAATGTTTGAAATACTAATTTTCCTCCTAATGAGCCTAAACATTTTATTATAGTTATACCTTAATACCAAGCTGCAGGTCATTACCTTCACATATTGAAAGCTGCTGATGTTTTCTAGGGCCTAATGTTTCTGCCATTTGCTTGATGACCCCTCTTTCTTGTCCACTTTGCATAGAAGAATCTTAGAAAATGAAAGGAGGCCACTTGATAGGTATCATGGCTGAAGTTTTATTTCATTGCCTATTCAAATATTTTTATTATAAGAATTAATCTATACTACTTCTATGAAATCTGATTTGATTAAATGGAAAGAAAAGTTAAAAAAATCATCCCATTTCCTGAAGATAACAATTTTGGATGTAGTGCCTGCAAACTCGTTTTCATTGTGTGTTTGTGTATGTGTATCATACAGCATAGACAATTTTGTTTGATGCTTCTTTCACTGAACTACATGTCCGTATTTTTCCTTTTCATTAATAAACTTGGCAATGCCATTATAAGAGTTATAAAATGTTATTTTTATAACTATATAAACTAGTTTTATATTTGTATATGTATATATCTAGTAATAATTATTTACTTATATTTTACCAGTCTTATAAATACAGCATGAGGAACATCTATATGATAAACATTTATAGGAGTTATTGATTACTTATATATTCTAATGGGTGAATAATTATAAACATTTTTGAGGTTATACTGTATTGGTTTTCAGAAATAAAATAGCATACACTGGTTGAAATTCTCAGACTTTGAAGTCAACCAGATACATACTTGAATCTTAACTCCAAATGATTCGATCTGAATAATTTTAGAAAACTCATGTTAACTCTTTAAATACTCTCTTTTTCTGTCAAAGAGATTATTACAAATAATGAAATAATGCTGTAAATAGTATTGAGCATTTTTATTATTCTTTTTTTGTGGAACCCAGGGGCATTCTATCCCTGAGCTACACTCCCATCTCTATTTTATTCCTTATTTGGAAGCAGGGTCTCACTAAGTTTCTGAGGCTGGCTTTGAACATGAGATCTTCCAGTCTCAGCCTCCCAGATACTGGGATTTCGAGCATGCTCTACCACATTTGGCTTTGTGCAAATTTCATGATACCATTTACTGCTAATTTTAACTATCGATTGGTGCACCCACTGGGGACGTAAGTCTGCTTGTATTACACCATTATCAATAGCAATATTACCATAAAAATCTATTTTAATTTGATAAAAGACAAAATACGCCTTAATTAAAAAGTCTAAACTCTAACTTAAGCAAAATTAGGGTGTTCATCAGTTCACAAAGATAAGCTTCAGACAGGAAAGGTCACAGCTGACACTAGCTGAACGAAAAACACGAATACCAATATATCTTTAAATGTTCTTAAACTTGTAGGTTTCTTTATGGTATTGGATTTGATCACTAGAAGTAAGAATATATACATGTATTTAAATTATATATTCCTGAAACTTTTGAATCAGAGAGCGAATAGCTTATTGCTTCCAACATGGCTTTAAAAAATATAGAGAGGTATTCTAACTGCTCCTGCTTGAGCTGGGTGCCTGCCCATTAAACATTTCTCTGTCTAGCCAGTGGTTTCTATGGGTTGATCACCTACAGTGTAGGGAGTAAGAGGCAGTTCTTTAAAAGGACGGAGAGGGCAAACACACGGCCCAGGAGTAAGCTTTGGCTGGATCTATTCCAAAGACATCACTGATGTTAGAACTTGTCAAATTAAATGACTCTAGTCCCTCCTTACCTACAATGCACTTCCTGCAGTTTTATTTACCTGGGGCCTACTGGACTCTGAAGGTATAACTAAAATGCAATGAGGAATTATGATTTTGGTGGGGAGAGCACATTCATGTAAATTTTATCATCAATATTCTTATACTTGTTCTATATTATTATTAGTGTTGTTAAGTTGATACTGCTACAAATTTATAAACAAAATTTCCATAGGTATGTGCATATAGGAAAAAGTCAGTATGATACGAGGTTGTTTCAGGTCTCCACAAGGTGGGGCAGGGAAGGATTGAATATACTATCTGGGGATAAGGGGTGGGGTGACTGTATATACTAGAGTCCTTACAAAGGTTTTAAAGTCGTATTTGTTAGTTCTTTTTTTTGTTCCAATTCTCATTTAAAGATCAATTTTACTATTGGTTTAGTGGGTTTCCCTTTTTTGCTCTTTTCTGTTTATATTAACTTTTAAAAGTTTATTGCTAGTTGATTTATTTTCCTTTTTGGTAGAGTGGTATATACCTGTAATTTCAGTACTTGGAAGGCTAAGAGAGAAGGATTGCTGGTTCAAGAAAAACCCAGGCAATTTAGGGAAACTCTGTTTCAAGAATAAAAATTAAAGAAAAGCTGGGGCTGTAGCTCATTCTGAATCTCAATTTTGCTGAGGAATTTATAATTACCATCAAGTTCTACATAGCATTCTGACATAATTATCTCTACTGTATGTATTCAGAAACATATTAAGTTTTCAATCATAAAGGCCTCTAGAGCAGGGTGTGCTGGTGGACACTTGTAATCTTACTACTTGGGAGGCTGAGACAGGAGGATCATAAGTTTGTGGCTAGCTTAATCTACTTAGTGAGGCCTCTGTAATTTACTGAGACCCTGTTTCAAAATAAGGAATAAAAAATAAGGCTAAGAGTATAGCTAGGAGGTAGAATGCCCTTAAGTTCAATCCCTAGTAATAATAATAATTTAAAAAAACCACAAAGTTCTTTGATTCCCAGGTGTATACCTACAACTTCTTTTTTTCTTTGTAACTAATTTTTAATTCCTTTTTGACAAACTTTTTAATTTGTCTGTATATATTTTTTCAGAGAACAGCTTTTTATTTTATTAATCTTTATTATTTTTGTCAGCTTAATTTAATTTTGTTTCTCTATAAATTAACATCACATTTTAATTATTTTGTTCTACCATTGTATTTCTTCTTTGAAGAAATTTTTATTCAATATTTAATATATTTATTTTAAATCTCATTTGAAAAAAGGCTTTTGGAACTATGAATTTCTATTAAATATGGCTTCAGCTTGATCCAACAAGTAGTATATGAATTTCCTCATTTAGATTAATTCTAAACTCATAGTTTAACTTGTGATTTATTTATTTATTTATTTATTTATTTATTTATTTATTTATTTATTTGGAAACAGGGTCTCCTAAGCCAGCAAGGCTGGCTACGAACCTGCATGATCTCCTGTCTCTGCCTCCCAAGCGTGGGGATTACAAGCGTGCACCACCACGCCCGCTGTGATTTTTTTTTTAACTGCCAAATTTTTTTTTTTTTAAAGCCTAGCACAATTTCAGGCAATTGTGAGAAAATATATTCTTTAGACATTTTTTCTTTGCCATTTCTTGGGACTTTGTTGTAGCTTGTCATATATTTTACATAAACTTGAAGATATTAAATAATTTTATAAGTACTTTGGGTAAGTACTTTTACATTAGATAAAAAATTTTGTTGAATCTTGTATACCCTTACTTTTTTAGCATGAACTATTATTCTGATAGACACATGATCCTGGACTAATTTGGAAAATGATAATTTTTATAGATATATTGAGTTTCATTTTATATTTTGAAATTTTGTTAGTATTTACATAAAAATTTATCAGTTACATTTGTTGATAGAATGTTTCTTTTATTACTCTTTAGTAATTAGCTCTAAAGAAAACACTGAGATTTCATTTTTTCTGATACTATTATTTACCAGCTTCATACTAATTAGTATTTAATAATTCAATTTCTATATTTTCACTCTTTCTGTTTCCGTTATTTTGTTATTTTTGTTGCTTGCTTTTAAGGACCCTTTAATAAATTGCATATAGTTATATTCTTTGTTTTTAAAATAATTTTAGTTATATCTTTTAATTGTCACGTGTGTATATGTGTGTGTATGCAAGTATATGTCTTGGTAATTACTACTATTACAGTTTTATTGGGCTTCCTGTGACTTCTTTGGTTATTTTTAATTTATTTCCTAAATTTATTTAAGAATAAGGTTTACAGTTAGGGTTTATGTTGGGTATTTTCTCTTTTACAGTCTACAAACTAACCTTGTTTTAAAAATCTCCTGATTATTTACTATTTGTGCTCTCCATCATGTCTTCTGACCCGTGATATGTAAGGGTTTGCTCCTTTTGTTACAAAAACATGACCATTAAGAATTCTTTCAATAAGATATTTAAACTTGTGTTTTTGTTTTTATTTTATATATTTTATATAGTTTTGAAGGTCTGAAAACACATTGAGTTCAAAGTGATTTTTAGTCAATTAGACAATTTTAGGTTGAGTTTTATTTTCCCATAATTGTGAGCATTATTACACTGGCCGTAAGCTCTATTTTTTGTTATCAATCAAAATGTCTTTTTTAAAATCTGTCATTTTTTATAATCTGTCATTTTTCCCTTGCAGGTAAATTTTTCTTCATTTGTAATGTTTCACAATTTTTTTCATTACAGTGTGTCTAAGTGTGGTTTTATTTGTATGTATCAAGCTCAATACTTGAAGTGCACTCTTATTCTTAACACAGTTGGCCCTCCTTGTCACCAGGTTTGATATTTATAGATTCAGCCAACTAAAGATCAAAAAATACTTAAGATTATAAAAAATAGTGCAGGAGGGTACAGGTTTTCTTGTTATTATTCCTCAAATAATACAGTGTAGCATCTCGTAGCATTTACATGTGCATAAATTATATGCGCAACGTTTCCATTCTATATCTGGGACTTGAGCATCAGCAGATTTCAGCTCCCTGGGCAGTCCAGGGACCACGTCCTATGGATGCTGAAGGATAATTTTAAGATAGCTTTCTTAAAGTCTGGAAAAGTTTTAACCATTACACTTTCAAATACCATGCTTCTGCTTGTCTCTACATTAGTCTTCTTTTGTTAGATTATTGGACAATTATTGAAGTCCATGACTCTGCTGCCTTAATGGTTCACATGCTCCCATCTTTTTATATCTACATCACAGTCTAGCTAGATTTCCTGGCCTGTAATCCCAGTTCATTGCCTTTCCACTTTTATCTACTCTATAGTACGTCCTATCCACCCAGCCTTTGTTCTTCAGGAGCTGAAATTTCAATTCTCTTTCCTTCTCAAGCCAAGTTTTAACTACTTTTTGTTACATATGTTCTTTAATAAGTATCAGTTCTTTGTTAAATTTTTTGAGATTCTTATATTTAAAGTCTTGTTCTGAGTTTTGTAAATTTAACCTACCCAGATTAGTTCATGTTTGTGCTTTTTTTTTTTTTTTTTTTTTGGTATGGGGGATTAAATCCAGGGACATCCTACTTCCAATCTATTCTCGAAATATATTTTTTCCTTTACTGGAAATGGGATCCAGGAGCATTCTACCTCCGAGCTATACCCCCAGGCCTAGTTTTTACTCTTTATTTTGAAACAGGGTCTCACTGAGTTGCAGAGCGCCTCATTAGGTAGCTGAGGCTGGCTGTGAACCACGATCCTCCTGTTTCAGCCTCCCAAATCCTGGGATTAAAAGCACGTGCCACCACTCCCGGCTCAAATATTTTTATTTATTTTTTATTATTTTGAAACAGAGTCCCTTGTTAAGTTGCTAAATGCTGAAAGGCTAGGTAAATTATTGATTGAGGCTGGCCTCAAACCTGTAATACTCCTGTCTCAGCCTCCCAGTGACTGGTATTACAGGCATGCGCCATCATACCTGGTTCATCATATAATTTTTTACTCTCTTTATTAGTTGTAAATGATTTTACATATTGTAAAAAATATGTAGCATCTTCCAAGTGAAAGAAATAGTTCTCTCTCTTCTTTCCTTTTATATCATTTACTCTGTATTTGTTCTTACCCTCCCACATCATCCCATACAGCAGCTATTTCTTTTCCCAGATCTCCTGTGCCAATAGCCGTAGCATCTCCTAGGATAGGTTTTACATTTATGATTCAGGGAACCTGCCCTCTGGTATTGAAACCACAGATTCAGTCCTTGCGTGTGTAACTTGGTCTGGGTCCAGATTGAGAAGCTATATATTAACTCCAGATCTCTTAAATATATAGCTTTCTAAAAAGTATAGTTTCAAATAGCATTAGCTATTTATTTTTATTTTTCTCTGATTTCCACAGAAGTGGAACAACCAAGGTCTGCCTCCCAACCCAGAGCCCAGAGGCCCATGGTTTCCTCTCTAGTTGCTAGGGTGTGTTTCTGTTCTATTTCTATTCAACAAATATTCCTACTATCTTTTCATCAAAATTTTGAGATCTTATACTTTTTTTTAACATGTGTGTGTGTGTGTGTGTGTGTGTGTGTGTGTGTTTTACTAGAGATTGAACCCAGAGGCATTCTATCTCTGAGCTACATACCCAGCCCTATTTTATTTATTTTTATTTTGAAACAGGATCTTACTAGATCTCAGAGGGCCTTGTTAAGTTGCTCAAGCTGATTATGAACCTTTGAATCTCTTGTCTCAGCCTCTCATATACGAGGATTATAAGTATGTGATAGCAAGACTGGTTGAGATTTTATACTTTTAAAGATCATGCTTTTAGATCATTTCTGTTTTTGAAAAATCATAAGCTCACTGGCTAAAACAAACTCTACAGAACAGCAGGCCCAAATGTTGTCTCTTCCTCCTCTAACTGTGTGGACTGCAGGCAGATAAATTAAGCTCTCTGTGACTCAGTTGACTCATCGATAAAATGAAGATAATCACCTTTTCCATAGTAAATATGTTTCTTTCTAGGACTATCTGATATTTGTACATATGTGTACGTACATTCTTGAGACTCTGTGTGTCACATAGTAGTTACCCAATTAGTAGTAGCTAGTATTTTTATTTTTATTTTTATTTATTTTTTTTATTAATTTATTTTTAAATTGGTGCATTGTAGTCATATATCAATCACATTGGAATACAAGACTTGAGAGGATATACAAGCACACATCATCCAATTAGCCCTCATCTAGCCCCCATCCCATTCCCTCCCCCTCTCTCCATCGCACGCTTCTTTGGTGATTTACTTTGATACATTTGTTTATGTACCTCCTGCGTTTTAAAGAGGCTCCGTCCTCCAGTATTACATACCCTCTGATTGGTCACATTAGTTGCTTCACTATAGGGCCCTTTCTATAGCTCAACCTCTTCCTGTTGCCCTTTTCCTCCTAGTTATTGCTGATTAAGAGAAGCGTCTGTCTTATATTTTCTGCGATATTTCTCTGTGCATGCTGCGTTGCAAGTACCGATCCCAATCTTGATGGTCCCAGTAGTGGCCTGGCTACTCAGTGGACTGATCCAGACCTCGCTGGCTCAAGCAGCGGCCTTGCCTCTTGGGAGGCCCCAGGTCTAGTCTCGCTGGCCCCTGCACCGGTCTAACCCCTAAGCTGGCTTCGGTCCTGGCCTTGGAGGCCGCAGGAGTGGCCTTGCCCCACGGCAGGCTCCAATGCCGGCCTTGCTGGCCTCAGCATCGGCCTCACCCCTCGGCAGGCTCCAATCCCGGGCTCGGAGGCCTCAGTACCAGCCTTGCCTCATGGCAGGCTCCGGTGCCGGCCTCGCTGGCCCCAGCACTGGCCTAACCCCTCGGCAGGTTCCGTTCCCGGGTTAGGAGGCCCCAGCACTGGCCATGTCTCACGGCAGGCTCCGATGCTGGCCTCGTCTCATGGCAGGCTCCGATGCCGGTCTTGCTGGCACCAGCACTGGTCTAGCCCTTCGGCAGGTTGTTATGCTGGCCTCGGAGGCCCCAGTACTGGCTTTGCCTCACGGCAGGCTCCGATGCCGGCCTTGCTGGCCCAGCATCGGCCTCACCCCTCGGCAGTTTCCAAACCCAGGCTCAGAGGCCCCAGTACCAGCCTTGCCTAATGGCAGGCTCCAGTGCCGGCCTCGCTGGCCCCAACACCGGCCTAACCCCTCGGCCGGCTCCGATATTGGCCTCGGAGGTCCCAGCACCGGCCATGCCTCACGGCAGGCTGTGATGCCAGCCTCACTGGCTCCAGCACCGGCCTAACCCCTCTGCAGGCTCTTATCCTGGCCTAGGAGGCCCCAGTATCGGCCTTACTTCACGGCAGGCTCCGATGCTGGCCTCGCTGGCCCCAGCACCTTCCTAACCCCTCGGCAGGCTCTTATCCTGGCCTCGGAGGCCCCAGTACCGGCCTTGCCTCAAGGCAGGCTCCGATGCCGGCCTCACTGGCCCCAGAACCGGCCTAACCCCTCGGCAGGCTCCAATCCCGGCCTCGGAGACCCCAGCACTGGTCATGCCTCAAGGCAGGCTCCGATGCCGGCCTCGCTGGCCCAGCACTGGCCTAACCCCTCGGCAGGCTCTTATCCTGGCCTCGAGGCCCCAGTACCAGCCTTGCCTCAAGGCAGGCTCCAATGCCGGCCTCACTGGCCCCAGCACCGGCCTAACCCCTCGGCAGGCTCCGATCCTGGCCTTTGAGGCCCCAGCACTGGTCATGCCTCACGGCAGGCTCCGATGCCGGCCTCGCTGGCCCCAGCACCGGCCTAACCCCTCGGCAGGCTCTTATCCTGGCTTCGGAGGCCTCAGTACCAGCCTTGCCTCAAGGCAGGCTCCGATGCCGGCCTCGCTGGCCCCAGCACTGGCCTAACCCCTCGGCAGGCTCCGATCCCGGCCTTGGAGGCCCCAGCACTGGTCATGCCTCAAGGCAGGCTCCGATGCCGGCCTCACTGGCCCCAGCACCGGCCTAACCCCTTGGCAGGCTCTTATCCTGGCCTCGGAGGCCCCAGTACCCGCCTTGCCTCAAGGCAGGCTCCGATGCCGGCCTCGCTGGCCCCAGCACCGGCCTAACCCCTCGGCAGGCTTCGATCCCGGCCTTGGAGGCCCCAGCACTGGTCATGCCTCATGGCAGGCTCCGATGCCGGCCTCACTGGCCCCAGCACTGGCCTAACCCCTCGGCAGGCTCTTATCCTGGCCTCCGAGGCCCCAGTATCGGCCTTGCCTCAAGGCAGGCTCCGATGCCGGCCTCGCTGGCCCCAGCACTGGCCTAACCCCTTGGCAGGCTCCGATCCCGGCCTTGGAGGCCCCAGCACTGGTCATGCCTCAAGGCAGGCTCCGATGCCGGCTTTGCAGGCCCCAGCACCGGCCTAACCCCTCGGCAGGCTCTTATCCTGGCCTCGGAGGCCCCAGTACCAGCCTTGCCTTACAGCAGGCTCCGATGCCAGCCTCGCTGGCCCCAGCACCGGCCTAACCCCTCAGCAAGTTCCGGACCCGACCTCGGAGGCCCTAGCATAAGCCTTGCCTCATGGCAGGCTCCAATGCCGGCCTCGCTGGCCCCAGCATCAGTCTAACCCCTTGGCAGGTTCCAATCCCGGCCACGGAGGCCTCAGTAGTGGCCTTGCCTCACAGCAAGCTCCGATGTTGGCCACTGGCCCCGGTGCCCGCCTAACCCCTCAGCAGGTTCCGATCACTGTCTCTGTGGTTATTATTTCAAAGGTTCCAGGTGTAATGTATCAGATCTAGCCTCCCCTGAGTACATATGTGTACATACATTCTTGAGACTCTGTGTGTCACATAGTAGTTACCCAATTAGTAGTAGCTAGTATTTTTATTTTTATTTTTTAAAATTTATTTATTTATTTATTTATTTATTTATTTATTTATTTATTTGGTGGTACTGGGGTTCCTGGAAGCCCTCTACCTCCGGGCTACGCTCCCAGACCCATTTTATACTTTTTAATTTGGAAACAGAGTCTCTTAAGCCAGCAAGGCTGGCTTGGAACCCGCGCGATCCACCTGTCTCCGCCTCCCAAGCGCGGGGATTATAAGCGTGCGCCTCCGCGCCCGGCTGGTTTTGATTTTTAAATGTTACATTTGTACACCTTGTTTAAGACCATCGTGACTGGGATTCCTTCAATAAATTATTTTTATTCCTCTAGAATATGTTTAGATGTATATTGTGAGATAGAGTGAGAATTTGACACGTGTTTGTAGTTGTGAGACTAGAAGTGAGATTGTTCATGGTTGTACTACAAGGTAAACTCTAAGGTATTATACAAATATATGATTTTGAATTCTGTGCTTACTGAACTATATTTCTGAACTTAAATCATTTAACAGTTACATAGTTTTTGAAAATATCCAATCAAATAATGTATAGTTTCATTGATTACTATTTCCTCTCTGTTTACTCGTTATTTTTTTTTTTTCACAGTAATACGCCTAGTATGTAGCAGAAACTATGGAGGTGCTAGAAAGTATGTCACACAAACAGCCCCAAATCCAAATCTGAACTCCTTTAGGGTTCTCCTTCTCAACGCCTTCGGTACCTCCCCGTCCACAGTATCAGCACTGGCATCAATAGCATGTTTTAAAGTTTCATGAAGCCGGGCATGGTGGCGCATGCTTGTAATCCCCGCGCTTTGGAGGCAGAGACAGGAGGATCGTGCTGGTTCGGAGCCAGCCTCGCTGGTTTAAGAGACCCTGTTTCCACATAAAAAAGTAAAATAGGTCTGGTAGTGTAGCCCGTGGGAGTGTATCCCAGAGGTAGAAGGGCTTCCAGGAACCCTAGTACCACCAAAAAAAAAAAAAAAAAAAAAGTTTCATGAAATAAAAAGCAATGTATTTAGTGATAATATGTAACTCGTATCTTTGAAGAATTTAGTAATATGCAATTATTGTTCACATTTAAATTATTAAAGAACATAAAACATAAGATTTCCATAAATTTACCCATTCCATCATTGTACATTACTTTTATATAATTTTAATCAATGCAATCATATTTTAGCATGCTTTTTTCATATTTTAAGTCATTAAGTAATTATTGGTTTCAGTGATTGTTATTTTAATGGATTTATAGGTATTTAAGTTAAAATTTATATATTATTTTAAAATTATTTATTGAACACCTAGTAAGTATTTTTCTAGGTCATAGAAATGAGCTGCCAGACAAATCAATATATCTGCATTTATAAAATTCAAAACATACTTAAGTATGCATAGTTGATATAAAATCATTAATTTAATTTTTCTGTTATGCTATACATACACACACACATACACACACACACACACACACACACAAACACGCACACACACCTCCTGTTGTTTAGCATTAAGGACCATTTACAGGAAGGAAGGCATGTCAGGGCCTAAACATTTTTATTTATTTAGATGTTGTTCTTAAATTTGACTTTCCAAAAGAATATGGGAATGAAGAAAGACAAATACAATATGTGTATACATTTGTATATTTAAGGAGAAAGAAAGTTGAACCAAGAAAGTAGATTAGCTGACTCATCAGGATGAAAGTTCATAGTATAATCAAATTACTCCCATAACCAATTAATAACCTCTTTATTAATAACATCCAATACAAAGACATAAGAACTTTTACATAGAAAAATCTCATTGACCTATGACAGGTTAACTTAATTTCTTAACCTATCTGAAAAATATCCCCTTTCCACCAAATCTTAAAATAATGCCCAGGTTTTAAAAATCTTTAAAATAATTTAAAGTCATAATATATTTTTATATTAAGGAATACTGTTGGTCTATGGAAGTAGACTTCTAATTTTTCACTTAATTTTTAAATTACTCCATCAGTTTTCTCCTTTGGTTTTATAAATAGAAATTTTCTAGGAATCTCTGTGCAGAAAGATAGCAGTTTTGTCTGCTTATGTCCCTGCAGACATTGGTATCAAGCATGCATAAAAGAAATCCCTGGTAGTCTTCTAAATACACAGCAGCACAGGCATATTTCTTCCATGTTAGATTATTATTACAAATTCTACTTACATTCATTTTTACTTACATGTAGTACTACATTAACTTTTTGATCATTACTTTTTCTTTAATTGGCTATAAATTTCAAAAGTAATATTGAGTTTCAAAAGTAGGGACACATTTATGATCTTTGGTATATATTGTGAAATTGTGCTCCAATATATTTTCAGCAGCATGGATGGAACCAGCTTGGTCTTAGGTTCTTTGCTCTAAAGTAAAAAACAAAACAAACAAAAAATCAAGAAAAACCCTTTATGTCTATATGGCTTTTCCCACTGTAGGATTGTCATTTTAGGGATTTGGAGGCTTCACCTGTGTACCCAGGATTGGTGATATCATTTTTTATCTTGTTTACTTTGCCAAATTCCATTTGCATTTTTGTTTTTTAAACACACGCACACACACACACACACACACGCACACACACACACTCTCTCTCTCTCTCTCTCCTTCAGAGCTTTTTACTCACTTAACATTTCTATATTTTAAAAAATTCTTCAAATCATATTCAGGCAACAATGGTGGTTCTCTGTTCCCTTTTCACTCATTTTTTTTCAATTATCTATTCAAAGATCAAATGCTAACATGTAACAGGATCTATTCTGGGTGCTAGAGATTCAAGTCTTACAAACACATCCACAGATCTGAATTTGAACTTCTTTGGAATTTTCTAACCAACCACCTTTACTACCTTCCTCTTCTCAGTCTCAGTACTTGGCACAAGTGTTACAAATTTAAAGTTTCCCAAGCTCTTGTGTCTTCACTCTCTTTAAAATTATCACATAATTCCACCTATTCTTTTGTGTGTGCAGGAAGCGATACTTGGGATTAAATCTATGGTCACTCTACATCAAGCTACACCCCCCAACCCTTTTAAATTATTATTTTTTGAAACAGGGTCTTCCTGAGTTGCTGAAACTGGCCCCAAACATCCAAATACTGGGATTGCAGGTGCCCAACAATTCCATCTGTCAAATCATTCTTAGTTTAAGTGGCTAACTTAACATGCTTTGTTTTTCTTTATGTCATAAATTCAAGATAAAATGACTTTTCCCCAGGTTGTCAACTAATTCCTTCCCCACATATTTTCAGCTCCAGATTTCTCCAAACTCACTTTATGCAGTTTAGATTAGAATATTCGTTTTTTGTTTGTTTTGTTTTTGCCTTTGGGAGGGAGATTGGCAGAGACTAGGAAAGATTTGGTGGGGCTAATGGATTCAAAGGTTCAGTCCACAGTAGATAAGCTGGTTCCAAGGCAGGCGCAGCATAATGTCAGAGCATGGTAGAGAAAAGCTGCTTACAATAGGCAGAATGAGAGAGAGAGAGGGAGAGGGAGAGGAGAGAGGAGAGAGAGAGAGAAGAAGAAGAAGAAGAAGAAGAAGAAGAAGAAGAAGAAGAAGAAGAAGAAGAAGAAGAAGAAGAAGAAGAAGAAAAGAGAAAGAGAAAGAGAAAGGGAAGGGAAGGAGGGAAGGGAAGGGAAGGGAAGGGAAGGGAAGGGAAGGGAAGGGAAGAGAGGAGAGGAGAGGAGAGGAGAGGAGAGGAGAGGAGAGGAGAGGAGAGGAGAGGAGAGGAGAGGAGAGGAGAAGGGAAGGGAAGGGAAGGGAAGGAGAGATCCAGGATAGATTTTTTTCCACCAAAGTCATACACCCTACCTTCAAGTTATTAATCAATCAATGAACTACCAACAAATTCATTCATATTACTAAACCATCAATGAATTCATCCACTGATGAAGTTAGAGCCCTGATTCATTTATTTCACCTCTGAACATTTCTGCATTGCCAACACATGAGCTTTTCTGGGGGACATTCCATATCTAAACCCTAACACTGGCTAAATATTGTTAACCAGTCAAATTTGAAAAATAATATTATGTACTCTTTTATTAATGGAGCAGTTAGCATAGCATCTGGTTCATTAAAAGCATTTAATAAATATTGAATAATTTTAATATTACTAAACTAGTAAACATTCATCATTTGATAGCAATAAAGCTTTAGTATTATCCAGGCATGGTGGTTGGTGCATGCTTGTAAATCCAGTACTTGTGTGGAGAAAGGAGGATCTCAGGTTTGTGGCCAGCCTCAGCAACTTAGGCCCTTTGTAACTTAGTGAGATCTTGTGTCCAAATTAAAAAAAAAAAAAAAAAGGTCTGGGGGGGTGGCTCAGAGGTAAAATGTCCCTGGGTTCAATTCCAATTACCTCCCTCCAAGATACTTCAGTATATGTAAAAGTATTCAAAGTAGTTTAATGGTTATTTGTACCCAATGAACATGATGAACCTATTTTTTATTTTTAGTGTACTTAGTAAAAGTTTAATATTCAGGGGAATCAAGTATACTTTAAAATGTGCTTTGATTTATAGACTCCAGACAAAAAAGATATATCAAGTCAATAACTTGCCTTTACTGAGAGGAGCATCCAAATTAAATTCTGATTAAAAGTTATGTACACTGTTCTCAAAATTGAACAAAGATTTTATTTTGTGACTTCTAAAGATGATGGAAAGACTTTATATTTGGAAAGAGTTTTTTTTTCTAATTTGTAACATTAATATTCCCTGGTAATAGAACTATTCTTCTATTCTTTCATTTTCTGCAATGAAATTCACTGATTCCTCACAATTTTTACAATACATGTTTACACATTTGAGAACATTCCAAGTTCTCTCTGTTCCTTTTAAGTCATAAAAAAAGATTAAGCATCTCATTTATTAGATTGGGACAAGGCTGTTGTACTACTTTGCAGTGACAGCAGTCATAGAACTTTAAAACTAATGGCATTCATTGCATTACTGGCATGTTTAGGGAGAAACAAAAAGTCTACTTTAACTGTAATGCAGGATATACATTTTTTGTGAAAAGGATAGAAGTCAGGAAGTAAGTAATAAAAACTGTAAGCTAGATCAAATATTAAGAACAAAAATTGTGTAATAATACATTTAATGACTTTAACAGTTTAAAAATTTTAGGAACAAAACGAGACGGCAGTTTTTGACAAGGCATTTAAAATAATTAAGCTGGAGTGGAAAGGGAATCTGTATACCAGATGGAAGACACATTATTGATTCATTGTAAACATCAATGTTGGCTCTGATGTGGCCAGTTCTCATTCCATTTGTAAGTGGGCAAAGAAATTAAATGATGGAATGAGGAGAGTAAGTATAGGTTGTGAGTTACTGGAGAGCAGAATCCTTCTTACTCATTAGTATATCCCCAATGCCTGGTAAGAAGTGGATGCTTAATAAACATTTCCTGAAGGGCTGGCAGAAATGAGTGTAGGGAGCCCTTGAGCTCCAAGATGGTGGCCTGCCTTCCTTCTGCTAGCATGAGAACATGGCCTCCTTGTTTCCATGGCATGTGATTCAGCTACTCTCCCTTCTGTTTCACTCCCCTTTATTCAATCACTTCCACTACATGTTATCGAAACAGGCCCAGATATTTCTACTGAGAATTTTATCGAGGAGACCACTCCCCATTTCATGGCAATCAGTTTCACCTGGCCCCAGCCATTCTATCGAAGATGGTAAAACTCTTCTCTCCTGGTGCTCATCTGTCTTCCCACCTCTGTTTAATTTTTACTCCATCTGACCTAAAAGTTACAAATGCCAGCTAATTGTACGTATGAAAAGTGAGATGAGATGCGCTTAGGAAGAAATTTTTTCATGTGTCACATACATCACTTTTTTAATATATGATATATATATAGTAGACAAATCATAGAAGTCTACTTGTGTATCCTTTCACATAATTAAATCATCACAATGCTTTCCTGATAAAAAATGCCTTTGAACATTTAGTATAGTATTTTATACATTGAGAATATCATTTTATATGATTTTATATCCAAGATAAAGACATAATGAAGGCCTTTTAGTTTAGAGGATTTTATTTTTATAAAATTAACAAAATTATGTCTTATCTTTTACCTGTGGGTTGCTATTTATATTTATATGTGTGTAATATATATGTATTTACTCTTTTTTTTTACTTTATGTTTTGAAGGGTCACATGATAGCATCCTGCGATGCCTGTGGAGTTATAAAACTATGGGACTTTCGGAAGCTCTTGCCAGTTGTCTCCATAGATGTCGGTCCGAGTCCCAGCAACGAGGTGAACTTCGATTCATCAGGTAGGATCCTTTTGGCTTCTCTCATGTGACCAAGCTGACAATGCTAATATACATTCTAAAACTACTTTGTTTTTCCTTTATTTTTTGGTAATATTTTCTATGTACATTTTCATTCTTAATATTGTACTAAATATATTACAATATATTATATTTTATTCATAGTATATGTAATATGTTCTATCATGAAAAAATTATATTTATAATATATTTAAAGAAAAAATAATAGGGGAGATGCAAGTCTACTAATATAAGTAACACAGGTTTGCTAGCACTGGTTAATAAACCTTAGAGTCCAAATGACTTAGAATTACCATCCAAGGTAAGCTTAGCTAAAATAACTGAGAAAAGAGAAGGACAAAAGTTTGGTAGAAATGAACTAGAATCAGTTTTAAGGGAATGTTTAAGTCATAAAAAATGGTAAATCATTTTATATTGTATAAATTTTATGCTTTGAAATATAAATTCATCTTATTTTGTAATTATGTCCTTTTATATTATGTAGCATTATTATTTGATTGTGTTTAACATTTTTTGCAATGATGTACACATTATCAACCAGATAAAATATTGCATCTTTGCTGATGATGGATAGTATAGCAACTGCTGTTCACAGCCATGATGATTCCAAATGTCCATTTAGAAGATTAAAAATACAGTTCCATCAACATCTTTAATGGTAGTCTTTGCTGAATACAGGATATGTCCTTTGCTAGTGTGATATATGTTTTAAACATTTTTAAGTTTTAAGAATGTTTAAAATCATTGACAGTTAATTGTGTTAAATCAAAATTATAGAGATGTCAAAAACTATAATTTCAGATGAGAAAAATGTATATATGAAATAAATGATAAAGTTTAAAAATAGTATTAATTCTACAGTCTAGAAACTATGTACACACACACACACACACACACACCCCAGAAGTAATTTTAGAGCATAATTGCTGTGTTTCTCAGAACTGGTTTTGTGAAATTGCCATCACATATCTGAAATTTAGAAAGATGTAAGCTTATCTAATTGTGCTTTAAGTTATATTCCTATTACAAATTCAATATGTGAACAACACAAAGAAGAGTGCCTTCTTTAAAAATGTTTTAGTGATATTCTTGATATTTATGGTCTGTCAGAATTCAAAAAGAAAATACTGCAAAATGAAGGTCCCAATATATAGGAATTTTATTTTAGACTGTGAATGCTAATTAATATTAAATTTATTTCCTGACATGTAAATAGATAGAGATATCATAGCTCTAAATTTAATTTGGTTTCCATAAACATTTTGTATTCCTTAATCCTTTTTCATTGTCTAGTGTGAAAACTTAACTATTCATGTCTTTGAATTTTAAACTTTGAAATTTTAAAACTTTCAGTTGTACTTTCTAATAATAGAAGCTAAAGGTTGTTCAGAAATGCTTTACGACTAAAAGTAGCGATATATCTTATTGTCATTATTAAATATCTTGCCACTTACTTTTTACCAACCTTGTCATCCAACTAAGAAGTCCTTTGTAGAGTCAGGCAATCATAATTTTAAATAGATATCATTATATATTTTCTGTCAATATGGTGTTAAAATTCTTGGCATAGTGAGTGTAGTTCTTCTCTCTGCAATGGCTGTATTCCTGGTAATACAGTGCTATTAGAAAGTGCGGAGGTTCAAGGGTGGAACAATGAGAAACATAAAAGACAAAGAGTGTAAACGAGAGACCTTATTAATGAAAATGTTTTATCAGTTTGAGGGATATAATTTCAACCTGACCTTCCCATCCCTTGGACCACTTCTTCAAGGAACATATGATAATTAATTTTAATTCTATGTGTTGGAGAAATTACAGTCATAATGCTTTTCTCATTGAATAATTAGAAATCTGTGCTTCTGCAGAGAAGTACTCAATGACTCTTCATTTTAAAAGGGTTGAAATATATCAAAAGTTGAAGAAGCTAGCGAGAGCAAACACAAGGTCTAATGAGAGCACAAGTAAAGAGGTGAATATCACAATGTACTAGAAATTATGTTCATCTCAAGAGAGGGGGAAGAGTTTAAGATCAGAGCCAAAAAAAAAAAAAATTAAATTAAGGATAAAGGGACACATACAGCTCTTCTAAACGATATTTATCCAGGCAAAGTTTATTTAAAAGAGAAATAGAAGCTGGGCATGGTGGTGCATACCTGAAGTCCCAGTACTTGGGTAGCTGAGGCAGGAGGACTGTTCAGGTTCACAGCCAGCCTTAACAATTTAAGCAAGTTACTTGGCAACTTTGTGAGTCCCTATTTCAAAATAAATTTTAAAATGAGGCTGGAGGTCTAGCTCAGAGGTAGAATGCCTCTGGATTCAGTTATTAGCACTACCAAGACAACAAAAGAGAGAGAAAGCCAGGTGTGGTGGGGCATGCTTATAAATCCCAGTATTGGGAGGCTGAGACAGGAAGACCACAGGTTTGAGGACAGCTTCAGCAAGTAGTGAGATTCTCATTAAATTAGCGAGATCCTATTTCCAAATAAGAAATAAAAATAATGACCTGGGAGTGTAGCTCAAAAGTATAATGCCTCTGGGTCAATCCCTAGTACCACACACACACAATAAATAATAAAGCTGGGTGTAGTGGCACACACTTGTAATCCCCGCGCTTGGGAGGCTGAGACAGGAGGACCACACAGGTTCGAAGCCAGCTTCAGCTACTTAGTGAGGCTCTCAGCAACTTAGCGACACCCTGTTTCCAAATAAAATATTAAAAAATAGGTCTGGGTGTGTATCCCATAGGTAGAAAGCCCCTGGGTTCCATCCCCAGTACCACCAAAATTAATTAATTAATTAATTAATTAATAAGAGAAAGAAGGATAATGTAGAAAGGAGAAAGACGTGTAATGGAATTACACCATATAATACCTGGAATATAAAGATGAAATCAAACCCAATAGCTCAAAATATGCATTAATTTGAACATACTTTTGTTTATTCCCAGTAGCAAGCCAATACAAGCCTGTATGATGTAATCATTTTCCAGAATAACGAGAGTGCACTGACACTGACAAACATTTGTTGAGGGCTCACTTTAATCAATTTGTGCCGAACTATGTCTCCTGGTCAAAGCTCTGTGAATTAATTTGTGCAGTTCTGTATACCTAGAGCAGTAGTTGCCACAGCTTCATTAATGAGTCAGAGCTCTGGTCAACCGTCTCAGTTCTGCTCAATCCTGAGGGAAAGTCATTGAAAACGCACATGCAAAGTCATCCTGATACGATACCATAGCTGTGAATGTATGCATAAATCCTGTCTGAGGCAGCTCATACAAGGACTGTGGATAGTTACTACATAGTCTAATTGGTCATCATGGAAATAAGCATTCCCAGCTCTTCATAGCTTCAAGTCAGTCTAATTGAAGATTTTGAGATCATAAGGAATATACCACTTTAAAAAACTGTTTCCATAAACAATGATTTATTTTTATAAATAAGAGATTTCTTTCTACTGCCAAGCCAACACAATATAGAAATAAATTAGAAGTGGAGGCCATTAAAAAGATGAAACTGTTGTCTATCACCTCACATTTAAAAATTTCATGCATATAAAATTGTCTCATTATTTATTAAACTCACAAGCAAATACTGTCATGGGGGATTTATAAAAGTAAATACATTCTAATGAATTGTACTTTGCCTTAAAAATGAGATTCTTAATAGCGTAGCATTTTTAACATGTGACTTTGACAAAAATATTTGAAAACAGAGATGAAGAAAAGAATACATACTATAATTGAGACCAGTAGGTTTAGTCATATCTTCAATACCTTTTCACTTCAGGCAAATTATTTAATCTCTCTGAACTAACTTTGCTCATAGAAATAATGGAGGAGATAATTGTCTGGCAGCCTTTAATGTGGATTCAGAGGGATAATGGTAAGGCACAATGAGGAACTCTTAGCATAGTCATCTGCCATGTCTTATCCTAGGCCTGCAGAGCATCCAAGAGGTCATCTTAACAATCATATTCGGAATGAGAGAACGGTCAGCACAAGCGTGTGTAAGAGGCTCAAGGCTGTGTGTCACTGTGGAAGCCTCTAGTGAAAGCATGAGTGTCCAGGAATGAATATGAAAAGGGACAAAGATGAGAACCTCATTCTTACATACTAGTAGATATGATATAAGTGGTCAACTAAGAAGAAACGTTAGATGTTCTATTATGCATGCACAGATACCAAAAGATTTGAAGATGCCTGCTGCACCATCTAGACTTCAGATTTTCTGTTGCTGTAGTCAGTCACTCATTTATTTAAGAGGAGTCACATTGTGGTACAGCATTATTTATGTAATGTTTTATTTACAAGTACATCGCTTGTGACAAATACAGATTATCTGAGTTTGTAGATGTATACACACATGAGTATGTATTTATAACCTTGTATCTATCTGTAAAGAGGTATGTATATGTTTCTTTCTCATTAAACAGAGAGCCTCTTGGTAATGTAAAGCAACACAATTTTTGTGAACATTTGCTCTCTAAATAATATCTCTTACTTGGCATACTCAAAGTGCCATATATTTTACCATTCATTGAAAAGTTTATTGCGATTTCAGAAAATGTTAAATGAAATTGTGTGGCGAAAGTAATACAAAGGAATTGTGAGAATTTATGCCTATACTTTTCCACATTCCTCATTTTTCCATGCTTATGAGGCTTAGCAACATTTCCCCCTCCTTCGTGAAAGGCAATTCCAGCACATTTGTAAAGAAGTCACATCCCTGGAAAATGCAGAGGCTGAAATTTGAGCCAGATGGGGACTTTCCAGTAGAGAGCTTATCAGTATCAGATCATTAAAATGGGCAAAGTTTCCCACCATTTGGAGAACATCCTAAATATTCTCAACAGGCAGAACCACAAAAGAAAGGAAAAGGAAAACCACAAAAGGAAAGGAAAAAAAAAATTGATTCCATTGAAAAGTAGGAAATGTATCATACCTCCTCCACCCCAAATTTTCAAAAGAGTAAGGTAACCCCCAAATCTCTGGTTTCAATTTGATTTATCAGTTTCTGTTAGTAAAGGCTACAATGCTTTCACAGATGCCTTTGTCTTGTCTATTTAAAAGACAGATTGTGGTAATTCCCTCTGGTGGCAGCAGTGCAGAGTGTTTTACTTGTTTAGAAGTTAGCAGCCTTAGTTTTGAATTTTTTGATTTTCACAGTTCCCTTGTATTTGATTTGAAAATCCATAGGAACTTTCACTTCCAGCCCAGACAATGTAACAGGGACCAGTCACATCCACCCTCCACCTGAACCAACTGGAAAAACAAAACAAAACAAAAATTTGTTTTTAGATATATGAAACAATAGTTTTCAGACAAAAACAAAAATCTACACTCACAGTAAACTAAAATCCAAACTAAACAGAAACATTGATTCCTGAGAGAAAGAGGAAGTAAGCAGGTAAGCCCTGTGCGTTCAGATTATGGCCTGAGGACAATTTCTAGATCTCAAGGCAGGGGTGGACACAACACCAGGGGCAGATTGGCAGTCTCCAAGAGCGGACGGCCCCTGGAGGATCCTCATAGAGAAAGGCCTGGAGATCTAGAGAGGGTCCCCTCCAATCTCTAGTGAGAAAGGACTGGCCTATGATGGTTGAAGGCCAGAGAGAAGTCTGTATGGAGAGTTAGAGGAAAAACTCCCAGGAACTCACAAAGCCCTAGGGATAGCCTGTCGTCCTACCAACCAGAGGGTGAAACCCCTGCTTTGCAAAGGACAGAAGGTAAAGCAGGCCTTAGTAGACTACTGCCCATGGGCCTCCTGGTGTCTGTTTGTCTCTCTCTCTCTCTCTCTTTTCAAAGATACATGCAGAGGTTTAGTTAGGAAGATGAGGGGATAAATATTCAAAGGAAATCATGGGCCACTTCAAGAATGAGATGCATCTTTAGGGTTTCACGGTCCTTTTGTAGGAGAACCCCAGAAGGGCACACAACAGGAATGAGAATCTGGTTTCCTCAGAATCCTGGGGTTCCTGTCATCACATTGCTGGGTGCTTGGGCGGGACCTGGGCTTGGCCAAGTGTCAGACATTCTTTACGGATCCTTGGCCTCTTTTAATTTACAAAGTTTTATTGGAACACAGCTCCTCCCATCCACTTATCTTGTCTAAGGCAGCTTCCATAGTACCACAACAGTTGAGTATTTGTAAGACAGATCATATGGCCTACAGAACCTGCAATCCTCCCTACCTGGATCTTTACAGAAGAAAACATTTGCTAACATAGGGTGCTCAGGAGGTTATTGCCTTCAGAGTCAGGCCACATTAACCCACACCCTGGGAGCCAATTCCTTCATTCACAGGTTTTGAACCTTATGAATTGGCTCCTATATTAGTATATCTACTCTTCTATGTAACTCAGTGAGATTGCTACTCTTACTTATTACAGATAAAGAAACTGAGATGCAAAGACTAATTAACAATCTTAATAACACCTAACTCATCAAATCTGGAATTGTAATTCAAAGTCAGGAAGTCTAAATTCAGAAGCATAAATTTTCTACTATTCTGACTCTTAGAATAATAATAGTATGGATATTATCAATATATATGGTATCTGTTAAGAGAAACAACTCATTTGTTATGGATATTCCAATAGTTCCATCAATGACCACTTGTAGATATTTTACTCAAAGCTGAGGAAGAATTATGTTACAGACATTAGTTACCAATTAATTGTCTCTAGAAGAAAAAAGGAAAGAAAAAAGGAAAGAGCATTTCTTTAGTTTTACCTGCCTGCCAGACGTTCGATCTCTCTCTCTCTCTCTCTCTCTCTCTCTCTCTCTCTCTCTCTCTCTCTCTCTCTCCCTCCCTCCCTCCCTCCCTCCCTCCCTCCCTCCCTCCCTCCCTCCCCCCCCTCTCTCTTTGCAGTACCAGGGATGGAAACCAGGGGTATTGTACCTCTGAGTTACACCCCCAGTCTATTTTTTTGTCTTTTTTATACTTGAAACAAGGTCTCATTGAGTTGCAGAGGGCATGAGTAGCAGAGGCTGTGTGTGAAGCTCCATCCTCTAGTCTCCACCTCCAGAATGCTGGGATTACAAGCATGCGCTACCATCCTCAGCTACCTGCCAGATTTCTGTGTCTTATGTGCAAGAGGCATCCTAAGAACTTCCCTTTATATTCCTACTAGAACCTGAAACTCCAACCCCACACAGTACATGAATTCCTATTCAGGTAATCAGGGCTGAATCATGCCAGCCCTGATACTAGCCTTTTTTCTGTCTTTTATTTCAGGCCCAACTTGATTAAATAAAAATTATTCCGGGCATGGTGGCACACATTTGTAATTCCAGTTCTTGGGAGGCTGAGATAGGAGGATCTAGCCAACCTCAGCTACACTTAGTGAGGCCCTCCAAAACTTAGTGAGACCCTGTTTCAAAATAAAGAATGAATAAAAATTAAAATAAGAGATTCATAGGGACTTGTTCTATGCTTTCTCTTTAAAATTAACAATTTTTTCTCTAGAATTTTGTGTTATTACCCTCTGGACTAGAAACACATTACTGTTCCAGCTTTAAGTTTAGGAAATAACAGGAAATAATAGTAAGGCCACATTGAAAATATTCATTGAAAAATAATTAACAAAAATACATTCATTCAGGTATCATATTCATAGTAGTAGAAAGTGTTATATGACCCTGAGTCTGTTCTGATGTGTCTACTGTTTATTCTGATTGTATGATGACTATGCCATATTAGTTAGTATTTAGACTATCACCACAATGATGGGTCATAAATTCTGAGAGCTGAAAAATGCATTTGAGTTGCATAATTTATGACAACTGAAAATGACGGACTTCTACAAACTATAATCAAATTTATACACATGTAACTAAGGTCTTGTTCCTTTCATACATGTTCAAAAGGCTGTGTGTTTAATCTAATGATAACTTCACTATAAAAACTGAGTCCTCCCTCTTGGAATTGTTTTTATATTAAGATTGATGCCTTGAAATACCTAATGTCCACAAATCTTTTTTTCTTGTGTCTGGATTGAATTTGTAGAAATATCTCATGAATCAAAATATGATATATGTGTATGAGTCATAAGTAAAAGGGGAGATTCTAAAGAACGTAAAAGTATTGTTATCTCTGATTTATAAAATGAAATTGAGCAGTACACCTAACCTATCTTGACCTCAGCTTTATCATCTATCAAGTGAGAAGTCTGGATTAAGTGACTTCATCCATCAATGGATTTGCAGCCTAACTTTTAGACAACTTTTAGTGCATCTTCCCTATGGTTGGTATGATTAGAATATGGTACCCTAAGATGAAAATAATATTCTAAAAACTTTAAATGCTTTCATGTTTAAAACATAAATGAAACATCAAAATATATGAAAGACATTCACTTTTTCTGGATTCAACAATGAAATAGAATTTGATGCATAAATCAATATTATTTATTTATTTATTTATTTATTTTTGGTGGTACTGGGGTTCCTGGAAGCCCTTCTACCTCCGGGCTACACTCCCAGACCTATTTTTTATACTTTTTATTTGGAAACAGGGTCTCTTAATCCAGCATGGATGGCTTCGAACCTGCGTGATCCTCCTGTCTCCGCCTCCCAAGCACGGGGATTACAAGCTTGCACCACCATGCCTGGCTATAAACTAATATTATTTAAAAGTTGAAGCCAGACAAGTTTGCGCATGCTTGTAATACCAGCATTTGAGAGGCTGAGACAGGAGGATCTGGGTCACAGCCAGGCTCAGCTACATAGTGAGGCCCTCCACAACTTAGTGAAGCCCTGTTTCAAAATAAATAATAAAAAATAGGGCACGGAGTGTAGCTTGGAGGTAGAATACCCCTGGGTTCCATCCCCAGTACCACACACACCAAAACAATTGAACCTCACGATTAAATGGCAGTTCTTTTGCTCAACAAAACTAAATTGTTATTCTCATACATCTAGCATTGCATTCAGTTTTGGCAGCGACAGGAATCTTGGCAACAAAGCACAAATTTCAACATTTTAATGAATAAATTAATGGCTAGATCAACGTCTCCTTATAGAATTCTCTAAGATAACAAGAAACTGACCCATTCTGGTTAAATCAGAGTAGAAAGTAACTTACCAACCTTAAAAACTGCATTATTAGGCAGGCACAGTGAGGTATCGCAGTTACAATGGCATGAACATCACAAAGTCACACTGGGGTTAATTCCTCAATTTTGTGTAGTATTGTAAAAACAAGTAGAGTTATAATTGTAGAAGTAGTTTCGCTACAGATGAGTATAATTGTAACATTATAGGCACAGATATTCAAAAGGTATTTGGAAATGTTTTTTTAATAAATAAAATATCTCCTTAAACATTCTTTTTACAAAGCTTTTGTTTGTAATTTTACACAAATGATTTAAATCTAGCACATACCCAAATAACAATGAATCCTAAATTAGTGTCATCAGATTTAATGAAGATTTAGTGTAGTGTTTATATAAGAAAATTGTTTCAAAGGAATTTATAGTAGTTATATGCACATAAACAATAAGTGTGCTGATACCAAATTATTGTTCAACAAATTTAAGATAAAAATTAAAAAAAACATTTCACCTTCATAGCAAGTTTGAGAAACGAGTTACATAATTAAGTATATCTTAATATAATATGGGAAACAAAATGTCCCAATGCATATAATTGGCTATGCTGATATGCTTACATTTGTAATGAACAATACACATACACATTCTAGCATAGGTCATCTTGAAATATGACAAATGACATGTCTTATACATGAATGAATAAAAATACATTTATATAAAATTAAGCATAACCAGAGCTTTGAATTTTTCCAGAGAGTATACAGTTCAAAAATCTAGGAAGGATAGGTTATTTTAATCTAATAGCAGACAGTAGTTATTTGATTAAAAAGTAAAATTTGCAATACATACAGACTGCAGAGCCTGAAGTCAAGTAGCCTGAGAATTGTCTTCTTTTTAATAGGGTATATATACACAATTGAATAGATAATCATCTTTAATCTGCCAAGCTGATACTTCTTAATAGGATAATCCTTTAAGGGAAGTTGTGGTTCAACAGATGTGCAAATCAGTTCAGGACAAATGGTGCAGCATCTTCACCTTGGAGATGGGGCCTGCACAGTTGGTATTTGTGATAACCTGCAGTTATAGTTATCTAAAATTGAATTTTAAACAATATTAAAATGCAATTTTCTAAATATGATTGAGCTTAGTAGTATATTTTCTCACTTGTGATATAATAAGAACATAAATAAAATCATTCAAATATCATCATGCAACATTCCTTTCTATGTGCTCTACCACTAACAGAAAACAATTTGGAATATGTTTCAATATTGTAATAGTGTAATGTTATTGTTAATATGAAAATTAATACCCTATAAGTGTTTTGAAAAAAAGGAGTTTGATAAACATCTTGGAATAATGGATATGCCTTCTACCCCAAGAACTGTATCATTCCAGCTCTTATTATGCTTAGTCTAATGGTGGAAATTATGCTAATGCTAACTCAATTGACTCAAATATTTAGTGTAAGCCTCCTCTATGCTATAGGGTCTACTAGATTTTAGTTTTCAGTGATTAAGAGATAGGTAAGATTCTATTTTAGAGTAAATTGAACCAGCGGATATGAATTTGCAGGTAATGACTGGTAGTGCCTGAACTATAAGTTAATTTTTTACACTTATAATATACTATATGTGTCATCCTAGTGTTACTTGTAAGGAAGAGTATTTTATAGCTGTTTATGGGGATGGATAAAAAGTATAGGTTAATATATATTAATATATATTAATATATATTAATATATATTAACTATATTATATATAATATAGTTAATATATTATATATAATTAATATAATATATATATATTTTATATACCTATTTATGATCTAATGGGCTCAGATTAATTAGGGGACTCAGTGATCAGTTATGATCTAATGGGCTAGGATTAATTAGGAGACTCAGTGATCAGCTTAACTTTAGAATGTCCCTGCTTCCTCTTGTTATTTTTTGCCAGTATTCCATAATATTTCATTTGTTCCTATATTCATTCTGCCTTAAGGACTATTTATCCTTATCCAAATTTAGCTGTAATAAGCTTCTGCTGTTTCTATTTTTACCTCTCACCCTTCTTAGCTCCTTTCCATTCATTCATCTACAGTCCTCCTGATCAGTCTACCTCAGGTACAAAGAGCTCAGTTAATCATACTTTTCTGCACATGGTAGACTAGTAACTTTTGATTTTATTATTTTTATTATTTTATATTCAATCCTTTGTGGAAGTTTTAAATGTTTTTGATAGGCCTTCTTGGATTTCGAGAAGTCCTTAAAGAATTTAACTATAGAATTATTTCGTGTATATAATTACCTAAGCTCGCTAAATACTGTATTTTGACATAAATTCCAGTAGATTTTTTGCCTTTTGTTCTACATTATGATGTTCTTAAGTTTTAGCCTATTAGTATATGACTGTAAATTTTACTCACTGTCTAGCACTACATTTTGTTCACCTTGCCATTTTATTTATCCATTTTATTTGTGATCCACACCTGTTTCTTCTTCAACATGAAGAAGAATGTGTTCTGTGCTAAAAATCCTCATACAGATCCCTGCAATGGGCCTCTGTGCAAGTCCCTTGTGGCATGTGCCCAGGGATAGGATTTTCCTGCCATAGGGTGAACACTATTCAGTACACTGCCTTTAGAATCAATGTTTCTGAACTAGTTTATAGTACAAGCAATCTCATTCTAAACATTTAGTAGTGCTATGATTTAAATTGTCTCCCCACTATCCCAGAAATCATATATTTAAGCCTTAATCCCTATTTTGACTCTATTAGGATATTAGACTTTTAGAACGTAATTAAGGAATTAATGAGGTCATAAAGGTGAGGTCCAAATCAAACAGAATCAGTGGCTTCATAAGAACTCTTGTGTGGTGGTGCATCCTTGTAATCCCAGCATTTGGGAGGATTGTGGTTTGCGGACAGCCTCAGCTACTTAGTGAGGCCCTTTAGAACTCAGTGAGGCACTGTTTCAAAAACTAAAAAGACTAAAAAATAAGACTGGGTATGTAGCTCAGAAGTAGAATGCCTGTGTGTTCCATCCCCAGTACTGCAAACAAACAAACAAACAAACAAATAAATAAACAAACAGAACTCTTGTCATGCACAGGGAGGGAAGGCCATGTAGAGACTGGGCCAGAGGTGGCTCTCTGCAGGCTGGACTCTGATGGCTCCGGCACTCTAATCTAGGCGTCCAGCCTCCAGAATTAAAAGAGATGAAATAAAAGTCTGTGATTTAATCCACCCAGTCTTTGATACTTTGATATGGCTGCTTGAGCAGGCTGACAATGTCCCACTATCTCCCTAGGTTTAGCATTTAAGAGAGAACATGGACTTTTCACTGAGCGTAATGTTCTCCAGTTCCATCCATTTCCCTACAAATGGCATAATTTTGTTCTTCTTTATAGATGAGCAGATTTCATTGTGTATATATTCCATAGGTTTGTAATACATTCATCTATTGTTAGACATCTTAGCAGGTTCCATAATTTGGCAATTGTGAATTGTGCAGCTGTAAACATAGGTATGAGTTAAAAATGGGTAACAAGTCACGTCACAAAAGAAGAAATACAAATGGCCAGTGAATGTATGAAAAGATGTTCAATGTCATTAGCAATCAGAGAGATGTAAATCAAAACTACCTTTACATTTTAGCTAACGCCAATTAGAATGGCAAGCATTAAATACACAAACAACAACACATGCTTACAAGGGGCGGGGGGAAGAAGTGGGAACTGTAATACATTTGGGATTTTAAATTAGTGCAAACACTTTGGAAAACAGTATGGAGGATTCTCAGAAGAATGGGAATGAACCTACTGAATGACACAACTATATCACTCCCGAGTATCTCCCAACATTTTTCTTTTTTTGAATTTTTTATTGGTGCATTGTAGTCATGCATCTTAATGGAGTACAAGATGGTGGAGGCATACATGCACACATCACTTAATTACCCCTTTTTGGTATATTTGTTCATTTACATCATGAACATTAGAGATTTCTCCTCTTTTCTCCTCCCATCTCCTTAGTTAGGTCACCTTATTTGCTCATCCATAGTATTTCCTTCTTCATCAAGAGTTCCTCCTATAACTCATTTTCTTCCTAGCTTCCAAACATTTTTCTTAATACCATACTTATAATTAAATCTTAGCTCACTGATCTATGATGTCATTTCTATCAACTTCACGTAGATGAAAAACTTTTTTTTGTTTCTCAGTACAAAATTTTATTTATTTATTTTTAATTTTTATTGGTGCACTGTAGTCATACTTCTTAGTGGGGTGCAAGATGGTAGAGGCATACAAGCACACGCCACTCACTTAGCCCTTCCCCAGATCCGACCCCATTCCCTCCTCCTCCCTTCTTCCCATTCTTGGCTTAGTGATTGACTTTGATATGTTTGTGAATGTACATCATGTACATTAGGGAATTTCCCTCTTCCCCCCTTCCATCCTCCTCAATTAGGTCACTTTATTTGTTCATCTATGGTTTCTCCCTCTTCAAATTTCTGAATTTTCTTTTCTTATACATTGATAACATTATTTCTGATCTAGTACAATGCTGATTTTATTAATGCAATCTAGTATTAATATCTAAATGTGAAATCATTCTCTGCTCTTTATTTCAAAGATATCAACTGGGTTTCATATTTTGGGGGATCTTTAAAGTTAACTTTTTTAGAATTTCATATTGTATTGAATCCTGTCACAAACATGTTTGTAATAATATGATTTTCTGTGCTCAGTAATATGGGCAATCTGTTCACTATTCCTTGTTTAACCAAAAAAGAATGTGTTTCTGTGCAGCCCATTTTGGTTCAAAACATTTATAGATATTTGGTTTTACTTATTGTTTATTCAAATTATTTATGGAATTTTTATTTTTTGACTGTTGAGATTTCTGATGTAAAGATATAAATCCTTATTCTCAAATGTTACCTAATTTATATTTATATTTCTATCAGTCTTTTCTGTATGTATTTTGAGGCTATGTTGTTAGATGCATATATAAGTAGTTATTATATTTTCTTGATCTTTCTTCCTTTTATCAACTATAATATGTCCTGCATGATAAATGTTTCTTATGTTCTCTTTTGTTTCACATTAGAAGTTGATGTGTTTTTTGTGTGTAATATTTCATAGGCATATTTTCCTATACCTTTACTTTTCTTATCTTTTTGTGAAATTTGTATTTATTTTTATTTTTCCCAAACTACTTAAAATATTGCCATTGTTTTTTAAAAATACTTGTATTAGGATTCTCTGGAGAAAAAGAACTAATACAGTATTTTATTTTATACATATGTATGTGTATATATATGTATATATAATAGTACACACACACACACACACACACACACACACACACACATACACACACACACATACACACAAACATAGAGGATCCCTATCTTAAAATCCAAAATTAAAAAATGTTCTAAAATATAAAGCTATGTGAGTGCCAACATGATGCCATAAGGTGAAGTTTTCACCTGACAAAATTTTGTTTCATGTATGAAATTACTAAAATGTTGTACAAAATTACCTCCAGGCTTGTGTAGAAGGTACATATGAAATAAATAAATTTTATACTTAGATTTAGGTCCTATCCCCAAGATATCACAATATGTCTATACAAATATTCCAAAATCTAAAAAAATATGAAATATAAAACATGTTTTCCCAAGCATTTTGGAGAAGGGATATTTAACCTTTCTCTATCTCTTCCTCCTTCCCTTTTCTCCTCCCTTCCTAGAAAGACATAAAACAAGAGAGAGATTTTATTTTAAGGAACTGGTTGACACTACTCTGGAGCTCTTTGGTCTAACTTTTGCAACATGCCCAGCAGTATAGAGATGCAGAGAAAATTGTTCCAGCTTAAAACTAAGGACAATCTGGAGGAAGACTTTCTTCTTCCATGAAGCGCTTCATTCTCTTTTTAAGCTTTCACCTGATTGGTTGAGGGTATTCCAGATGGTAATCTTGACTAGTGTCTACTGATTCAAATGCTACTGACAGTAAAAACTATCTCTATTGAGTCATTTAACTTGGTGTTTGAAACAAATAGCATGGACCACAAAAATAACGGCTTAGCAAAATTGAAAAAAATTAACTATCAAAATGCTAGAATTTTATTTGTCCTTGTATTTCCTTGATGATCCTATTTCTTCCAAGAAATATTTTTTAGCTTTTTTCTAGACACTTAGGATAGACATGTGCAATATATTATTGAAGATACTTGCATCTGCATAAGTTTTAGAAAGAAATAAAACATTTCTATTTTATTTAAATTACTATTTTATCAGTGGAAATTCTGGAGCATTTTACATATGCATTGAAATTGTGAAGCAATGAGAAATAACATTTAGAAACCTTATTTCAATATGGAGGCCTCTTAATAATGATACAATATATTTGTATAGCTTTATAGATTTTAATATCACTTATCCACCAGTATATCTTTTAATGCTCACTTCTATATTTTTCATTATAAAGTGACTTTTATTTTAAAATTTCTTCTATCACTGCCTTTTTCATTGCCAAAATTGATATCTAGTTTGTTTTGAGATAGGACACGGTCACTTATTTATGGAATTATTACCGCTACTCCTAGACAAAAACTACCCTATAAATGTTGTTCTTCTCACTGAAATTATAGTTACAATTAAACATTTTTACTTGTGAGAAATTATTGACCTGTTTTTGGAGTTTGAGATAACCAATTGATCATAATATGATAAATATCACATTTATAGCAGTTCTTAATAACCCCATCATCTGTCAATCAACCAGATTTAAATATCGCTCAGCTATTTTTGGTAATGATGGCAGAACTTATATTAATAAAATTATATTTGATACAATTCAAAGTCAATTAGCTCTCTCCTGTGATGATATTATTAGATATTTTTAATTTAGGTGCTTAATGATAAAATAAAAGAATGTTATTCATATTAATTATAAAATAATCTTCAAGAATAATTCAAAAGGACAACTTTGAATGCCATCATGAGAAGATAATCACTGAAGACAATTTGAAAATAAATGAAATATGTAATCATAAGCCTTGTCTAAATATCATACCTCAGATCCACACAATGGAATACCATATGACTATTAAAATATCATAAATATCTATATAATGAAATGCAAAGATTTTCGTGATACAGTAGCACTCCCCTCATCTGCTCTCTAACTTTCCAACTTCAATAATCTATGATCAACCACAATCTACAAATATTAATGAAAAATTCCAGAAAGTTTTAAATTGTTAAAACTTCTTATTAAAATAAGTTTTATTATAATTTTGTTAATGTATATATTTTAAATTTTTTATTGATGCATTGTAGTCATACATCTTAATGGAGTACAAGATGATAGAGGCATACGGTGCACACATCACATTTCCCACCACATTCCTCCCCCTCCCTCCTTCTCATGGTTGGCTTAGTGATTGACTTTGTTATGTTTTTGAATGTACATCATGTACATTGGGAATTTCCCTCTTTCTCCTCACATCACTTCCGGTTAGGCCTTCTTATTTGCTTACCAATGGTTTCTTCTTCATCTAGAGTTTCTACGATGACCCTTTTTCTCTCTAGCTTTAGCATGTTAAGGAGAACATCTGTTTTCTTATTTTTGTGACTAATTTCACTTAGCATAAATTATGTTATTTTATTATTACTTAATAATTTTTCTTATTTCATTATAATTTAAAATGATAAGTTTTAAATTGCTCTCTCTCCCCAGTAGCATGATGAAGTTTTATATCCTCCTGCTCTGCCTGCCTTGAGATGTATGCTACCTGCCCCCTGGCAGCTGAGAGAGGGGGAGGCTATTTTCATATAACTTTTAGTACAGCATATTATTAAATTCTTCTATTTTTATCATTATCTGTTAGTTTCTTACTGTGTCTAATTAATAAACTAAACTTTATCAGAAATATGTGTGCATAGAAAAAAAATACAGCATATACAGGAATCGGTACTATATGAGGTTTTAGGCATCCACTAAGATCTTTTAGAATGAATCCCTCAGGAGTAGAGGACACTATGTAGTGAAAATAAATGTAGCAGCAAAACAGAATTCTAGGGCATAATTTCACAATCTGGATAAGCTGACAGACGGATGCTGTGCTGCTCATTGGCCCTATCCCTCGGTTCGGTTCATCCATTCTGTCTCCTTCCCTACCTTCCTCATTCCCTATGGAGACTGACTTGTCTATTGACTTATGTCTGGAACTGACTGACGGGAGGCACTGACAGGCAAGCAGAGGATAAGAGGAGACAGGCGGGAGCATCCCTACCTCCTTCCCAGCCCTCCTGGGTACACTCCCAGCACTGACTGCACCATCGTTCCTTAGGCAGTTCAGCTTCTGGGGCTCCATTTCTCAGCCAGACTCCAATCGGGTTATTTCCTCTCCAGTTCTCTTCAAGCTTAGTGTTAATAACAACTTCCCTTTTTCCTCCCTTCCTCTGTGAAAGGAATATCTTGTTAACTGAAGAGTTCAGAAGAAGCCAAACAGGTCCCACTGAACAGCTCTTGCTGGTGGGCTTCATGGGAGAGCCTGTCCCCCAAGCACCCAGGTTCTTGCTTCCCTTGCTGCTACATGATGGCCCCAGGAGCAGGCGCCTGAGTTATTGCAACTTGGCCAGTAATTGTGTGGGCAGGGTTAATTCATTGTGGGGCATGTCAGAATGCCTGGGAGGCTGTAGATTCCTTTTGCTTTAAATTCAGACAAATCACATTATAGCCAATATTTTGATCTCATCCTATAAATCCTGTGCCTATGCCTCAAGTGGTTCCAAACTAGAGAGGAAAGAAAGGGATGTTTGTTGTACTGACACTCTCAAATCACAGTAACATTCAGATCCCTTTGATATGTCTACAGGAGGCACTATTATTTTTAAATGCGTATTTTTATTATTCTAAATGATTCCTGCCAAGACATTTTTGAAAGAACAATATAAAAATATATAGAAGAAAATAAATCATCTGCAACTGCACAAATCAGCTAATAATTTGTTTCCTATGGAACTATGTAAATTACCAAATAATAATATATATTTGAGAAGAATATTTTAATTTTTCACTTTATGTACAGAGGAAACAAAGCCTTCAGAATGACACTGGTTCTGAATCCAGATTTGACGACTAATTAGTTCCTTAACCTTGGACAAGTTTCTTAATCTTTCTATGCCTAAATTTACTCCCCTGTAAAATGGGGATAAGAAAATAGTGCCTATTAGGCCTTTTATAAGCACTAATGAGATAATCCATATAAACATGGTGAACAAGGCACAGTCTCTGCCCTCATTGTTTACATTCTAGTGGGAGAAGCAGAACATGTACTCTCTTTTTCTTCTCTTTCCATCCCTCTGTTTCTGTCTCTCCTATACACAGACACACAAACACAACACATACATTAATAATGTTACAAAAGGTTATAAAAAATAAAGTCATGTCTATTGTTTGGAGAGAGAGAGTGAGGTGTTTATATTTCAGATAGGATATCCAGGAAAGGCCTCCCAGAAGGAGGAACCTGTGCTAGGGGATGAAACAAGTCGCGCAAAGCTTTTGACAAAACAAACAAACAAACAAAAGCGTGGTGGTGCATGCTTGTAATTCCAGCATTTGGGAGGCTGAGACAGGAGGATTGTGTTTCCTGGACAGCCTCAGCTTCTTAGTGAGGCCCTTTGCAACTTAGTGAGACCCTGTTTCAAAATAAAGAATAAAAAATAGGGCTGGGGCGCAGCTTAGAGGTAGAATGCCCCTGGGTTTCAACCCCAGTACCAAATAAATAAATAATTAATTAATTAATTAATTAAACATTATAGCCAAAGAACTCCAAGAAGAACCTGAGATAGAGTAAGGTTGAGAAGCTACATGGAACTGGACTAGAGTGAGGAAAAGAAGTGTGGTATGTTGGGAAATTGTCTGAGCAGAGAGGAACAAGCCACCAAGCCAGCCCCATGTTCTTGGCACCAGCCACCTGTAAAGGTTATGGTGCTACTGGTTAGGACACACAAATATGGGACGCTGTGACAAGGAAGCCTAAACAACCACTGTCCCCCCAAAATAGCTTCTTCACCAGCAGGGTTTCATCTCTGGGATACTACAATTGAGCATTACATTAAACATTATTATTTTTTTATTTTCAAATTAAGTCATCATGATTTTGTATATGGTCTCATTACTTCCCTTAATGGTTCCAGAAATATCAATTTTTCTTTTGTAGGTTGGAAATATAAGTAAATTCTCATAGGAAAGAAGACAGCCAGAAAAAAAAAACTTGTTATATCATGTAACTTATACTTTGATTATTTTTGGATATTTAGAATTATATTGGGAAAGTCATTATTCCTTGGAGTTTAATACTATCCGAGACATAAATTATTGTGCTTGATTGATGCAAACCAATATAGTTTAATTTTGTGCTACCTGAACTCATTTTGAATTAAGAAAGAACATGTTCATAATTTAGGCTCTTTTATTCCAAGAAAGCAGATTAAAATTCAAAATGTTAAAGCTAAGAAGTGAGTTGGTGAATGTTTATTTTAACTTTGTTTAGAGCATTTCTGTCCCAAATGCCAGGCAGTATTTTGCATCTTGGCCATTTTTTGTCTGTGTGGAGATAATGAGGGTGGGGACTTTTTACAACTGCAGGCAATTGCTTTGAGCTCTGTGCACTTTGAAGAGATTAGCCCCATTGATATTCTCTTCATTTTTTCAGAAAGAAATGCAGCCTTCCCTTGAGTGTACCAAGATGGACAGCTATTGAATAGAAACTGCTTTGTTTAGCAGATAGTATGTTATTAAATATTCTCTGCTCAAAGACATATATGCAACATCAGAAATGCTCTAAGATGATTGGAGCCTCATTACACTGGCTTACTAATTTTGTTTGAACCTCCAAAGTTAAATTTGGAATCATTCGCATGAAAAATATCCTCAAAGGGGTTAGAGACTGAATTGTCTTGTTATTAAGCTAGGCAACATGGTGATGAGCAAATTAATTATCACGGGGATAAAAAGGAGTGGAAAATTGCACGAGTTCTGCAACTAATACAGTGGAATATAAAGGAGCCAGCTGTTTGGAGTCCCACCCACCCACCAGTCCTTAGGTAACCAATGGGCTGTCTCTTCTGTGTGAGTTCATAAAGGTACCTTTCTTGGATTAAAAAATGTTACAGATTGCTAGAATTCAGATAAAGCCTTATAAATATTATACAATTTTACACTACTTGACTCTACATGCATTATGCTGTTTATTTTCAGAGTTTAATTAGCAAAAAGCTAAGAAAAATGAAAAAGCATTAGAAAAATGCCTTTTGTGAGAGAGGGAGGGATATATATATATATTTGATTGCTGCAGTTCTATCTAATGTCTGGCTTAAATACAAGTGTATCATCTGCCGATTAGATTGCTCCTACAGACAATCAGATAAATACTGAAACCTCCTAAAGGTCATTATATCCTTTTTCTGGAAGCAACCCTTGAAGTTCAACAGCTTAGCCAGATTCTGTTGCTTTTGTATTCCTTGCTCTTTTATACATACATAAAAAAGAATATTGCCTTTATTCAGAGAAGATAACAAAAACCTATGATTCAGGAAACAAAGTTATCATCAAATAAGCCTTTTATTTATGCTATTCAGACTGCCTAGCTCCAGGATATCACAAGTATTGATCAATTTCAGGTCAATTGGGTGTGTGAAACAGAAGTGGCATGCTATATAAGCTTGTGATTATATCCTGCAGTTTCAAAGAGTGAGTTTGATTACATAACATGTTGAGGTACCTTCTTTGGTCTTACTGCCTGTGCACCTGAAATAATCTACTTGTGCTAACTCAAGCTGCTATTTTACTAGATAATAACCTACAATATAACTCTAGCTACTTCACTGTGTTAACAATTATAAATTTCACCATCTCTATTCTTAGAACTTCTTAATTCCTTGCAGACCCATAAAAAAGAGGGGGGACTAGGGGTGTAGCTCGGAGGTAAAATGCCCCTGGGTTTCATCCCCAGTGCTGAAAAAAAAATTTAACTTGATATTTCACCTAACTCCGATTAAAATGTCAATCATGATGCAAAACACAAGAACAAATGTTGGCCAGGGTGTAGAGAAATGGGAACTCTAATACATTGTTGGTGGGATTGCAAATTAGTGCAACTACTTTGGAAAACAGTATAGCAAATCTTCAGAAGAGTGGGAATGAATCTACCATATGATACTCAGCAATACCGCTTCTGAGTATCTACCCAAAAGAATGGGAATCAAATTACTAAACTAATGAATGTGTATCTCTGTTCATAGCTAAACAGTACAAAATTGCCAAAATGTTCATTGTCCATCAACAGAGGAATGGATTACAAAACTATGGGATATGTACACCATGGAATTTTACTCAGCCATAAAGAAGAACAAAATTATGTCATTTGCAGGAAAATGGATGGAACTGAAGAACATTATGCTAAGTGAGATTAGTCAGTCACAAAAAGTAAAAAATTGAATACTCCCTCTAATATATGGAAACTAGGGAATGAATAGGTCATAGAAGAACTCTAGACTAAGCAAGGAAAACCATAGATAAGCAAATAAGATGATTTGAGGGGCATGGGAGGGGAGGATAGGGAAATTCCCTAATGTACATAATGTACATTCACAAGCATATCAAAATAAACCACTAAGCCAAACATGAGAAGGAGGGAGGGGGAGGGAATGGGGTGGCAAGTAGGGAAGGGCTACATGAGTGATATGTGCTTGTATGCCTCTACCAATTTGTACTCCATTAAGATGTATGACTACAGAGTACCAATAAAACATAAATTAAAAAATAAACTGCATTAATGAACACAGTTCAGTGTACTGTCAACAAAATGAGATGGCGTAGACCACATTCAGCTCAGATAGCATTCCATTCAAGATGAAGACAATAAGAGAGAACATCAAATAGTCAGGGCACTTGCCCTCTTCTTGGCTGTTGGGAATTAGGCACCTTGGTTGACCATTCTTCATTATTACATCTAGCAAGGGAATAGGAAGACCCAAGGCTGAAAGGAATATTGCACAATGCAAGAGAAAGAAATAATAGAAGATAAATGGATAAAAACATATACTTACAAAAATCAGACATTTTAGACTACTGTTAGTTTGATAAATTCAAAAGCAAGAAGATGGTTTTTGTTATAAAAAGCAAAAATATAAGCTAATAAATCAATTAGTTATGAAACTAATTTTATTTTTTTGTAATTTGATGACCTTGCATAGAACTTTAAATCCCTCAGTAGGTATTTTAATATATATATAAAGTGCATACTTTCTCTGTGAGAATACTTTCTGTCATGAGAGCCAGTGGTTTTGGGTAATGGGGAGTGTTTTTAAAAAATGAAAATTTAGCCAAGCATGGTGGTGCATGCTTGTAATCCCCGCGATTGGGAGGCAGAGACAGGAGGATTGCACAGGTTTGAAGCCAGCTACACTGACTTAAGAGACCCTGTTTCCGAATAAAAAGTATAAAATAATAGGTCTGGGAGAGTAGCCTGGAGGTAGAAGGGCTTCCAGGAACCCCAATACCACCAAAAAAAAAAAAAAAAAGAAAAGAAATTTTATATGAATGTCATTTTTCGTGGTGTAATTTCCTTTGGACATTTTATAAAAATAAAAGATTGCTACTATTTGTAAATACAAGTATTTTTTCAAGGAGATATTAGATTATACTCATTTATGTTTCATTGGAAAATATATTTTAATGTATGTTTCTAAGATCTCTTCCGGTTATATAGAGGCTTATTAAAGGCTTTGATGATGACATTGTACTCATATATAACATTTATCATCATTCCTGCCAAAGATCTATGAGGTAAAATAGACCCAAATGAACATTATCAAAGTGAATAAATATACAGAATTCAGATGAGAAGTTTTAAAATTAATTAATTAATTGATTAATTGATTTTGCAGACCTGAGGATAAAACCCAGAAGCATTCTACCTCTGAGCCACACCCCAGCCCTAATTTTTATTCTTTATTTTGAAACTGAGTGTCACTGAGTTGCAAAAGGCCTCACTAAGTAATAGTTGAGGCTGTCTTCGAATTGTGATCCTCCTGTCTCAGCCTCCCAAATTCTGGGATTACAAGCACATGCCACCATGCCTGGCTTACGGAAAGCTTTAAAAAAATAGTATTATTACTAGAGCTGGAGATGCTATAGTCACCTTTGAAAAATTTACACCAGGTTTGAAAATTATAGGTTAGTCCTGCAGGAAATTGTAAAAATCACAGTGAGGAAAAAAATCTTTCAAACAGATTTTAATATAAGCTCACTCATAAGTTCGCTTTACCCTGTAGTTGTAGTTCTCCAAGTAGGATACTAAATTGTCTTTCAACGGTTTATTTTAGCAAATAGCTGTTCTGTCTATGCACAAAGAAAGCGAGGTAACCCTATAATTGTGTGGATTTTTTTTAAAGGTAAGCTAACAATAAAGATTCCTTTTCTGTTCCTCCAATTCCAAAGAATGCTTAGTTGTGTGTTCTTTTTTCTTAGGAGCTCAATAAGCCAATCTTCCCACGGATATTTCCTCAGATGTATAATATAACAAAAGTATAGTAATGGTCAATTTTTTGAAAGCTCCTTTGTCTGAATTATTCTATTAGAGACTCTTGTGGGATTTATTGCTTGTGTGTTTATATTTGTATACATATACACATATATGTAAGAAGATTTTACCAAAAAACGTATTATACATTTCTTTGATATAATTCTTCTTCTAGGCATTATTAACAAATTTTTGGAATAGTTAATCTTAAATTTATACCCTTATTTGTGGAATAACTATATTTATTTATAATGAGGGCTAAACCCTGACTCCTGGAAATATCATAAATATGAAACCATTATTAGAAAATTAATTAAAGTTACTTCAAGGATTGTTTGGAATTACACTCTGTTAAGGTAGCTTCTTGCCAATGGGTATGGATATTTTTGCGTGCTGTTAGACAAATATATACCATTTCTTCTAGAAAATAGCATCATTCAACTATTGCTTAACCTGAAAACCCCTGAATTTTCTTTGATATTTTTTCTTATCATATAGACTTCTAGCAAGTGCTATCTATTTTCTTGCAAAAATCAACTGTCTTCTGTCATGTATATGATGTACATTCACAAATATATCAAAGTAAATCACTAAGCCAAAGATGAGATGGAGGGAGGGGGGAAGGCATGGGGTGGAAATTGGGGAAAGGCTTAGTGAGTGATGTGTCTATGTATGCCTCTACCATCTTGTACCCCATTGAGATGAATTACTAAACCAATAATAAAATGAAGAAGAAGACTGCCATGACCATGAAAACTCCCTCCTTTGAAATTGTTACAGGGACTTACAAATTTATAGCCACTTATTAATGTTGCCGGGACTCTCTGGATTCTCCATCTCTGCTCTTTGTCTTCTTTTCAGCATGGCAAATCTTACTCATTCTTTAGTATGCTCTTTTTCAAATGATACTTTTCTAATATTACTCCTTCATTTTTCTTCCCAACTATATCCCTTTGGCAGAATGAATTCTTTTGTAATCTCTTCAAGTATTATGCCAGAAGGTAGCCTTTTCTCAAAAATAAAACTCCTTATGGAAGTTATTATGTTTGTTTTCCAGTTTGCATCGATGTGTTGAGAGTATTAGTAAATATTTAGCACCATGGTTTGTTCAATAGTGATCAAATTTTTTCTAGTGTCAAGTTAACATAACAATAAAGTTTTGTAATAATTAATAAAAGCCATAATTTCATTCCTATGAGTAGATGTTATTTTTCACACCTTAATTATGAAGAAATGCTAAAAATAAATTTTAAGTGATAGTAATATACATATGTATATACATATACACAACCAAACTTGGTATATACAATTTTATAAAGTACATTAATTTTTATTTTATTAATTTGTATTATATAAACATATATGTGTGTTTAAGTAAGTATATATATTTCTATGTACAAACAGGAAGAAGAAAAAGCCAAGAGAAAATGAGTTTATCCTCATTAACAAAATATTCTTATTTTATAAATGTTATTAAGTCTAATTAAAACCAATTTAGGGTATTTTGGTAATAAATGGGTTCTTGTTTGACAGAATTATCTTTCTTTAGACAGGAGATAGTAGGTTTTTGCAAACACTGTGCTATATTTTATAATAAACCAATCTAGAAAATTGGAATGTAAGATTCTTATGGTTGCTACATTATGTAGTCTGTAAAGTAATGAAAGTGATGGTAATCAATGTGGAAAACTGCATGTATAAAATTAGAAACAGATGCTAATACACAGGTGGTTGAACAAAAAATAATATGGCCCTGGTTCAGCACTCTTGTGCTAAAGGAACATCTGGATGTGTGTGTTTTATCACAAAGCTAGAACTTGCTAACAAGCAAAAACAAATCTTGGTTGAATAGAGTTGAATCAAAAAATGAATCTTAAGGTGATCTTTAAGAGTGTTTGACTTTTGAACATCTATAAAGTAATGAAGTTTATTCACATAAGTCATGCATGAAAATATATTGTTACAAATGTCTTAAAGATTAATTACATATATACATGCAACTAAGCCTGTTTTATAGCACATACTGATAAATGAATATATATCACATAGTTCTAATTTCTAATGTCCAGTGTCTGAAGCTAAACTTTCTTAGAAAAATATTTTTATTATGTTTACTTATAAGAAACATCAGCCAGAAATTTATTTATTGAAATATATTCTTCTGCAATTCCTTCTCCTGATATCATTGTTTATGTATAGTGTGTAAGAAAAAAAACACAGGTATAACTCATATAGTAGAATCCTTATAAAGTTTACTTTTCTCTAACAGCATTTCTTTAGCAAACCAAGAGGACTCAGTATATTATTTTAAATTTCCACTATTACACATTTGCCCAGGACAAAGCATTACAGATGTAAGATTTGAATACTGAAAATATTGCCAAGCCTCAGTAGCTTGTCTACTTCTAGAAATATTTTATAACACAAAATTTAAGTATAACGCCAGGCATGGTGGCGCACGCTTGTAATCCCCCTGCTTGGGAGGCGGAGACAGAAGGATCACGCAGGTTCGAAGCCAGCCGCACTGGCTTAAGAGACCCTGTTTCCAAAAATAAAAAAAAAAGTATAAAATAGGTTTTGGAGTGTAATCCAGAGGTAGAAGGGCTTCCAGGAACCCCAATACCACGAAAAAAAAATTAAGTGTATAAGACAAAAAACAAAATAATCTGGTAACAAGGAGTTTGTTGTAATATTATTTGGTCTTTATTATTTGCCAAGTTAGAAAGAAAATCTAGAACTGCATTCTCTCTTTTCTGGCTATTTTTAAAGTCTGTATTGTTTTCATTAAGTTTATGCTAATGGTTGGTATATATATTTTTCTTTTGGCCATAATATTGTGAGCTTACAAAATGGGTAATATGTCAGGAATAATTAGGCCCTGCCATGCTGAAACCCCAGTGGATAAACTGCCTCATTCATAGAAGAGGCCAGTTACCTTTAGTCCTGTCAGCTTTACTTAGGAAAATTCATCTGTTTGTAGCCCCTTTTTTCCCCAGACAAGTAATTTCTCTTTAAGGGAGAATTGCTTCCTGATGTCAAAATGGTCTCTTTTGCCTTCAGTCCTCTGTGTTACTTCTGTCCTGGGTTGCTTATTATAAGATCAGCAAAGATAGCACTAGATAACTTAAGACGTAATGCCCCCCAAAACAATATACATATTATAACTGTTCTTAGAACACATTTGCATGGACAACTGATATAAGAAATTATATGTATTTATGACTTGGCTTATTGGCATTTGTAAGCCAACTGGTATTTGTCAACCACATATAACTGGTCTATTTAAATTTAAATTTAATTTGAAATCCTAAGGAACATTATAAGTAGAAAAGTGATTTCATGTGCTTAGAATTTGATAGCTTATACTTAGTATTATTTTTTCATAAAAAACAATTGGTGTTAGAATAGTTTAGTTTAGAAATTTCTTTTTATTTATTATTATTATTATTTCTTTTTGCGGTACTGGGGATGGAACGTGGGGCATTCTACCTCTGAGCTACACCCCCAGCCCTATTTTTATTATTTATTATGAAACAGGGTCTCGCTGATTTTTAGCCAAGGCTGTCTGCGAACCGTGAACCTCCTGTCTCAGCCTCCTCAATGCTGGGATTACAAGAATGCACCACCATGCTGAGCTTAGTTTAGACATTCTAAGTCACTCTAGGTTGGCAGTTATTCAAAAAATGTTTGTAGATTTAATATAAGTCCTCTAAAATAAATAGTTTGGATTATGAAAAATTAGATAATATTCTGCATCCTTCATCTCTCTTACCCTTTTCATGAAAATCTAATATTACTAAATAAACAGTGCATATTTTAGAACCACAAAATTATAACACCTACATTTCCTAGAAATTAACTCAAAGGGAAATTGGGAACTTGTCTAGTGGTCTGTGCTCAGTTCTTTATGTTTTATACACAGCTTGAGGAAAGAATGAAACTGACTTGCCATTTTTGCATATTTTATATTTAGGAGATTTTTCCAGAGATGAGTGGAATTTTTTTTGTTTTAATTCTCTTTGCTCATATGATGATACAGTTGGCTGCAGTTAGTTTAAAAGTAATGACTGTAGTATCTCAGTGTAAAAAGATAATTGACCATCCAAATTTCCAAGAAGTCAGAATTAATATATAGTATTATAATTCCCAAACTAGTATGTGATAATCATGTATTCCCATGATAAGTTTGAGTAAGTTATAAATAGATCCTAGTATGCATCCAATTCAAGTATTAGCAAAATATTTCTAAGAAGTTAGAATTTATCCTCCCTTTCAATGAACAATTAATAGAATAAAAGCAAGGTAGCTCGTGGAAACCAACTTGTACTGTAATAGTAAAACGTGAATCGCCAAAGTAAAGAAAGGAGTGGACACTTGCGTTTGGGCCCACAAACCATGCACTGTGATAAGTGAGCACAAAGTGAGAATGATGTCTTTGTATTGTGGGCTCTGATGGTGATTCAGAATTAGACATGTCTTACACCTTAAGAAGGTTTCTAGCATAACTATCAAAGTTAAATATGAAAGTTCTAACATTAGAACTAATATTAGGTGGGATGCAACATTAGCTCTGCCCTTTGCCTATTTCAAACTCATACCATAATGACATTAAGTCATTTTTGGTATTGAATAGATATCATTACAAATTCATGTTCCCTATCAGGTTCATTCATCTTTGATTGATTTATTACCAATTTTATTAAAGATACAACTATCCTGCACAATCTACAGTTCAAAAAAAGACTTCTGGGTAATTTCATTTACTTGGCATCCATTTAGGTTTTCCAATCAAATTTAGAAATAATTTTACCAAAAGGATGACAAAAATATTTTTAAATAATAAAATTAGCACTCAACCAAATATAAGTCAAGAGAGAACATCTGAGAAGGAGGAATGATAAGTGTAAACAAATGAAAGAAAGAAACAATGAGAAATGTGTTTTTTACCTTTTATCTTTGCATACAGGTAATACATTTCTCTTTATAGTGCTATAACAAAATAATTCAATGAACAAGATTCAATGAGCAGAAAGAAGGAGGCCACAATTGTTGGCTTTGGTATGATACAAAATAAATGACCTGGCTACACATGGCACAAAATATAATGGGTTCTAGACAAAGAAGGAGAACCCTTAGATGAGCAAATAAGGCAACCAAACTGAGGGGGATGGGAGTGGGAAAGAGAGAAATTCCCTAATGTACATGATGTACATTCACAAACATATTAGAGGCAATCAGTAGGCCAAATATGAGGAGGATGGGGGGAGGGAATGTGGTGGGAATTGTGGAAAGGCTGCACCCCATTAAGATATATGACTACAGTGCAACAATAAAAAATAAAATTATGTTAGCTGAGCATGATAGGTCCTGCTTGTAATCCAAGTACAATATATATTATATATAATTATATATAATATTATATATATTATGTATATATGTATTATGTATATATAATTATATATAATATGTCCAATTATATATATATAATTATGCAATATATATATATATATGCTTTTTCTCTCTCTAGGCATTCTAAAGGGGTTTTAGACATAGCTCTCTGTTTTAATAGCAGTCCTTTGTCTCACTTCCTGCCTCTGATGGCCACCAATGTTGTTACATGAACCCAGTGGAATAGAGGAATGTGTGAAACCTGCATCACTCAGAGATAGTCTGTATTCGTAGTGACTTCAGGTCACTGGCATTGTGAGAGACCGACTCCAGCAGCACATCACACATCCTTTTACGTCTTTACCTTTCTTCTTCACTTTGAATTACCACCTTCTTTAAATATATAGCTGAAGTTTTGTGAAGCAAAAGTCATGCAGTCTCCTGCCATTGTCACTTTGGTAAGATGTAAAACTGTAAGCAGATGGGCATAATTTTCACATTAAATGTAAACAATTGGAAATGTCTAAAAGTTGGTTTTGATTGTCCAGATAGAACTTGAAACCCTCTCTAACTGCTAGGCCTCCTGCATCACAATGACTTGAAGTAATGTGGTCCTTAAGTATTAGTTGATCCCTATGCAAGCACGACAGTTGCATCCCTGCATCCTTTTAAATTTCATCCATCACCAACACACACACATGCATGAACACACATACACACTCTCTCTGCCCCTCCACCCCTCCACTCCACACACAAATTTATGGAGAACAGAAATTCAATAATGATTTAAAACCCTATGTTATCTAAAACTTTTCATGGTCTTTAATCTCCTATATATTTGTTATTAGATTGATCATGGAGTAAGATGAGCTGACAAGTTTTTTCTTTTCCTCTCCTACCTCCTGCTGGGGATGAAGAATCCATAACAAAAGAACAGACAACAATAAAACCAAAGAGCCTAGATATGCTTTACACTAGGTAATAAACTGTAACTATCAGGAGTTCATTAATTATGTTATTCCTATATTTTAAAGACTGTAGGTAATCAGTTTCTTCATTTTATTTCTTTTTTTGTGTAGTTTTTCAGCCTTTTCATTTTAAAAGTACATTTTCCAATGACTATGCTAGCACATTGGACATTCACAAATACAGTCTATGCCTTTTCAGAATGTAAAATCCGAAATATATGTGTATTCTATGACCAAGATTAAAAATTATCAGTTATTCTTGCATTTATTTCTTCTGTCCAATGTACACGCCACAGAATGAAAAGACAGATGCATTAGGTAGTGTATTTTGTGATAGAGTTAAGAAAGATATTGAACATTTGAGTCAAAAATTAGGTTTTTTTGTTTATTTTACTTTTAATCTTTTCAAGGCTCTATATAATGCATGAGCTATAAAGACAGAGATTTATAAAATATATAAGTATTAATGTGATGCACTGGGACCTAGACTGAAGCAAGGGCTTTAGTCGATTCTGTGATTTTCATACTTTTACTGCATCTTAGCTACATCAAAGAGCTGACCTCCTTAGAGGGTGCTGGGATTGCAACACTGTATTGTGTACAAATACCAAGTCTGTTGCCCAGATAAATGATTAAAATGCAGTTAAAATTTTAATTTATTAATGTGACTATTATATATTTCTTACATTCCCAATTAAGAGGAATTCTAGAGATCATCATAGCAATGAAGTATCTGGCATATATAAGTACTCAAATATTTGCTGAAATAAATGACTCTTACCTCCAAGTAGGAGTGGCCACTAATTTCATTATTCTTCCTCTTTTAAAAGTCTTCCTTTGTATGTCTAAACCATCCATCCCTGCCTGCTTTGAAAAGCTAAACATCTCTGTATTTTGTGGTTTGGTTTGTGGTTACTGGAGCTAAGGCTTATTCACAAGCAGATCCATTTCTGTCTCCATGTGTTGTCTAAATTTGCTTCTTGAGATTACTATACCCTATTATCAGATAGGAATTCACTTGAGGACGCACAGTGGACTATCTGATGAAGAGAAACACAGACAGGTAGAAGTTATTTTCTATCCTATCACACAAGTTCTAGAGGCAAGTATCTCCTCGAGTTGGTGTGGAGGCTCAGGCTTTAGGGCACAGTCTTTCCCCTTTGGATGAAAGGCAGCTGCTACAGCTCCAGGATTTCTCAAGCCTGCAAGAACAGAGCAATGGCTTCTTTTCCATTAAGAAAGAAAGCAAAAGTTCTTCCCAGCAGATTATTGCTTGCAATAGCCTCTCTTTATCTGCATCCTGGATTTCTAGTTTCAATTACCCCTAGTAAAGCAGAGACCAAAAATATTAAATGAAACATTCCCCCCAAAAAACAATTTACGGGTTTTTAATTATGTGCTCTTCTGAGTAGCAAGATAAACACTCTCCATCTTGTTCAGTCCTGCCTGGGACAGAAGTCCAGCTTTTGACCAGGGTGTCCAAGATGTAGATGCTACCCACCCTTAGTCAACCAGCCATCTCGGTTTTCAGATGGCTGCAATGCAAGTATGGTGTTTGTGTTCAAATAATCCTTATTTTACTTAATAAGGCCCTGACGCCCAAGAAAAAAGATGCTAGATATAGAAAGGAGAAGCCATAAAGTGTTTCCTTGAAGTGCCATCTCCTATCATCGCAAGCTGGATGAGGATAGCTCAGTGAGATATTTTGAGAGAGAGGTAGAGACAGGAAGACTACATTCATACATTTCAGTATTTCATTGTTGTTTTTAATCTCTTACTGTGCTTAATTTAGAAATCTAGGTGTACTGTAGGTATGTTTGTGTAGGTAAAATCATAGGATATAGTTTGGCATTATGCATGTGTTCAGGCATTCATGGAGATTCTCAGAACTTAGCCCTTTTTGATAGGAGAGACATCTGTTACCTAACTGGCATGGACCTTGTCCTATAGCAAGACTTGCTAGAAAGGGGCCTGGGAAATGGAAGAAGGGCCAGATCAGCAGCCCATCAATCTTCTTTCACTCTAGTTCAGAAACCCAGCCTGGGTGTGTGTGCCTTCTTCATCCCTGTGTTTCAAGCTTGTTCTGGTAGCTTTCAATACCTTATTTTTACTCTGAGGGATAAAACTTTTTTTTCTTTTACCCAAATACAGTGTTTTGAAGACAAAAGGCTTCACTGAGGGCTCCATGAATAGATTTTATAAAGAAAGTATCATAAATGCTAACTTACATTTGAAACACATGCATGGCCAGGTGTGGTGGCGCACATTTGTAATCCTCGTGCTAGGGAGGCAGAGACAGGAGGATCGCGCAGGTTTGAAGCCAGCCTCGCTGGTTTAAGAGACCCTGTTGCCAAATAAAAATATAAAATAGGTCTGGGAGTGTAGCCCAGAGGTAGAAGGGTTTCCAGGAAGCCCAGTACCACCAAAAATAAAAAATAAAAAATAAAACATATGCATGAGAAGTATTTCACTAAAAATATTAGAAGCTTCTGTCGGGGATGGTGGCTCACACTTGTAATCCCCGCGCTTGGGAGACGGATACAGGAGGATCGTGCAGGTTCAAAGCCAGCCGTGCTGGCTTAAGAGACCCTGTTTCCAAATAAAAATATAAAGAATAGATCTGGGAGTGTAGCCCGGAGGTAGAAGGGTTTCCAGGAATCCCAGTACCACACACACACACACACACACACACACCAAAAAAAAAAAAAAATAGAAGCTTTCACATAGAAGCTGCCGCATTCTCTCAATATAACTAACTAAGCTACAGCTATTCCAAGTATGAGATTTATTATGTATCTATTTTCAGTACACATTCTTTTTTATTTTTGCAGATGGAGAAAGTTTAATGATGTTTTTCTTCTTTTGCATTTATTGATTTTTTTTTTTTTGGGTGGTACTGGGGTTCCTGGAAACCCTTCTACCTCCAAGCTATACTCCCAGACCTATTTTAAATATTTTTTTAAATTTGGAAACATAAGCCAGTGAGGGTGGCTTTCAAACCTGCGCCATCTTCCTGTCTCCGCCTCCCATGCGCAGGGATTACAAGCGTGTGCCACCATGCCCATCATTTATTGAATTTTTATATATGCTTTTATTGTAGCCTCATGTCATAATGTGGGTCAGAATGATAGGAACATATGTACAGTGCACATTCTTAAATGCTGACTTTTAATTTTTTTATATCTCATTATGGACCAGTGAGAAAGAGTTGACATATTAGACCCAAGTTTGCCAGCCACATGCCACATAAAATAAATATACTAGTAGCCTGGTGTTTTGCTCTTCACTGACACATGGGAAACATCTTTCTTCAGTTCTAATATCTTAGAGGACAAAATGCATAATTCTTGGTATTGTATATAAAGCATCATTAGATGATAGTGAAATGCAAAAAAAAAAATGCTTATGTTAATGTAAACTTAAGGTTAGTTGAAACTTTTCCAAGCTTTCTCAATATTAGTATCAGCCACTCATCCAAACTTAGGTTTTATAAGTACTGATTTTCACTAGTTTATTTTTAATGTAATTGGTTTAGATGAGCTAACCCATTAGTTAACCTATTAGCTAACCCGTTAATGTTTAGGCTCATTTAATTAGCTTGATAGGGCATCAAAAATATACAAGTTTCTTTTTTTTCACCCCACAATTTTCTCAAGGATGGCTGAGTACATTATAAGGCCAGCTATTGGTTGAATATAATCTGTACATTACTTAAGGGTGAATTTGTGACCAATTTCAGAGCCAAAAACAAAAGGGCATAATTTGATAAAAATCGTATTGCCTGATAGCTCCCAGACATCTGTCAGCAGTTCTGGTTTCTCTTAAAGGGCAGCACATGGCCGACTGATCTCATAGTAGGATTTATAAGTGTAATTATTGCCACATAATTCAACAAATCACTTTTATCACTGAAAACCGAAAGCTTTCAAATTTGTTGCTTTTTAGTCACTGAGATATTAGAGACAAGGTCTTTTGTTTCAAGTTCACTGAAAACTCTTCAATAATTAAAATAAATTAATGGCAAATTAGAAATGATTTTTGAGTCTTTAAAAGCATTTTTTCTTCTCCATTTAGAATATTCTATGGATACTGAAAAAATATGGTAGTTGGACCTTTCAGTATTACATTGCTTATTAGCATAAATAAATGACATACATCGCTGATTGACAAGGTCAGTTTGCATCAAATAGAAGTAGAGTTTTTACTGAGGCTAAAAATCCTTCACAGAGTGATCATTCTAGAGGCAGGCTGCTTTCTAAGCATATTCCACAGTAATCTAGTATGTACAGACAAGTGAAGAAAATAACCTTCCTGAGCGTGGGTCTACCTATTGTATAAGGTTATTACATGCATAGAATGAGACATTTTATGTAAATCAGTGAGAACAATTCCTGCTACATAATATGTATCTGATAACTTATGGTTATTATACAGAATCTCATTTCTTGGTTACTAGGTCGAAGCACTTTGCATTTGGAAATGAGAGAGTACCGATTTGGAACAAAATAAGAGAAAGAACAAAATATTAGCATACACAGATATACCTGTATTAATTGTCCTCGAACAAATTCCTGTCTGTTAAAAGGAGTTCATAGAGTGATGGTAAGACAAATTACATATCAAAAGAACTAGAGAGATTTGAAGAGATATTTTCTTAACCGTTAAGCAGATCAGTATATATATATATATATATATATATATATATATATATATATGCAGCACATCTGTCATTTTATTTCAAAGAGCTATGGAGATTTGAACTATGGATATTTGAGAAGTTTTCACAGAATAAGCAAAACTCAAAGGATGGAAGGAGACTGGGTTAGTGGCAACCTGTCCAAATATACCAAAAGGCTGAATGGAACAGCTAAGTAGTTACATGGAATTCAGAGAAGAGAGGGACCTTGATGCTATTGTCTAAGCAGCCCCGCAACACACATACAGTCCCTTTATTCTATTTTCTCATTTCCTTTTGCACAACATGACATCTTGTTTTTTTTTTCTTTAATTATTTATTACCAGTCTTCCTCGCTTAAATGTAAGTTCTATTAGGGCAGAGTTTTGTCTGTCTTCTTTGTTACTCATTTACTCATAGCTAACAATGTATCAGGTATGAAATAAATTGCTGAGGCTGACTTCAAGTCAGCAACCCTTCTGTCTCATCCTTCCAAGTATTGAGATTACAAGCGTGCACAATAAAATAGTAACCAAAAAGTAAAAATGGACTTGATAATTTCATAAGCTTCTTTTTTCCTTTCAACAAATCTTATTGGGGAAGTTGTGAAAAGATATTAACCAAAGAATCCCAGGCCACCTTTACCTCCACTTTGCCTTCCAACTTACAACTGTTCTCACTGAGCCCTCCCTTACCACGAGGAGGAGTCATTATGGTGACTCATAGTGATCCACAGTTCAGAACATCAGATCGGTAACTTTCAATTTTCAGTTGCAAGAAAGGAGTACTTTTCTAAGTTAAAAAATCCATAGGAGTGGTAGGAGAAGGGAGAGAGCATATGAAAGAAAGTCAACTGGGGTAGAGACCAATGGTGAACAATCATGATAAAAGAACTCATAAACCTGAATACAAACTATATGGCCAAGGAATTAAGGTATATTCAGAGGAATATCATGGAATATCATGGAATATCATGGAGGAACAATTGCGACTAAGAACCATATCGTTTTCTTCTTCTCAATAACATTATGATGCTTTGGAATATCCATGTCACTTGGAAGAAGGGGGATGGATGGAGGAAATGATACTAAGTAAAGGTACTGTGGACTGTCAGAATGAACTTTCTCCTGAAGGAAAATAAAAGGACTCAGTATGGGAAAGACACAATATGCTAGTGGTTTCCAGAGAAGGGAAAAGTTGAGACTTTTCAAAGTTTATACCTCCAGGAACCATTATGTCAAGACATCATGTAGACATAGTCTATTTGCAAAAATAGTTATACTTCAAATATATATTCATGTATCAGAATAAACCTTCACAAAGTTCTAGTATATTTCTGTTCCAATCCATATGAACATTTTGTTTTAAATACTTCTAGTTATTCTTTGGCCTTGACTAATGTACTTATCAAGTAAGAGGTACTATATTGTGCATTATGTAACAGTGGTTTATTTGGGGTAAGTTAGGTTATAAATCTCTCCAAAATAGAAAAATAAAACCTTGGCAAATAAATTTTACTATATGATATTATTACAAAAAACCAGGCACTAATCTATTTACTCATTCATTCATTCATTCAGAAAACAAGGAGTTTTTTTTTCAGAATCCATTAGAAATTTAAGCTTACAATTTATGGCCCACGTGAACAGTATACCTCCCCTCACTGCAAGAGAAAATGGCCAAGAAGCTCCTCCACTCTTTGTAGCAGAAGACAGCAAGGAAGAAAGGGTTAGGAATTGCTCATGCAAACCATAGTATTTGCCATAATAAAGAATTGAAAGAACCAGGGATGGTGATACACACCTGTAATCCCAGTACTTGGAAGACTGAGGCAGAAGGATTACAGGTTTGAGGCCAACATTGGCAACTTAGTGAGATGCTTAAAAACTTCATTATGCCCTGTTTCAAAAATAAAAAAAATAAAAAGGCTGGGGATATATCTCAGAGGTTGAAGGCCTCTGGGCTCAATCTCAGTACCAAACAAAACAAAACAGGAAGAACCTCAGGTTAGACATATTCACCTAACCAAACCTTAGCTGTCTAGTTTTTTCACATGACTATGTGACTTCATATTTCTTAGCCTAACCATTTCCTGCTGTCCAAAGGAAAGACTAAAATTAGAAAATAAAATGGTCTCCATATTTGTTTACACAGTACAAAGTAGTATTTTGTGTTATTTCCTCTACCCACAGCTCTTCTGCTTTATTACTGAAGTGCACTACCACATATTTTAAGAGATTTTTAGATTGAAGGGACAGGAACATATGGCCTTGAGCACTGCAGCTCTGTTCAGCACCTCCATTTAGAACTGTAAAAGCCAAAGTCACAAAGAATCCAACAGATCAGTGTCTGGACCTCAGCTCATATCACCCCTTTCTTTGCATCTCTACTTCTCTCTCCCCACCCCCATATCTGTTGTCTAGTGTAGCTAAATTACTGGCTTGCCCATGTGAGATTGATTCATAAGTTTAGAGAAAAATAGTTTACAGTAAAAATTTGAGAGACATTGCCAAAAAAGCATTAGGAGACCTAGCATTAAGTATATTTAAAAGTGTAATTAAGATCTACAGGGAGGCTTGCTTTAGCTCTGCGCCAGTTGTTGTGTATTCGGTCATTCAAAATGCTTGTAAAGCATGAGTCAGGTGCCAGAGGCACTATATAACAAGAGTATGTCTCTGGGGCTTAGTCTTAGATTAAACAGAATGATAATACAGTGTCTGAAACTAAGTCTAGGTGCACTCATTTTAATCCTGTCTGACTTTTCTTTTTTTTTTTTTTTTGGTGGTACTGGGGTTCCTGGAAGCCCTCCTTCTTCCGGGCTATACTCCCAGACCTATTTTATATTTTTGAAACAGAGTCTCTTACGCCAGCACGGCTGGCTTCGAACCTGCGCGATCCTCCTGTCTCCGCCTCCCAAGCGCGGGGATTACAAGCGTGCGCCACCACGCCCCGCCCTGTCTGACTTTTCAAACCATAAATGAAAATAATTGAAGTTTTACATTTCAGAATAAAGAGTACTTATTCAACTAAGTACCTGGATTTATTTTCCTATATTTAAAAACTAAACTTTTTTCCGGTACCTAATTCACATAGAATATTTCCTCATATCCATAAAAATACAAACTCTTTGTGAATGTTATTGCCTCGGCTTCAGAGTCAAGATGGCTTTACTTGTAACTTTGTTCTTATCTTCATATTCACCTGCTCTGGTCCCAAATCCTAGTTGTAGGAATTCTTTTTTTATTTATTTTTTATTAGTGCACGGTAGTCATCTTAATGGAGTACAAGATAGTAAAGGCACACATGCGCACATCACTCAATTAGCCCTTACCAAATTCCCACCCCATTCAAAATTCTTCTTATATTGTACCAAACTCCCTTTTTTTAAATATGAAAATCTCTGCTAATGTATTTAATCTCATACTTCTTAAACAACACATCTGTCCTTGCACCTCATCCTTTACTTATATTAGAACTAATTTTTTGATAATCAATACCTATTCAAGTGTGGGGTTACGTTTCTCTTTGTGTTTTTTTTATTTAGAGCAACTTGTGAAGTTTGGTTTTGATTTAGGAGAAAACAAGTAGCATTTTATACTTAGCAACATATCTTGACCAGGAAAGAGTACCAATCTTTAAGTGTGTGCGTGTGCATGTGCACACACACACACACACACACACACACACACACACACACACACACTTGTACAGTAGCATGCACACAGGTTTGAAAAACTACATCTTTTTTTTCTCTTTTAGAAGAATGTTCACTTTTTCAAAAGTCAATTCATATAATGACCTTGCTTTGCTTAGATTTGTGTAGTAACTCTTAGAATGATTCTCTGTGACTCTTCTTAGCTTTTGTCCAACCAATAACATACATACAGCAATTCTGCTTGGTAAATAAACACCAGAAAGAGTAATTTGCATCTGGCCACCAACCCTTTAGTCACCTGAATCAGCAAATGCAGCTAATGTGCAATAATGTGGGAGAGCACTGACTAACTTTTCAGAACCAAGACTAGAAGGAATTGTTTTATAAAATATCCTGCTCACATTTTTTAGAATATCTAAAGCATTTAAATACTGAATGCATCTTATTTTTCACTCCAGCTAGGTTTATCATTATCTCTTCCAGGACATTCATGATTTTCATGCTACGAATCATGTTGTTGGAAATTTTTTGATAAGCATTTATAATGCCAGTCATGTGAAGAAGGATATTTTCCTTCCCTTAGGAAAAAAAAAACACCTTAGAATAAAAGCATATAAAGATACTTGTATACTACCAGTGCATTTTGCACATTTTAAAATACGGGTTTTATTTGGGAGAATTTTCTAAGACTACAGTGAAATGTGATCCTAGGAGACTATCACAAAAGCAGCAAGTGCTAAATACTACTATGGTCTGGTCTTTCTGTTTTGAATACATAAACACCCTTTTTTACATTTTCTTCTATGATAGTTTGCTAGAGTGATTAAAATATTCCAGAGAGAAGAGAGGATTATAAAAGATTCTTTAAAAAATTTAACTTAATTATACAGTTAACTCCTTTACAGGTAAGTTAATTTATATAACGACTCAAGGGGAATATTTATACTTCTCATTCTGTCAAAAACGGAGCTGATATAGATTATATTTTTCATTATCAAAACTACCAACTATCTCTTTTAAAAACTGAGTAAATGGCACTTAGAGTTTTCTCAAATTAGGATTTTGTGGTTGGAAATGATAGAATGACTGAGAATTTTAATTGAGTGAACCAATCTACAAAATGGTTAACATACCCTGAAATTATCTTCTATTTCCCTGTTTTGCATTATCTAGCTCTGCCAGACCTCTTTGCTTTCTCTTTTTTAACCTTGATTCATGCACATAGATATATGCACTTAAGATACCAATCACTCTATAAACATTAGCAGTACATTATCGCTAGAGTTTTTTCCAGATCTTTTCTCTATGTTAGCCTTAATACAGATAGTTTCTCCTCTTCCCCTGTACTCTCATTGCATGGAAGATTAGATAATAACAAATATGTAAAGGAAACATGTATGGGACCTTTATAAAGCTTTATTTCTTCCTCACTGGACATGTGTTGTTCACTTTGGAAATTAGGGGAGATTATTTTAAAATTTTTGAGCAGTGCAAGTTAATTATTTTCCTTATTTTTTGCCTGAAACTTTTTGAAAAGTAATATATACCACCCTCACTCAAAGTCAGTATCTAAAATCATATTCATAAATTGAAATGGTCACAAAGTTGATTATCACCAGCCTTTCATATATTGTACATCACCATGGACCTCATTTTAGTGCTCCCCCCTCCAAATTTGTGTACTGAAGATCTTGTTAGTCAGTTTTGAATTACTGTGACAAATTGCCAGAAGCAATCTAGTTCAAAGTTTATTTGGGCTCACAGTTTTATAGGTTTCAGTCCATGGTCACTTGGGCTTGAGGCTGCGGACCTGTGATGGTGCAGCAGAGTGAGACTGGAGTGCCTGACAGGGTAGACCTATTCAACTCATGGCAGCCGGGAAGCAAAAATACAGGAAGAGACTATCGTTCTAATATCCTTTCCAAAGGCACACCCTCAATGATCTGACTTCCTCCTTCTAGACCCTACCTACTAAAGGTTTCATCTTCCCCAATAATGCCACAAGATGGGGACCAAGGCTCCAACAACAGACCATTGGAGGACATTCAATACCCAAAATAACTAAGGCCTCACCCTAAATGTAATGGTCTTTGAAGATTGAGGTCTTTGGGAGAAAATTAAATTTAGATGAAGTCATGAGGATTGGAGTCACTATGATGGGATTTATATCCTTTAAGAGGAAGAAGAGATCAGAGCTTTCACTTCCTACCATGAAAGACACAGCAAGAAAGCAGCTGCCGGTGAACCAGGAAGGGAACCCTCACCACAACCTGGGCTGGCATCCTGCTCTTGAACTTCTAGCCTCCTCCGGAGACACGAGAACTAAAATGCTATATTAAAGCTACTTTTTAATGGCATTTGTTATACCAGCCTGTGCTGAGTCTGAACTGTTTTATATATTGCGCCAAAGACTTGTAGCAGTCGATTTAGATTGTTCAATTTATGGCAAGTGGTAAGAGACTAATCCTTGTTATCAAAAGTTAGTCAAATCAGACTGTCAGTAAACTCTACCTTAATTGATTCAAATAAAAATGTTGATTAACATTCTCCAGATGAGCATTTTTTCTGGATCCTAGGAATTTCTAGAAATCATCATGGGATTCAAACTATAGACCAGTAGATAGGTAGGTAGATGATAGATGATAGATGATGATGATAGATAGATAGATGATAGGAAGCCAACGCATGAGGTTTTGCCCTGAGATTTTTGGTTTAGTGTGTATATATGTGTGTATATGGAGGGGATGAATCATAGCCACCTTCAGTATATCTTAGCAAAACTCTCTTTCAGGGAAGTTATGCATTTTCAAATTGTCTCTTGGTTAGTAAGCAAATAAGGTTATGCTTGGAGCAGAAATATAGTTCTCTTTAGCAAAGCAGAAAAAAATGTCATTAAGAAAAGAGAAATTAGAAAATTAGGATTCTATGAACAAATTTTAGAAATGACTTGGTGTGGAAGTTGAGATTCTAGAAAATAGTTGCCATAAAATGCATTTATCTATTTCACTTCCGTGAACCTAAGGATACAGGTACACTTCATATAAGACAACTGCTTAAAATTTAAACCTTTCATGTAAAGATTCCCGAGGTTCAGTTTGACCACTTCTTATTCAAATCAAGCTGAGTGAATCTTTGGACTTATTTTCAGAAAATAGGACTGGGTTGAGGTGAGGGAGGGAATGAATTGGTAAGGAAGAAAGCAAATACTGTTCTAAAATAAACTAAGGTGAAGAGTTTACTGGAGCAATTAATGCCCACAACCCCACAACATCAGAACCCGATAAAACAGAAAATCAGAGATTTCTAGAAGATCAAATCAGGAAAATAACTGTAGAAATAATAGAGGTGCTTCAAAAAGAACTCAGAGAGAGCCAAAAAGAGATAAAGGATGCAATTAATGAAGTAAAGGCCTCAATTCAAAGCACAAACAACCGATTAGAACACACGGAGAACAGAATCTCGCTCTTAGAAGATGAGCAATCCAAAAATGAACTCATAGTTTCTAATCTAGAAAAAAATATCCGACAGCAGGAATCTGATATTGAACAAATATGGGCCCATTTTAAGAGAGCTAACCTAAGAATAATTGGAATAGAGGAGGGAAAAGAAAGTGAAACCAAAGGGATCAACAATCTCTTCAAAGAAGTAATAGCAGAAAATTTTCCAAACATAGAGCAAGAGGTTGATACAAAGGTCCAGGAAACTTATAGGACTCCCTTTAGACAGGATCGGAGAAGAGGATCCCCACGCCACATAATTGTCAAAATGACCAATGTGGAAGCCAAGCAGAGAATCTTAAAGGCAACAAAAGCAAAGGGCCAAGTGACATTCAGAGGCAAACCAATTAGAATCACTCCAGACTTCCCAAACCAAGTCATGAGAGCCAGAAGGGCTTGGAGTAACATATTCCAAACTCTGAAAGAAAACAACTTCCAGCCAAAAATTTCCTATCCACCAAGCAGAGAATTTTAAAGGCAACAAAAACAAAGGGCCAAGTGACATTCAGAGGCAAACCAATTAGAATCACTCCAGACTTCCCAAACCAAGTCATGAGAGCCAGAAGGGCTTGGAGTAACATATTCCAAACTCTGAAAGAAAACAACTTCCAGCCAAAAATTTCCTACCCAGCAAAACTTTCTATCAAATTAGATGGAAAAATAAGAAGCTTCCATGACAAACAGAAACTGAAGGAATTTATGTCTTCAAAACCAGCACTAGAGAAAATACTCAAAGAGATTAACTACAAAGAAGAAATAGGTAACACACACCAGAACCAGAGAAACAAGAGTTTCCATCCAACAGACAATTAAGATTGGTTATCTGTGGAGATTCATTATTTATGTTAGTCTTTTACCTATCTCTAAATGGTATTGTTTGCCTTTATTGTTGTTAATTTTTAGGATTTCTAGTTGGAATATTCATATACCTTCAGATATAGCAATTGGAAATATTTTATCCCATTCTATTAGTAACTGTTAACTCTGTTTACATTGTCTTTGGATATACAATTTTTTTATTTTTTTATTTTTTTAGGGAGTCTGTATACTCCTCTGTTGCCTGTGTCATTGAAATCATAACCAAGAAATCACTGCCAATTTCAATGTTGTGAGGTTTTATGACCCAGATTTTCTCCTAAAAGTTTATAGTCTTAAGATTTGTATTTAGGTCTATTATCTATTTTGAGTTAATATTTGTATATGGGATTAGGTAAGGGTCCAATTTTATTCTTTTCCATGTAATTATTATGTTTCAACAATATTTAGTTAAAATATTATTATTTCTACCACCAAATGTTCGTGGAAACCTTGTCAAAAAAAACTTGACAATATAGGGAAGAATTTAGCTCTAGGCTTTTATTTAACTCCAATGGTTTATATATCTGCCTTTAGAATAATACTACACTGTTTCAATTATTGTAGCTTTATATGGTTTGAAATCAGAAAATATGTATCTTCTAGCTTTGTTCTTTTTCAAGATCGTTTTGGGTACCTAGACTCCATATTCCATATTAGGATAGATTTTTTTCTGAAAAATAAATATATAAATATATGATAGTTTCACCTAAAAAATAGAAAAAAATATTCTCTGGTAAGAAAGAAAGTGAAAAGAAATATTGAAATGTTATCTTTAAGTCATCAAAAGCTTGGTATCAGACAAATGAAACTGTTATGTGAGATTATCATTTTTAATTTTAGATAAATTGCATAATACTAGATGTCAACTACTAAGCCAAGCATGGGAGGGAGGGATAGGGAGAGAATGGGGTGGGGACTGGGTGGGGGTTGACTGGGAAAAGTGTGCATGTATGTCTACAAAAGTATGTATCCTACTATGATGTATGAATACAGTGCACCAATAAAAAAAAAAAAAGATCTACTTCACAATGAAGGGATTGTAATAAGTACTGATAGCTAAGAGCTAATAGTAAACTATTTATTAAACTTCAAAAAAAAAAAGAGTTTACCCTAGAGGTTGAAAGTCCATAAAGGTACACAAGTCTATAAAGTCTATAATTCCCTTTTTATTTTTATTTTTTGGTACTGGGGATGGAACCCAGGGGCATTTTACCTCTGAGCTACAACCCCTGCCCTATTTTTTATGCTTTATTTTGAAACAGGGTCTCACTGAGTTGGATAGGGCCTCACTAAGTAGCTGAGGCTGTCCACGAACCCGGATGGTCCTGTCTCAGCCTCCCAAATGCTGGGATTAAAAGTGTGCACCACCATGCCCGGTGTATAATTTATTTCTACTTAGGAATTTGAACAAAAAAAAAAAAAGAGGGTCCAAAAAAAAAAAAAACCTTAGCAATTCAGATTTTGCAGTGAGAATCTTCATGTTGGTGAGAACTTCACAGAATACTAAGGGAAATGCAAAATTGACTAGTGTAGAACAGTGAGGGTGCATCCTCCTCCACACCTCTGCTTTCTTTAATGCTTCTTTTTTTTTGATACGTTGAGAAAATAATGCCTGTATGAAAGAACTAATGAATAACTTGCCACTGAGCAACTTTAAAATGCTAGTGAAACATTTCCATTTCTATTCCTTAAGAATTGCTTCAACTCCAAAGGCAAAATCAAAGAAAATACCATAGCTTAGTTAGCTAAATTTAGCTAACTTTTTAACATGTTCTTACCAAAGTCCATTTTCTCCTTGTCCTGTGCCATAGCTTGTTCTGTTTATTGCACTTAGTGATACTATATAATACTTTATATTTGTGTGTGTGTGTTTTACTTTTCCAAAGAGATAGTTCTAACATTTTATGGTATTTGGGGTGATTTTGTTTTCCTTAAATGTCTTTTATACACCATTTCTTCTGGTTACCAGATACCTTGGAGAGCCAAAACACTGTTTGCTAAATTGCACCCATATGTGATTAGTGATCTGTTACCATAATGAATTTTTAAAAATAAGTAGTGAAACTACAGCAAGCTTTTTTTCTCACATCACCTTCTTTAGAAAAGAAGCTTCTGATTTTGCAAGGGGTTGGGGTTTCTTTGCAAGGAGACTGCTTAGAGGAAATCTGTGATGGTGTGAGAGAGGCAGATTAGGAAAAGGGCAAAAGCCAAGCACTGATGAAGATTTAGCTCCAGTCTACCATCAGCCTGATCCCGGAGGAGGATCTGGTTGAAGCCACGCAGTTGTCTGGCCTTGAGGCAAAGCTTTGTACCCCTGAACTCCTCAGCTATTGGCTGCAAGGCTTACCTGGGAATAGAGGGCGGAGCATGATTTTCAGGCATTTCCAGGCAACATAGCTTTTAGCAAAAGATTTAAAGAAAAAAAACTGTACCTATGAACAATTAGCAGCCACCACTCCTAGCAGCTGAGGGATAAATGCTGCAACTGGCCAGAGCTGGGGGTCTCGGGGGTGGGGGGCTCCAAGGGCCTCTGCCTCAGCTGCTGCACCACTCAAATATGTTTGTACAACTGAAATGATAAGGGCTTTCATTAAAACTCATTAACATGTGTGGGGGATGACTAACTCAATTGGTAGAACTAAAAAATGCAGCTACCAAAGATTGAGGCAAAGTGGCTCAGGTTTTTGTTTGTTGTTCGTTTGTTTTTTAAGTCTCCTGGCAGTAATAGATCTGTGTGATTTACCTGCTGTGTAACCTCGGGTAGTTACTTAACTTTTCTGAGTCCAGTTCATCATCTCTGCAACTGCAGCATAATGCCTGTCTGTCGATTATCGGGAGAACGTGTAGAAGGCTGCCAACAAGGGGAGTAGCTCACTAAGTGGTGGCTCCTTCTATATATTTGGCATAGGTCATTGTCCCCCATGTTATGCCCTCAGATGCTTGCTTGAAAACAAAATTAGGCCAAGTGAGAAAGTGGGACAGTGTCAGCACAAATGTCATATCTACTGGAAAAATAGCTCAACTCTAAGTGTCACCTCCATGCAAAAAAGAGCAGAACGTTTAGTCTTATGTTTTTACTTTAAATGATAAAATTCTCAGATGTTAATAAAGCAATGTACCATTACATCAGTATAATTGGTTGGCATTCTTTAGAGATTCATAAAGAGATTTATTATTTATATAATACTAAAATATTACAGTCAGCAAATAGTAAACACAACTCGGACAAGCAATACATTATTTAAGAAGGGCACTGACAGATTTCTAAGGCTGTGCATCATTATGTGACAGGCTCAAGTAGATGGGTGGCAGGTCCTTGTGAGCCTTTGGCCTTTCTAGCGGAGATCACTAGGTGGCGACATGTGAAAGTTGACATCAGACTTAAAGATAGAAGCACTGAATGCCTGGGTCTCCAAAGTCAGTGGAGGCAAATCCATCTACCTGGTTCATGCTGATCACAAAGTGTACAGACTAACACACAGTCATTGCCTCTTAGACCACATTCCCCCACACTGGTGTATTCAGGTGCACCATAAGGTTTACTTTACAAACTGTTCCCGAAAGCAATGGATACTGGATATCTGAAACTGCCGGGAAACCGGAGGCAGGAGCATGAGCTAGAACGGTATCCTTAGTAAATACCACACTGTCAAATTGCTAACTCACGCCCTAGAACAATAATGCTTCAAACCTTGTCTATTCCGCTAGTACAAGACACGTATGTACATTATCGCTTTCTGTCTTTATAACAGAGGGGGTTTGCTGGTCAAGTGAATATTCTGATTTTACACATTGAAGAATGACCGCACATTTTTGGCTCTTTAAAAGTTATAAAGTTAGTAAAGTGGCAATAATGGATCTCAGGTTCTCATATCAGATCTCTAATGTTGTATACTTATCATATTGCTAGGTATTAAGGAAGAAGATTTTTTTTTTATTATTCTGAAAGCTCTACTTCTGATTCCACTTGGTAAAGGGAATACATTCCTGATATTTATTACTAGTACCAGAATACATAACCATATGTTTTAGTTTATATAGCTTTATTATGCAAAGTCCCCTCTGATAGTCATTGTGTTAGACACCTCAGATTGAGTGGTGAATAAAACAAATATATCCTGGCAAGGAAGTATGAAAATAACAATATTGTAAAAATTTTGGAATGACATGAAATTAAAAAAGAATGAGAGATAATAATGAGCAGAGACCACTGGGATGGCTTAGTGCAAAGGTAATATTTAGTATGAGACCTAAAACATGAGGAACCATCAACTACAACAACAGGTAATACTTGTAGGCACAAGAACTGAAGGTGAAGAGTTCTTGCAGCTCTAGGAAGGGTCAGAAATCGAGTGTAGGAGGAGCTGAGTTAATATGTTAATACGGAGTTAATATGTTAATATGGAGAGATGAAGATGGAACCATAGGCAGGAGCCACATGAAAGTATTTTTAGATTTTATTCTAAGATAAATATACACTTGCACACATACATATACATTTACACAATACTTATTTGAAGGATAGATAGACTTGACAGATCCCAAGCAGGAGAGTATTGTTAGGATTCTGTTCACAGTTTTGAAAGCTCACCCCCAGCAACAATGGGGAAAGAATCAGAGGGGCTTGGCAGTGGCCAAGAGGAAACAGTGGATGGAACTGCTAGAGAAGTGGGTTATAGGTAAAGTGAGGAGATAGGAAAGAGTCCAGACCCCTAGGTTCCTTGGCTTGGTCCAGTTACTAGGTGGTGTGCTGTACCACCACTATGGTCCAAGATGTTGGAGAAAGGTAGGTGGCAGACTCAGGAGAGAATTCAGTTCACACTTATATTGGGTGATTTTGAGATTCCTAAGAGAACCAAATGAAGATTCAAGGAGAAAATGAACTACGGACAGCTAGATTCCAAAGGGAAATTTCAAGCTGGAGTTAAGAATTGAACATTACAATTTTACTTAAAATCAAGTAAACAAATAGTATCTTGAGGATAGCAATGGGAAAAGGATTAGCAAATATCACAGACTGGAGCCTGAGAAACACCAATACTTTTTACTTTGTCACACTGCTTTCCTATAAAAGTTTGTAAATAAATGTAGAAAGTTAGTAGGTCCAGAATATTATGTATGTTTTGCTAATGAAATGTTTGATTTTGAAAGAAAGATTTTTCCTGGATTTTCTAATGATAAACCATGCTGCACATCAGAACCACCAGCATCATATGCCCCAGGAAGGTGGAGTATAGGACGGGGTGGGGGGGGACCATCTCAAAGAGGCAGAAATCAACATGCCCCTACATTCTTTCCCCTCTGCTTTGGACACCCCTCCCCCACTTTTCTCTGTAGAAAGACTTGACATCTTTTGATCTTTAGCATCCAATGTTAGGCATGAAAAACTTGACATCTTCATGTTATTCTTTCTCATCTAAATGAGTTTCATGACCACTTAGCTATTACTTAACAAATAGAATACAAAGTAAAACTACACTAAGATGGCAAACACAGAGTCTGTCATTAGGTGACTATATAAGAGTTAAGGAAATGCAGAATAGAGACACCTACCTCTGCTAAGTCCAGAATCAAAGAGTTGTAAAATGTCACACAGTCCCAAAACAGTCTCATAAGTCCAACTTGAAAATGCAGTACAATGAAAACGGAGAAGATGATTGGAAATTGTATTAAAAATCATTGAAGAGAGATGAAAAAACAAAATACATCTATAGGTCTATTACATTATCAGAATTGAATAAAAACCAAATAAACCATATTCAAATGAGGTAAATATCTTAATTTAATTGAATTTATCACTTAAGTATCAAAATCAGAACACTCATTTAGGCTTGAGCTAAAAATAATGTGGAGGAAAGCTGAAGGATAATATAATACAGTGAATCATATAGCACAACATAATCCATCAAAACCACAGAGCCTATAATTTTCTTGTTTTATATTAGATTGAAAAATGACTTCAGAATATGTTCTCATAAGGATAAGTGATGAGAAATCTACGTTAAAGAAAAACCACTTGATACTAGCTTTGTATGATAATGTATGAATCTAAGAGTCTCCATTAATAATAGTTAGAGGCTTAAATGGCCCTGGGATATATAGTTAACAGAAGAAAGGTACACCTGTCAATATGGAGCTTTGGAATATTACTTAGAAAAAGTTAGGGAAATTAACCTGACAACATTCCACTCAATTTCTGAGCATAAATGAGTGTTATAAAAATAATGTAGGTCAGATATTGACTTACAGTGTTATTTAGAGATCTGACACAACATATTTTAAATTAAATATTATTCAGCCATAACTTTGAAATCAATGCATAAATCTGAACATGCAGTTTTTACAGACAAAATAAATGAGAAAACTCCTTACTAAATTTATATTCACATTTTGGCATTAATATCATTTTAAGGGGCTGTTAGCCCTGTTGAGATATCACACAATTTTTAAAGTAATGAAGTTGAATGTAAAATAAAACATCATTCTTTTGGACACAGGCTATAATATGAACGTACTAAATAATAAATCCTCTTAATGAATAATCCCAGATTTCTTACACCTTTGCTGAAAAGGTTAAAAATCATTGTCATTTCAAATAAAATACTATTGGCATTACTAATAAAATTGTTCTAGATCATTTGTACAACTTAGTTCATAAAACTTCTCTTAGATTTCTGTTTCCTTAGAGTTCTAATTCTTCTATTTGTTTGCAGTATATTTCTGTAAGTTATGTTATAGCTGTGTGTTAAAATGCCAATATACTTAACAATCATCTGTGTATTTTGTATGTTTCTTCCACTGAGATAGCTTATTAATTGATAAGGATCTTAAGAAAATATTGAAGAGTACAAGCTAAGAAAATTATGTCTATAATATAAAGTATTATTCTCACTTCTTTTCTCAATAAAAGGTAATATATAGGCTAACTTTGTTATTTAGCTTTACTTGACCATTAGTTGGAAATTACCCAAGGTTTTCATATTCTATAAATCCACACATAAACTATGCTTAATATTTTACATAGCTTATTTCTACTTCATTTCAAACATATTGGTAGAATTGATCAAATATTTAATTATTTAAAGAGCACAAGTTCTTTAAACACAAGTTTAATAAAAACAAGTATGCTAAGTGGTATCAGTATCAGATAGATATAGATTGGCCTGTTTTATGGCTCAATAAGCAAAAAACTAAATCTATCTTTCTTTCTTTCTTTCTTTCTTTCTTTCTTTCTTTCTTTCTTTCTTTCTTTCTTTCTTTCTTTTCAGTACTGGGGAAGAAACCCAGGGGCATTGTACCTCTGAGCTATACCCCCATCCCTATTTTAGTCTATTTATTTTTGAAACAAGGTCTTTTTTTTCTTGTAAAGAGGGAGACAAATTTGTCTATAGAGTAATCGTAACTAAATACAACAAATTCTTACTCCAAAAATGTGACTTCTGCATCAGATATAGTTAACCCTGAAATAAAGACTCCTGACTACATACTTTCGATTAGTTCCTGAAAATATAGTTGTTAAAGTATATAAGTAATATTTTAATTAAGTATATGAATAGCAATTTTAATATGGAAATGTGATGTATTTAATTCCAACTCTTCAGTTTTCCAGACATAAAATTCATGAGAGATACCTATGCTGTATTTTATACACTTACAAGAATGAATTTTAAACTCATTAATGCATGTTATGTAACAACATAGACCTCTCTGTGGTCTATGATTCGAATTTCTGAAGAAAACATTGGAAAAAATAAATAACAGTATAAAAAATAAATAACTATAAAAAAGAGCAAACTATCTTTTTTTTATGATGGCACTGGGGTTCCTGGAAGCCCTTTTACCTCTGGGCTACACTCCCAGACTTATTTTATATTTTTTTTATTTGGAAACAGGGTCTCTTAAGCCAGCGAGGCTGGCTCTGAACCAGCGCGATCCTCCTATCTCCACCTCCCAAGCGCAGGGATTACAAGCGTGCGCCACCATGCCCGCGCAAGCAGACTGTCTTTCAAAGCATCTATGTCCATACCGTTAACAATGATTCTCTTAGATCATATATTATTAGTTTATTTTATCATGTTCTCTACGTGTGTTGGATAAACTGGATGTCATTGACATGATGCCAACCAAAATCCTAGACAAATTCATACAATGTTCTCTAACAATCAACTTTTGAAGAAAGTAAACTGATAAGTTTGTTGTTGCCTGAGCTGTAATATCAGTTTCTTAAAACATAATTACTTAGCTGGCATGGTGGCACACACCTGTAATCCTAGTACTTGGAAGGCTGAGACAGGAAGACTCCAAATTCAAGGTCAGTCCCTCAGCAACTTACTGAGACCCTGTTTAAAAATTAAAAAAATAAAATAGTGCTGGGGATGTAATTCAAAGGTAGAATACCCCTGGGTTTAATTTCCAGTACTACAAAACAAAACATAGTTACTTAATCATTACTAGATAGAGAAAGTCATTATACCAACAAAAGCAGTAATTTAGAAAAAAGTTTAATTAAATTTTTTTTACTCAAAGACATTAAGTCAGTTGTTGATTTATTATATGTCTATATTTAAATTGAAGACATAATTATCTGAAGAACAAAAAAGGAGTAAGAAAGATATTGATAAAATGGAAGGTTGTTGATGGCCTTTTAAGAAAAGAAATTATTAATATTTATTACAATTTGCCTATGTCCTTATAAGAAACCAATAAGTATAATCTATCTATCTACCTATATTTATTTATTTTTGGTACTCAGAGGCATTCTACCTCTGAGATACACTCCCAGCCCTATTTTTTTATTTTTTATTTTGAAACAAGATCTTACTAAGTTTCAGAGGGCCTTGATAAATTCCTGAAGCTGGCTGCAAAACTACAATCCTAACAAGAGCTTATCATGAATGCTCACTATGGCCAAGATGAGGGCAGAGGGAAAAGAGCTTTGAATGGTGAAATTTCTGTGAAGTAGGAAGTGGTATCTAAGATGACAGAAAGATCATACGCATCTGGAAAATTGTGAACGAGTTTTAAGAAGGATACTATATTGTCTTCAAACATGAAAGTGAGTCTGAACTTACCTAGTTCTTTTTTCTTTCTTTCTTTTTTTTTTTTTTTTTGCAGTACTGGGGATTGAATCTAGGGTTATTCTACCTCTGAGCTCCACCACCAGCCCTTTTTTTTATTCTTTATTTTGGAATAGGGTCTCACTAAGTTGCAGAGGGCCTCAGTAAGTAGCCGAGGCTGGCCACAAACCTCCTATCCTCCTGTCTCAGTCTCCCAAGTACTAGGATTATGGACATGTGCCACATGCCTGGCTATATCTTTTTAATGTATACATTACAAAGTATGAATACAATTTTATATCTACATTATAATTTATAATTATATATCATATTGTAATTATACATCATATTGAGGTTCAGTGTGTTAGAAACACACATGCACACAATACTGGTGTCTCCTTCTGAATTCTACCCCACTCTCCACCTCTTCATTCATAATACTGAAGTTAGTATTGATAGCTTCATAGAGGGTCATAGGATTGTTTTAACTGTTTCCTTCAAGTCCCCCCACCCCAATACATTCTTCCCCAAATCACCTTCTGCTATACTATTGATCTCTCTTCTCATTTATCTGAAATCCCAGTTTCTCTCTAACTCCCATTAATATAAAATAAAACATATGACCCTTCACTTTCTGAGACCTGGGTCATATAGTGGTTCCTTACACAGTCTTCTGAGAAACCTCCACACTGATCTCCATATTGCTGTACTAATTTGCAACCCCACCAACATTGTATAAGGGTTCAGATTTCCTCACTTCTTCACCAGCATTTATTATTATTTGTATTCTTAATGATTTTCATTACAGCTAGAATTAGAGTATTATCAGGTGTAGTTAGTGCTTGGATGAGAAATCCAAAATTTCTCTAGAGGTAAGAAGTTTGAGCCAAAGATGATCATGACACCATACAAACCCAGGAAAATCTGAAGCAGTTTTAAGAAGGATATTGTTACTTTGTTCAAAACATGAAAGTGAGTTGGAGTTAATCTTTTTTAGATCCTTAAGGGCCAAGACACAGAGAATGGCATCTGGCATACACAAATATGCAGCCAGATGTGTATATTACTAACCAAACACTTAACCAATAGACAATAAAGAAAATAATATAGTATACTTAATTATTATTTTTTCTTTGGTGCCAACTTAGGAAGCACCACAAATGTTTTTTCTTCTATCTGCTAAGCTGTTAAGGAATATGATCTTGGGAAATAGACCTGAGAGAATTGCTTTCTCTTTTGATACAAAAAAATACTTAAAGTTCTATTTTTTTTTAATTCCCCACTAGGTAAAATCAGTGTAGAATATCAAAACAGGTGTTTACCTCTGGTAATCTAAACTATTCTCTTTTATGTTGTTAATAATGATCATGTATTTATACCAAATGAAAACTATAACTTTCATTTTGCTACATATGAGAAATTTATTATAGAAGATGAAGAGCTATATTATGATAAAGATAATTAGACAACATCTAATTTCAAAACAAATTTTATTGCCAAGCATGGTGGCGCACACTTGTAATCCCCGTGCTTGGGAGACAGAGACAGGAGGATCACTCAGGTTCGAAGCCAGCCTCTCTGGCTTAAGAGACCCTGTTTCCAAATAAAAATATAAAATAGGTCTGGGAGTGTACCCCAGAGGTAGAAGGGCTTCCAGGAATTCCAGTGAAACTAAAATGAACAAAAGACAAAGAGCAAATTTTATTGTTATTTTCAATGTTATGTTTTATTTAATTTTCTGGTTCCGGTATATTTCTAAGAGTTCTTTAAAACTTATGATGCTTTAATTAATATGGAGTTAAAAACATAAGTCTTAGTTAATATGGGAGTTAAAAACCACAAGAAGTTAAAAATCAACCTCAGAGAAACATAGTATCTCACCTTCTCAACTTAATATTTATAAACTGCTTATATTTGGTAATTTTTATTCATAAAAATATAACTTTATAAGGTTAGTAAGAAGCATTAGTTGCAGCTGCAACTTGACTATATAAAATATTTGAAGAAACATTTCACCTGAAGACATTTATACTTTATTAGAATACACAAAACCCACTAATAAAAATATACATCCGTATAGGCTTAATTAGGCTATATATGTTACCATTTTGAGGAATTCATAAAAGATGAATCATAGAAAAGGTATAAAAACCTAAGCCGGAGAAGCATTGCCAGAAATTTGATCTCAACCATATTAAATTTGATTCTCACAAAATAGAACACCAAATCCTTAAAGACGTGATTTCCTTTAAGTTACTAGAAAACTTAAACCTAGAGCGATAACTCAATTCTACCAGAAGGATTTCAGTCATTACCTAGAAACTCAGGCACTGGAGTTGTTGGACCTTAACTTAGGACATTTGAGGATGAGACCTTTTTTATTAGCTCTTGTTCTTCAAAATTGAGATGGCTTTGTCCCTTAGCCTGCTCATAAAATACCTTAATTACGTCAAAGCCTTATGACAAAAATAATTTTTCCTGAAATCAACCCTGCTAACTTTTAACATTTGGATGTCAGCCTATCTAGATTGATAGGCCATTCTGCTTCTTAAACCCATGGTATCCAGGTGTGATGCACCTCCAGGTCAAAATACTATCTTCAATTAAGAATTTTATAAGGGATGTCATTTCTTCCTCCAAACTGGTGGCTAGACCACCAATTCTAATCGTCATATGGGTCCATCCAGTTGAGATGCTTGCTCCTCAACAATTCCTGGGATTTAGTGTGACTGTCTGTTCAACACCTTTTTGTTCCTCTCATCCTGACAACTCCCCCCTCAGTAACGTTGATGGTGGTCTCCCCAGATTATGTTCCTTATTGGGGGCGGGGATTTGGTGCTGGACCCAGAGGCATACTACCTCTGAGCTATGCCTCTACCCCTATGTTTTTTATTTGGAAACGGGGTCTCACTAAGTTGCAGAGGTCCTCACTAAGTAGCTGAGGCTGGCCGAGAACCTAAAATCCTCTTGTCTCAGCATCCCAAATTCTGAGAATACAAGTATGCACCATGATACCTGGCTTTTTATTGTGTTATTAAAGAAAACATATGGTGATATCTCATTCCAAAGTTTCAATTTTTGCCCACTGGGCAAGTGATCTTATTCCTCCATCACTGGGCTGATCAATCACTATGTCCCTTGTTGCTTTTCTCAAATATCAGCTTAAAAAAAGTAGCTTTAATTTCATTGAGCATTTTATTTTTCATGTTTAGCTTTTCTTTATATGCATAAAGAAAATATAAACATAAATATGAAGTTTCAAATAAAGGCTTTATATACTGATATTTTTCAAACTGTTTCAGCTGAGTTCTTCATTTTGTTTAATGGACCTATCAAAATGATGCTTATACTAGAAGAGAATAATTGTTAGCAACATTGGTTCTAGGGATGGAACACATGAGTCTGAATCCCATATTATCTATTCCCCATCTGGATTAATAGCTACATGACGATGGTCAGAACATTTTATAATTTTGTGCTTCAGTTTCCTCTCCCATAAATTGGGAATTATAATGCCTACCTTGTAGTTTTGTGATGAGGAAGAAATAAATAATTACAAGGTTGCCTGGCATGTAGTAAAAGTTCAGTAGATTATTGATGCTGTTTTTATTTGTTTTGCTTTGTTTTCACAGGATAGTTTTCTATTTTTTGAACACAATTTTTTTTTGTTATCATGTGTCTTTCATTATTCCTTTTTCTGGCTGTCACACAAATCTTTATTTATCCAAACATTCCAATAAAAATCTTAGGTCCCTTTAGCTAAAAATATCCTTTCCTATTGATAGCCCAGACTCAAAACAGACCTCAAGTACTTCCTTATATCTAGATATCGTTTCTGGTAACCATGGTGGTAGCTTAGGTTGTTACTATTTCTTCTCTTCATACCCAATATCATGGGGACACTCTAACACTAGATAAGACCAAAGAACAGAAACTCTGCAGCCTGATTGTTCAAAAACCATAACAACCTACCTGAGAAATAGGGATTTTTCTTGTGCCTCTCATTCCAGTGCCACTGTCTCCAGATGTATAAAACAACAGTTGGAAAGGCTCTGACTTATTCTAAAATTTAGAATCTCTAATCAAACAAGAGTTGTTTCAATATTTCAGGAAAACTGTTCAAACCAAACCACACCTACTCATAAAATAAGCCACTAGGAGATGCCCCCTGCTTTTCTCTCTTTATCCTCAACAGTGTAGAAGAGTATTATAAACCATGGAAAGGGATATGCCTATACAGCAGAACTTTATCTTCATTCATTGTATTAGAGGTCCCTATCTTTGGTTTCAGTTATTTTATCAGTAAAACCAATACTCCCAATTGATTAATACTGGAACTGATACCCATAGCAATGCTGTTCTGGCTTTATCCAGAAACATTGGTCCATCCAACTTTTATTGAGCTTAATTAAGGTTATTTAACCTGCAACCTTCCACATGCGATAAGATTACATGATTGATTAGTTGGACACCAAGGTCCTACTCTTCAACAAAGTAAATGTATTTATTTTTGAAAATGGAGATAATCCCAAGGAACTTTCTAAACTCTAGTTGCAGTGTTTGATACTCAGTCTTTACCAACCTCAATCTTACACTCCTTCTTTGTCAAGAAAAATAGAGAATTTAATGTTTGCAATAAATACCAGATATTGAACAAGATCCCCATCTGAAATCAATACTCCCTCCTACAGTTTTCTCGACCTGCTTGATCAACTTAAGTCAGGTGTGATTTGTGTCAACTGAAACTCCAGGACAGGCAGGGTTAGAGGGTGATGGACAGATGAGAGGAAATGTCATATCTGCCCATCAATATCAGGAAGAAAATTTAATTATGTATAGAAGATTTTGTTTGTATATCTTCATGATAATTTTAAATATTTGGTAATGCCATTGGTGTACATAGGATATTTCTGTTTTAGCATACCCTAAAAGTGATTTCAAAACCTAACTAAACATTATGAAGAATACACTTGGATAGTGGTTAACATATTTATGTAACTCTAAAAATATATCTCCTAAGCATTATAAATAATTGGGAAAGAAAGTATTATTTAAAAAATAATTTGGAGACATTTTATTACCCCTCCATAGTGGCAGTGGTCCTGGTGGCAATAATCATCACTGTCTACTTTATGCCAATAACTAACAGAATTACAAGTGTATTAAAGTTCTAAATGATGTAGTCTTGAGATATTTAGAAAAATATAAAGTTGAAGTTATATTATCTTATGTTATTTATTTTAGAAAAAATAGAGAAAAAATTTTAAAATGCATATTGATATATAATTTTAAAAGTATTTCAAACATTACAAAAATTAAAAGCAAAAATTATTGTGAGAAAAGAGTACTTATAGCAGAAAAGGTAGCAATTTTTAAATATAAATGGAGAATATTGTTAACACATTATGAGCTCTTTTAAGGAATAAGAAAAAAACACAAGAGAAAATGGTGCACAGATAACAACAGGAAGATCATAGGTTTGAGGAAAACCTCAGCAATGTAGTGAGACTTTCAGCAACTAGCAAAATCCCATTTCAGAACAAAAAATTTAAAAAGGCAGAGGGTATATGCAGATACCAGCAAAAGCCACGTCCTCTCGGCATCTGCATTATTATTATTCATGCAGTCCGTAGGCAGAATCTCAAAGTGAGAAACAGCCCCGAGAGAAGGTGTGGTCGCTGGCTAAAAGTACTCTCCACTTTTAGATATTCTTTCATAACTATTATTCTTCTAGTATTCTTTTAACTCCCCACATGAATTGCTCCGGTGGTGTAAGATCAGGACTGTGAGAGAAACTGAGTCCGTGGAGAATAAAATTTCTAGTAACTTGTCCAAACCTCTAAATGCCTTTGGCTTTGTTCAGAAAAGAACTTAGTTAAAGATTAGATGCAATAGTAGCATGTCAGTAATGACAAACGCAGATTTCCTCTCAATCTTTGACCCTCAACCTAATCAATAACTAACCTAGAGGGGGAGGCGACCTGATGCCTCCATTTACCTCTCTTTGTGATCCTGCCCAGATACGGGAAGACAAACGTTGGGTATAACATCAAAGCAACCCAGTTTATGAGCAACTAATACTGCCCAATACAATGGAGCTGAAGGCTAGGAAGATTCTTGACCTTTACACCCAGTATGAGCCCTGCCCGAGATGGGAGGGGTGCCACGTGGCCCAGGAAAGGATATTGCAAAGGGTCTGGGACAGGAATATGGATTATTTATAGGATGAATAGGTTTCTAGTAAGACTATCGTTTGGGGAAAAGTGTTTCACAGCTAAGGAAGTATATCTGACAACTAAATCTAAAAACTACATGGTATTTCTGGTGTTTGTCTGCCAAACTGTGTTGTAAGTTTGCTTAAGATTTCAGATTTTAGAGGGCAAGGCGGCAACACCTGGAAGAACTTTTTATCACATCCACCTGAATCGTCACATCCCCCCATGCCTGCCATATGGACTGAGCCCAAAAGATGGAAAGTTCCAAGAAAGTTAAAGAAGATTCCCCGAAAAGCCTCCAAGCCTTGGGCGTGCCCGTTTCTTCTGGAAGATTGCCCTTTGGAACTGCTTGTCTGCAAGATCGGGGAGAAGATCCGGAGTTAATCTCTTGAAAGCCAAAAGCCAGCTGAAAGCCGAACTAGTTTTTTTACCTTTGTTTACATGTCATTCACTATTGTTTCACAGTGATTGCATTCACTTCCTTTTCTCTTATTATTAACTTTACTGGTGAAGGGTATAAATTTTTCGGGGTTCTTGTAATAAAGTGTCATTAGCTCAAAAGGCTCTTGTCCATATCAGATTCTTCCCAAAAGCGCCGTCATTTAGGGACCTAAAAAATTTAGTCCCTAAAAGGGAAAGAATCACTGCAGATAAGATGCTGCAGTATTTCAATTTACCCTTCCCCATCTTTACTGACATTCTCGATCGCGAGTGGACTCGCGCCCCATTGGACTAGCTGGCCTTCGACAGGTATAGCTCAGAGGTAGAATGTCCCTAGGCTTAATCCCTAGTACAAAAGAAAGAAAGAAGAAAGGAAAGAAAGAAAGAAAGAAAGAAAGAAAGAAAGAAAGAAAGAAAGAGGAGAAAGAAAGAATAAAGTTGTCTCAATCAAATATAACAGACCATGAGACTGAGTCTACTTCTATAAGAGAAATAAATATCTTATCCAATATGTACTAGTGAATATTTAAGATAATCTTTTTTTTGGTGAGTAGGAACCAATAAATATCAAAAGCCTTAGAAACATGTATACCTTTGATGTCGCGACCCTAAGGCTCTGACCAGCAGAGCCTAGGGAAGAAACACGAACGCTGACTTGCTGATGAAGCTACTTCCTCTTTATTCCCCACAGCAGTTTCCTTATGTACCATACCAAGCCTGTTCCCAAAATATCCACCAATCCCATTCCGCCCATGTCCATCCTATGCTCCCTAGAAGGTACCTCATAGGCGTACTGGCCTAACCACGAGGCATTACGTCACAGTCCATGCATGAGGCGCGTGATACTGACAACAGTGCATGCGCCAGCCAAGACCAACAGCGCATGCGCCAGCCAAGACCACCATCCTTGGCAGTCAGCCCGGGCACCATCTTGGGCTGACGTGCCACACCCTGGCTTCCCACACTTTGACACATGAATTTTATTCTTAAAAACTTTTTCCAAAGGATATAATCAAGCATATATCAAGGTTATATATAACATGGTCATTATTTGTAACTGTGAGATACACGAAAGTTTCACAATTTGGAATCGATAAGTGTGTGTGATTGTGCATATGTGCATATATATAAATATGTCATGACATTCATATAATAAAAACACAATGTGACTGTTTAAAGCCATATTGATGCAGAATATTTAATAGCAAAGGACATATTTTATAATATATTTAAATGCTGAACGAAGTCAGTAAATGTGTGTTTTATATTAGTCTTGAAGATGATAATGACTATTATGGATGATGACAATGCAAATAACTTACTTTGTTTTGATTTGTATGCATATTTGACTTTCCTAAAATTAATTTATAATATTTACAATAAGGAACATTTTAGCAAGTAGACAAAAATAACTTATATCGAATTTATAGGCTTAGATCATTTTGGCTATATATTAGAATCGCCAGAGAAGAATTAAATTTTTTCCAGAACTTGTCTAACTTGCTGAATCAAATGTGTTTTGTTATTGCTACTGTCGTTGGCCATGTTTCTAACATGATTCTCAATTGGCTCCTAAGTAGCCAGGACACTTTCAGTCCATAACCTGGCATTTGGATACAAGTGATCTTAATCACGGTCACTTCTCAGGATATTCTGAGAACCAAGAGAAATAACGTGGATGGTCAATGAATGATAGGTGACTAATTCAGGTATAAGCCTATTCCCAGTAAACTGACCTCTGGAAGGTTTTAATTCTTTTGGAAAATATCACAGCCTCCTGTCTCCCTAATAATCAGATGTGGAGGGGGAGGGGGAGAGGTGCTCCAGAACTTGATTAATCATTACCTAGGATTTTTCCAATATGACCAGGCAATTCTAAAGCAAGCCTACTCCGTCTCAGTTTTCCTTGTCTGGACAATGGCACTACCGTTCTCTCCATGGGATCAGAGTGAACAACTCTTTCCTTCAGTCAGGGGCCAGCTCTGGTTGCAGGGGAGGTTTTGTTAGTGAGATTCTCAGGGAGAGAAAAGCAGGCCGGCCGAGTGGCCACCTGGAGGAGAAACAGCAACAGCTTTATTTTACAGACCCATCCTTTTTATAGGGTTCTGGGCAAAATGCATGTTGCCTAGTCGTGCTTACTTAATTCTATGCCCGGCTGCGCTGGAAGACCTGCCTGGTCACCCTTATCTAACTAAACACTCATCTGCAGCTCTGCTGGAGGAGCCGGCTCATCTGTAGCTGTGTGGGGTGAGTGAGGTCAGGTCCTCACCTCTGAACCTCTACTTCCTCTGAGCCCCACACCTTGACACCCCACATTCAACCCCTCAACAAGTCCAGTTAGCTTTTCTTTACAATGCAACCACAAACTTCTCACTTTTGGCCTCCAGTTTACAATTCTGGTTTACAGGCCGCCAGATGCCTAATTGGTCGTCATCTCCATTCATGTTTAGCTGAAAGCCATTGTCCAAAGGGCCAAATCGATTTTTAAGATGTAAATCAAACTGTTATTCTTTAGCTCATAAGTTCCTTATGAAATCACATTACATTTGAAACAGGAGACACACTTGTGTCTCCTAATACGCCTCTACTTGGTTTATCCCTTGGCTGCTCCTCCAGATTATTCTGTTTTCCCCACTTTCTTGGTTCTAACCTGCTTGCTCATCTTTGAACACGGCCAGGGTCCTCACCTTTAAGTGTTCTCTTTCCTATGTTCGGTAGGCTCATCACCCAGACACGCAAATTATCCCCCCCCTTTTTTTTTGTTATAGTTCTGGAATCCAAGGGCATTTGACTTCTGAGCTACACCTCTTGCCCTATTTTTTATTCTTTATTTTGACACAGGGTCTCACTAAGTTGCAGAAGGCCTCACTAAGTAGCTGAGGCTGTCCGCGAACCACTATCCTCTGGTCTCAGCCTCCCAAATGCTGGGATTACAAACGTATGCCACCACACCCAGCATCCTCCCCTTATTTCTTTCTAGTTTTAACTCAAATATTATCTTCTCAGAGGTAACTTCTTTAACCTCTTTCTCAAAATAAGTTCTTTTTATCACACCCACCATCTGTCAGTCTCTGTGGCTTGCCCCTGCCTTTTTGATGTAAATCACTCGGTGCTGCCTGAGACACTGGCTATACATTCATTGGAAGCACCACATGGCAGGAAATTTCTTATTTACTGTGGTTGTGCCCAGTACCCACACGTAATTTAATGTCATTATGTGCACACTGCATATCCTACTATATGCATGCAATCAGGCTGCAGGAAGGGAGACAGAAGCTACCAGGCTGAGGGTGAGAACTGGTAGACTACCTGTTCCCCAAGTCTTCACAGCCAGCTCTTCTTCATCCCTTAGTCAAGAGACTCCCAAACAGTCCCCTTTCGCTCTTTAGTCAGTTTAAATAAGATCTCTGTCGTTTGCAACTCCAAAGCACTGATAGCCAATTGGAGATTCAGTTTCAGGACCTGAGGAATTTTAAAAGAAGAACCATGAAACACATCTCTGTTCCCAGATCACTGAAATGTAAAACTCTCCCCAGCAAGGACATTTCACCTCTCAGGTTAACCTTTGGACACGCCGCGGGCTGCCATTGTTGTCGATATAATCAAAGACCTTTTCCCTTCCCTGTTGAGCACTCTGTTCTTTTTATGATTGTGTATTCCCTTCCTCTACTGCCTGCACAACTCAGCCCTGCCTGCATCATATGAGTCTTGACCTTTCCCTCATCCTTCCAGATTTGCAGATCATTGCCGAATTGTGAAGAAAACTCTTACCTTTCAGACTTAATTTTACTTAGTCTCTTTCTATATTTTAGGCACCATGCAAATGAGGCCCAGACCATATTCTATACTAATAATTTTCATTATTAATCAATCATGATGCATCCTCATTATCCACGTATCCCCACCCTTGAATTTGTTTATGCAAATTTTCACATGAAGCTACCAGTGTATATCAACAGCACCATCCCAGAGTGATGACCAAAAATATCTCCAGATTTTGGCAAATGTCCCACGGAATGTGTATGGTGAAAAGCCCTCCAGCTATCCTCAGGATACAATATTCTTGTTTTACCACCTTTTCCCACTCTTTCACCCTGCTTTCTCCTCTTGAGAAACTTGCAGAACTTATGGCCACATTTTTCTCCCCGATGCAATAGCATTCTCTCCCTTTTGTAACAGGACCTTCTCAAACCTTGGAGGAACTCTTTGCCATAGATTTTCAAATAAAGTCTCTTCTTACTAAGTCGGGATTTTTTTTTTTAAATTTAACAATGGATTACTGAAGAAAATAAACGAGTTGGGCATAGTGGTGCACGCTTTTAATCCCAGTGTACTTGGGAGGCTGAGACAGGAGGATCATGGTTTGAGGATAGCCACAGCTATTGAGGCCCCTTGCAACTCAGTGAGATCCTATTTCAAACTAAAGAATAAAAAATAAGGCTGGGTATAGCTTGGAGGTAGCATGCCCCTTAGTTCCAACCCAAGTAAAATAAATAAATAAATAAATAAATAAATAAATAAATAAATACAAAATTTTCAAAGCAATCAGCTTCCTTGATAGTTTTATTGTACTGCTACAGTGATAATGCTGTTGCTATCTCCCTGAGCCTGTGTGGGCTGTCTTAAGGACTCTTCCTTGTGTCCGCTCCAACCCCCGTCAGCCATCACTATAAATTTCATCTGTCAATATTGTCAAACAGCTTTGACCTCTGCCTTCAATTTTGCTTAAACCTTACCTTTGTCACAACTCAATCTAGATCCGAGTCCATGCAGACCTTTGTCTGGCTTAGTTCCCAAGAAAATCTGACATCTTTCCTTAAATTAAAATTAAAGAGGTGAGTTTGTTTTACAAAGGGCTAATATATACCACTGCAAAAAATTAGGGATAGACCATTCCGGATGAAAATAATTGTATGTGAGGTCTTGGAGAAGGGAATTGAAAATTTATGTCCCACAACACTAAAATTAGCTAAGTTTTAGTTTAAATTGGTAGAAAAATGAGAGATGGTTGGAGACTCAGGTGGTGAACTTACTTCATGGTTAGATAGAAGTGATTGAACTAGAGTAAACCAAAACTGTAAAACTTTGAAGATGTTCTAACACGATGGTCACCTGATGAACTTGTCTAGGATATTAGGTTTAATGGAGGTTGGAAAAACTTGAAAAACAGAAGGAAAAGTACCCAGAACATAGACTAAGGAAAAAAATATTGCCTATCGGTAATCAAGATTCTATTACATGGGGTCATTGTGAAAAATAAACATTATAGGAATGAGTATTGATTGGAATGAAGACCATTAGCACTGTTTTTTTTTTTTAATGTCAAATTTCAGACATTTGCAAAATGCACATAATACTGCTCCATGGTGAATTAAAAAGTGTTAGAACTATAATTTAAGAATTATTTTGGTTCTTTCATTCAAAATATTTGTAGGAATAATCTTATTCTTGAAAAAATCCTAGAGCATAGGAAATTTTTGCAGCACATATATATTCCCAATTTGGGGCAAAGACTACAAAATTTGTCTCACTTTCATAAAACACATTAATTGGATTCTGAACTGATTTTACAACTTCATGTTAATTATAAAATCTAGATAGGCATATTTAAAACTAAATGTTTTGAACTCTTAAGAGTTTTATTTAAAGACTTTAAAAACATTAAGTACAGTTTGGAACATATTCTTTCATTGGCTGAAGGCATTGTGTTGAAGAGAAATGAGAGGAAAATGAAAATTCTGTATTGGCACTCTGCATAGGAACAGGGTATATAAAAATGTGATTATGGTGATGTCAAATTATAAGGTCATTGTTACAATCATTATTTTATAGATTAACAAATACAAACTTCCATCAGACATTAAAATCCATTATTTCAGATGAGGAACATTGATTTATAAAAGCCAAGTGGCTGATTTAACACAACCTCACATTTTAATAAAAGTGTTACAAAGTTTTAGTTATTAAAAATTCATAAAGGTTAACATTTTAGATATAAAAAGAGCAAGGCACCAATCGATTTAATGGCAGATAAAGGGTAAAGCATGCAATGCTTAGACTTTAAAAATCCAATTATTCCTATTACTCTGCATACATTAGGCAGTCATATTTTAGTGCTATCCCAAGCCTCACTTGTCTTGCCGCCTCTTATCAACCTTCCTGTTTGCATTTTAATTGACTTGGGGAAGAGCTAAGGGAAAATGAAAAAAAAAAGTTGTAAAATTAAAGGAAGGATTCTGCATATTTAAAAGCACATAAGTGACCCTCTCTGCCTATGTTATTTCAATGCTTGAAATACCACAGTGCTCCAAAAGTCAGTTCTTTGTCAGTACGGCTAGTTTTAAATATATCCTCCCAAATGAAAATATATTTTATGAATGCTGTTGCATTACTCTTTCATGTGCTTAATAAACACATGAATCATGGTGGACTTACTTGAATAAACTACCCACTAGGCCATACACACTTCCCACATGCTAAAAGAATAGGCCACATTTTTGTTGGGTTGTTTTTGTTTATAAACCTCTGTGTTTTCTTTTGAAAATGGCAATGGTGAGAGCTATTTTATGAGCCAGCTGAGAGAAAAAAGGAAAGAGTAATTCCTGGTCACGGCTGGTGAAGCACCAGGTAGCTTCTCTGAGAGGGACTCACAGCGCTTCAGTAGGACTTCTGATGTGGTTTTGAAGCCATGTCTGAGCCAATGGTTCTCAGATTTCTCCGTCTCCGAACTTGTGTATCCCCTTAAAAATTATTGAGAATCCCAAAGGCCTCTTGCTTATGTGGATTATATCTTTTGATACTGTTTTAAATTAAAAATTAAAAATATATCTACTGAAAGTAAGTATAATAAGCTCATTACATCTTAACATAAACAAAATTTAAAACCTATCTTTTAAAAAAGGAAGAATATTAGCATTCTTTCATATTTTTCAAATCTGTTTAACATGGGAGACCTAGATTCTATATCTGTTTCTATGGTCAATCTTTTGTGATATGTCATTTTGATAGAAATGTAGAAAATCTGAGTAGGTTTCACACAGATCTGTAGAATAGGGAAGACCTCAACGTCCCTCTAACAGAGTCCAGGGGGGGCCCAAGAATTTCTGAAACCACACTCTGAGAATTGATTTTCTGGGGGATATAAGTAAGGGATGGAAGATGAGAGGCTGTTAAAAGCATTGGCTTCATGTCAAATCTGGGGAAATTTTGACAGGAAAGCACTAGGGACTAGAGATCTACCTTTTACCTTCGAGCTGTCTTTAATCTGGTTGTCTGTCATTGCCCTGCTGGATCAACTCCTACCTTGCTTCTGCCAACAAGATCAAAATATTCTCTGGCACTCATCTAGCAATAAAATCTAGGAATGGAAGATTAGGACTAAGAGTATAATAGCACATTCATTTAGTAGACATTTTACTGTGGCTTGATTTATCATTAAATACTAAGATCCTTGAGATGGAAAGACAACATTTGCAGTTTCAAAATGACGATCAAGATGAACGTGTGTGATACCTCATAACTTTGTTGAGTCATAAGTTTGGAACAGGGCTACAAACTGCTGTATAAGGTGAGCTGAGTCATTGCGTTTAACTAATCCCCAGCACCATTCCTTTGTAATTTACCAGTGGCCACTCTTCCTATATGAACTGATTCTAAGATAATTAAAATCATTGTTGAAAGTCTTAGAACTTGGGACATTAATCTTGTTTGGTAAAAAATGGCTGGCTACCAGTCTTGGTAATGGAAACAAGGGAAAAGGGAAGCTACGGTGCTTGTTAAAAAAATAACTCTATGAGCCGGGAATGGTGGCACATGCTTGTAATTTCAGCATTTGAGAAGCTGAGACCAGAGGATCAAGGTTTGGGTACAGCCTCAGCTACTTAGTGTGGCCCTCTGCAACTTAGTGAGATCATGTTTCAAAATAAAGAATACAAATAGGGGTGGGGGTGTATCTCAGAAGTCGAATGCCTCTGGGTTTCATCCCTAGTCCTACCAAAAAAAAAAAAGTCTATGTTTTATTTTGGTCTGATACTTATGAAATGATTAAGGATCTAAAGATATCACTTAAATTTAAACTTTACTGCATTTTAGGAGGTAATTAGATATAATTGTAGTATTCACAAATTTGGGCATCTGAAAATGTCAAGAGTCTCCTATATTAAATCAATATTTAAATTCAACATTAGAATAATCAGAGCTGTTTTGAGTCCTCAGCTTGTATGATTTTCAAATCTTTAGTTGAAATCTAATTTTAGGAGAAGTTGGAAAGTTATTAGTTATTAGTTATAATAGATAATTTTATAAAAATAACTCTAAGGTAAAACAGAAACAAACTATCAAATAGTAATATTTTTTTCTTGTGAATTTTTTTGTTTCGGTTGTACTGGACATTGAACCTAGGGGCATTCTACTTCCAAGCTACCTCCCCAATCCTATTTCATTTTTTATTTTGAAATGATGTCTCACTAAGGTAGTGAGGGCCTTGCTAACTTGCTAAGGCTAGCCTTGAACTTGCAATCCCAGTGTTCCAGCCTCCCAAGTGCTAGTATTACAGGTGTGTACCACCAAGCCCACTTGCTTTTTAGGGTGATCTATGAAGGGCTATATTTAATGGCTTAAGACAATTGCCTGGTATATATAAATTGCTATACAAAGTTTACTAATATCATATTCTTATAATATCAATGAAAGCTAAGAAAGGAAAGACACAAAATAATTCATGAAGTACCTTCTCTGTGCCAGTTACTCTTTGGGCACTGAGGATAAAGTGCCTACAGTAGAACTGTTATGTTGAGAAGTCCATTTTATTCCATAAAAGTACCCAAATACTTAGAAAAACTTCTTCTTATTCCCTCCCCAAAAATCTGTTTACTATAACTTACATGAATTTGTTCTCGTTGAAATAAATCACTGTGTGTGGCAAGTTCTCAGATGTTTATTTCCATGTGAAATGGTAAGTCAACTACTCCTTTAGTTGCTGTTAACTGACAATGGGAGCTTAGAGAATATGAACTTTTTAATAAGCTTAAGCATGAACAAAGATAATTTAGCAAAACTATTGCCATGCTCATCCTCTAAGGAAACATTATATATTAATTATTTTAATTTATTAATACTCTCTTATTTCTGATCATTTATTTTATAAGAATATTTTGCTCATAGACATGACAACATTAAAAACTCAACATATTAACTTTAATAGAATATGTTAGAAAATAAGACGATTGAAAATAGAAGATAGTAAAAAAAGAAAAGAGAAGATAGTAAATATAATTTTATACCAATTTTAATTCAAACTTTATTATCAGTGACAATTTAAACTTTATAAGAAAGTTTACACATTTTTAGAAAGCCTGAATCCTTGTTCCAGATGGTCTTGTATCTAAGCTGCTAAGAACTTTTACCTAGAAAATCAGCCCTACCTCTCAGTCTGCCCACAGCCATCTGAAAGCTAGCTTGAGTCTTCTGATTCTGGGTATATATAGTTGCAGACATTGGAGATTACCAAGAAACTGTCTGCCTGAGGCTTGGAAACACTTAATGCTTACAAATTTCACTCCCATCCAAACTTGTTATTTTTGAATCAATAGGATTCTACACCTTCTCAGTAGGACAGATTTGTCTACTTCTCTGTTATCATAACTTTGTACATACTACTGTTACGGAATTTGCTATAGTTGAATATGCTTAAACGGGACTGCAAAATTCAGGGGACTAATGGCCTCTGTTTGGGTTATTTCCCTAATGCATCAGTTAGTACCAGGGAAGTAGTAAACCCATAAGTGTTTGTAGGAGCCAGGGAACTAATGTACAAGTGGCTCTTTTATCTAAAAGCATAATGAAATTAGCCTGGCAAAAAAGATTTCTATGGCATGTGGAGGATACATTTTACTTTCCATACTTTATCTTCTTCATCTTTTTGAAAAATACTCCTACTTTTTTTCCATATGGTTAGAAAAAGAATGACTTCACCTTTCTGCTGTAGAGCTGGGAATGTGATCCAGGATTTATAGAATTCCTTCTCCGTTTTCTTTGTTTTGAACGTGTTCTCCAAAGTTGATGTGTTGGAGACCTAAGTTCAATGCAGCAGTATTGGAAGGTGGAGCCAATAAGAGGCGTTTATGTTGTGAAGAGTCCTGTCATATCCCCGGAGTGGTTAGTTATAGAAATGGAGGATTTGCTGGAAGGGCAAATTCATCTCCATTTTGCTTTTATTTTTAATTTGATTTCACCTTTTGTTTTGTACCTTTGCATGGAATGATGCAGCAAGAGGATCCTCACTAAATGTTAGGATCTTGATACTGGCCTTCCCAGCCTCCAGAAGTGTGAGAAATAAGTTTCTTTATAAATTGTCTGGTTTGAAAGATATTCTCTCCTTTTCCCTCCTCTCCCCTCCCCTCCCTTCCTCTCCCTTCCACTTCCTCCCTCTCCTCTTCTCTTCTCTCCTCTCCTCTCCTCTCCTCTCCTCTCCTCTCCTCTCCTCTCCTCTCCTCTCCTCTCCTCTCCCCTCCCCTCCCCTCCCCTCCCCTTCTTCTTCTCCTTCTTCTCCTTCTTCTCCTTCTTCTCCTTCTTCTCCTTCTTCTCCTTCTTCTTCTTCTTCTTCTTCTTCTTCTTCTTCTTCTTCTTCTTCTTCTTCTTCTTCTTCTTCTTCCTCTCTCTCTCTCTCTCTCTCTCTCTCTCTCTCTCTTCTCTCTTCTCTCTTCTCTCTTCTCTCTTTCTCTCTTTCTCTCTCATCCTCCTCCTATAGCAACAAAGCTTGACTATGACATCACCCAATTTCACAAGATCCAGTATAGTCTTTCATTTTGCTTTACATAATTTCAATTGAGTGTCATACACATTAAATGCATCCTGGATAAAATGCTGTGTATATTTTAGAATTTCCCCATCAGAAATATTCATCAGGTTCACATTCTTAGCACTTTCTTAGCAACTACAGATTGATATGCATATGAAATTCTATTTTATTGCCTCCTATCCTACCAAAGATTTTAAGCTTTCACAACGTTTTTTAACTCACAATGTTTCAAATGTTTTGAGCAGAGCCAATATTTTTAAACACAGCTTTACAGAATGATTATTTCTGTAACTTGTCTCATTTCTTTCTTAAGTTTCCAATATTGAGAACTTTGCTCTTCTATTCTCTTTCTCCTGCTTGGCATTTGTTTCAATTTTCCCCATGATTTTTTTTTTCTTTTTAGACTAGTTTTCTTATTCAATATAAAAACAAAAGCATACCTTCAATATATTTCAAAATCCCACACGATGGTTGAAGTAAGAAGTCCCATTGTGTGTCATAGATATTGTTAATAGCTTATTTTTTTCTCTTTTGATTTTCTTTATTAAAAAACAAACTGAAAACTAAGTGCTTATTTTGAATGTATTTATTTAGTTTTTGATTCATTATTAGATTTAGTCTTTTTTCACTTTGATGTTTTAATTACATATGTATTAGTGCAAATTTTTCTTATTTTTTGATAAGTAGTATAACACAATATTTTTTAAATGTTAGTTTGAAGCAGGATGTAGTGGCACACACTTGTAATCCCCGTGCTTGGGAAGCTGAGACAAGAGGATCACACAGGTTCAAAGCCAGCCTCAGCTACTTAGTGAGGCTCTCAGCAACTTAGTAAGACCCTGTTTCCAAACAAAGTATAAAATAGATCTGGGAGTATAGCCCAGAAGTAGAAAAGCCCCTGGGTTCCACCCCTAGTACCACACAAAAAAATAATGTTAGTATGATTCCAAAATCAGTCAACACTATTTTTATTGGTGCATTGTAATCATACATCACGATGAAATTTAGAGACATACATGCACACACAATATTCTTTAAGTCTCTCCCCCAAATTCCACCTTGCCCCCTCACCTACTGCATACAGGATACTGAGATGGGCATTGGTAATTTTGTATATATACATCATGACCATTGACATACTTCCTTCCTCAGTCTATCTCCCCCTACCTCCCTCCCTCTCAGTGGTCCCCTACATCACTCCACTGGGGTCTTTTCTCCCTTGTGTATAGTTCCTTTCGTATCCCAGTTTCTTCCGAGCTTTCACATGTGAGGAAAAACATTCAAACTTTCGCATTTTGTGACTGACTAATCTCACTTAGCATAATATTCTCCAGTTACATTCATTTTTCTGCAAATTACATGATATTGTTTTCTTTATGGCTGAGTAGAATTTTATTGTGTATATATCCCATAATTTTATAAACCACTCATTTTTTGATAGCTGCCTAGACTGGTTCCATTGTTTCAGTCAACACTATTTAAGAATTACTATATGATTAGTAAAGTGCCATTTGAAAAAAATTTTTAAAAATTGAAAACATCTAAGTAATCATTTAAATAAAACATGTTTGTGTTTTGTAATATTCATTTTCATCAAAATTAATACTGAATGTGACATGAAGTATCATCTCTGATAGTTAATGTATGTGTTTATTTATTAAAACTTTCAGAGGCATTGTAAATTTATTTTCTTGCTATTTTTTAGCATGGTGTGATACCTGTTTCAAGCCAGAAATAATCTAACCATATAATCCTTTATAAAATATAATCTGAGGCCGGGCGTGGTGGTGCACGCTTGTAATCCCCGCGCTTGGGAGGCGGAGACAGGAGGATCGCGCAGGTTGAAGCCAGCCACGCTGGCGTAAGAGACCCTATTTAAAAAATATAAAATAAGTCTGGAAGTGTAGCACGTAGGTAGAAGGGCTTCCAGGAACCCCAGTACCACAAAAAAAAAAAAAAATATATATATATATATATATATATATGTATGTATATATATGTATATATATACATATATATATGTATATATATATATATCCTGAAATTTTTATTATAGAAGAAAAATATGATCACCCAATCTGTGAAACACAAGATCCAAGTAAATGTTTTTTGTTTTAAATAACATCTTGCATTGTACATTTCATGACATTATTTCTGATCAAGAATACTTATCACTGCTAATGTAATTATCATAAACAGGGTAGGAACATTCATTACTAGCAAAGTCCTGTATCTAATCTAGCTTAAAAATACATTTTAAGAAACCCACCCTAGCATTTCCTATTCAGGGATTCTCCATCATACTGCACTTCATAGTTACCTGGGGCTTTCTGTAAAATGGCCACCGTACATGCCTCATACAGATTAAGTAGCAATCTCTCAAAATGGGGCCATAGATTATGTTCTCTTAACATTTCTCTGGTAATACTCAAGTGCAACCAAGTTGAAATACATTTATTTGGGCCAAATGAGTATTAAAATTGATTATTAAATTCTTAGTCATTTGTTGAGAATTGGTTTCTTGACAAAAATCACTCACTTAGAGTTGATGGATAATGTCCAATGTTTCTCCTTTCATTTTTAAATATGAAATGTTACAGAAACCCTTGGTAATCACAAACATCTGCACCTTAAAAGATTTCCATTATTATGAACTATTTTTGATCATTTGGATCTTCCTGGGGGAACTTTATCTCACTGGGAGGTGATCTATGTTTAGTCTTAACTCAAAAAATGAAAGCTCTTAAGAAAAGCTTGGAGCACACTGGTCATTAGCAAAGTGCTAAAATTGAAGTATTGACTGAAGCATCCATTATAATAATGAATACTACATTATTATAAGATTTAGTTTTCTAGAATAGTAATTTTCTCACATAGGCTCTCTGCAGTATTTTATTGAAGTTGACTTCTAAAGTTATTTATATATATATATATATATATATATATATATGCTACATATATATATATATAGCATATAAACAAAGTCAAATTTGCAATAATAAACATAGAAGATTAGGGATTTAAAAAAAAGGCACCATAAAGTTAGGTTTAACATTTTGCTTCGAAACAATAAAATTCAATCTACCAGAATAGAATCTTTGCTTAACTTAAGAGTAATATTTAGTAGTAAAAATCTAAGGCAATAAAATAATTTTTAAAATAATAATGATCAAATAATATTAAAAGCAGATTAAGTATTTTCTCTCATCAACATATTTCTATAATAATACCTATCTCTAATTAAAATATTTTTAAATATTTAATTGCTATACTTATTCTAATACTATAAATTTACTAATAAGTGAAAAATGATTCTCAGCTTTAAATGGTTAACCATATGGTGGATGACATTAACATGTGCATAAAAATTACAATATGGTGAGTGCTATGCTAATAAATATGCTGATCAAAAAAGGGCACAGTTTGGTTCTAAGGCATTGAGCAAGGCTGCCCAAAGGAAGAGACATTTGAAATAGATATCAAAGACTGAGAAAAAGATTTCCATAGGAAATTGTATGAGTAAAGTGGATCACTAAAAGTTAGAGTGTCTTCTAGCAAAGCAACCAGTTGAATACTATATATACTATGGCCAGAACCTAGAGTATAGGAACATAGGCTAGCTCTTAATAGGGCTGAAGTCTCATTGGAAGCAGATCATGAAAAGCCTGGAAAGTCAAGCTAAGGATTCTGCTTTTCTTTCCATTCACATAATGTAATTTTGAGTTTCCTAAGATTTCCAATTCCTTGGATACCTTACTTGGCCTGACAACAGTATGTCTGCTCAGAGTTATAATTTTTCTTTTATATTGATCACGTTACTAAATAATATGTTTTACAATGCCTGGCTTCTTTAAAATTAAAACAAAGTAGTGAATATCCCATAAACATATATCTTAGTACATATTATTTTTAGTAAGAGTAACATATTATAATTGAGTTTTATGATTTCATCCTTTTGCATAAGTATTATAATTTTGCTATCAAATATCTCTAAAAAGTTTTAAATTTCCCAACTAATAAGCAATAAATATTTTAAAAAGTAAATTTCAGAGTTAAGTCAGAAACAGTTCTAAAATTAAAGATTTCTTAGGAAAAAAATATGCAATTATCCTAAAAACAGCTTAGCTTATTGGATAAAAAGAATGATTTTCAGTTAAAATTATAAGTACACATTTATTCACATGACAAATAGTTATGAAGCACCTAATATGGGTGAGGCAACATGCTAGACAGAGACCACCCAACAGTGAAACAAAATGGAGCTCATGGAGCTTACATTCTAGGAACATTGTCATAATGGGGTAGGAAGAAATTAGAAAATTAGCTAATGTATAATATAACAGATGGTATTGGATGATATTAAAACAAGAAGAGGCACAGGTTACTTGACAGAAGGAAAAATTTGCTTTTTTTTTTTTTGCAGTACTGAAGATTGAACCCAAGAGCATTCTACCCCCAAGCTGCATCCCCAGCCCTATTTTTTCATTCCTCATTTTGAAACAGAGTCTCACTAAGTTTCAGATGGCTTCACTTAAGTAGCTGAGCCTGGCCATGAAACTGTGATCCTTCTATCTCAGCCTCCCAATTACTGGGAATACAAGTGTGTGTTCCCACCACACCCAGCAGGAATTTGCTATTTTTTTATGGAATGGTTGGGAATAGATTTGTTAATAAGGACACATTGAAACTATGAAGATAGGGGGACAGCAAGAAAAAATTTAAGACTGAAGAATGTTACTCAGTGTTCAAGGAGATCAAGAAAACCCAAGGTAGCCAGAAGACAATGAACCAGTAATAGGATGGATAACAAGAAATGTGCATGAAGGGTGCTAGTACATGGGGTAAAGGAGATGGGACCAAATCTGGTAAGACTTTGCAGGCTGTTTGGGGGTTCTTGTATTTTTACTATAAAGGTAAAAATTCACTGGATGTTCTCCTGTTTTAGAACTCATTTGGCTTATTGAAAGATTAAATGATAAAGAATAAAGGCATGTGGAGTTTATTGTGATAATTGAGGGAAAAGATGATGAAATTTGGACCAGGAAGTCAGGGACACGTGGTCTCTTTTCTGACAGCATTCCTACAGCCATAAGGTAAACATCTGACCACACAGATTGGAGGAAGGAAGGTTTATTTTCTTAGGGTTTCAGGTTCAGTCCATGTGAGGCTGGAGACCAGGGATCCCAGGGCATGGTGTGGGAGGTAGAGAAAGGGAAAGCACATAGCTCTGCTCTTCACATCATGGGGGTGGGGGGGAGGAGAGAGAGAGAGAGAGAGAGAGAGAGGGGGGGGGGAGGGAGAGGGAGAGGGAGAGAGAGAGAGAGAGAGAGAGAGAGAGAGAGAGAGAGAGAACGAGAACATATATAATCCCCAAGGCTGCACTCCCAGGGACCCGCCTCCAGCCACACCCTACTGGCCTACCAGGTACCACCCAGGTAAATCCATTACAGCAGATTTCAACCACTGCTGGGATTGCAACCATCAAGACTTGATTATATCAGCTCCAAACTCTAAATGTAACAGTCACATTCTGGATGTAATTTGCATACATGAAAGGTATACATATCAATATATGAAAAATGAGTGTGTGAATTAATATCTATTATTATTAATATTGAAACTATCCTCATTTACATGGCAGATTCTTATCTTTAACCAAAACACAACAATGACAAAGAATTCTTCACCTCTAGAACTGACGAGACACTATTTTCTGGATTTATCATTGACTTCAAATATTAAAAAAAAGAAAACCTACCTTTGTAATTTTTATGTGCCCATATTCATCCTGGTCCATATACAGGTTTATTTTACTTGTAAAATAGTATCTGATTTTTAAAAAAAAAAAAAAACACTGCTAGGATAAACATTTCCCATATTCATCCTGGTTCGTATATAGGTTTATTTTACTTATAAAATAGTATCTGATTAAAAAAAAACACTGCTAGGATAAATGTGAGGTTTGTTTCATTCCAATCATTTAAACTGGCTATATTATTTAAATCAAATATGCCAACTAAATATTTGTGTAGACACTCAGAAGCAATGATAAATAAGCTGATATGCTATCTTGCATTTGGGTTCTCTATAGCCTGGAACTATTGCTATTTACTTACTCTTTTTTTGTTCCCAGCTAGGTACTTATTCTGAATCAATGAGTGAGTACTGTAGGTACAAAACCAACAGTGGAACTTTCAATCCTTTAAATATTGGCTAGACAGCATCTGAGAAGGACTTGATTTGCAAATCACTATATAAAACATTGCTTCAAACTTGGTGGCTGAGCCATGAAACATTTATTATTTCTCACAAGTTCCATCAGCTTCCAGCTGTCTTTTCCCTTTTGCCTGCAGTTTGCTGTGGGTTGGCCCAGGCTGGATGGTCTAGCACCATCTTTTATGGGTAATCAGCTCTGCCCCTGGTCTTTCATTCTATGACATTGCAGCCTGGGATTTTTTCAAATGGTCATAGTTGAAGTAGAATAAGAAAGTTAGAAATACACAGGCATTTTTTTAAGCCTCTACCTGTCTGATGGTTGATAACATTCTATTGGCTAAATTAAGTTACAAGGCCAAGCCCACCTACAGGAATGGAAAAAGGGGCTGGGGTCATTTATTGAAAAGAACTGCAGCCAGGCCTGGTGGCTCATGCCTTTAATCCCCATGCTTGGGAGGCTGAGACAGGAGGATCACACAGGTTTGAAGCCAGCCTCGACTACTTAGTGAGGCTCTCAGCAATTTAGTGAGACTCTGTTTCCAAATAAAATATATATAAAAAAAATAGATCTGGGAGTGTAGCCCAGAGGTAGAAGGCCCCTGGGTTCCATCCCCAATACCACACCAAAAATAAATAAATAAATAAATAAATAAATAATAAAATAAAAAAAACTTCAAAGTCACATGTAAAGGGAAAACAAAATAGTTTCTACCACGACACTGAAGTGCCGTTACAGCTATTTTTTTTAAGCATCAGGTTTGGGAGACAAGTAACTTTTGTTAAGGTTGTAATCTAAAACTTGAGTGTTCAGCAAAATATGGTGACTCTGTAAAGTAATTTAAAGCCAATATAAAGCACTTGTAACTTCTCTCCCCAAAGCTTATTCTGGGAAATATGATAATAGAATCACACAACATCATATTTTTGACACTTAGTTTAAAAGTAAAAGATCACAAAATATGAAATCCAGAAGTTGGCTATTATTTCAGTCTTTGGGAAACCGATTCTCTGGCCCAGACTGATTTCCTGGTTCTTAAAATGTACTTAATTTTTTTTCAAATTTCAATAATTAGAGCATTGAAAGTTTCATCTTATATAATCTGATATATTTTATTTTTAATCTTTTATTTATATAAGCTAATAGCAAAATTGGCAATAATGTACAAGTAACAATAACTAAAAGATGACTAAAATATTAAGGGCATCTCAAAGGCATAACAATTTACCTATCTAAAAACTAGGGCAGAGAAAGTAAGTCTAATGTAGTGTTTTTCACTAAGATATTTTAATATACATCATTCATTATTTCTAATTATGCAATAAAATTCATATAAACATGCCTCAAACTAGTAAAATTCTTCCTCCCTCCTGATAATTATTCCAATTAATTTGTCATCAAATAATAGTAAGGAGGTTTTAGAGATTTTATATCTTAATCTAATGTTAATAACTTGCTGCCTCAAAACTGTCAAAATTAATAAACGATAGTCAATATTAGAAACAGTTTCAGCATTATATGCCACATATACCTAAAATATATTTCCAGGACATGATAACAATAAATAAATAAAGCCAATGATATTAAAAATGTATCTCTCCATTTTCAAAAGATATACACGTCTTATTCTCTGTCACGCTTGCTTTGACTCTTCTTCCCGGTCAGGATTGCGATGTGCACTCACCTGTCTCCTAAAGACAAACATGTCGACTTGGCCCAACTCCACTTTGGTGCATCCTGATGCAGCTCACCTTTTCTGGTCAGCTCTCCATCCTGCTCTCACTGTTGTTGTAGCTGTTTTCTACTGAGGTTCTCTCCTTTCTGCTACAAGTGACAGCCATTTTAAAAATTCCAACCTTCATGGTATAGCCAGGAATGAATCAAACTTGTTTCTTGGGGAGAATACCTTCTGTGTATGTATATATGTATAAATGCACATACCTAAAATCTTTCATTTTCTACCTCACTGTCTTCCTCCACTGTAGACCAGCTTCAGGCTGCCATTGTTTTATCTCGACTACAAGAGCTAAAAATAACAGCTATTGTAAAGATGAAAGTCTAGAAAAATCTTGCACTAAAACAGATCATCTGAAATGTCCTTTTATTCTTAACATGCCTCTGACTAAGATTCTGTGCTGTGACTATTTGTAAATATAAAAGCTGCTTTTTGAGACAGATGGTTATTTACAGTGTTTTCTCTATTACACAGGATAAATTATTAACGAGAAAATAATTGAATATTGAATATGCCCTGGCAAAGAATAATTCTTCATGAGTCTGTCACACAGCATGCTGTAAGCGTGCATCCCAATTAGTAGAGAGGACCAGGTAGATAAATGTATCAAATTATTTAAATTCATGATTTAAACCTACTTTTATTAAATACTTAGTACCATTGTGAATCAATTATTATTTAGGTTTGTTGAATTTCTGCAAATTTCAACTATACTTTTTGACCCATGGTATAAATCACAATCTGATACCGTTGAAAACCTTTTCTCAAAAGTTGGGTGTGGTGGTACACACTTGTGATCCCAGTACTTGGGGGGCTGAGACAAAATAATCCCAGGTTTTCAAAATAAAAAATAAAAAGTAGGGCTAGAGTTGTAGCTTGGAAATAGACTGCCTCAGGGTTCAGAACCAGTACTGAAAAAAAATTTTGATAGCATTCTATCACAGCTGATCAAATAATGTGTAATGCCAACATAATGTATGGGAAGAAAATATTTTACCTCATTTTCTTAAGTATTTTTTTTCAAACCACTAAAGATTAGAAAGAAAGGAACATAGCAAAGAGAACAGAATAAGTAAAATATTTAATATCATATGATTATAAGAACAAACAAAACCGTATAACAATTATGTAATAATAATGCCTCCTAAAAATGGTTCTCATAATTCAGTCCCTGCATTGATAGCATCAGTAAACTCTTAGAACCTATCCCAGATTTCTGGAATCAGAAACTCCTGGAACGGGGCCTAACTATCAATATTCTAAACTCAAAGTGATTCTGCTGAACTCTAAGGTTGGACAGTCACTGACTTATATTTATCTTTTTAAGCACTCTTAAAATCATATAAGATTTAATCCTCTATTTAAAGACAAACCATTATTATCAGCATTTAATAAAGGAGAAAGAGAACACTCAGGTTGACTTCCTGAAAATACCACAACAAAACTGATGGTAGATCCAGTTCCTGATTTGACTTCCTCTGACACTTCTCCCCAGTACCAAGCTCATCATTTTCACCTTAATTGGATAGAATAACTAAAGGGAAATGAAAGTCTAGGTTACGCAAGAGTTTGGCTTTGGAATGATGTTGAAAGTAGGGAAAGCACAATTGATACATTAGTATTCATTCAGCACAGACTATCCGGGAGTCATCCCCGTTAGAATGAAAGTCTGCCAGGAATTACATTACTGAGCTCTTGCCATAGAATTTTCTTTCACTCTTTCAGCAAATACTTCATTATTGACTGGGGTAGACCCAGGTGATAAAACCATAAGCAAAACAGAGTCCTTGTCCTTAAAGATCTTAGAGTCTCTTGAGAGAAACATATATATTTTTAAAAAGTAACATCAGAAAGAACAACAACAACAACAACAAAAACTGCAATGTATAAAGGGTACCAGAATGGGCACATAGCAAAAATATTTTTTCTGGCTCTGAGTTTGAGGAAAGAGGAGAGAGAGAACTTACAGAGAACTTTCTGGAACATCTGATACCTAATCATACAGTAGGATAGGAGACAAAAGATCTTAAATATAAATAGCTAAACATAAATAGCTAATATTTATCTTAAAAATACATAGCTAACAATATGAGAAAGAATGAACATGAGTCCTAATTAGCTTGTCATTTGTTATCTACAGAAGTGTGCAAACATTTTCAAGTGTCACTGTTCTGAAGGATCTTTGTTCAAAGATATATTTGAAATCCAGAAAAAAAGCTATGAATTGAGATTCTGTATTAAAACACAGCAATTTAAATATTTCACATAAAATTAAGGGTATGATTGTTATGCTTAAAAATTGCTCTAGTTTGGAAGCTTAAAACCAAAAATAGTAGTTCAGTGCTTATTTTATATTGTGGATAATCAAATACAAATGGTGAAGCTGGGTATGTTGCCGCAAGTGTGTAATCTCAGCATTTGGGAGACAGAGACTGGAGGATCATGATTCGCGGACAGCCTCAACTACTTAGTGAGGCCCTTGTAACTCAGTGAGACCCTGTTTCAAAACTAATAAAAGACTAAAAAAAAATAATAGGACTGGGGGTGTAGCTCAGAGGTAGAATGCCCCTGTGTTCCATCCCCAGTACCGCAAAAAAAAAAAAAAAAAAAAAAATTACAAATGGTGACTTGTTGCATCTAGGAAGTCTTTTCCTGGTTGTTCAGAAGTAGAAAATAACCTCAAACATGTTGTAGAATAAATTATAATAAAAAACCTATAATCTATATAACTTTCTGTTCTTCTACTGAGCTCATCTAGCATTATGAAGTTGATAAAAATATATCCTTTTCATAACCATCTCAGCTAAGTTCAACACAGTAATGTTGAACTATTTCATTTTTGCAGATTCCACCTCATATTGAATTTTTCTTACCTTTCAATATTATGCATGATGAATGTAAAACAGACAAACACCTTATATACGGAAACAGATGGGGAAAAATAGCTAAGTCAGAATCATTTCCCTAAATTTTCAGTATGTGAGGCAATGTAAAGATTTAATATGCAGAAGGCTTTCTTTGTAATTACGCTACAACAGTGAACCCATGGTAATTAGAGTATTTTGTGTATTAAATTGTTATGTTTGGCATTATTATTACCTGATTCTAGATAATATTTATGTCAACTATCTCATTTATACATTAATTAAAATGTGTAGCTAACAGACAAATAAACCTGACAAGGTAGGAGAGGAATTTCTAACCCTTTGTTAACCTACAAAATTACTGTATTCTAGAATATCTGAAAGATACATTAATTTCAATATTAGTTCATTGGTATTTAATATTAGTCACAGTTTTTGTTCCTCAAGTTCTCTTTTCAAGAAGGTGAGGGAGAAATTAATATATTGTAAAGGATATTAATTTTTACTACATTAAACTTTTAGGTATCGAAGACAACAGTTAATCTCAGTAAGAAATGTTATGATAGGTTAGAATGAGTCAATAAATTATTGGATATTTATGAACAGAGGAGTTTGCCCTCAGAGTTTGCTCTCAGCAAACATTAAAACACACCTCTAGGCACATCCTGGTAGAGAAAATAAAAAAATGTGGGCTCGAGCACTCTCTAGAGGACGCTGACATTGTTGGCCAGGCCCAAATCGAGGAAGGAAGGTACCTGCCAGTTCTCATTTGTTGCCTGACACCTCAGAGAGAACGTTGCTGTTGTGTAGATGGTGAGAGAGTAGACAGTACGTTAAGGGACACAACTGAAGTCGCAGGTGTGGTAACTGTTGTGGGTCAAGTTCAAGAAGAATTTTTCGAAAGCAATATGGGCCAAACAGATCCAAGTTATCTCTACTATCTTGGGTAAAAATGGTGTCAAAACACAAGCAGTTGAGAGTGGTTGATCATCCGAAAGGCCTTAAACTGCAGGCATAGCCAAGGAGTTCTAGTGCTTTCTGTGGCTGACTGGCTCCAGTTTGCCTCAGGTGAGCACTGTAATCATTCTTGGTGTCTACATCACTGGAGCTAGATGTGATTAGAATAGCTAACCAGGTCCTCGAACAGAACTCCAAACAGCAACTCAGATGAGTTTATGATTAGATCAGGGTTTCACATTGTCTGTGATATTTATTCATTTGTCTGTTTATTTACTTATTTGTTTATATTGGTACTAGGAATTGAACTGAGGGACATTTTAACTTCACAAAACTGCCAACCCTTATTACGAATTTGTGTGTGTGTGTGTGTGTGTGTGTGTGTGTGTGTGTGTGTGGTACTGGGGTTCCTGGAAACCCTTCTACCTCCAGGCTACACTCCCAGACCTATTTTATATTTTTATTTGGAAACACACTGGCTGGCTTCCAACATGCAAGATCCTCCTGTCTCCACCTCCCAAGTTTCGGATTACAAGTGAGCCACCACCCCCGGCTTATGATTTGTTTTTTTATTTGAAACAAAGTCTCCTTAAGTTACTGAGGCTGTCTTGAACTTGTGATCCTCCTGTTTCAGCCTCACAATTACTAGGGGTTACAGGAATGCACCACCACACCCATCTCTCTGTGTTATTTATTGACAAACCTATTTCCAATATAATTTAGGCTGGAATGGAAAAGTGGACAAATCCATCTACAATATTGATAAAATGCTGAAGTTAATTTTACAAGTGAATGTCTTAAATACAATAGATATAATATGACATCCTTTCTTGTTTGGTTAAATAAACACCTTAGAATGTGGGTACAGTGGTATATTCTTATATTTGCAGTATTTGTGAGGCAGAGACAAGAAAGTTTGTTTGAAGACAGCTTCAATAATTTAGTGAGGCTCTCAGCAACTTAAAGAGACCCTGTTTTAAAATTGAGATAACATCATAGGACTGGGGTTATAGCTTGGAGCCTGACTGTTCTTGGATTCTATCCCCAGCACCGAAATAAGAGAGCTGGAGAGAGAGAGGGGGGGGGGAGAAAGAAAGAAAAAGAAAGGAAGGAAAGAAAGAAAGAAAGAAAGAAAGAAAGAAAGAAAGAAAGAAAGAAAGAAAGAAAGAAAGAAAGAAGAAAAGGATCTGGGGATACAGCTCAGAGGTAAAGTGGCTCTGGGTTCACCAGTATCACCACTAGAAATACCAAAAAGAAAAACCAAACAAAAACAAAACTTAGATATAAAGTCTTATTATTTATTAGACTTCAGATTAAAGGAAATCTTTCATTTAAAAAAGAGAAATATATATCTATTTTGAGGTGTGTGGTCAAATACAAAATGTATTTTTATAGGTTTGTGAGCATTATAATACTCACATGCATAAGAGCTTATGGTATTTTTACATGGTGAAATGAAATTCCATAATCATAATTACAGTTTTAAAATTCTTATTAAGTAGGATTTTATTCCTTTTTAATTATGATTTTTTCTATCAAAGTAAGGAAAAAATACATCATTTATGCTAGGGGCTTCATGCAGCTGGATGGTACTACACTATTATTAAGCCCCACAAGAAGAAGGGAAGTAGGCAATAGGCAGGGGGGAAAAGAAACTTAAAATAAGAAAAATAAGATATAAACACATGCATGCGCGCGCGCGCGCACACACACACACACACACACACACATTTGTTCTTCAAGAGATGTTACATTTTCCTTAAATTCATTGAGTTTTCTTTTTTTTTTTTCTTTCATTCTTTTGGTGGTACTGGGGTTCTTAGAAACCACTCCAAGACCTATTTTATATTTTTATTTGGAAACAGGGTCTCTTAAACCAGCAAGGCTGGCTTCGAACCAGCACGCTCCTCCTGTCTCTGCCTTCCAAGCCCAGGGATTACAAGCGTGCGCCACTACGCCCGGCTTCATTGGGATACTTTGTCTAGCTCATTTTTTAGTGTAAGAATGTGCTCATGTATTTTGATTGCTAAATTAAAGGTTAAGAATTCAGCACAATTTTAGTTTTCCTTAATGGATGAGAGCAAAATTTTAAATGATTTCTTTTGTTAAAATACAGCATATGGGCCGGGCATGGTGGCGCACACTTGTAATCCCCGTGCTTGGGAGGCAGAGACAGGAGGATCACGCAGGTTCGAAGCCAACCGCGCTGGCTTAAGAGACCCTGTTTCCAAAAATAAAAAAATAGGTCTGGGAGTGTAGCCCGTAGGTAGAAGGGCTTCCAGGAACCCCAGTACCACCAAAAAAAAAAAAAAAAAACCAGCATATGCAGCTTTATTCAAATGGTTTTTATTTGCCCAATTAATATGTAACAAAATAAACATATAATTTGTTTTATGCAATATAGTAGATATGGTTATGAAAATTCAACTTCTATATTTTTAGGATAGACTGAAAAAACATTTACTATCACGTAAAACTGGTATTAGAGTAGACTCTAGTAACTATTTTCTCTTACATAAATTTTAAAATATACTTTCTGGTTCTTGCAGTCAAAACTAAGGAAGAAGTTTTAGGAAAAAGTAAACATATGGTAGATGCTATTTATTCTTTCTGGGAATATGGAAAGTCAAATTTAGAATTTTAATAGAATTATCTCAGAATTTAGTACTTTTACTTAAATATATTCTAAGCTTATATGAAATATTGAAATATTTCATACAAAATTGAAATAAATTTCAGCTTTATTATTTTTATTCTCCTATTTAATATTCTCTTTTTTATAATGGCAATGTTGGTGGTAAATTTGATTCAGAGTTCTTAGTGGCTATGAAGAATCCAATTAGTAGAAACTTACAGCTATTAAAAAATTTATTAAAAAATATTTCAAATTCTTAAATGTGTTGGGAAGTATAAGTTAGAGAAATGTTTATATTCCTTTCTTTTATAATTATGGAAGACTATCCAAATACAAATAGTATCATTACATTTCAAAGTTGCATATTTTCCTCTATTTATGTAGCTATTCCATAGGAAAGCCGGGGTCACTTGTTTAGAAGAGAACTCAGAGAAGAGCCTAAATTATGCCAACCAGCAGCAGAATGGGAAGATGAAATGTCAGGATCCATTCCATGCAGTGGAAAGAGGCAAGGATGAAGGTGGACGAGCACAGTTAGATGTGATGCTGAGCAGAAGCCAAAAGACAATAAGACACTCTATGATTGTTTTAATACACAGCTCAAAATCACATAACACTTCAAAAATAAGATCTAAGGGTGCATAGCACACAGAACTCCACTGCAAGAAGAGAAAAGGATGACCCTGTATGTTATCCTGGCAGTTACCTCCTAGAAGGAGAATCAGGCTTGGAAACAGGAAATGGCATGAAGGATATTTTTGGGGTGCTGTCAGCATTATCTTTCTTGACCTGGGTAACAGTTACACGGGTCATTAGTCCCTGTAGTATTCTGATCTGTGCCCTAATTCTCAGTAAAAATAAATAAATAAATAAATAAATAAATAAATAAATAAATAATATATAATGAGAGAAATGAAGATGAAAAAAAGAAGAAGGAGAATAACAGTGAGGAAGGGAGAGATGGAAGGAAGAGGAAAGGAACAAGGAGGAGGAGGATAAGTATATAGATAGGTAAAAAAGGAAAGAGAATTAAAATTGAAATCAAGAAAACCGGGGTATTTGATGTATATTCATTCTCTCTCTCTCTCTCTCTCTCTCTCTCTCTCTCTCTCTCTCTCTCTCTCTCTTTCTCTCTCTCTCTGCATACACACACACACACACACACACACACACACACTGACACACATACATGTACAAATTCAACACTTATGGGTACAAACTCCTCCTACCCTTTGCCAGAGCTAAGCTCACAGGGCAAAAAACAAAACAAAACAAAATAAGCAAACAAGCAAAATCAGGAACAGAGAGGAAACAGTTCTTAACGAGACTTTATCTACTACCATTCCTGTTAGTAGGAACATAGAAAAGGAAATACACTATTACAAGCACCAACTTAACTTCGAAATATGTATTTCTAGGGTAAGGGAAAGGGAGTGATATTTCTTAACACTCTTCTGTTTTTTGCTATGTACTGCGGTAGATGCTTTTTATCGTGATCCTTCACGTAATCTCAGCCAAAACAACAAATTAAGATTTGAAGACAGCAAGTAGCCAGGACTCATGGTAGATTCATAATAGATAAAGAATAGCTTCAGGATTTCATCTTAGGCTCACCTGATTTACTAAAGCAAAAATCACACTCTTCACCCAGGTCTCATTCCCAAACACACATACAACAGAGGCAATTACTCATTTGTTAATATTCTGTATGGGTGCTATCTTTAATATGCAAAGGGGTAATTGATTAATGAGCCTGCACCTTTTTTTCAGAAATATTGATGTCACAATGCTGAAAATTACAAAAATTCAAATAATTATCCTTTTGAAAATAGTAGGGAAATAGGTCAGTTTTGTGTTTAGTTGCCACTATGGATTAATAAATTGATGTTTACCAAGATTCTGTGATATTTATAAAAAGATTACACCTAAATGTTTATGTAGTATAGATTTTGTCAGCTTTAATTGATAGCAAGCTAAAAATTCAAAGGCACATTTGACAAAAGCACATATGAGCATTATTCTACAGCTTTCTCAAATATTTATTTCTGAAATAAATATGGCCCCTTGTACTTCTCAAATGAATATTGAACTGTATTTCTCCTTGGAGTTTTGGGATGCTTTATACCAAATGCCTAAAGTTCTAAGGAAACTTCCTGTACTCTAACATAAAATCAACTAAATAAATATGTGTTGAAAGGAACTGTAACAGGTATCTCTGCCTCCTTTATTACACTGGCAATCTTACCAGTGGTGGGACAGAGGAATTGCCTTTTTGCACCAAGGTTTTCTTACAATTCCTAAAAATTTACTTTTCTTTCATCTTAATCCCATTGACAAAGTAATACCAAACTGCAATTTTTAAACCATTCAGGTTTTGATGATAGCAATAACATTTATTTCCAACATGCAGTTAAACTTATTTCTTTATATATTATATACTACCACAGCAGTGTAATATATACCCAAACCTGTCGTTGCATGTACAAGCACTAGCACAGTTAGGATTTTTGTCTATGTTTTAGCTTGTTTAAAATTTTGAATTCATTTTTAAGGATGCAGCACACAATGTATAGAGTGAAGTGAGGCTGGAATTGCTTATTATTCTGTGGAAGAAAATAAATTCTTGGTGTTCTATTAAAGGAATATGGTGGGGGTGTAAATATACTTATTTCATTCATGACTTTGATAACTAGGGCCTCACCATCTGCCAGGCCATATTACTGTCTAAATAATTCCCATCAGGTGTCCCACTAGCAAACCCAGATCAATTAGTTCTTGTAATTGAAGCTCAATAGTAATTATAGCTTCATCTAGTGCACATTTATTTCCTGGGTACCAGGCATGGTGATAGATACCATTTAAGCAATTCAAGTTTAAAGCATTGAAAATGTTAAGAGTGTAGGTGCTTAGAAAAAAAAATCATTAATACAAGGAAACTGGGTATGAATAGTTTTTAAAGATAACATTTTGAATTCACCTCATATATCTGATTGTACAGTAGTTATCATCATGACTCACCAAATAGGGAGACAATCATACATAGAGAGGTTTAGAGATTAGGAAGCTTTAGTGTCCTCCAGATTCAGATGAGTCCCATAAATACATCCTGCATCCCAGAAATGATTGTGGAACGAGAAGCAATCATAAGGCTTATGACTAAGCTGAGTGACAAAGAGCCCATGCTCTTTTCTTTAGGGAAACTGGATTATGTCTGTCTAATGTCTGACTCCTCTACCTGGCATTTCTCCATTTTACTCATAGAACACATTCTCCCCATGGTGACCTCTTATTTACGTGTCCATAAGGTGCCTTTCTGATCTTAGATCTTATCAGGAAAAAACTAGTGAAATGTTAAGAATAGTTTTTCATAAATATCAGAGGTATAGTGAACCTTATGAGATCATCAGTAATAGAGTAATAAGAAAGCAAAATGTTGTCACTTTTGGAATCACATTGTTATTATTTTCCTTTTCTTCTGAATATTGTGCTTTTTCAAAAATTATATAATATTCTTCAAGACAAAGAGAACACTTCTTAAGACAATTCTGGGATATGGCCCACAAGGGCTCTGAAAGTATTTTTGAGTTTATAGCATATGACGTGTTGGCCACCAAATGAATGGGTAATTGTTGGTAGTATTTCATCCATGAGATAAGTGTGCACACAGCCACCAATCATCTGCTCTCATGGAACACGTCTTTTCAGGTATTTCGGAATTCTACATGCCTGGATTTCTGAATAGAACTGTGAATTGCTTTAGAAATATTAATAAACTTTGTTTAAATGATTAGCAATATAATTCCCCTGAAAAATGGGAAAAGTGAAATTGAAAATTATGTTGATCACTTTCATCACTGTAAAGTGCAATAACATCAGGCGACTAATACTGTGTTGATTCAACTTCTGTCACTTACTAAATCAAATAAGAGTGTGCATAAGATAACATAATTTCTTTTTTGTTATTTGATAATTTCCTTTTGGGAAAAACCTTACTTTTTTCTAATCTCCTTTATAGTCACCTGGGATATTGCAGAATAGTGTAAAAGTATATTTTAAAGAATGTAGAGAAGAAAGAAAAGGCTTAATATAACTTTTCTAGGTTCTATACATACAGATTAAAACTAACGATTATAGGTTTAATTTCTGCATTTCACATTTAGATATCATAGTATCATTTTTCTAAATGCATAGGCTGGTTGCTATCAACTTAAAAATTAGATCATTATATCTAATTCTAAAACAAGTATATAATGAACAATACCTTATGCTGTAGAAACCTACTTTAATGTACAGTTCATTGACATCAAGACTATTTCTCACCAGGCATGGTGGTGCAGACTTGTAATCCCAGCATTTGAAAGGCTGAGACAGGGAGACAAGAGGATCATGGTTCGAGAACAGCCTCAGCTATTTAGTGAAGTCCTTTGCAACTCAGTGAGACCCTGTTTCAAAATAAAGAATAAGGCCAGGTGTGGTGGTGCACACTTGTAATCCTACTGCTAGGAGGTTGAGACAGGAGGATCACACAGTTTCGAAGCCAGCCTCAGCTACTTAGTGAGGCTCTCAGCAACTTACTGAGACTCTGTTTCTAAAGTATAAAATAGGTCTGGGAGTATAGCCCGGAGGTAGAAAACCCCTGGGTTAAACCTCCAGTACCACCAAAATATATATAACATATATATAACATATGTATATATATGTATATATACATGTGTATATATACACACATGTATATATACATATATATACATATATATAACATATATATAACATATATTTCTTTTGATATATATATCAAAAAGATATTTTTGATATTTTTGATATATATATCAAAAAGCTTTTTTGGTGTTTCTGTAAATTTATGTTCCCAATGGTAGTACTGTATAAACTGATTGAATATAATAATGAAATAATTAGCCTAACTTTTCATTTGCTTGGGTTATTACTCTTCAACCACTGTTTAGCTCATTCTGTCCAACTTTCATGGAATTTGCCCTTCTACTTCTATTAATCCCTTGGTATAAATTGATGTTCTATTGAGAAATTATTTTCATGTCCAGGATCATCTTATGAATTATTTTATATCATTATAAGCAATTCTACTTTTCACTTCCCAGTGGTGTAAGAATTAGATTTCCCAGTGTTAATGGGTTATATGGGTAGCAGGGCCAAGTTTAGATGGCCACATTGTCATTGGATTTTAATCAGAAAAAAATAATTTAAAATATGCTGGAGATATTTTGTTGGATTAACATTGTAGATGCTATTAACAATGCACTGTTAAGTAAAAATTATATAAATTAAATAAAATACTGAATTAATGAGAATTAATTTCAGTATTTTTAGTTTTATTCCCATAAATTGATTTTATATGGTATACTTACAAAGATGCAATTCATGAAGCTAATATATCATATTAAATAAATGACTGTTTTCCTGATATAAATAGCTTTGTTCTTAATAGGGAACACCTCTATAGCTAATATTTTCTACAAGTAAATGCTACTTGGTATTTGAAAACTGATATCCAATTGCCATACACAGGTACTTACAAAACTTCATTTATAAATTCTTGAGGTCTTCTTTGGAGCTCCTGGAATAATAGCTCTGAAATAGTTACTTGCCACCTACTTACTTATTCATTCATTTATTTAAAATGCAGTAAGGACATAGCATAATATTTATAATCAAACCATTTTAAGTGTAATATTGACTGCATTCACATTGTTGTGTAACTGTTTAAACTTTCAAAACTAAAACTCCACATTCATTGAATGAGGAACCCCCATTTTAAAAACTGGTTACCTTCTACAGACTTACTAAAGCCTTTTCCTGCTTCATTTTCTTTTTATTCCATCAAAAGAGTCTTTAAATTTCTGTTGATAAAGCAAACATAAACAGTAATTTTAAGAGACAAGCATGAAGACCATTTTAAAAATTAGAGCAAACTCCGGTTCATCTCTGTTTTCAGTTTACGGAATACTTTGGCAAACACGATTGCTGTTGCCCTTTAAGCACTTTGACATAGAAGGAGCTGCATTAGAGTTGCTCAGAGGACATTCAGAATTGTGTGCCCCACTCAGAATCCCGAGAGTGTTGAAAAACAATATTATTAAATTATTAATATACCTGAAATCAGCTATGTAAATTGGGAAGGACAGGCACAGTTCTGTTTCACTAAGACAGTTTAAAGCACTTTAAAATCCCTAAAAATTTCATTGGTTAAAAATAACATGACTCCCTCTCAAAATAATAGAGAGTGCTACCATACTTATACCTTCCACTTCCAAGTTCAAGTAGTCAGTACTTCTCTAAGATAGCAACTGTGTGTCCCTGTGCAGTGATTGTTAAAGATGAGAATACTGAGCCACATAAATCAACTAGTCATTCAAAAGACATATGAGCACCAAGGAGGACACCTGAGACTGTTCTTAGCTTCTTTCCCTCATGCCTCGTGGCTTCCTGCAATTACCTCCAATCAAGGGTTCTCAAAGCAATACAGAACTGTCTTTACAAAACTGAATTATTGAGTATTCAAGTTAGTGGATTAAAGGCATCCGAGACTGGCCTGTATCCTCAGGAGGGAAGCAGAACAGCTAGAGAACAGCAAGGTATCCAGGTGGTAGCCTTGGGAGAATGCAGAAGTTCAACAGTGGATAGAGACTTGGTGCTCCTGTTAGTATCCTCAGCTGTAATCTAGAGTTGACCATGTGACTTAGAAGAATAAAGGTTTATTTTCTTCTTGTTTTGGGTTCAGTTTATGTGAGTCTGGGGACCACATATCTCAGGGTATGGTAGATGGAGGCAGAGAGGGGGACTCACAACATGGAGGCAGGAGAGAGAGAGAGAGAGAGAGAGAGAGAGAGAGAGAGAGAGAGAGAGAGAGTGAGTGTGTGTGTGCGCGCGCGCGTGTGCAGGGGGAGGAAGAAACACATAATCCCCAAGACCATATCCTTAGGGATCCATCCCCTCCAGCTACACCTGACTGGTCCAGGCCATCACCCAGATAAACTCATTAAAATGGATTTATCCACTGCTAGGATTAAAATACTCCAGACACAATGACATCTACTTCAAAGTTTAATAAATGAGCCATTTAGGGGATATTTTCTACCTAGCTGTAACATTTGGAGAAACTCCAAGGCTTTGGACAGGGAACAAAGGATGAAGCAGAAGGTCCCAGCACTGACCACATGGCAGTGTGGCAGAGGCAGGACTATGGGTGAAAGGATGAGGTGCCCAGAGGGTACCACCAGCACAGATATTGGCACTTTGCAGAAATGAAACTTAAGGAGACAATACTCTTAGGATCTGGGTAACACACCGGCTTTGGAGAAGTCCTCAGTGCTTCTCAGAATGTTCTCTCAGTGCTACAAAAGGGAGCCATTTTGAGAAGATCTTGTCTGAGCTCATTGCTCTGGAAGTAAAAAGCCCTGACTTTCCTGTCTTCAGGTCCTGCAGCAATGTTACCATGCTAACTCTGCAGGAGGCTGCCTTGAGAGTCTGCATGACCCCTGTGTGCCAGCCTCTAACACAAACCTGCTGAGCATTCTAAAGTTTGGGAAACAGGACTCAACACATCAGGGAACAGAAGCTGCTTCTCAGTTAAAACGAGAGTCTAGCGAGGCCAGCTGCAGGAGACCTGAAAGAAAAAGCAATTGTGTGTGATTTCACAGGGGAGCGAAAGGCTCCCAACACCAAGTCAGGAGTAGTGGATTGTGCAGGGCCCACCTTTGGCCCTTACGGCAGATAGTGGTGACTCTAGAACTTCTGTCTTCACTTAGATTGGGTAGCACAAAAGATATTAGAGTCCTTGACACGTTGCAAAGTCCTTATCTACTTTACTCTTAGTCTGGAATGCACTGCCCAGGAGACTCATGAGTAAACTGGCCTGGGGAGTTCTGAGTTCCTTGATAGCTTACTGTAGCTTGTAGGGCATATGAGAGGTATTATGATTGGCTGTGGCTACAAACCATTCGTGCTGATCACCTGCTGAGTACAACAGAGGAGACGGGGTAAAGAGCTCCCAGATTACCTTTCTCCAGGAGATGCACAGCTTAAAATGGTACAAAGAATTTCTGATGGCCTAGGTTGTGATCATCTACTACTGTTTGCATAACATAGTACCTGAGCATTTAGTTCAGAAGTACATTTTTTTATTTCTCATTATGTTTTCTTCATTATTATTTTTTTCTCATGTATATATATTATATATAATATATAAATATAATTTATTTTTCTTTTAATATTTAATTTTTATTTTCTTTTTTCTAGTTTCCCTATTTTACATTTCTCCTGCTTTTCCTTTTGAAAATATTTTGACTATATCCTTTTTTCTTTTGTATTTATTCTTATTTTAAATGCTTATTAATTTTAATTTTATTGTTTTAAAACTTTTCAGTCTATTATATATTCCTTTTTTGTTCTTGGTTTTATAGTTTTTTTTTCTTTTACTACATTTTTGTTTAGTTATTGAGGTTTTATTTTTTTTTACTTTATGTTGTTGGTGCTTACTTTCTTCTTTATATGGTGCTGGAGTAGAACCAGACACTTAGAACATATTAGGTAGTTGACCTTTGTTTGACCCACATTTCCAGCCAACCCCATGGAAACTGAGACTTACTCAAGCCATGATCAAGCCCTGCTCAAACCTTGATGCATAATTCAAAATAAAGAATAGGGGAGGCAAATTTCTCAGTTGTCAAACCAGCCCCAAGTAGGCATGGCTGTTGGGGTTTAGAGACTAAAGTCCTACTCTCGGATATTCATCCCACCCACCCCCCCATAGCAACAAAAGTGAGAAATAGAAAAAGCTGTAGCTTCGCATCTTCTGTGTCCTCAGCATAGGACATCATCTTGCCTATTAGACCGTGTGTTGCTAAAAAAACCTGAAAGAGTAACCAGAGAGATGCACCTCACATATTGTCTTATGTACATTGCACCTGCCTGAACTACCATAGGGACCTCACTCTTGCAAGGTCTTCAGAGAAAATGAGACCCTCGGGCTCCAACACAGAAAGTACTGTGTCACAACACTCTAGTCACAGCCAAACTCACAGGAAAACTTTTTTATGAAGTTCAGTTGGAATTTAATTCAGCACAATAATAAAACATCACAGGGAACATCATCAAGAGAAGACTATAACTTGGTGATGGTGTAGACCTCTAATCCCAATACTTGGAAGACTGAGACAGGAAGGTCACAGATTTGGAGGAAGAATGCACTGGGCTTAATTTCTAGAAAAAGAGAGAGAGAGAGAGCGAGAGAGAGAGAAGAAAAGAGAAGAGAAGAGAAGGGAAAGGAAGGAAAAAGAATATTCATGCTTATTAAGAGGGTCCTCATATAAAAGTAGAAAAGTAGAAGAAATTTCCATCTCAATATATGCAAATTTCAATACAGAATATAAGAGATATGAAAATATAAGGAAACATGACACTTTCTTGAGTTTATAACTGATTTTTGAATGAATGGTCAGACATGTAATTCTAAAGCATGACTTTTAAAAGCTTAATGAGCTTCACAAAAATAGAAATAAATAGCTGAAAAAATTAAGGAAGATAATACAGAGTATGTATGAACAACTCAATAAAGAAATACAGACTTTGAAAATGAACCCAACAAGTTTTAATCCATCTTAAATTGACTTATGCAGGATGAAAAGTGGGGTCTATTTCCATTATTCCTTTATATCGGTAGCCAGTTTTGGCAACACCATTTGTTGAAGAAGCTATCTTTTTTACAGTATATATTTTTGACCTTTTAAAAAAATAATTGGCTGTATGTGTGTAGATTTGTTTCTGAGTCTTCCATTCCACTCCATGTGTCTGTTTTTGTGCCAATCCATTGTTGTTTTTATTACTATGACTTTATAATACAGTTTGAAATCAGAAGAGGGCATTATGTCTAATACTTCAACACATAGGCACAGGTTTTTATAAAACCCCAAAGATACAAGAAACTAAAAGGCAGATCAATACATGGAATTAAATTAAACTGAAGAGCAGAATACAGCAAAGAAAACCATAAAGAACCGCAATGGAGAGTCAACAGAATGGGAGAAAATTTTTGCCAACTATTCCTTTCATAGACGACTAATATCTAGAATATATGGATAACTCAAGAAATCAGAACTGAGAAAACAAATAATCAATAAATTGGCAAGTAAACTAAATAGACACTTCACAAGAAAAGGAATTCAAATGGCCAGTAAATGTATGAAAGAATGCTCAACACCCTTAGCAATCAGAGAGATGCAAATCAAAACTACCCTGAGATTTCACCTTACCCCAACTAGAATGACAATCATTCAAAATACAAAGAACAACAAGTGCTGGTGAGAGTGAGGAGAATGGGAACGCTAATATATTGTTAGTAGGATTGCAAATTAGTGCAGCCACTTTGGAAAATAGTATAGAGGATCCTCAGAAGAATGGGAATGAACCTACCAAATGATCCAGCGATACCACTCTAAGTGTCTACCAAAAAGAATGGAAACCAAACTACCAAACTAATGCATGCATATCTATGTTCATAACCACACAATTAACAATTGAAAAACTATGGAACCAGCCAAGATGTCCATCAGCAGATGAATGGATTACAAAACTATGGAATATGTACACAATGGAATTTTACTCAGTCATAAAGAAGAACAAACAGCAAGTGCACTAAACAGACAATTCACAAAAGAAGACATGTAAATGGCCTATGAATGTATGAAAAAATGTTCAATATCATTAGTAATCAGAGATATACAATTCAAAACTACATTACTTTATTTGCAGGGAAATGGATGAAAATGAAGAACATCAGGCTAAGTGAGATTAGTCAGTAACAAGTAAGAAATCAGATTCTCTTCCTAATATGCAGAAACTAGGGGGGGGGGGTTATGGGAGGAACTCTAAGTGAAGGAGAAATCATAGATGAACAAATAAAAAGGCCTAACTGGAGGTGATGGATGGAAATAGGGAAGAGGAAAATTTCTTAATGTACATGGTGTACATTCACAAACATATCAAAGTCAATATAAAACTATATATTATATTAAACTGCCAAAATTGTAAAACAAACAAAAAAGACTATATTAAAACCTGCAGGAGGAAAGGACCAAGTCACATTTGAAGATAAACCAATCAGAGGAACTGTATATTCCTAGCAGAAACTCCAAAGGCCAGTAGAGCATAAATTACTGTATTTTAAGTACTAAAAGGAAATATCTTCTAACTTATATTACTATACACAACAAAGTTATCTCTCAGTATAGTATCAAAAGAAAAATAAAGACCTATGATAGCCATAAACTAAGACAATTCATGACTACTAAACCACCATCATACAAGACAAAGAACAGCCAGTTGAAGGAGAAATATAAGCAAAATCATGAGAGTGTGGGAAAGAATAAATTTCCTTAGAAGAATACATAAGCAAATGAGAATCAGGAAAGAATCAGATATTAATACTGAAAGCCATTGGACCTCTAAGGTGAATGAAAGAGGAAGAAATAAATGAAGACTATTCAAAATAAAAGAAAGACAACAAAATGACAGGAATGAGTATATACCTTTTAATAACTCAAAATATAAATGGCTTTAATGCTGCAAGTGAAAGATGCAGATTGACTAGATTAAAAGAAGACCCAACAACTTATGTTGTGTCCTTATAGGCATTGTCGACTGTCAGGAACCTATATAACTAGCAAAAGCATGCAGAGGCTATGGTTAAAAGAATGGAAAATGGTATACACATGGAATCTGAAAGCACATGAAATCGGAAAGCAAATGAGTAGCTATGATCATATTTGACAAAACAAGAGTAGTCAAAATTAGTTCAAAGAGACAAAGAAAGTCACTACATATTAATAAATGGAACAATTCCTCAAGATGCTATAATGATTATAAATATATAGACAGTGACTAATGGAGCACCCATTTTTATAAAACATACAATACTGGGCCACAATACAACACAGTGGGTGACATTAATACACAATTTTTACCAATACTATTTCCAGTAAAAAAAATTAACAGAGAAACATCAAAGGTAAATTGCACTGTAGATCAAAGTGACTTAGAATTCTACAAAATATTGCATCCAACTCCTGCAGAATATACATTCTTAGCTAGGCGTGGTGGCACATGCTTGTAATCCCAGCATTTGGGAGGTTGAGACCAGAAGATCGCAGTTTGTGGACAGCCTCAGCTACTTAGTGAGGCCCTCTGCAACTTAGTGAGACCCTGTTTCAAAATAAAGAATAAAAAAATAGGGCAGGGGATGTAGCTTGGAGGTCAAATGGCCCTGGGTTCCATCCCCAGACCTGCAAAGAAAAGAAAAAAATATATATATGCATACATTCTTTTCATGACTACATAGAGCTTTTTTCAAAATACAGTATATATTAGGTCATAAAGCAAGTCTTAACATCTTTTAAATACTGAAATGATTTCATCTATTAGATAATAATGGAATTAACCTAAAATCAATGTCAAGAGATATTATAAATATTACACAATATTTATAATATAAATATAATATAATATTGAACAATACGCTACTGAATGAACAATGAAATTGAACGAACAGTAAAAATAAAGAAATCAGAGAGAAAACTTAAAAATTTCTAGAATCATAAAATGTAAACACAGTATACTTGTGGAATACAAAAAAATTGGTAGTAAGACAAGAGTTAATATCTATGACTGCCTATATTAAAAATACAAATGTCTCAAATAAATAACCTAACCTAACAATGCATCTCAAGAACATAGAAAAAAGAACCCAAAACCAGTATAAGAAAAAAATAATAATGAAAAAAATGATATAAATAAATAAAATGGATACTAAAAATACCTGTAAATTGATTAATGAAGCAAAGAGTTTGTTCTTTAAAAAGATAAATAAAATTAACAAACCTTTTGCTAAACCAAAAAGAGAAAAAAAAACAAATAAATACAACTAGATATGAAAAAGTGACATTAGCACTAATGCCATGGGGAATGGTGGAATCATTAGAGAATACTTTGAAAAGAAACCTATATACAGCAAAATAGAAAATATAGAAGAAAAGGGCAAATTTTACGATACCTATGACCTATAAAAATTGAAACAGGATGATATAAGAAGCCAAAATAAATCAGTAACAAACAATATGATTGAAGCAGCAATAAAAAGTCTCTCAACAAAGAAAAGCCCTAAACTAGATGGATTAATTGCTGAATTTCACCAGAGTTTTAAAGAACTAGTATCAATACTGCTCAAATTATTCTATAAAGCAGGATGCTAAGAAATTTTTTTAAATTCATTCTATAAAGCCAGTATTACCCTCATACCAAAGCCTGGTAAGAACACAACTGAAAAACAAAACTCTAGACCAAAGTATTTAATGAATATACATGCAAAAATTCTCAATAAAATCCTTGCAAATTAAATTCAAGAGCACATTGAAAAACTAAGACACCATTATCAAGTTGGCTTAATTCCAGGGATGGTTCAACATATGCAAACTAGTAAATGTAATGCAGCATATAAATAGAATCATGTATAAAAATCTCATTCATGCTAAAATTTTTTCAAAAAATGCTTTGATAAAATTTAATACCTCTTCATGATAAAAATCCCTGAATAAATTATGTATAGAAAGATCACACATCAATATAATTAAGGCTACATGATAAATTTATTGGCAACCAAATAATAAAAAATTGACAGTATATCCTCCCAAAATCAGGAATAAACAAGGCAGGAGTATCTACTCTCTCACCACTTTTATTCAATATAGGATTTGATATCTTAGAGCAATTAAGCAAGTAGAAGTTAAAGCGAGCAGCATGGTGTTGGTATATTGGTATATAAACAGATATATAGACAAATGAAATAGAACATTCAAAAATAAAATCATACATCTATAGCTAATTGATTTTCAACAAAGATACCAAAGCATTTTGGAGAAAAGACAGCCTCCTCAACAAGTGGCCTTGGGAAAACAGGATGTCCACATATACAAGATTGAAACTAGATTACTATATCAAAACTCAAATAAAAATGAATCAATGAAAGACCTCAGTGGAAGACCTGAACCTTTGAAACTACTAAAAGAAAGCATAGATATTTCAATATATTGACATAGGCAAAAATTTCCTGAATAGGGCTCCAATAGCTTAGGAGACAAAAGCAATAATTGACAAATGGAATGCCATCAGATTAAAAAGCTTCTTCACAACAAGGCAAACAATCAGAAAAAAGAAAAGACAATCTACAGAATAGGAAAAAATCTTTGCCATCTATTTATGGGACACTGGATTAATATTCAGAATATAAAAAGAAAAAATTGCGACTAAAGAACAATAATACAATAAAAATGGGCAACTGATCTGAACAAAGACTTTTTAAATGAAGAAGTACGAGCTGGACATGGTAGCGCATGGTTGTAATCTCAGCATTCTGGAGGCTGAGACAGGAGGATCACGGTTCACAGCCTCAGCTAGTTAGTGAGGCCCTTTGCAACTCAGTGAGACCCTGTTTCAAAATAAAGAATAAGAAATAGAGTTGGGGGTGTACCTCAGAGGTAGAATATCCCTGGGTTTCATCCCCAGTGTGTCAAAAGAAACAAAAAGAAGTACAAATGACCAATGACTATATAAAAATACTTAACATATTTAGCCATTAGGAAAATCCAAATCAAAACCACATTGAGATTCCATCTCACTCAGTCAGAATAGCTATTTTCAAGAAAACAAATAATTTCAAATGGTGGCAAGAGCTCATTGAAAAAGAAACCCTTTTACATGGTTGGTAGAAAGTGAATTAGAAGAACCATTATGGAAAACAGTATGGAGCTTCCTCAAAAAACTAAAATTAGAACTACCATAGGATCCAGCCATATTACTCCTAGGTATTTATGAAAAAGGGAATGAAGTCATGCATGTGAAAGAAATACCTGCATACACATGCTTCTTGTGGCACTATTTGCAATGCACAAGATGTGGAATTAGCTTCGATACTATCAGCAGATAAATTGCTAAAGAAAATGAGGTGTAAATACAAAATGTGGTACTATTTTACCTATCTATAAAGAAGAATGAAATTCTGTTATTTATAGAGGAATGGATTGAACTGGAAGATACCATATTAAACAGAATAAGCCATACACAGAAAGAATAGTGTATATTTTCTCTCATATATGTATAAACAAAATAACAAAAAAGAAGACCTGGAAGTAGAAGAGAGACTGTTACAGAAAGGGAAAAGGACAGAAGGAGCAGATAGATCATGAGACAAAGAAAGAGTACAAGAAATGGTAGACATGATCAAAGCATGGCATTTGCATATATGGAAATACCACAGTTCACTTAATATGCATTTGTACACTTAATATGCATTCATTATAATAAAAAGAAAAAAACTGAATCATTGTTTCTAGCTTCTTTTGTAGTAACCCCAGAGGAAGAAATCCAAACCAGTGTTTTTCTTTATTTTCTTTCTTGGCACACTGCCTAGGAATATAAACTCCTTGAGGGCAAGGTCTATGTCCTATTGCCATTGTACATTTTAGACTTGTTAATTGTCTGGTATATGTTGAATGGACAAGTAAATGTGGTAAACAATGAATTCCTGGATTTTTAGATAGAATCTCTATAAAACAATCTGATTCCTATCCCAACTACACAAGCTCATTATCTAGCATACAAAACCACCAAAGCCATGTTTAGAACATATGTATTAGAATGTAAAGCATGCCAAAATTCTTAGAGAACTATGTTTCCTTTCTGTAAGTATTCTATAAATACTTACTGATTTATACAATGTACCTATACAACTACTTTATATAATGCCTTCAAGATCCTAATTAGAATTTGGTTAACTATGCCAGATAAAATAATCTGTAATTATAATGCAAATTTGTCACCATAAGAATGTATAATATAGACATAGGATTTATATAACCTCTAATAACATTTATTTTGTATGAAAAAGGACTACATTCCACAGCACATACAGAATTAAATGAAATATATGCTGAAAACTCTCATAATCATGAAAAATATATATTCTGATGAACTGCCTTTATTTGGTAACCATTTCCTTCCAATATCTATCTTAATATGCAAATGTAGATAAGAAATTATATCTACAGTCTCAACCCTTTCAGTGAAATATATATATATAATATATATATATATATATGAGTTGAAATAGATAATTTATTTTCCTTCCACTATACATAGAGATGGATAATTATATCTTTCTGAAAAAGTGAAGCTATTAGATCTTTTCTAACTTAACCTTATCTTTGTAGACCTTAATATTCCTAGCTAATACGTCATTATTCACTATTATTCAATGGTGTTCACCCCATATTCTAAGCATCTTTTATGTTGTTGTAATATTTTCATAAAATATCAATATACTTGGCTTAATTTTTTGACTTAACATTCTTTATTGACCACATTTTTAAAAATAGAAGTTTTTAAAATTTAGCTAAGTAGAAATAAATTGATATAGACAACTCTTTAGCGTCTATGTTCAATTTTCCTATCAATCTAAAACAACTAAGAAATAAAAATAAATTAATGTAGAAAAAGACTTCAAATGGTGATATTTCATCTGGAAGGAAAGAGGAGGAAAAGAAAAACCTTGATGTTAATTATTTTACAAAACCTACTGATTGCCTTTTATCTTCCCTAATAATAAAACAAGGAAACAGATTTAAATTGTCTTAAGAGAGATATTAAATTGTGTAAAACAGTAAAACAACACAATTCTGATGGGAAGATTCAGTTAATAGTGTCGGGACAGATTTTTAGATGGCACTTTGGAAATTTCGTAGTCTAGAAGCTATGAAGAAATATGTAGGTAATTGATTATCTGGTTCAACCTAACCTTCTCTTACCTAGAGGCATGTAGATAAATTAGTAGACACTAGGAAAACCTATTTGACCTTCTGTAACTATAATCTTATATTTTCCAAACTGGGACTAGTTTGCTCAGCCAGTTAGAAAATGAGGACATTTTGAGTTTAAGGTCCCAAGTCTAATTCTTATTTTAAACTGTTAGTTTCCCTTTCTCCTGAGGTCAGGTACTCTACTCTGAACCATAGCCAATTAGCATGTAACTTCCGTCCAGTCACAGGATAAACTATTCTGAGTGGACAAGCAGTTAATCATCCCACAAATCCTTGGAAGTGTGAACTGAACTCTAGATGCCCAAGGAAGATACATAGAGTTGCAGATCTGGTTCAGTAGAGTTTGCTTGTCAAAATCAAAACGAGACAAGGATTACCCTATCCAATTCTGATTCAGCAATATTAAGAAAATAGATAAATTGGGTGGGGTTGCACATGTCTATAATCCCAGTATGTGGGAAGCTAAGACAGAAGGATCACAGGTTTGAAGCCAGACTCAGAAAATTAGCCAGGCTCTCAGCAACTTAGTGAGACTCATTTTTTCACATAAAAATATAAGAGATAGGGGTATAGCTCAAAGGTATATGCTCTGCGTTCAATCTGCAGTAACAAAAAAAAAAAAAAAAAAAGAAGGGAGGAATCTTCAGAGCTTTATTCTTTTCACCTTCAGAAACTTATATCAAATTGTTTTTAATTTTGCTTCTTTTTCAATATCTAATTCCTGACCAGTAAGAACCCTCTCAACTCTAGTCACTGAATCTACCAAAATATTTGTTCCAAATTTAAACAATCAAGAAAGAAATCAGTGCTTTTTTCTCATTTTTGAATAGTAGAATTTCCTAATCCCCAGATATTAGAATATGAAAATATGACACAGGAACTGGTTAGTACTAAAAATAGCAAAATAAACCACCACTGTGTAAAAATAATACAAATCTGTTCTTTACAAAGTCACCATAATTCAGACACATAGTTCTCTAAGATTAAAAATACTCACCAAAATCATGTGTGATGACATATTTGCCATCTTCTAATCAGATACTAATGTGATCTATTAACCAAAATTTTGATAGATGTAGTCCTATATTAATTGTTTTTCCTCATTGACAAAAGAAAAACTTACTACAGGAATGACTTGCTGATTAGTAAAACTTAATTCTCATAAGTTTAGGACTTGGAAAAATCAATAATTATAAAGATGAGCATTTGGGGCCATAATGAAAAGTATGCTTAAAAATTCTTCTATAAGAGCCTGAGGCATCCTCTAATTTACAGAAGTGGTAGCTAAGTGTTCAAGAGCTTAGAATAGAGGAAAAAGCCTAGAAACCTGAAATATTTGTCTCTTTAGTAATAAGTAAATTTTAATCAATTTGAATATAAAAAGCAGAACCAAAAAGGAGCATTATTCTAAATGGTATCAATAATCAAGGAAGAAAATCCTGGTATTAAGTGCTTGGCATCTTTTCTGTAGCCCCTGAGATGAAATGAAAATTTAATCAAAAAGAACTTGATTATACCATACAAGTTTGCCTACATATATTAAAAAATATTCTCAAAATACAGTAGTTTACTTCTGGGTAAAACCTGTCTTCCTAGAGTAAGTGTTCATAAAATTAATCTACAAAACCTGGCCTAGTGTCTTATGGAGTCATAGGTTAATGTGAATCATTAAATAATATCCTATATTGGTGAACATAATAACTTTTTGTGATATCATTGTTACACATATAATGGCATAAAGTTTATAATGCATTCTAAACCATTAATTTCAGTCTATACATTATATGTTACAAGGGTCTAGTTTAAAGCTATGTATTTATAGAAATCATTTTTTGTTTGGGAGTTTATGCTTATAGTGCACGTAAATGTCAGTAATTGCCTTCAAGAGTTCGTCAGTTTTATGCAATCAGTATTTATAGGCAAATAATTTCCTAAGAGTTGAAATTAAACGGTTCTAAAATTGTATCCTACAAATCTTCAAACAATGTGGAGTTTTGACTGATACCAGGAAATAGTACAGATCATCTCTCCACTTATATAGCCCTTCTCTGAAGATTTTCTCTTGGATTTATAATTTCTTTTTAGCATTCCAGTGTGTTAACTCATCTAGACAGTCTGTGAATTGAAATGAAGGGATTCTTCATATCTTTACAGTTACCTTACAACCTGGGTCAGTTTCTGCCCCCAAGAAATCTACGCTACAGAAAGACAAGAAACTTTAAGCTGATCATCAGTCATGCTTCTGAACTTCAAATTTAGAACTTTCACAATAATTTATAAATATTTTATAATCATAATCATAATATACTATATCACACAAACTCCTATTTTAATGACTTTCTTAGAAATATATTCAATGACATTTTATATATATATATATATAATCTTCAGATTTTAAAAATAAAAATGTTAAATAATTTTAATTGGATACATTGAGAATAATTATTTTTATACATATATAACACCATAAATCAGAAAGAATCCATATGAAAATTGGAAACATGACCTATTATTTGTCAGCTCCCAATGCAATTATAAATAGATTTAATTGGCATTGGGATTAAAGGCTTACTTACTAGTGTGTAACTAATTAATAGAATTTTCAGCTCACTCAGCATGTGACTTTAAAGATAAGCTGAAGTTCTGAAAAAAAATAGTTAAAATTACTATGCATACAATTTTTAAGTTTCTAAGTTTACACCAAAACTAAGAAACAAAGCTTAGTAGTTTTTAATACTTTGATATACATCAAAGTAGATAGGATATAATTTAAAAATAATATCATAGATTAAAAAACTAAAATTTACAATATAAGTGAGCTTTTATATATTTAAACATTTTGAATAAAATTAAAAATTAATTTTAAATAACTTAATAATTATGTAAAAATTTATCACTATTTTGAAAAGTGTTATCACTACTAATGCTCAATTACTTTTCAATAAATAATAATCTTATTTTATTTTTATACTAATTATCTTTTCTACTGACTAGTATATATGATTATTATCATTATGTTTTCATCAATTTTTCTACCCAGCATCTATTTTATTCTTCCACTAAATGAGAATTGTGTTTAGAAATTTTGATAGTCTTATCCTCCCTGCCTCTTCTAGATGACTCTATTCCAGATATCTCTTTCCAACTCTTAATGTTCTTAGCTACTTTTCCAAACCTTTCCCTATGCCTAGGCATCCTTCAATTTCCTGGAATCACTGCTTGCTGTTTTTGTATTTCAGTGTGCTTAAATTACAATTGTCTGAATCTGCCATCTAACTATAAATTATTCAGGCTTTTCAAACACCTCCTGTAAACTGTTTCTGCATGCTGTTCCATAATTTCCAAATTACTGTAATATATAACATTTTGTCTATGCAGTAGTATTATGAACTCATAGATTTAGTATTTATGTAGATGCCTTTAATATCTTGTGTCCCCCACATTGCTGTCTTCCCCAAATTCTGCTATTATCTTCTGTTTTCCCACCAGCACCTCTTATCCCAAGTCCCCAAATACAACCTATTTATCTTCAGCAGAAGTATTTCTGTACTGTTATTTTGAGTCTTATCCATATATTATTATGATTCATTTTTATATTTTAAAAAATCAATGCTTAATAAAGAATTAAGGAAAGTAGACATCATTGAACATTTTGCTCTAGTCAAAAGAATTAAAAATATATGGATAGATAGCTTTACAGAGAAATTTGAGAATCATCTGAACTTTTTTCATTAGGCAAACTATTTTGTATTTAAAAAGAACCAATTCCCACTCATCAGAAGGGTATTTTTAATTTTATAAATTATACTATTGAATATAAGTTCTAGTAAGTTCATAAGACAGCATGAAATCTAAGGTGAAATCTAAGGGCATTTCAGGCTAAATCTAGTAAACAATTTTCAGGTCTTCAAACCAGGTATTCCTGCCAACATTATATTATATTTGATCTTTGTACCTGTTTCTTTCAGCATTTTCACTGCTGTGAAAGTACCTAAAGTACCTAAGGACCACAGTATAGAGGAAGGAAGATTTCTTTGCTCACAGTTCTGGAGATTTCATAGGTTACAGTTTATGTTAGGCCTGATCTCAATGCAGGGCAGTGGGAAGCAAAGAGAGAAGAGTGCTAGGGCTCTGCTCCCACCTCCCACATCACCGACCACAGAGTCTGGAAATATATATAGAGAGAGAGCAAGGGGAGGAGGGACTATATATATATATTTCCTTCAGGTCAAAACCGCAAGGACTCAGCACTTCTAGTCATACCCTACCTGCCTAGGTTACTACCCAATAAATCTATTATGATGGGTTTCAGCTCTAAATATAATTCCACATGCTCTTCATGGAACATTCTATATCCAAACCATAACAGTACCTTGTTTTTAAAAAATGAGGTTAAAGCCCCAAGCAAAAGAAATTAATTTACTTAGTAAGTATACAAATATCTCCAGTTCATTTCAAATGACCTAAACCATAAGTTTTGAATGAATAATCAAATCCATGGAATTTGCATTATGGTTGTTATATGATCAGGTAAAACATTCCATGCATAGATAAATTTCTAGACTATGTCCCCATTTTATGTATTTTAAGGTCCTGAATGTTTCTATAGTACCCTTAAGGGGGTTCTCTGTTGACAAAGGGAAGAAAAATGAGAGTAGAGATAAGGATATATATATATATGTGTGTGTGTGTGTGTGTGTGTGTGTGTGTGTGTGTGTGTGTGTGTGTGTTCTGCTTCTTCCACTTAAGAGACTTTAGATAACTCACTAGATCCCATAGTTGATTAAGAGAATACTTTACTTCTTAGTGTCTATGGCAGATTATATTTTCCAAAGATGTTGGCAACCATAGCTCTCTACAACAGTTTGGAAGGTCAAAATACTTTTTTCCAAAGATACAAAATTCTCCATCAAGAAGTATTATCTCTGATGCCTTCCATTGAGGCCAGGTGGGCTTGAGTCTCCCTTGGTACTAAAAGAAGGGCAGAAGTAACACTAGGTGACTTTTGACACTTGGTTAATAAAAAAAGACAATGTAATTCAGCCTTTGTTTACTAAAACTCCCAGAGCCTTGAGCAGCCCTATAAGCCTCTGACTACTCTGAATCTAACATATAGGTGAACCCCAGTCAAATACCAAAACCCCACTGTTTTAGATTCTTGTAACTTCTGACTGCAGTCACATGAGAGACTCCAAGCCAAAACTACCCCACTGCGACTCTCTTGAATTCTGTATTCATGGAAAAGATGCAATATAATGCAACATTTTTTGTTTAAAGTGGCTCTAATTTGGGGTTGTTATGCAACATACAGTAGCATTCCTGAGCTAAAGGAAAATCATTTTAGTCCATAAATTTTATCTTTAATCTTAGAAAAAAAAATAGAATCCTGTTGTTCTGGCATGAATTTGGAATGTCCTCTGGAGGCCTATGTGGAAGACTTGGTCCCTGATGCAGTAAAGTTGAGAAGCAGGGTTTCTCAGCAGTGATCTGATCATGAGGGCTCTGACCTTGTCAGTGGATTAACTACTGTTGTATTTCATTCGATTGAGCCTTGGGAAATGGTGGAAACTGTAGGAGTTGGGACCTAGTTGAAGAGAGTGGGTCCTTGAAAGCAAGCCTTCGGAGGCTGTATGGTGCCCTATAGCAATAGAGCCAGCCAGCCATGGACTGAAACCTCTGAAACCTTGAGCCAAACTAAGTCTATCCTCTGTTAAGTTGACTTTCTCAGGAGTTTTATCATAGCAATAAAAGTTGGGCTAATACATCTACCATTTTAGTTGACTACCAAAAAGCTTTTGGCACAGATATATTAGTTAAGTGCCTTGAATTGTCTTGGAACAACAGGCTATAATAATAATCTTGCTTATAATATCATATGCTGATCAAAAATAGAATGTCTTTTAGTTTAATTGGGTGTAAGACCCAATGCAGTATCGAAAGAGTTTAGACAAGCATCCTCCACAGACATGTGCTAAACACTTGGCTGCTAACATGTGGTGTTACTGGAACCCTTAGGACTTGAACCTAAGAAGAGGCAGTTAGGTCAGTGCTGTGTGCCCAGGAAGTGCTATTAGAATTTCAGTCCCTTCTCTCTATCTTTGCTCCCTCTACTTCCCAACATCTTGCTCCACCACAAGCTCCCAACCATGATGAACTACCTTGCACCTGGCACCCAAAGGCCATGGGGCCAAGTGACCAGGGATTAAAACCTCTGAAACTGTGAGCAAATTAAAACCTTTTCTTTTTTCCAGGTTGATGACTCTCATGTATGTTGTTCTAGCAACGCAAAGCTGACTAACACAGCAGCAGAAACCACATGTCAACTTTAAATGACAGTGTAACTTCTAAGGGCTGTAAATTACTGGCCTCTTTGAATTATCATCACAGATTCTAATCTCTATTAGTTCTTTATTAGTCATATTTCTATTAATTCTAATCTCTTTTAATGATTTTATTATGGGATGGGCTGTCTCATAAGATCACATATCAATGACTGAGATGATACCTTCCCTTATGCTTCTCCCCCCCAAAAAAAATATCGAATAGATGTATCTAAGGGCCAATCATTTTTATTTTTTATAGTTAATTAGCATAGATCTTTATGACATTAAGAGCCTCTTGAGAGACATAACTGTCATATTCATGAGTGTTTTCAGTCTTCCTGAATATCTTTCCCACAGTAGATACTCAATAAGTGTTTGATGACTGAACAAAAAAAGTGATATTCTCACAGGTTTCTCTTGGTTCTTGTTTCCCAAAAGAAAGACTTCATTTGGGGGACAAAGATAGGGTAGGCATGAAAGGCTTTATTGGGTAGGTTTCACAGGGGAGTCACCCCAAACCAGCTACCAGAACTAAGGGTTAGAGGAAATTTCACTCTAAAAATATTTATTAAATAGATACTATGCACCAAGAACTATTCTGGGAGCACTTGATACAGCATTGAAAAACTGATAAAACTTCTCAATTTAAATTTATTCTTTATAAAACAAATAATAACTAATTTTATATATTAAAATAGCCTAAAATTTGTGTAAAACAAACAACAAAACAACATGATCATGATATAGCATTCTTTTCATATGTTATTACTTTAATAGCATTTTAAGGGATGTGATTCTATAGTTTTATGTCTTATAAATTCTGTATTGGGAATTTGTTGCCTTCATAAAATCAGAGGGAGATATTTGCTCATTTTTCTGCTAGGTGAAAGAGTTTGTATAGAGTTGATATTGTTTATTCCTCAAATGTTTGTTTGAATTTACTACTGAAGCCATATGAACCCATAGCTTTCTTAATGAGAATGCTTTTCTTCACAGATGTATATCTAATAAATGTAGAGCTAATAAAATTTTATGATTCATTTTGTGCCTGTTTTTATAAATTTTATTTTTGAAGTTATTTGTTCATTTCACCTATAAGGTAAAATTTTGGGCCTATATTAGGCCTTATAGTATTATACCCTGGCCCTGAGACACTCCTATTTTTCAGTGTTTTAGGTTTCACACTTCAGATTGGTTTACTTATATTAGTATGCCTTTGGTTTTCTTCCTTTCTTCAGTCTTCTCTTCCTTTTGTTAAATGCATGTTGCTGTAAATCTTTTCTAGTGAAATTTTTATTTCAGATGCAATTTTGTATTATGCAAAACATATGGTTCTTTTTGTGGTTTCCATTTTTCTACTGAGACTTTTTATTTTTGTTCTTTGTGAACATATTTTGTTCATGTCTTTGGACATAATTATCATGGTTATTATAGATTCCTTTGCCGACTCTAGTATCTAGATCATCTTGGGGCTATCGTTTACTGATTATTTTTAGTCTTTAGAATGAGTCACAAGCCAGGCATGGTGTCGCATGCTTGTAATTTCAGCATTTGGGAGACTGAAACAGGAGGATCATGGTTTGAGGACAGCCTCAGCTACTTAATGAGGCTCTTTACAACTCAGTGAGACCCTGTTTCAAAATGAAAAATTTTTTTAAAAATTAAAAATAGGGCTGCGGGTGTAGCTTGGAGGTAGGATGTCCCTGGGTTCCATCTCTGGTACCTCAAAAAAATTTTTAAAAAGTCACATTTTTTTCCTTCCTATGTAGAGATTTTGGATTGTATTGCTTGGATTTTCTTAATAACACATATAGGTACTATGAATTCTGTTATTTTCGTCCTCATCAGTGAATTCCTTTTAGTATGACTTTGATGGGCTGGAACTACAAAGTGTGTTCCTTTGAAAACTTGAGCAACTCACATTTCAGTTTAATTGTAACTGCAGCTGAGTTGCTCAGAGTCAGCCTTATATATGCTTGATTCAGGCGCCAACCAGGTATTTGAAAAGAGTTTATTTATATATGTATGTATACATGTGTTTATATGCAAAGTATATGTTTAAATACACTTTCTGGCTCTCTGCTTTGTTGTAAACACACACATACACACACAAACACACACACACACACACACACACACACACACACACACACACACACCACTCACATGCTTTTAATTAAGTATATTTGACCCAAATTCTATTCACTGATTCTTTAAGAAGACAAGAAGACTATACAATTTTGGCCAGGCATGATGGTTTCCACCAGTAATCCTAATATGTGGGTGACTGAGACAGGAGGATTATAGGTTTGGGATCAGGATACAGTAACTTGGTAAGACTCTATTTCACATTCTTTTAAAGGCCTGGGAGTGGGGTGTGGTGGTACATGCTTGTAATCTCAGCATTTGAAAAGCTGAGAGAGGAAGATCCAGGTTCAAGGACAGCCTCAGCAACTTAGTGGGGCCCTTTGCAACTCAGCAAGACCCTGTTTCAAAATAAAGAATAAAACATAGGGCTGGGGGGTATAGTTTGGAGGTAGAATGCCCCTGGGTTCCATCCCCAGTACTGGGCTTGGGGTGGAGCTCAGAGGTAAAACATCTCTGGTTCAATCCCTAGTACCACACACAGACACACATGTGTACACACACACAAAAAAAAAAGAAAGAAAAGAGAGACCACATTTTAGCTATCTCTCTATCATGTAGAATGGGGTTTCCTTCTGGCTAAAAGACAAATAATGTACAATACCCTGAGCCATTTCTTTCTTCAAAGTGTTCACTCTCCTCTTATTATCTGCCTTTGTTTGTTTGGTTGGTTATTTTTGTTTATTTTGGTTGTTGATTATTATCTTTTATGTATGATTTAATTTCTAGTGCCTTTGGGTAGTTTATGTGTCTATGTGCCTGCAAAATTTAGATATTTCAATAGGATACGTTTACAATAGCCAAAGTAAAATTCCCAAAAATTTGTAATTGTGTTTGATTTCTACTTTAATTCCTGGATTATCCAGATAAATTACCTACACGGGGAGCCAGGCAGTTCATCTCAAGAATTTCTCCTATTTACCAAATATTTTCATTGTGAAAGTTCAAGAACAATAAGGTGGTTCTAAAATTCCTTTGTTAAGAAGGACCATCCTAAGATTATGTAATTTTCAACCTTTTAATACGAAGAAAGAAAAGAAATTTATTTAGCAGAGGATTAAACTACTCTCCCATGATATAGTAGCTAAAGAATATAAGTTAAAATACTTATGATAAATATTTTTCTTTGATTTGGGGGCAGTTTTGTCTTTTATAAAGCTGATAAATCTTGATCCATAACCATAGGAATGGAGGAGATGTAATTTTAATTTTTTTTCTAAAATATACTTACCTTTTATTGTAAAACATCTCTGCCACCAGATAGGAGAAATTAATCTCAGTTAATTCAATATATTCTCCATCCTCAAGAATTTTTTCACAATATAATGAGCTTAAAGGTACCAAAGGAGAGATAAAATAATGTATTTCTTATTTTACCTAACTAAACTGGCATCCACTAAAATGTTGATTATTTCATTGGATATTTGTCATCTGTATATGACTTTCTTCTCATCCTTAGGACCCCATTTAAGTCTGGTTTTGTTTTGGCTGACTCCCAGGATCCTTTCTAGAGCTTGGGTCCTTGATCCAGAGTTCAATGATCCATTAGCATATTTCCACTTCCCTGGTGCTGGTCTCAGGCACATGGAACCCAGGCACACATCTCTCTCTGTCTCTGTCTCTGTCTCTCTCTCTCTCTCAACCTCTCTCATTATCCTGTCATACAATTTATCTCTTCCTGATTTGCCTCTCTCCTGGCACCACAATATGGAAAATCCTGGGATAATTGCTGCATTCCTGAACTCCCAGAAAGACTATACTATAGTCATTGGTTTTACGAAACTGTATGAAACAGTGTCTCAATCTCTCTCTCTCTCTCTCTCTCTCTCTCTCTCTCTCTCTCTCTCTCTCACACACACGCACACACACACACAAACACACACACACAAACACACACAATCTCTCTCTCTCTCTCTCTCACACACACACACACACACACAAACACACACACACACAAACACACACACACACACCCTAGGTTTCATAAGCTCCCTTTCCTCAGCCATTCCTAACATTTGTATATTCTTTTTCCCTGGAGAAAGAATTATCTGATATGATCCCTATTTATAAAGCTTTGTTCCTAAAACAAAACTGTCCATACTCAAGATTTTAGACTTCCAAAACTCAAAAACATTGCTTTTGAAAGGCATGAGAACCAGCTTGGTACTTCATAAGATGGTGGCTCAAGCTTGTACCTAGTACTTGGAAAGCAGAGAGAAGAAAGCCTCATATTTGAGGCCAGCTTCAGCAATATAGAGAGGCCTTCAACAACTTAGTGAGACCATGTTTCAAACTAAATAATAAAATAAGGCTGGGATTATAGCTCAGAGTACAACTCTCCTGAGTTTATTCTTCAGTAACAAAATACTTTTTTTCTTGAAAGGAATATGGATGTAAAATGAATGGAATTGGTTGTGGGAAGGTAGAGAATATTAGTTAATATTTTGAATACTATCTTACCAGATATATTTTTATATATTCATAACTTTTGATATTTATATAAGTAATTGTACAAATCATTAGAGTTTTTCATTTGTTTATTAAGTATTTTTGTTTTGAGCAGCTTTAAAATTAAATCAATATATTAATATTAATATGTATATATAGTTATAGTAAAAATTTTGAGCCAGGCATGGTGGCACACACCTGTAATCCCAGTACTTGGGAGGCTGAGACAGGAGGATTGCAGGTTCATGGCCAGTCTCAGCTACTTTGGCCCTATTTCCAAATAAAGACTAAAAAAAATAAGGCTGGGAATGTAGATTAGAGGTAGAATGTCTCTGGGTTCAATTCCCAGTATCAAAAACAAAACTAACACATTATTTTCTAAATTCTCATTTTTAATTGTTATGCTAAGTAACATATACTCATTTCATGAGATATTATTATGTAATTTTAATGCAAATATCAAACAAAAAAATTTTTTATAACATAGGCCATCTTCCTGACCCAAGACATATGCTAAACTATGAGACAGGCATCTTTATAAGTAATATTCCTTAAATTTTGTCATGTTTGAAGGAAAGTATATTGTTTTATTTTAGTCTCTTTTAGTGTAGTTTTGTGTCTAAATTTTAGAAAAATGTTGAATTTTTTGTGTATCTGGTACTAGGAATTGAAGCCAGGGGCAATCTACCCCTGAGATACACCCATAAGCCTTTTTACTTTTTATCTTGCAGCAGAGTCTTGCTAGGTTGCTGAGTCTTGCTAAGTTGCTAAGGCTGGTCTTGAACTTTTGATCCTATCTCAGCCACCCAGGTACTAGAATACTTAGTTGCATGTACCACCATGATGGACTTGTATTAGAAATTGAATTATATTAGATTTATATTAATGAGTCTATTATGATTATTTTACTATAATGTTTCATATTTCCAAACACCTATTTTTAGAATTTATGTTTTCTTTTTTTTATTGAACATAAATGGTATACATTTAAACTATACTTGGTACACTCTCCCCCCACCTCTGTTTTCCCTTCCCCCCTCCCACCAATGAATGTCCAGGGTAACCATGCCATATTCATAATTTTACACATATTTGGATGTAGACCCTCATTAATCAAGTTCAGCCTTCTTCCTCCCTTATCTTTCCATTCAAACTTTGCTGGTATTTCCCTTCCATTTCCTGGAGTACCACTGGTATCCTCTACGTTCCCTAGTTTGGGCATATTAGAGAGAACATATGTACCTTCTCCTTCTGTGCTTGGCTGATCTCACTTAACATAATGCTCTCCAGGACTTTCCATCTTCTTGCAAATGGTATTATTTTGTTCTTCTTTATGGCTGAGTAGAATTCCATTGTGTGTATTTCCCAGAGTTTTGCAATCCATTCATCTGTTGATGGAGACCTGGGTTGGTTCCATATTTTGGCTATTACGAATTGTGCTGCTATGAACATAGGTATGCATATGTTGCTATAGTTCTCTGGATTCAACCCTTTTGGGAAAATACCCAGGAGTGGTAGAGCTGGATTGTATGGTGGATCAAGATGGATCAAAGTCTTAGAAATCAGACCTGAGACTGTGAAGATATTAGAGAAGAGCATAGGTTCAACACTACAACAGGTTGGCACAGGCAGTAACTTTCTCAACAAAACTTCCAAAGCTCAGGAAATTAAAGCAAGAATAAACAAGTGGGATGGCATCAAACTAAAAAGTTTCTTCTCATCAAAGGAAACTATCAATAACCTAAAGAGGAAGCCTACAGAATGGGAAAGGATCTTCACCAGCCACCACTCTGATAGGGGGCTAATATCCAGAATATACAAAGAGCTCAAAAGACTCTACACTAGCAAAACAAACAACCCAATCGAGAAATGGGCAAATGAACTAAATAGACACTTCAAAAAAGAAGAGATACAAAGGGCCAATAGATACATGAAAAGATGTTCTACATCATTGGCCATCAGGGAGATGCAAATCAAAACTACACTGAGATTCCATCTAACCCCAGTCAGAGTGGCAAGCATAAAGAAATCAAACAACAACAAATGCTGGCGAGGATGTAGAATTTATGTTTTCTTATTTAAGCATCCTTGATATATTATGTAAAAAGACTTCTCTCAATTTTTCTTACAAGGATAAAATATAATTTATCCAGGAAACAAAAAATGAGAATAAATAAATCCAAACTTTTGGAATCGATTTCTTGAATTTTACATTAAAACTGCACCATATTTAGAAAGTTTCTTGAATTTCCTGTCATATACAATAATTTATTTTAGCTTGATATATACTTATTAATTTTTTAAAAGTTTCAAGTACTTTAGAGAAAGCAGTCTTTGTTTTATCATTTTCTTGGTAAGGTGATATTTCTGTTTCACTCACTGAGAAACAGCAGCAGCAACAAACTAACCAGAAGAAACTTTTCAGGGGTCCTGTGTTATACCTAAGCTGGATATTAAATGTCTCCATAGGATAAGAATATATATATATATATTATTTTTATGTGGAACATATTGAAAATGGCATACATTCAGACTATGCTTGGTACCCCCCTCCACTTCTCCTCCCCTCCCCCCAACAATGAGTGTCCAGGTTAACCATGCTATATTTATATTTTTACACAAATTTGGATGTAGCTCCTTCATTAATCAACCTCAGCCTTCTTCCTCTCCTATCCTTCCATTCTAACTTTGCTGAGGTTTCTCCTCCATTGTCTCGAGTCCCCCTGGTATCCCTAATACAGCAGCACAGTTTATAATAGCTAAAATATGGAATCAACCCAAGTCTCCATCAGCAGATGAATGGATTTCAAAATTATGGGAATTATACACAATGGAATTCTACTCAGCTATAAAAAAGACCAAAATAATGTAATTCACAAGAATATGGAAAGACCAGGAGAACATTATGTTAGGTGAGATCAGCCAAACACAGAAGAAAAGGGACTTACGTTTTCTCTAGGGATATTTTTAATGTTCAATTAACTAAAATTTTAACATCCAAAGGCTGTTTTTCCCTTTTACTTTTAGTTCCTTTTCTATAAAACGGAAGCAATCTTTACTATGTGATCCAAAGCTTATAAGTCACTCCCAAAGCACTTGATTCTAGTAGATCCTTAAATAATGAAAAATACAGCTGAATGCGGTGGTACACATCTGTAATCCCAGTACTTGTGAGGCTGAGACAGGAGGAATGGAGGTCTGAAACCAGTCTTAGCACTTTAGCAAGACCCTATTGCAAAATAAAAAGTAAAAAATAATAGGGTATAGCTTGGAGGTAGACTGCTCCTAGATTCAAACCCAAGTAACAAATTAATAATAATAATAAAAAATTAATTTAAGTGTATCAAATGAATATGAATTAGTGCTCCACTATCTTAAAAATTCATCTTTACTGTAATAATTTCATACCTGCTCTTGTGTATCAGCTGTTTTGATATTAAATTGTGCTTTGTTAAAAAAATGTTTTTAGTTTGATTTAAATGTTATTTGCTTTCATGTTATTTTATTTTTCCCAGATATATGGAGGCTTAACCAGCAATTGAAAATTATATAGATGAAGCTGTACAATGTCACATTTTTATAAATCATACACTTGCCACAGTCAAGATAATTAACATACCCATCAAATCACATAGTTACGATTATTTTTCCTGAGGTGCAAACACAAGATCCACTCTTTCAGCACATTTTATGTATACAGTAGATTATTATTAACTACAGTCACCCTGATGTACATAAAACCTGCAGAACTTATTCATCTTATAACCCAAAGTTTGTTCTTGATTGAACGGTTCACTGAGGGCACAGGTGCAATGGCCCCTCACATGAATAAATTTCACATTTGCATTTCAGCTCCTTGACTCAGCATAATCCCCCCATCTATCCTTGCCAGTGAATTCTTAATTACTGATTATTTATAACGTTACCTGCTCTGTATCCTTTGCAATAAATCCTGCATAGTGTTGTATGTGTGCAAATGCATAGGTCTTTAGCAATGAAATCATTTATGTTCTGAGCGCTTGGTAGAAACATATGTTTTTTATTTCAGCTTTGCAATTCCAGGGTACTTTTGCATATTTGGAAGATACTGCTATAATTTATTGCATCACATTGCAAAATAACCTTGGCTGTTATACTTCAAGGTCTCAGGTGTTGAGTCATTAGCAGCTACGGAATAGATCAGAATTACATTACAGCTGCACAACTACAAACAAAGGGTAATCCAAGTTCTTTCAGGCTTAACATCAACATATGGACGATTCCTCGGCACTTGCCTGGAAAGAGAGTTAATTTGGGAATTTTGAGCTAAATTCCCTTAGGATGACTTCTCCAAAAGATTTTTAACTTCTAAAATGCAAATAAGGTGGCATGTGAAAATAAGTATCATTGAATGGAAACAAAGAACAGCCCAGACATTTGTGCTTACAGCTTTCACAATTGACCATTTTATAAAGAATTCGACCTCAAGATAGTTGATTTAAAATCACACACATTAAAAATATTAATTTCACTGGCATTCTGATTATAATTGTACTAGAAACAGAGTTCTGTTGAAAATTTCTCAATATTGAGTCCATACTTTAAATTCAAGCACCAAGTGGCATCTATCAGAATTATGAAGAAACAACTGAATTGCAGAACATGTATACCACTGTCTCCTGTTCTTCCTGCTTAAACCCTCTCCCTGTCTACAACCCCCCAGATCCCCTAAAACCAAACTTCCCCCGTATCCAAATCATTCTTGAAGAAATCAGATCAAGTCTCCTGTATAAAAGCCCACAGTCATTTTCCATTGCACCTGGAATAAATTAAAAAGCATCTCTATGTCCTCTGAGAGCTGCTGTGTATCTTCCTCAGACCACATCTCCTTCCATGATCTCTCTGCTGCATTCTAGCAAGTGCATCATTACTCTTAGAAGGCCCTGCTCCTGCCCATGGGTCTTCTGATGGCTTTAAAAACTAATAGACTTCTTGGTGCTCTCCGCACCAGATCCCTCCCCTCCCCTCAGGCATGTCTTTGATATTGGAATTGGTGGTTTTGTATATATTCATAGCATTATTTCTACCATCACACTCTTTGGCATCTTCCTTCTGTCACTCCCCTGGATCTCTGCCAGTAAATCTGATGTTGCTCTAAATTCCAAATATTTCTCTAGCTTCCACATATAAGAAAAAAATATACATCTACTATTTTTTTTTTTGAGACTGGCTGTACTCACTTCATATGATCTTCTTGAGATCCACTCATTTTCCTGCAAAAAATGAGATTTTGTTCTTTTTTATGGCTGAGTAAATGCATCTTTCTGAAACTTTTTACCCCAACATGATGTAAAATTTATAGTGCAACAAATTAAAAAATAATTACAGAAGTGCATACCATGCTAAATACTACTTTTAAGAAAACTATTAATTCCATAATTAATAGAGAATGATGACATGTAAGAACTATCAAAATTCTATGGTATCGTTACTTAAGGAAATAGCCTTCCAAAAAGATAAAATTATATATATATATATATATATACATATATATATACATATATATATATATATATTAAAAAGAAAGAATCCTAAAACATGACTACGTTTCAAAGTAGCTTTTATTATTCAATTACTTGATCTTTTTATTACTATTTTTAATATTTCTGTTCTTTGTTATATTTTCTCTTATATACATCTGTTATCTATAGTGTACAAATCTTCCAATTATGTGCACTTAATAAGTTATAGTTATTGAAAAAAACTTAATAGACTTCACTTTTTAAAGTGGTATTGGAGCCAGCTGAGCGTGGTGGCACACACTTGTAATCCCGTTACTTGGAAGGCTGAGAAAGGAGGATTGCAAGTTTGTGGCCAGCCTCTGCTACTTAGTGAGACTCTACAACTTAGTGAAACCCTACTTTAAAATAAAGAATGAAAAAGTAGGCCTAGGGGTATAGCTCAGAGGTAGAATTCCTCTGGGTTCAATCCCAAGTCCCGCAAGCAAAAAAAAAAAAAAAAAAAAAAAAAAAAGTGGTAGTGGGTTTACAGAAAAGCTAGAATGAAAGTATAATTAAGACATATATATGTCCTCCTCCCAGCTCTTTACACATATTGTACAAAATACCCTGTTATTAACAACTCACATTAGCATTCAAATATGTTTGTTATGATTTATAAGTAAATATTGATGTATTATTAAAATTAAGTGTTCATATTTTGCATGAGGATTCACTGTGCTATACAGTTTAATTCATTTTGACAAATGCATAATATCATGTACCTGTCATTACAGTATCATATAGAACAGTTTCCCTGCTCTAGCATCCCCCATACTCCACCTATTTATCCTTCTTTCTCCTCCTAAACCACTGGCAAGCACTTGTCTTTTGACTCTCTCTACGTTTTTGGCTTTTCAGATCTCATTCAGTTGGAATCATACAGTATGTGCCTTTGGCACACTGGGTTCTCTCACTAGCAATATGTATTTGAGGGTCTCTCATGATTTCTATGGCTTAGTACCCTATTTGCTTTTAGCATTGAATAATATTCCTTTGTATTACAACATGTTTACCTCCACACCTACTGAAGGACATTTTAGTTGCCTTCATGTTTTGACAATTATGAAAAAGCTTTCTATAAACACCATGTTTATAGAACATATTTTCAACTTCTTTGAAGTAAACACTAAGAAGCACACTGATGAATCTTAGAGTAAGACTGTTTTCTGTTTTTTAAGAAACTGCCACATTATTTTCCAAAATGGCTTTACCCTTTTGTATTTTCATCAACAACAAAAAGAATTCCTGTTGGTAATACCTCCACACCAGGATTTGCTCTTGACTATTATAGATTCTGACCACTCTAATAGGCATATAGTAATAGGTATAAAGCAGTTTATGATTGTTCTTTTAATTTACTATGTCCTGGTGGCATATTGATATTGAGCATTTTTTTCAAAGTTATATTTACCATTTGCATCTTCTCTGATGACATGTATGTGTAGAACTTTTGCCCATTTTTTACTGGGTTCTTTATCTCTAAGTTTACAGAGTTCTTTGTATATTTTGGAAACAAGTCCTTTATTTGATATTTTTGTAAATATTATTCTAGGCTATGGCTTATCTTTTTATTGTCTTAAAATACCATTTTGTTCTCTTTTCAGTTTGTTGAAGCCTAATCTTTTGAATTATTCTTTGATAGATTGTACATTTTGCTTAAAAAATTTTCATTTGGTCATGCATAAAAATCATCACCAAACTCAAGGTCACCTAGATTCTCATCTATGTTATATTTTAGAAATTCTACCATCTTACATTTCACATTTAGATCTATGATACATTTGAGCTAGTTGTTATAAGTCCTAATTAATTTTTCTTGTTTTTCTCTTCATTTTCATTCTGATTTTAATGTCCCCCTCTAAAGAGTCTTTCCTCATCATTCTAGCTAAAGAAGTCTCTCCAAACCAATCATCGTCTGTCTCAGTCAAAATTCTCACTGCTATAATCCAAAATTAATTACCATACAACATAAGGAAAGGAAGATTTATTTGATCACAGTTTTCTGGAGATTCTGGCTTCAGTCCTTGTGGGGCACAAACACCAACTGATGTTATTTTCAAGGAATCCTCTATATCTATAACATTATCTGATACATTCTTTTTTTTTTCCTAACACTGTCTAAATAACCCCAAATCATGCTGTCCTTTATTTATTTTTATACTTACTTTTTCTTTGTCTAGAACTTAAGTTTTATGGGAGGTGGGACCCACCCAGTCCATGTTGTGTACTGTTCTACCTGTAGTGTCTAACATGTTTACTGCAGATTATATACTGGAAAATTTTAGTCAGTAAATGAATGAGCAAAAATCACACAATACTTTTAGTGATATATGTGAAAGTTCTTAACTACAAGTGTCTTTAGAAATACAAAGGACAGAAAATTTACAGAAATGAAAATGGGGTTATAGAATAGGAAGCAATATTGGAACAAAAGTATAGCTCTTTTTCTTTTTTTTTCTGGCTATTACATATATTAAACCCAACTGAATTTAGAATATGAAGCCACAAAAGAATGTGACTCTTAGGAAAATTAAATGATCTGCATGGGAGTTTTTAGAGTCCCTGGTCTATTGCCAATAGCCTTTATTTTTGGAGAAGATCTATTTAATCATTTTGAGCAGTCAATAGAGGACTCAGATAGATTGTTTCTCCTTTCTACAAAATGCAAATTAGCTTCAACTAATTTTACTTGAATTTCTATTAAGCAAATAGTGGGAAAGAATGCATTTATAATCTGGGCTAGATTAAATGATAAATTATTCTTTCTTCTACATAAAAAAATAATCGTGTGACCTAATCTCTTTATAGCTTCTACTCCATCTTGGAACAAACCAAAGCCAGAAAAGAGACCTCATAATTGATTCCTTGACTGCTGATGGGCCATTATGTAAAGGTTCTTGAGTTTTTAAATATCTGTACAGATTTGCCTGCCATGCACAAGTGATGCGTGGCCTGTTTTAAACTGTAATCATTATCATCAGAGTATTAATATATTATCAGAATATTAATATACCTAATGGAGAACTTGGGAGTATAGCTCATTAAGAGACCACTAGCCTAGCATGTGAAACCTAGTTTGATTTTAGTACCGTAAAAAATAAATATGCATAATATACCTAAAGGCACCAACTAATCATCTTCTTCTTAAAACTTTGGGTTTTTTTTTTACAGTACAACCTATATAAAAGGAAAAAACTTGAAATAATTGTGTACTATTCTAATAAGCATTATTATAAGTCATTCTGCACATATTTATAAGGGAAGTGGGGGAGAAATATTTTTCTTTCTATGGTTCACTAAAGTCCATTAGATTCAACAAAAGTTGTTGAGCAAACTACCACATGACTAAAACTGCTCAAAGCATGGTAGTGATAACCAAGAAATATGCAGTTTCTGCACTCAATATTTTAACTCTTTTTGGAGACATAAAATTTAAGTACTTAAAATTGAAAGAAATGCACCCAAATAAGTTAATAAATAAAAATTATATAAACATTATATTACATTTGTGTTCATCATTTTATTTAATTCTCATAATAATCTTTGTGTGTGTGAGTGGTACAAGGGATTAAACTCTGGGACATTTTGCCTCTGAGCTACTCTCCAGCCCTATATTACTTTGAAACAGGATCTCCTTCAATAACTCTTCCTCTCTTTGATCCTTTCTCCAATCCACCACCCTCACTCCACTGGGGATTCTCTTCCATTATCTAGAGTTCCTTTTATATTCCAAATATTCACCAACATTATGTACCTATGTGAGTCTACCAATGGCAATCTCAATATCCAGTAAGGGGAAAGAGGGAGTGGGAGTGAGCCAGAAAATCTTACCAAGTACTGTGTGCATGTAAGCCAGCATTACTATGAAATATATTATGATGTCAGACTAAAATGCACCAATAAATATATGAAAAAAGAAAAGAAAAATAAACAGGGTGTAACAAAGTTGCTGAGGCTGGCCAGAAACCTCTGATTCTCCTGTCTGAGCCTCACAAATACTGGGCTTCCAGCCATGTGTCACCCTGCCTGGCTCTTTGAAGTTATTATTATATGATTTCTTAAATGAGTAAAATGAGACAGAGAGAGGTGCTAAATCCTATTTGCTCAAAGCCATTTATTGGAGAACCCAGGACTGGACTTAAAGATAGATTTTAATCAAAAACGAAATTATGTGTATATGCATACTAAATGCATAGATCATACCCATTGAATAAGTGTTTTCTGACTAAATAAATCAGAAGCTGAGGCCTAACCTGTGTCATGCTCTGTAATGATCATGCATTTTCTAGACCTGTAGAGTTGTAGTTGTCTTACTTTGCCTCATTCTTAACATAAGTGGTTTTTCTATAAGGCTGTTTCTAAGATATCAGATAATACACAAACTAGTATGGATCCAAATCGTGTGTCAGAATAAAAAAGAACACTTTACTACAGTTTTAATTGGCTTTAGAAAGGAAAAAAAATATTTGGATAGAGCTCAAGAAGTGGATGGAAGATGGAAAGCAGGGAAGGGGATTCTGGTGGAACATGCTGTAAGAATAAACTATAGTATTCCAAGACTTGATGTTTAATCTTCTGAAGAGTAGAAAGAACTGTTACTGAAAATAAACAGATTTTATATTTATACCAAAAGGAAATAATGTAGAAATTGTAGCTTAATGCATTTAAGGAAAGGTGGCGAAGGTGAGAGTGTTGCGTGCATGTGTGTGTCTGCCTGTGTGTGTTCTTCATTGTGTTGATATACATGCTGATACATATGCCATTAGCTTCTGCATTTTTGCATTGGTACAGGCTATGCATGTAAGAACAGTCTGGAACATTTTTTCTATGCTGTTCACAGTAATTTTTTAAGACAGTACTGTATCCAAATGTTACTAATTTCTTTGAATAAAGCTGTGAGTCAACAAACTAATGACTCTTTTTACCATAGTTTCTAAAATTCAATGTCTAGTCATTAAAATAATAGTGCTAATACCTAAAAATTGTATTTAATAACCATTTGCGAGGTTGCTCATTTGTAGAAAGAGTAAAGCTATAAATATAACCATCATCCATTTGCCTTTTTCAGATGATACTTTCTGAGAACAATTTGGAAAGTTTCTAAAGTTTATCTCAATTTTGAATCATTCTGGTAGATATTTACGCTCTTAGAGCATCCAAGCAATATAAGGATAGTAAAATATACTTGTTTCAGATTAAACATGTAAATTTTAAATTACCATATCATAACCAAAGTAACTGCCTAATGTGGTCTTCCTGAAAAGAACTTACAGTAAAATTGTTATTATGACATTATGATAACATTAATAGAATCTTTAGGGTAGGAAATAAAGCACCAAGCCTAATCACAATCCTCTAATACAGATTTGTTCTTTGATTTGAATTTTTTCCTTTTGATTTTTGTGAATAATGTTTGTTCTTTTCCTGACTATATTGAAATGTATATTTGCACCTGTGTTTCTATGCATATTGGCTAAATAAATCGCAATTATTATTTAATTAGTAAAACATCGATTTTCTAAAGTATGCATATCTTAATGTGGTAAATTTAGTGGACATCGAATTTTGCAGTACTATTTTAATCAATTCTACACAGAACAAATTGTAATGCCATAGAATTATATTGCATTTTTTTATGACTATAATCTGTTTATTGGGCAAAAGGGATGATAAAATGTATGTCCTATATCAATTATAGGAGAATTTTTTCCAGCTACTTCAAAAGAAGATTTCTATCCAGGAAAAAATAATTACAAAATAGAAAAAGTTTGAGAAAAGAATATATCCCAAGCCTTTATCTGAAAGCAGAAGTCCAGATAATGACATTTGAGTCGTGAGAGGAATCTCTTATCCTCCGGTCACTTTAAAATTAAGCTTATGCCGGGCGTGGTGGCGCACGCTTGTAATCTCCGTGCTTGGGAGGCCGAGACAGGAGGATGGCGCAGGTTCGGAGCCAGCCTCAGCTACTTAGTGAGGCTCTCAGCAACTTAGTGAGACCCTGTTTCCAAATAAAATATAAAAAAGGTCTGGGAGTATAGCTCGGAGGTAGAAAGCCTCTGGGTTCCACCCCCAGTACCACCAAAAATAAACAAACAAACAAATAAATAAATAAGTAAAATTAAGCTTATCCTGAAACATTTACTTAAGGCCAAATGTTATTTCCTGATCAAGATCCTGAAATGAATTAGTTGCAGAGACTAAACTTAGAAAAGAAAAAAGAGAATGTCTTTTGATGCTCAGCTCCACTTTTTTCAATAGATTTAGCTTCATAATTTGAACCCTTCCACTGGATTCTAAATCTCTTCAAAGAAACTCTCTCTTACTCATATATTTTTACTTTATTATACCAGGTAAAGTGTTATACATTCAAAAAATATATTCAGTTTAACAACTTTCCAGTGGAGTGAACTTAACTACATAAATATTAAGTTGCCAGATTAGTCATTAAATATTACCTTTATTGAACATTGACTGCTTCTTAACAATGGCTTTATTAATTCCATTTACATAGTCTTTGGTCAATATTTTATAGTTTAGAATTAATTTTTGACCATAATTGAAATATATTTAAAAAGTAAAAATAATGTCCTTTGTAGGTGTCTTTGACTTTCATAAGAGAGTTTGATATTAAACCTATTGGTTGATAAAATGAAAGCAGTATCTTGGGAACTGTTGTGAATTCCCATGGTCCTCTTCTTTCTGCTTTAATTATATTGCATTTATTAGAAAATCATACTCCTCAAAATGGAAAACAAAAACTTTTTTTACATGGCTCCTGACTACCTATCCAAATTTATCTCTAGTCAAAGCATATCTTTTGTCTTATTATGTTTCAAAATATTAACTGCTTTTTCTGCTTGTAGAATATCTTAACTCTCTGCTCTTCCAAGGCTTATCACTCCTCTTCCCATAGGCCCAGATGCTAATCCTTTCATTAGTCCCAAATTGACTGCAGAATTTTGCAGTTGTTGGATTAAATATCCCCTCATCCCGGAGGCATTTTTTTCTACTACCTTATCTAAAGTAATTTCCTTCCAGACTTATTTGCTGTAACATCACCTTGTTTATATCTTTTATAGACTTTATCACAATGAAGATCATATTCATTTTCTATCTTCTCCAGTAAAGTATAAATTCAGTAGAGGAACATTTTCTCATCGTTTCCTCTATAGTCCCACTATGGAGAAAAAATTTCCCCATAAGGCAATAAAAACAGCAAATACTTGGTGGGTGAATAAACACATATTTTCTGAAAAAAAATCTTGAGAAATTTGCTAAAAATGCTTGGCATATTAATATAAACAACAATTTAAATCAAAGGATGAGGCTTAATTCTCATGCACTTTTGCACTTTTGTTTGCTCTGAAACCAAGGAGTAGATAGCATCCATGACCAAAGTGCATTGTTTTCTCAACAGTTGGATCTGTGGGACATAGGAAGGTAGATTTCCCAAAGTTTGGTGCTAAGTTATATCATGTATATTGAATTTCATAACTATATTAATTTTAATAATTAGCTTGAGAAAATTTCATAAATTTGAAAATTGTTGAAAAGTTACTTATAATATTCTAATGAGTTGAAAGAAAAAACTATACAAAACAATATATTATCACTTTGTTAAGTTAAAAGCCCAGAGAACAAAAAAGAAAAAATAACACAGGACGGTTCACTTTTATATGAATTTTATTGAGCTTAACAAGCCCAAAGTTTGAACTTTGAAAAACTTACTCTATATATGTGAATTTCGTTTTATATATCTCATTCAAAGTAAATCAGTAAGAATGATTTTATACAAAACAAGAAAATTAGGGAATTGGGTATAGCTCAGTGAGAAAGGACTTACCTGGTATGTGTGAAGTCTTAAATTTCATCCTCCATACCTCAAAAAGAAAACAGTAGACTAGTGGAAGGAGATTGGAGAGGGAGCAGGAGAGGGAGAAAATAATAACTGAGGAAGGGAACAGTTCAAATAAGGTTAAGTCCAAACAAGAAGGTTTCACAGCCAATCTCACTAATATTCATGGGGAAAGAGGAAGGCAGATCACAGGTTGTGGGTATGTAAGGAAGGAAATACACTCAGGGATACATGAATATGTATCTGTATCCCTTTGAATATAACTATAATATACAATTATATTACACCAATAAAAGTATAAAAATAAAAAGTAAATCCTTTAAGAGATAATGGACAAAGTAAGACAATGTGTGGTAGCATTTCTGAAATACATATGTGTAAAATGTGCAGCAACAATGACAGAGACCAGGAGAAGAGCAATAGATGGTTACAGTTGTTCTTGTAGTCTGTGTGAAGTGAGGATGTTGTGTGTTAAGTTAAAGATATATACAGTACATTCTAAAGCACCCATGAAAATCACAAAACCCAGAGTTTTAGCTAATAAGCCAAATAATAAGCCAAAAAAGAAATAAAATAGACAGACATACAACAATTCTAATTTTTAAAAAGGGATAAAAATATAAAAAGAGGGCAAATAACAATACATGGTACAGATAGAAGGTATGTCACAAGATGATCAATTTAAAACTAACAACATAGCTGCAGAAATTAAAACTCAATAATTAAAGCAGGTGTTATGGCACATGCCTATAATCCTAGTACTTGGGAGACTAAGACTGGAGGATCACAGGTTTATGGACAGCATCAGCAACTTAGGGAGGATTTTTTGCAACATAGTGAAAACTTGTTTCAAAAACTAATGATGATAATAAAAAACTAGACACATGGAACATGCCTATAATCCTAGTTAGTACTTGGAAGGCTGAGACAGGAGGATCACAGATTTGAAAACAGCCTTAGAGCTCGGACTTTCAGAACCTAGTAGGACCCTGTTTCAAAAACGAAAACAAAAAAACCAAAAACCAAAAAAACAAAAAGCATGCCAGGCATGGTGGCTCACACTTGTAATCTCCGCGCTTGGGAGGCAGAGACAGGAGGATCTCACAGGTTCGAAGCCAGATGCGCTGGCTTAAGGGACCCTGTTTGCAAATAAAAATATAAAATAGGTCTGGGAATGTAGCCTGGAGGTAGATGGGCTTCCAGAAACCCCAGTACCACCAAAATAAAACAAACAAACAAACAAAAACATAAAAAGACCTAGATATAGCTCAGAGGCAAAATTACCCTGGGTTCAAACCCCAGTACTACAAAAATAAAATAATAAAATAAAATAAAATAAAATAAAATAAAGGGCTAGGTTTATAGCTCAGAGGCAGAATGATCCTGAGTTCAATCCCCAGTCCTGTGCACACACACATATCAATGATTATAAGGTGATATGAAGTTATGAATAAAAGATACCGACTATATTCTATTTATTAAAAATACTATGTGTGCATGTATGCATATATTTACTTAGTCTTGGTACTAGGTATTGAACTCAGAGGAATTCTACCTCTGAGCTACACCCCAGTCCTGTTTTATTTATTTAGAAACAGAGTCTCACTAGTTTTATGAGAGTCTCAATACTTGTTGAGGTTGTCCTCAAATTTGTGGTTCTCCTGTCAAAATGGAAATAAACCTTACTTTCTCATCCTGCACAAGAGTCAATTTAAGATGGATCAAAGACTTGAAAGTAAAACCAGAGACTTCAAAGCTCCTTGAATAGGATATAGGTCCAACAATTCAACACATAGGCACAGTTAAAAAACTTTCTCAACAAGACCCCAAAGACACAAAAAATTAAAAGGAGGATCAATATGTAGAATTGCATTAAGCTGAAGAGCTTTTGTGCATCAAAGTAAACTATTGATAACTTCAACAGAGGGCTGACAGAATTGGAGAAAAAATTTTGCCAACTACTCCTCTGATAGAGGACTAATATCTTGAATATACAGAGAACTCAAGAAACTTAGTACTAAGAAAACAAATAAACCAATCAAAACTGGGAAAATGAACTAAATAGACACTTCACAAAAGAAGAAATTCAAATGGCAAAAAAAATGTATGGAAAAATGTTCAACATCAATGCAATATCCATTAAATTACAATCAGAGAGATACAATCAGAGAGATGGAAATCAAAACACTCCTGAAATTTTACCTAACATTGTCCAATTAGAATGGCAATCATTGAACACACAAACAACAACAAATGCTGGTGAGGGTGTAGAGAAATGGGAAATCTAGTACGTTGATGGTGGGATTGCAAATTAGTGCAACCACTTTGAAAAACAGTATGGAGGATCCTCAGAAGAAATGGAATGAACCTACCATATGATCTAGCAATGGCACTTCTGGTTATCTACCCAAACAATGGAAACCAAACTACCAAACTAATGCATGCATATCTTTGTTCACAGCCACACAATTCACAATTGCCAAACTACAGAACCAACCAAGATGTTCATCAACAGATAAATTACAAAAGTAAGGGATATGTACACAATGAAATTTTACTCAGGAATAAAGAAGAACAAAGTTATGTCATTTCAGGAAAATGGATGGAATTAGAGAACATTATGTTAAGTGAGATTAGTCAGTCATAAAAAGTAAGAAATCAGATGGTGTTCCTAATATGTGGAAGCTAGGGAGAAAAAAAAGGTCATAGGAGGAACTCTAGATAAAGAAAGAGAAACCACAGAGAGGAAATAAGGTAACCTAACCGAAGAAGGATGTAAGGGAGAAAAAGAAAAATTTCCTAATGTAGATGATGCACATTCACAAACAAATCAAAGTCAATCACTAAGCCAAACATGAGAAGGAGAAAGGGGGGAGGGATTGAGGTGGGAATTGGGGAAGTGCTAAATAAGTTATGTGTGCATGTATGCCTCTGCCATCATGTACCCCATGTTTGACTGCAATGCACCAATCAAAATTAAAGTTTAAAATGCATACATGCTGAAAAATACATATCAAATACTCTTCTGGTCAGTAACAATGTGAGAATACCAATACCAATCTCCACCTTATATGTGGCAAAGGAGAGTAAGTGGAGAGTAAGTCGCCCCCCAAGTGCTCTGTACCTGTATGTCACTCTTACTCTGAACGACATTATGATGTGAGAATACAATACACCAGTAAAATTATATAAAGTAAAAGTAAAAAATTACAGGCATAAATTCATAATTATATTTGAAAATATGAATATTCCTTCTTAATTTAGAGAAACAGAGCTGATAGACTGAATCTCTTTTAGGAACACTGAGACTTGAAAACTAATGTGACTTGACACAGAACGCTCCATCCACTGAGAGCCTAATGCATATTCCTTTATTCATTCCAAATGTATGTGAAACATTTTTCAAGACTTAACATATTCTGAGCCAAAAAGTAAGTCATAATAAGTTTAAAAAGCTAAAAGTTATACAAGTTTTTATCTTACTAAATTGGAATTAAATTAGAATTCAATCATTCCCAAATATTTAGAAATCAGATAACCCATGGGTTAAAGATGAATCAAAGGGAAATGAATAAATATACTAAATTGAGTAACAATGAAAAGACAAACATATCCAAAACATAGAATGACATTAAAACATTTCTTACAGAGAAGCTTACAGCATTGAATGCTGATATTTTGAGACAAAGTATCTCAAAAATTAATTACCCTACTTTTTACTTTAAGAAACTCGAGAACTAGCAAATTAGACTGAAGATAAGTAGAAGAAAGAAAAAAATATATATATATGTATGTCAAAAAGAAATAATAATCAAAGGGACAATCTAAATAAAATAAAATTGGTTTAATTAAAAATTTAGCAATGTAATTCACAATATAAACAAATTTAAAAATAAAAATTATACAAAATATTATGAAAAGGTGAGGAAAATCTAAATGAATAGAGAGCTATACTTTGTTTATTAGAAGAGACAAAATTATCAAAATATCAATTCTTTCCAAACTTATCTATAGATTAAATGTATCATCAGCTTAATTCTTTCCAGAACTTAATTGAAGAAATTTACAAGGGGATTTTAAAGCACATAGTAGAAGTATAAAGAGCATAAATTTTCAAAACAACATTGTAACAGACCAACATTGGAAGAATAAACATATCTGCTTTTAAAATTCATTATAATTCACTGGGCATGGTGGTGCACGCTTGTAATCCCCGCGTTTGGGAGGCGGAGACAGGAGGATCACACAGGTTCAAAGCCAGCAGTGCTGGCTTAAGAGACCCTGTTTCCAAATAAAAAATATAAAATAGGTCTGGGAGAGCCGGGCATGGTGGCACACACTTGTAATCCCCATGCTTGGGAAGTAGAGACAGGAGGATCGCACAGGTTTGAAGCCAGCCTCGCTGGCTTAAGAGACCCTGTTTCCAAATAAAAATATAAAATAGGTCTCAGAGTGTAGCCCAGAGTTAGAAGGGCTTCCAGGAACCCCAGTACCACCAAAACAAACAAAAAAGGCAAAAACAAGAAAACCAAAAATAAATAAATAAAAATTCATTATAATTCTATTGTAATCAAGATGGTTTGGGATTTGCCTAAAGGTCAACACCTAGTTCAGTGGTACTGATATGGTATTCTGGAAATAGATCCTGGAAGATATGGGCAACTGAGTTGATGACTTGGAGGAGCTGGAACTGTCATACACTCCTGGTGAGAATGTAAAATGATATGACCACTACGGAAAACAGTTGGTAGTCTTTGTAGAAAGCAAAACTTTCATCCATTGTATTCCTAGAAATTTGATGAAATGTTGCAAAATATGTCTCATGTGGCCAATGATACTCTATATGCTAAGTACAATTAATATTTACTATATGCTAAGTACAATTTTATTTATTTATTTATTTTAATATATTTTTATTGGTATATTGTAGTCAAACATCACAATGGAATACAAGACTTGTTAGAATACCCAAGTACACATCGTCCAATCAACCTTTATCTAATCCCCATCCCCCTCCCTCCCCCTCCCTCAATCCCATGCTCGATTTAGTGTTTAACATTGATATATTTATGTACATCATGTGCTTTAGATTCCATCTTCCCCCTTCCCATGCCCTCTGAATGATCACCTTAATTGCTCCTCCATAGGGCCCCTTCTTCCATTAGATTCCCTCCTATTACCCATTTCTTCCTAGTTTTGCATATTAGGGAGAGCATCCAATTTTTTTTAATTTTTTGTAATATTTCTTTGTATATGCCACTTTGCAAGTTCCAATCCCACTCTTGAAGGCCCCAGCACTGGCCTGGCCACACGGTAGACTCTGATCCTGGCCTCCCTGGCCCCAGTACCATGCTTGTCTTGTGTCAGGCTCAGATCCCAGCCTCAGGGGCCCCAGCACTGGCCTTGTCTTTAGGCTAGCTCCTATCTCAGCCTTGGTGGCTCCAGCTACGGCCTCACCAAATGTCAGGCACTGATCCTGGCCTTGTAACCCCATCACCAGCCTCCCCCCTTGGCAGACTCCGATTCCGGCCTCACTGGCCCCAGCACCAACCTCACCCCTCGGCAGGCTCCAATCCTGGCCTTGGAGGCAACAGCACTTGCCTTGCTTCACGGCAGTCTCCGATCCCGGCCTTGCTGCCCCCAGCACTGGCCTTACCCCTTGGCAGACTCCAACCCCAGCCTCAGAGGCTGCAGCACTGGCCTTGCCTCACGGTAGGCCCTGATCCCAGCCTCGCTGGCCCTTGTACCAACCTCACCCCTTGGCAGGCTCTGATTCCGGCCTGGGAAGCCCCAGCACCAGCTTTGCCTCATGGTAGGCTCAGATCCTACACCGGCCTCACCCCTTGGCAGGCTCTGATCCTGGCCTTGGAGGCAACAGCATCGGCCTTGCTTCAAGACAGTCTCCAATCCTGGCCTCACTGACCCTGGCACTGGCCTCACCCCTCAGCAGGCTCCGATCCCAGCCTCCAAGGCCCCAGCACTGGCCTTGCCTCATGGCAGGCTCCAATCCCGGCCTCCCTGGCCCCAACACTGGCCTCAACCCTCGGTAGACTCCGATCCTGTTCTTGGAGGCTCCAGCACCAGTCTTGCCTCACAGCAGGCTCCGATCCCAGCCTTCATTCCATTTTATATTCAGTTATCAAAACCTGGACATTTAGATGATCCCAATATCCATCAACAAGTAAATAGATAATTTAATTCTGGTAAATACTTATAATAAGATACAATGAACTATTGAATCATACAACATAAACATGGAAAAATTATAAGTTAAAATAGTAACTGCATGATTTTGTTGATCTATACATATCATAAATAAAAGAGAAATTATAAATACTTCACATTGAATCAATTCTAGTGAAAAAGTTTGTAGTAATAAAGAAAATGCTGCTTTTAGGTGGCCTCAATAAAACTAGTGAGTTTTGTTTTTGATTTTGTTATTGATTATTCATTATTCCCTGAGACTTATGTTAATCCATTTTATAAAATCATTTGTGTTTAGTCAGTTGGTATTTCTGACTTTAAAGGAAATTTTATCTTAGAATTATGTAATTTCCAAGTGATTCTATTTACCTATTCTAACATAACAAGATTTTTTCCCCTGATATATTATTTGTGATTTTGACTAGGGATTAGAGACATAGTTGATTAATTTTAAACTTTATTTTCCTGCATTCTTAGAATCATTATTTTAGAGCTGAAAATTAATAAAAAAATACTATAGTCTATTACCCCAATATTTAGTGGGCATCCTGAGGCCATTTTCAATACTACATTATGATTTGGAGAATAATTTGGACAGGGCTAAAACCAGAATCCAGTCTCAAAATATCCACACTATTGCTGTGAGAGAGACGTCATGCAGGGTATTTCAACTTGATATGTCCTATGTGGTAGCATAATGGATTATCTAAATAGTTGGAACAAGCTTTTACCTTGGAGTGACAGATTAGTTGAGGAAAGATAAAAAGGATCACAGCAGGTTCAGATGGAAAATTGATAAGAGCTACCACCTAAATCTGACATTGACTCAGTGTGAGAGGGGTCGATGACAGTAACCAGTACTTGAAAACATTTATATATGTAAGAAAATGATGCAGTCAAGCAAAAGCATAAAAACATGAGTATGATCATTATCAAGAACTATTAATATTCCAAGGCATTTATCTTTTGTCAGTAAATTGATTGTCCATGGAGTTCCTGATGGGTAGTTTGTTTGTCATGCCTGTATCAGTTATTTCATTGAATTATTATCATAATTATATGTGTGAATCATTTCTTAAAAGTATAATGACTTTGGTTTCTTCTTGTTGATCTATGGTTTATCATTCATAGCCATAACAGTAACAACAAAAATAATAGCAGAGACTTATAGGGGTTAAAAGTATGCCGGCCACATATTAGCACTATACAGCCCGCCCCATATTTGCACTCGTTTTGTACATGTTAGATATTTCTAAATAATTGCATAATTCAACTCCTTTGATTTAAATAAAAGTATAAATTTAAAATTATTATTTCTTCCACTTTACAGACACAGAAATTAAGGAGGATACATTAATGTGGATAACAGGAAAAATCTGAGAATAATACTTTTTAACACTTCGTAAAAGTGTAAAATTAGCTTAAAATTTCAAAAAGCTCACCCCTTTGGCCAAAACTGAAAGATTGCATTCTAAACTGATGCTTTCTTGCTGATATTAGCAGAATTTTTACTGCACTATTAGTTTCTGTTTAATGAGAAAATTGCCTTAAGTACACAAAGAACACTGTGGCACTCAGGATAAAGATTTTATCCAGTTTCATTCTCATCTATGATAATTTCAACTCTGCCTAATACAAGAGCACTTTGAATTTAACCTAAAAAATAAAACACTTAAATAATTAACATTACAAACTTGTTAAAATTACCAATGCATGAAGGGGGCAGTAAAATCAGTAATTTATTAAATAAAGCATATTCATTAAGCTGTTGTGGTGAAAACACTGATTAATAATCAGATTTTATACTATTGATTTGAGAGCTCTACAGTAAGGAAACTTACAGACAATATTTTGCAATTACAGCATACATATTTAAGTAGGGATTTCAGGAATAAGCTATCGTTTCTTACTGTACCCCTCTTTTCAAGGGGTGAAAATATAATTTATTGTGAATGTCCTCTGAAAGGGACTGCTCCTTGGGAAAAAACATTAAACCTTTCCTTCTAAGTCACTAAGAGCCCTCATTATTTTATACCATACTGCTCTTTATCCTCCACCCCTGCTTGTGTTAATAATGTTGTCAGTTCTCCACGGTTCAGCTTAATAATTTCATAATTTCCTTCTCACTTGATTATCCAGAGCACCTCAGTCAGTACAGTGCATCCAGCACTCAGTTGTCTTGTATTTGTGCTATTGGTTATTGATTCCAACTATGAGCTGATGCATTAAATAATGCACACCTTACAGGTAGTGCACCCCGTCTCATGCTTATCTACCTTCATGGTTCCTACTGCAGAGCCACAGGTAGCAGACTCAGGAGAGATATGGTCCCTTTATCCATATTCTTTCAAAAAGGGCACATTTGTTTGGAAGTAGGCATAACATGGATTCACAGGGAAAGTAGCAACTGAAGAGTTATCGTTATTATTTTTCCCACTTGAAGACCTTTGCACAGAAGAAGAAAGTTAAAAATCAAACCAAATATTGCTTAGGTTGAAAATGACTAATGCCTTCATTGGCTAAGAAAGTCTGTTAGCTACTGGTCAAACTGTAGTACCATATCTTTTATCAAAGAATCTCTTTTTTAAGGTTAAAGAACATTTTGCAAAACATGGTTGTGTGTGTGTGTGTGTGTGTGTGTGTGTGTGTGTGTGTGTGTGTGTTTTGAGAGAGAATCTGTATTTTCTTTATTTTTTCATAAATCAGTGGACATATGTTTTATTTTCATATCCTAGTTTTTGTAATGCTATAATGCTAGTTTTTGTAATGAACAGGGGGGTGGGGGATCTCTTCAAGATACTGATTTCCTTTTGATATAGAGAAGACTATCTGGAATTGCTGTATCATAGGCTTTTTTTTTAAAGGGGAGTAAAAGGTTTATTGGAAGCAGCAGGGACTGGGACAAGGGTGGCAGAACACCCCCAAAGGGGCTGGAACTCTGGGTCCAGCAGCTGCCTTCAGGACAATACTTGAGAGTAGTCCAAGCCAAATTGCCTTCAGGTAAAGGCTGCTTTCTTCCAGAGTCCACGTGATCTGCCAGAAGGGAATAGAGAAAAGTGGCCGAACACCCCATAAGGGCTGTCGGAACTCCGTCCAGTGGCTGCCTTCAGGGTCACTACCTGAGTATCGCCCGAGCCAAGTGCCCATCAGTTGCAAACTACTTTCTCCCGGAGTCCACGCGATCTGCCAGAAAAGAGGTACAGGTCACCCCTAGGGGCCTGGCCATCCATGATGTCCAGCAGAGGCCTTCAGGTCACTACTTGAGAGTCGCCCGAGCCACGTGCCCTCAGATGCACTCTGCCTTCATTAAGTTTTGAGAAGCCCCATCCTGTTCTCCTTAATGGCTATAACAATTTACTTTCCTACTGACAGTGTGCCAAGTTTCTCATTTCTCCATATCCTTACCAACACTTGTTTTCCTTTGTCTTTCTGGTAACAGACACTCTAATAAGTGTACAATGATAACTCATTGCAGTTTGGGTTGCATTTTCCTGGTGATAAGTGATGGTGTATAGCTTCTTACATACCTCTTGGCATTGTATGTTCTTCTTATGTGAAACATCTATTCAAATATTACTCATTATGTAATTGGATTAATTTGTGGTATTTTTCTTCATTTATTTTGCTATTGAACTATAAGATTTTTGTGTATATTTTGAATATTAAACTTTTATCAGATATAAAGCTTAAAATGTTTTTCATTTAAGGAGGGTGTGGTGGCACATGCTTGTAATCCCAACATTTGGGAAGCTGAGACAGGAGGATCACAGTCCATGGACAGACTTACCTACTTAGTGAGGCCCTTTGCAACTCAGTGAGACCCTGTTTCAAAGTAAAGAATAAAAAATAGGGCAGAGGGCATAGCTCAGAGGTAGAATGCCCTGGGTTCCATTCTCAGTACTGCAAAAAAAAAAAATGTTCATTTAATAAGTTGAAATTTTACTCTCCTGATTGTTTCCTTTTCTGCTCTGCAGAATCATTTTAGTTGGATGCAATCCCACTTACTGATTTATTTGTTGCTTATGTTTTTGGTGTTGTACCCCTTAAAAAAATACATTGTCCGTGCAAATGCCAAGAAGTTTTTCCCCGATATTTGCTATTAGTTTTAGGGTTTTAGTGTTACTGCTTATATTTTAACCATTTTTGAGTTGGTTTTTAATATCATTTGGCATTATTATCTTTTAGCATTTAACATTAAATCACACTAAGTGAAATAAACCAGATGCAGAAAGATGAATATTGCATGATCTTATTTATATGTGGGACATATAGTTGAGCTAATAGAAGTAAAAGAAGTAGAGTGTAGAATTATGGTTGCCAGAGATCTAAGATGGGAAAAAGAAGACATGTCAGTCAAAGAGTACAAAATTTCAGTTATGCAATAAAATTATATTTTGGGTATCTAATGTACAACATGTGACTATAATTAATAATATTGTATTATAACATAATTTGCTAAGAGAGTAGATCTTAAGTGTTCTCAAAACACACACACACACACACACACACACACACACAATCTTCACAGATCCCCACACATTTATATAAATGTATATCTAATTTATTTCTCTAAAATCTACAAAAATCTCAAATACTATTATATAGGACTGAGTAGTATTTTTTCAGTGACAATAATACCTCATTCTAATGTTTCTTGACTGACTGCATTAGAATCAAGAACAATGTTTGATATGCCCATGAAGTATAAATGCTCTCTATAATAAGTTAATGGTGAATTCTAGCTTTCATGTTTCTTATATTTAATTATAGTTACCTTGAAAGACTAGATATTCTAATTATTTTAGAGTTCATTAATTAGGTAAGAATTATGACTAAAACAATGTATCCCATAAGTAGTAAATAAAGTCCTTTAGAAATGATATTTTAATCACCTATTCATTTTGGTATAAATTCCTCAAATCTTATGATTACATCATCAAAAATTAAAACCTTGGTCCTTCCTCCTTGAGTATTTACCAATACTAGCACCTTGCCTGTCTGGCGTTACCTTCTAAACCACTTCCTATTGAGTATATGCATTGAAATGTTCACTTTGAATGACTGCTGAACTCTATCTGTATAAGCACTGAAAGTACTTGAAAGCAGAGATAACTCTACTCTTCAAATTGCATTTATTTTATCTTTCTTTTCTAAGAACTTATCAGTGATTTCTTTCTGTATCCCATTATAGGGATGGCATAATGAAATAAAATATAAGACGACAGTTCACAGATTTATTATTATATTTGATGTATTCACATTTTAAAGAGTGATGTTCTGCAGTTAAATGAATCTAAAGATATTAAATCTCCTTAAAAGGAATCAATCCTCTCAGAGTAAGATTTCTTTGCCAATGTGGCTTGATCAAACCATAATTGGGTGTGGGATTTCAGAGACTGCAATGCTTTTCATTTGCTCATATACTTAAGACAGAATTACTTTTTTGAGTCTTAATATCTAAAAATATTGATTTTTCCGTCTAAACATTACAATTGAATGCATTCACATTAGTGCATTTCAATGCAAGTATCAACACCAATAGAAAATTACATTTTGGAAATGGATTTAATTCATGTACTTGAAAAATCAGTGGGTATGGAAATTTAAAAATCTAGTTTTCATGAATATTACCTTCAAGGATTCTAATTGAACTACCAACTAAACTTCTCAGCAAGCCTGGCTTTAATATGGGCAGTGAGCACGTACCCACTACAATCCATGAGTTGCCACAGATCACTTGCCTTCTGACAACCTTGACCATGGGTGACATCACCCTGTGTCAGTAACAAATCATGGGCTAAGTTATAGGTCTGCAGTGAAGCCCGATGTTAGGCTGGGATTATTCCATCTTTACTTGGCCCCACATAACCATCTTTGTGTTTATACATGCCCCTCCCTTTTTTTGAGAATAAAGATTTTTAAATGAGACAAATTAATGCTCTTGGCCTTAATGCCTTTCCCAGTATGCTTTATGAAGCCAAACTACAAGTCTAGGTCAAATGGAAATCCACTTAGTTTCTATTAGCTCACAGAATGAAGAGCACTTGGGTTATTGGAGAATAATGGTTGTTCCCATATTCCCGTGTGGGCTCTGGATTTTGTCATGGTCATAGTGCTATCTTCCCAGGGTCTGGCAAAGTTAGGTCCATTGACCATTTGGGCAGGTTGAGATGTAAAGAAATGGCACATGACTTTAACATTAAGAAATAGGTCTTGCACCTGGGAAGAGTACTGATACCCACTACTTCACTTCATATTTGAGATTGGAATCTCTGCTTTCATTTTCATTTTCTGATAAGGCAGAGAGTTGGCAACCAAGGCGCAAACATGCGCAGGACATTCCTTGCCCTATGAATCTGTATAATAACTTCCTGTTCAATCCATCCTTCATTAGACAGCCAACACTCTACACTCATCCGTGAAAAATGATTTCAACAAAATCCCAACTTACTCCATACTCTAACGAAGCATCTTTTGCTAATTAGCATTTATTAACCATGTTTTTGCATCTTACCCACAATAAACAATTTATGCAAACAATGGATCCTTAAGGTATTTTTGAATACTTCTTTCCTTTGATAAAAGTTCTAAGCTAAGCTCTTCTTAATTGGAATGGATAGAAGGAATATGAGATCAGACCAAGTAACCAAACTTTTACATATTCTCAAACATTTCCTTGGCCATTTTCAGTTAATTTACCTTTCTAAATGTTCACCTTTAATTAGGTGAGATTGAAATGTGATGTTTTTCAGTAAATTATGATATCTTAACATCTGTGTGTCTGAAATTCATATCTTAAACTTCGTAGTCCATGTGGCATACTTAGAAATAATATAGATATTTCTTTCATATACCTTTACTATTTTTAATTAGAAAGAATGAAACAAAGTATATCACATGGCAGTATATACTGACTCCATATATTTAAAGGAAAAATTTAAAAATTTATAAGTACAAAAGTATAACCATACTTATAAGATGAATTATTCAGAGAAAAATAAAATATTTTACATGGGTTATAGCATGTGAATCATTTTCTTTGTTATAAAAATGATCATGTTTAATGATGTGAATCACATCTTTTAATGGTTATGATAAATCTCCTAAATCCAAACTGAAAATTATATATCAGAGTCTTCCAAACTAAAAACAAAAGGAAACCTTCCCAGGGTGAGTCAATAATTTTTAGAAATGCATTATCTCTCAGTTTATGCACCTGAATACCACTTGGTAAATTTACCTGCTGCAATAAGGTATACTTTGGTTTCATGCAGAGACAAAGATAACTCATTATATCTTTTTAATAATTTACTCAAATGGCTATGAAGAAAGCAATTTTCATCTTGGATAAATTTGTAGTATCCTAAACATGTACCTGGTCCTGTCTTTGAGGCCTTTTAATAAGTTCTCAGCATTGTATTGTTTAGTATTGGTTAGTGCATTGATGAACGAATTAATCTTCCTCTAAGCATTAATTTCCCATGAATGGAAACCTATGTATTGACCTTCAGGTGTCCCCGATAGATGTGCTGTTTTGAATTCAGGAAAACTGACCATTCATACTAAATGATTTCCACCAACATCTGTATGGGGAGCCCAAGGCATAGGGTTATTATTTAGCTTTAACCACAGTGCATCCTTAGACTACAAGAGTGATTTATACTTCTTCTTAGAATATCATTCATATTTTTTAGAAAAAAAGTCTTAGAGACTATAATTAATGCTCTACTTCTCTATTTTTGGATGGTCTTTTCCTTTTTTTTATTATTTTTTTTATTTTTATTTTTATTTATTTTTTTTATTGGTGCACTGTATTCATACATCATAGTAGGATACATACTTTTGTAGACATACTTGCACACTTTTCCCAGTCAGCCCCCACCCAATCCCCACCCCATTCTCTCCCTATCCCTTCCTCCCATGCTTGGCTTAGTAGTTGACATCTAGTATTATGGCAATTTATCTAAAATTAAAAATGGTAATCTCACATAACAGTTTCATTTGTCTGATACCAAGCTTTTGATGACTTAAAGATGACATTTCAATATTTCTTTTTGCTTTCTTTCTTACCAGATAATATTTTTTTTCTATTTTTAGGTGAAAATATCATATATTTATATATTTATTTTTCAGAAAAAAATCTATCCTAATATGGAATATGGAGTCTAGGTACCCAAAACGATCTTGAAAAAGAACAAAGCTAGAAGATATATATTTTCTGATTTCAAACCATATAAAGCTACAATAATTGAAACAGTGTAGTACTATTCTAAAGGCAGATATATAAACCCTTGGAGTTAAATAAAAGCCTAGAGCTAAATTCTTCCCTATATTGTCAAGTTATTTTTGACAAGGTTTCCACGAACATTTGGTGGTGGAAATATTAATCTTTTAACTAAATATTGTTAAAAAAATAATAATTACATGGAAAAGAATAAAATTGGACCCCTACCTAATCCCATATGCAAATATTAACTCAAAATAGATAAAAGACCTAAATATAAATCTTAAGACTATAAACTTTTAGGAGAAAATCTGGGTCATTAAACCTCACAACATTGAAATTGGCAGTGATTTCTTGGTTATGATTTCAATGGCACAGGCAACAGAAGCGTATACAAACTCCCTAAAAAATAAAAAAAATATTGTATATCCAAAGACAAAGTAAACAGAGTTAACAGTTACTAATAGAATGGGATAAAATATTTCCAATTGCTATATCTGAGGGTATATTAATATTCCAACTAGAAATCCTAAAAATTAACAACAATAATTTTAAACAATACCCTTTAGAGATAGGTAAAAGACTAACATAAATAATGAGTCTCCACAGATAACCAATCTTAGTTGTCTGTTGGATGGAAAATCTTGTTTCTCTAGTTCTGGTGTGTGTTACCTATTTCTTCTTTGTAGTTAATCTCTTTGAGTATTTTCTCTAGCGCTGGTTTTGAAGACATAAATTCCTTCAGTTTCTGTTTGTCATGGAAGCTTCTTATTTCTCCATCTAATTTGATAGAAAGTTTTGCTGGGTAGGAAATTTTTGGCTGGAAGTTGTTTTCTTTCAGAATTGGGAATATGTTACTCCAAGCCCTTCTGGCACTCATAACTTGGTTTGGGAAGTCTGGAGTGATTCTAATTGGTTTGCCTCTGAATGTCACTTGGCCCTTTGCTTTTGTTGCCTTTAAGATTCTCTGCTTGGCTTCCACATTGGTCATTTTGACAATTATGTGGCGTGGGGATCCTCTTCTCCGATCCTGTCTAAAGGGAGTTCTATAAGTTTCCTGGACCTTTGTATCGGCCTCTTGCTCGATGTCTGGAAAATTTTCTGCTATTACTTCCTTGAAGAGATTGTTGATCCCTTTGGTTTCACTTTCTTTTCCCTCCTCTATTCCAATTATTCTTAGGTTAGCTCTCTTAAAATGGGCCCATATTTCTTCAATATCAGATTCCTGCTGTCGGATATTTTTTCCTAGATTAGAAACTATGCGTTCATTTTTGGATTGCTCATCTTCTAAGAGTGAGATTCTGTTCTCCATGTGTTCTAATCGGTTGTTTGTGCTTTGAATTGAGGCCTTTACTTCATTAATTGCATCCTTTATCTCTTTTTGGCTCTCTCTGAGTTCTTTTCGAAGCACCTCTATTATTTCTACAGTTATTTTCCTGATTTGATCTTCTAGAAATCTCTGATTTTCAGTTTTATTGGGTTCTGATGTTGTGGGGTTGTGTGCATTCATTGCTCCAGTATTATTCCTCTTTCCCATGATTTCGGAAGTTTGTGCCTTCTCTGGGTTCTTCCCTTGGGTCACTATGACTTCACTTAAGGTGTTCAGGATCTCGAGTCAGTAGTATCTCAGACCCCACTACTCCTTTACTGGGTTGTATCACAGAGTCTCCGACCCAGAGAGTAGATAGAGGCTGCTTTAGACTGTGGGGGGTGCCAGGTTGCACGTTCTCCTATGGTGTGATATCTCTGCCACCGCCCCTCCCCCACTGGGTCAAGTCCCAGGGAGTACAGTACTAGGATTTCTCCTCTGTGGCCCACAATTTGACTCACTGTTCTTGAGTGCGCAGATGTAGCTGTACTGGCCTCACTGAATTCGGTGCTGCTGCCGCCGGTGGCAATATGGCGCCGCTGCTACACCCTCGGCTATGGGGCTGGCGTTTTCTTCTTGGTTTTGATTTCGACTCTGAATCCCTGCAGCGTGTGCTGAGCTCAGCCACTGGGAGCTTTAGACGCTCTCTGCTTGGAGAAATCCCGCCTGGCTGTTCCGCAGTGGCTCACCTCGGCTTGCTGAAGCCGTCCCGTGAATTCGCCGGTGCCGCCGGCAGTATGGCACTGCTGCCGCGTCTGCCGCATCCTTGGGCGCGAGGCCGGTTATCTCCTCTGTGGCTCTGTTCTCAGTCCGCTTTCTCTCTGGAGCCTGGTGATTTTTTGTTTCACTGGTGATGGTGTTTTCTGGCTATGAAAGGCGCTGATTTTGTGGTAATGGAGATTTGTTGTTAGCGGGGCTCTTAAGCCTCGCTTTTCTCGGTCGCCCTCTTCCCGGAAGTCAGTCTTTTCCTTTGAAACAGATTATCTATGCCCATTCTGTTGAGAAAGACCCTGCTGACCAAGCATTCAAGTTAGGGTCATCACTGTCAACGTGAAGTGGAAAATGGAAGTGAGCCAGAAAAACAAAACTTCACTTAGTCAAAAAAAAAAAAAAAATCATGACTACAGGAAAAAAAACAATAAATGTACTTGTAAATATCTTATTACATAATTTTAAATGAATTCACTATAGTAAAATTTTGTTCCTTATTGCAAATAAGTAAAATGTATTTTGTTAATTATTATAAGTAAGCATAATACATTTTATTATCTAATCTTATGTCAGTTAAATGAGTTAACTATAGTAAAGATTTATCATAGTAAATCTGTATTTTATTTACTTGATAGTTATTACAAGTAAACAGAATACACTTTAGAAAACAGAGAAGTCAAATCAAACATTTATTTTAATGAAATTAAAATTGCTCTTACCCACTTAAATGCCACCTTCAAGAAAACGAAAATCATCATTAATAGTTATTAAAAGTAGAATATACAGAAATTGTTCCAACTAATAGTAATATTAGCCCCAAATACTGTGCATTTCTGAAAGTATTTTTGTGAATTTAATACCACCTTTTATTTTATTTTAAGGCCTTTTTTTTCTCCTAGATTTTTCATTCACATCTGCCAAAATCCCAAAGATTTATATTGATTTGCTACCTGAGATATTGTATTTATATTGAGGCCTAACAACTTTGTATTTATTCACAACTTTCCTGTGCTTTAGTGATAAACATTACATTGTCACTGCATAATAGATGGCAATTTGAAAATCAGCAAACACACACTTCACTTATCTTATTTCACTTCTAAAAATAAGTACGTAGCTTTAATTTTGCCTTGAACTATTCTTTCCTCGAAACAAAATCATTACTATCCCATGAATAAAATTTTTTACATATTGAAAATATTTTTCTTCTTAAGTTGGTTCCATTTGTGTAATTATGGTTTTGGCTGCATAATTCTAAAATTTAGGATGAAAATTAGCACTAAAATTGAGTTCTACTTATTTATGCACGATTCCAAAATTGCCTTGAGAAGCCTGGAGTTTAAACTAACTGCTGACATTAATCAACATCTCCAAATTTAAAACATAAATAAAAATCGTAAAGTCCCATTTTGAATTTTTAGTTTCAACATTCACTTCACAACAGTCGAGAGCAAACACCCTAGAACTGATCTTCTTGACTGAATCCCAACCCTTCCACTTGCTAGCAAAACCATGGTCAACTTAATATCTTCTTCAATATGGTTTTGAATTTAGAAGGAGGAATGTTTCTAAGGTAAATAAAGGTGAGAAGACAGGACATTCCAATAAAAGGGAACAGAATAATGAATATGTGAACGATGAGTATCCAGGAGACCCAGAGAAGTCAGTGCATACGCTGGAGGGTGGACCTGTTGGGTTGAGATGAACTGGAGCCGTCAGGGGACAGAATAATGGCTGTGCCTTCTAGAGAGAACTTTCTTCTGTACAGATGGGCCCTAGACGTACAGCCACATACCACTTCTTTTCTCCACCTGTTAACTACCGTTCTAGGAAGAGAGCCTGTAGTTGAGTTTATGAACATGTCTCGTCAATTACTAAACACATTTACCTGATTTAGAGACTAGCATTCCTATTGTTGGTCTATTTGTCATAACTTTAATTTTAAAAATCCAAATAATCTTGTGGAACGAATCAAATGAAAGGGAAAGCACGAGGACTCTCATCTTGAATATAAGGTCCTCCAGGAAGAGACAAAAAATGTTCACTTGATGTGAATATATTCATGTTTTTATCTTTTTACCAGATCATCCCCAAGTATTTCCCTGTGTATCATTGGCTGCTAAGACTGAGCTTAATATAGAAATGTATGTTTCAAGGTATCACAGACCTCTTGCTTCTAATCCAATATTAATAGCAAACAAAATGAGACTTGGCAATATCTTAGCATTCATCTGTACTAGCTTGTTTTGTTCATGGAGTATTAATAAGAAAGAGGTGACGGTGCTGATTTTGCAGTCTTTTGTGCAAGGAGCTTCTTTGTCTATCACACAAGGCTTGGTCACCTTGGTGACCACATTCCCTTTTGAATTTTCTTTTTTTCTCCCTTTTAAGACTTTTTTTATAGCTTATGAATCCCAAGTGCCTTAATGAGTGCCTCTGTAGGTGGCCTATTGTGCAGAATTGGAGGAAAGCAAAACTGTGCACTAGAGATGCAACACAGCAGCAATCCCATTAACAAATGCAGTCACCGTCAGAGATACCATAAAAATGAGTTTCAGTGAGCTGGGAGGACATCGTGGTTTATCCATGGGCTGCTGATCAAGAAACTTTCTTAACCTCATCAGCAGATAAGCTGAATATGGATCCTAATTTACATAGGGACAGAGCTCCTTGCTTGTGAGCTACAAGCCACTCTTGTTCTCACCTGCCTTGTTTCTAACACTTTATTTGGGGTTCCTTTTATAGGCATCAGCATTAAAAGTTACAGATAGTAGCTGCAAAGAAATATCCACTCACTTCTTAGCAATCCCTGAAATTTGGATAAATGTTTTTTATATTGATTAGTTTCTACATTAATATCTAGAGCTCTGGATAAGATTCGTAGATGCTCAATCTTAAAGGAACAAACATGGCTTTAACTTTCAAACCTGAACTTTTCCCTATTATTAGTGTTCTGTGTTGGCAAATCTTCATATTGTGACCTTTATCCAATAACTTCAAAGTAGCTGATACACTGGCCCAAATGTAAACCATTCTTGATGTTCTTACTTTCACACACATGTCTGCTGTATCCAGGACCTCACCAAGTGCTCTGTGCCCCTGTGTTTGTAAGAGCCTGGGAATCCATCACTGTGATCCAAATCAGTTGATATAAAAGCTGCCCATATTACATTAATTGCAAAATTGTATGCCATAGGCACAGGGATAATGTGACTCAAAAATCAGAAAGAATATCTTCCTGTTAGAAACACCCCAGTGGCAGTGCCTATTGCTGGCTCCTAGACTAAAACTCTGTATGTTTGGGTTCTAGAAAATTAAAGGCAGAACCCCATTAAAGATAATGAGTTGTGGACTCCTGATTTAGTACTTGAGAAGACCAGAAGTTTCAGTTCTTTGACCAAGGTCACCCAGAGACTTTATATCAATATAGGGTCAAGAATTTAAGCCTTGTGATTTCCAGCCTAATGTGGTTTCCACTTCATTTTACTGCCACACATTGCCAGTCATTAACATTACCATAAAATAACTTGAGTACTTGCTCCATTGGAGACAGACAATATTATAATATCAAAGATGTGACTGAAAGCTGCATCTCCCAAATGAAGTGAGCACAACTCTGGAATCATTCCAACTTTTTTTAAAAGAGATGCCTGTCCATCACTTAAGACTCTTAGAAGTCCCAAACCCATGTTATTAAATACTGAGAACAGATTGGATGGTTTAGACTACCCATATGCCAGCAGTTACTTTTAAATGACCTAAACAGTCAGAGTTTATTCATTTACAAAGTGCATAGTCCAGAGTTAGTCCACTAACTTAACAATTAAAATTTTGGTTCCGTGAGTTTATTGGCTTGGCTTTGCAGATACCATGAGGTTTCCAGGTATTTTTCACCAGTTGAGGAAGGAAGTAGCTAATCCTACCAATGCCCTTTTTTTCAGAGAGGAGGAAAACTTTTCTAGTCATCTTCTTCAGTGGATTATAGCTCATTAGTCAGAATTATATAACATGATTTTCCCTAAATTTTCATTCACTGTCAAGAAAATGTAATTACTGCCAGGCATAGTGGTACACGCCTGTAATCCCAACACTTGGGAGGCTGAGACAGGAAGATTGCAATTTTGCTACCAGCCTCAGCAACTTAGTGAGACCCTGAAACTAAATGAAAAATAAAGTAGGCCTGGGATGCTCAATCGTAGATGCTCAATCGATCTATGGTAGATCACTCCTGCTGGGTTCAATCGCTGGTGCCACACACAAAAAGAAAGAAAGAAAGGAAAGAAAGAAAAGAAAGAAAGAGAGAAAGAGAGAAAGAGAGAAAGAGAGAAAGAAAGAGAGAAAGAAAGAAAGAAAGAAAGAAAGAAAGAAAGAAAGAAAGAAAGAAAGAAAGAAAGAAAGAAATGGAATTACTATCTTTAGGTTTAGAGTAATCAACATTCATTTTCCTTTGAGGCATAAAGTCTCCAAGTATCTGTGCAAAATCAGAGTTCTGTTGGCATAAAGGAATTAGGAAGTTTTTGAGGAAGGACAGTGATTGATTCATATAAAGGGGCATATTTCTTAATTACTTGATATGTATTCCCTTTAAAAGATTTTCAGGATGTAAGACATCATCACCCAGGATTCATCAGCATCGGACAAGTTACTTCTACTTTTCACAAGTCTGGAAGCATCTGTTGCCTGCACTGACATGGCATCTGGGAACATGTACTTCCACAGTTATGATTGATGGGGCACACTTGGAAGAATCATTATCCCACACACACAGCAGCAGGAGCCCCAGCCAAGGTTAGAGAATGGACTTCTAAGCAGTATTGGCAGATTTGATTCACTAGATTCCCTTCCCCTCTCCAGCTGCACTTGAAGAAAAGGGTGGATTTCTTACCACTTCATAGTGCCTCAGTGTGTGTACACCAGGTGTCATGGAGAGTATGGTACTTTTAAGTTCTGCAAGTAAAAAAAGGAAATACATTATGTCTTCAAAGTAGAATAACTTGGCTCTAGCAGAGTTCATTACATACATGTTGCTGGAACCCAACCTGAGGGGAGCAAGTCTGGGGTAAGGAGCTAGGAAAACTAAGAGTAACTGAAATCAGTATTGTTCCTCTTACCTTTTACATTGCTTCTTCTAAAACGCTTGTGTCATGTTGCTCAGACCTTTTCAATGGATATATTATTTTGATATACTCTTAAACCAAGGTCAGTTTTGAGAACGTGTTTGGGATGAGTAATCACTTCTCCTAGCCAGGAGTGGCAAAAAGATCCAAAGTAGAGTTAGGGTTAGATTCTGCAGGATTCCTTAATATTAGGCTAAGTTACTTGAATTTTATATAAATGAACAAGAGAATCAGAGGAGACGTTTATAAAGAAGTGGAAGTGAAGTCAGAGTAACTTCTGGAGCGTGGGCTGTGTGTGGCAGGAGAGAACACAAGAGACTACTATGAGGGGTCAGTGAAACACTGAAGCTATAAGATCCCAAACCAAGACAGTGACTGTGGCAGAAGGAACAATTGGAAAAAAAATAATAGTAGAAATTAACGGAGGCCTGACATGTCAAACTAGCTGGAAACAGCAGCAAAGTTGACTACAATGGTAAACTAATGAGAAAACTTAATTTGTGAAGCTGTTTTCAGGATATACTTTTGAAACAGATGTCTTCACTATATCTCGTGGCACTGTTTTGCATATTTTGGTTGGTGAATATTTAAAATCACTTTCAAGACCCCATGTGATCCAGCCCTTGCCAAACTGTGTAGCCTCACCTCTCACTATTTCACCTTACTGCCACCCTCGACACCTAGGCCCAGACGCAGTGACTCTCCTCATTTCTCACTGCTAGTTTACCTTCTGGATCTCTACTTACTTGTAGGCAGCTTTTCCTGAAAGGTTCAATCCCACTTTTAGGTTTGCATGTTCCAGTCCTATTCATGCTAAAGATTTCAGTGTAGTCATTTCCTTCCAGAATTCCCTTCTCTTAGTCAGCTTTTCAGCACTGTGACAACTTACCCAAGATAAACAACTTATGAAAAGGAAAGATCTTGTTGGCTTCTGGTTTCAGTCCAGGGTCACTTGGCTCCATTTTTTTCTGGGCTTTTTGTGAGGCAGAACATTGTGTCTGGGGGTGTGTACTGACTGAAGCAAAGCTGCCCACCCCAGAGTGGTCAGAAAATAAAGATGAGGGGAAAAAGTAGAATATGCTATCCCCTTCCAGGGCACATTCCCAATAACCTAACTTCTTTTCACGAGGCCCCTCCCCACTTTCCTAGTTGCACCACAGTCTGGCCAACAAGCACTTAGAGCATGAACCTTCGAGGGACATTTCGGATCCAAACTATACCTTCCCACTGTTGAACACTGGGTTAAGGGTCTCTGCTCTAATCTCATGACATAGAGCCTTTCTTTACAGCGTGTGCATCATGCTATTTAAATCTCTCTGTCTACGTTTCTTTGTCGTTAGACATACTCTTACAAGCTCTTAGCATATGGCCTGGCATTTAGCAATTGCTCAATAAGAAAATTTTTTAAATGACATAGGTATTAACTAATGAAGGAAATAGTTTAAAATGTTGCCTGGGAAATTTATAAATAATTCATTTGTTAGTCCATTTATACCCCTATAGAATTATATAATATTACTAAATAAAAATACTGTCTACAGATTGGAATACAATGAAAAGTCCTACAGTATTTTATCTATTGTGTTCTGCTTTTCCATGATAAAAGAAAACTTGCTCCTTACCAGGAAAAAAGGAAGAATAAGATGATGCCTATCAGAGAAAGGATAATTAGAACATCTTCATCTTAAATAGGTTTATATGATAAGAGTATTAATAAAAAGTTCATATATGGGATTTAATAAAGCAATGACAATAGAAGGAAGTCTGTCTTCATAGTTGATGAGAAGAAAGAATTTGCAAAATTCATGAGTAGGCATGAATAAACTATGATTGAATATTTATTTTGGCCATAGACAATATTAGTACACATTAGCATAGGAGATAAAGCATTCTTTGTTGGTGTTAATATTCAGATTTTCAAATCACAGTTGTAGGCACAATTCAGCCCAGGGACAAGTGTGCTGTTAGGCTCACACAGCTGAAGGTGGTGGCTCTCAGTCCTCCATGCTTATGAGGCTACTTTGATCTGTTGCAGAAATTGTTTCAATATATTTGAAGCCACTATTCAGCCCAAAATATGAATGTCATGGATTTTAATACATAAATTAAGTATTTTGGAACACTTCTAATGTATAAAAATTCTAACATGGATTCCAGGAATAAATCTGAGATATAACTTCCTATATTTATTAAACTATAATTATTTCCTAATTAAGCTAAAATATTAATATAAATAGCATTGCAGATTAAACAAATGCTATGAAGAAGCTCTATATTTGTGTAAATACTATTTTGTTAATAATAAAACTTTTATTTTCTAAATAGTTTCAATTCATTAGCGGGCAAATGGCACAAATAACCCCTACTTATCCTTGAAGCTAAATCTGTGTTTTCTTCAAAAGGATTTCTATGCCCCCAACTTGAATTAGCTGCTTGCATCTGTACTGCTACAATCCTTTTGCAATTATTATTATTATTATTATTATTATTATTATTATTATTATTATTTTAGCCTTCTAATTATTTGAGAGCTTTGAGTTTCAAAAGTAGCAAGCACATATACTTTTTAAATAAAATATATAATTATATATATAGTTATATATATAAAGAGACCATAATTTTGTAAGTTTTCCTCCATACTTTTCTGTTTTTTACATATCTCTGTCAACATACATTGACTTGTAAGTATTTGTTTCTGATCTGTCTCTCCCAATGTTTCTCAATTTGTGCTACATATTAGAATCACTTGGGGAGTTTCTTAAGAAATTAATAATATTCTCCAGTTTCATCCATTTTCCTGCAAATAACATAATTTTGTTCTTCTTTATTGATGAGTAAAATTCAATTGTGTACATATTCTACAGGTCTGTAATCCATTTATTTGTTGATGGACATCTTGACTGGTTCCATAGTTTGACAATTACACTAAGTGATATTAGTCAGTCATTAAAAAAAAATTGGAAGTTCTTTCTAATATGTGGAAGCAAGGGAGAAAAAGGGTCATAGAAGGAACTCTAAGTGAAGAAGGAGAAACCATAGATGAGCAATTAAGGTGACCGAACAAGGGAGATGGGAAGGGGGAAAAGGGAAATTCCCTAATGTACATGATGTATATTCATAAACATATAAAAGTCAACCCTAAGCCAACCATGAGAAGGAGGGAGGGTTGTGGGAATGTCGTGGGAATTGGGGAAGGGCTAAATGAGTGATGTGTGCCTGTCTTCCTCTACCGTCTTGTGCCCCATTGAGATGTATGACTACAATGCATTAAAGAAAATTAAAAAAAAATCAAACTAAGGTGAAAACCAGGAGTCACACTTATAAAACCAAGTGTTGCTGTTATCTTGTGTATCTGTCTATCCCCCATTCCTCCTTCTTCTGAATCTTCAAATTTTATAAGAAAACAGTTCCCTTGGTTGCTGAACAAAATGACAAAGTGATTTAATCATATTTAAAGGTATAAATGTTGCCCTAATTAACAGGAATAGATAAAAATAAATCTCATATTTTAATGTGCATGCAGAAATGCCTCTCCTCTTGGAAAAAAATCATCAAAGAAAATTGACAGAAGAATTTATTTCCAAAAATAAATTAATTATATTTTTCTATAGAATTCTATATAAGGTTATACAAAATACTAGAATCTGTAGTCTGAACTACTTCTCCAATACCTTTTTATTTTTTCTTTTGAAACAGGGTCATTATTGCTATGTTGCTAAGGGTCTCCTTAAGTTACTGAGGCTGGCCTCAAACCTACAATCTTTCTGTTTCAGCCTCCTAAGTACTGGAATTTTAGCCATAGGCCCCCATGCCAGCTATATTGAGATATTGAGGTATATTTGGCTTAAAAGGACGTTTGCTCTAAAAAAGTTAAAATTATAAATTTTGACCGTTTCAAATATAATTAAAATTTGATTAAAATACTTTCTCACTCATCTATCACTAGAAAAGTACTAGCTATTATTTGTCAAGACTAAAAACACTTCTGAGCTACTTCTCCAGGCAAAAAAGCTGGGTTAATAAGAAGCCACACACATACACACACAGATACATACAAAAAAAAAAAAAAAAAGATCCCATACCTTACTGTAACTATAAAAACAGTCACACCCAACTGTTTCATGGTAGCACTGGCTAGGGTTATGCAACTAGCCACAAGAGCCTTGTTTTGTTTTAAGCTTAAACTTTAGGCATCTCTACAGATCTGTTTTCTCACTGATGTAAGAATTCATTTTTTTCCAATAAACCAAAAGCGATGACATCTTTCATGGGCACTCTAGTCCATTAATTTTAGCTCTTTGATCTAAAGGAATTTATTCTGCACTTTGTTGCTTATTCTCTACAGCTCTTTCTTGAATATTTGTAGAAGGCTATCTGTCCTGTTGAGGGCAGCTGTTTGGATTCCATCCCATGGTTTTCATCCTAATATAAAAGCCTGTGCTTCCTCTTATGCTTTTACTATCTCTCCATCCTACTTAGCTTTGGGTTGCTCTTAAAATGTGAACCAGTACACCCCTATTTAACCTGCTATTTTTTTAAAAAAACATATTAAACTCATTACTTGAGTTTTTAACAAATATTACTAAAATGGATCGTGCTTAAAGACTTGCACCTATATAAAATATATCTATATCAAGTATTGGGTCATATTTATCCTAAATAGGGAATCAGGACATATTTTAACTACTTGGGTGAGTAGAGAAATAAGTAGTCCAAACTCCTACACCTGCCACCCCAAAATGTATTAAACCAAGTTTTTTTTTTTTTTTCAGTCTAGGAAGTTAAATAGCAGGTGTAGTACTTAATGAACTGCAGCAACTTGTACTTATTGGTGTGGCAAATAGATTGTGATATTCATTTCCAATTAAAGTTCTTTTGCAAAGATCAATGAAGCACATTTTCACAAATTGAATCACACTAAACTAATAAACAAAATTCTCTCATCCCTGTTGATGGCAAATTATTATTTCCTTAACATTTAAAATCCCATCACACTATTAATTATGAGATGCAAAGGGTAGAAAAGATCAAATATTTATTTACTCATGTATTCATGTTTTAACTTTAAATTTTATAAGAAAGGTAAGGAACATTAACTATTTGTAAGGAAGCCACATAAGAATATTTTTTTCTAGACTTAGTTCTTTTCTGGTCTTTGATCCATAAGAATTTTTATTTACTAAATAACATGGTTGTCTTAATGATTAAAAGGTCTGATCTTTAGTAAATTAGAAAAGAATCTGCTAGAGAGTAACCTTTAATTAATGAATGCATGGTGTACATTTGCATTAAAAACAATAGGGTTTGTTGGTAAAAGGAAAATGACTTAAGACTTTCCCTCTAGAATCACTGAGCTGCTTAAAAAATTAAAATGTTAATTTAGCCACCTTAAATGTCACTACTTTATTCAAAGGATGTATAAATGTTATGGTACTCATTTTCACGAACCCTCTAACCCTTCACCCCCACCTTGATATTTCTTTCAAATAATATTTTGAAGAAGTGTTCTGCTTTTGCATCGTTTTCATTTTGAAGTTTTAAATATTTTGATATTGAAGAAAAATTACCAGAATAGAGTCACCTCTGAAGCAAAGATAAGGTTCAAACAGGAACCTCTACATTCAAAGATCAAAAGGGAATATTCGGTGGATACATACATGCAAGATTTCCGGGTCCAACGAAACTCTAGGTCTTAACATTGCTTTCCATGGTCTACTATTTCAAAAGCAATTTTCTAGCAGATCGGGGTTGATCTGTCTTTTGTGAACATTTCTAGCCTGAGAATCACCCATCAAATAGTCCTCCCAAGCCAAATAGCATCATGGCAATTTTTCTAAGCCACGTTTGTGTGGCCTCTCCAAAGGGGATCAACCGAAGAGAGGAAAAAGGTTAAGAAAATATTTATTCTGGTGTTGGAGAATTAACACAGGGACATTCTACTTCTGAGCTATGTGCCCAACTCTTTTTTAAATTAATTAATTAGTTAGTGGTACTAGGGGTAGAACCCAGGGGCTTTCTACCTTTGGGCTATACTCCCAGACCTATTTTCTATTTTATTTGGAAACAGGGTCTCACCAAGTTGCTGAGAGCCTCACCAAGTAGCTGAGGTTGGCTTCGAACCTGTGTGATCCTCCTGTCTCAGCCTCGCAAGCGTAGAGATTACAAGCGTGCGCCACCACGCCTGGCTTGTTTTTTTAAATTTTGAAACAGTCTCCCTATGTTACTCTGTTCTGGTCTTGAACCTGGGATCCTGCTGCCTCAGCCTTCTGAGTAATGGGATTACTGGTGTGTACCAACATACCCGGCAAGAAAATATTTTTGAAATAAGGATAGTAAAATTCTCTCTGAAATTCCACCCATTCCCCTCATTTCTCCTATTCTCCTCATTCTGTCTTTTACTTCATTGACTCATTTTTTTATCCAGGCTATTTTGGATTTTATGAGTCAATAATTTGAATAGAAACAGTACCGTGGGTATGTGTCAACTTTATATTTAAAATAAATGATCAAATACACATACATACATGTGTGTCATATATGTCACACATGAGCGTCTACTATCATTATTTCATAAAATAAATTATGTATTATATATTGACTGTGGTGAAATATTCTTATTATAAAAATAAAAGAGTAATTTTTAAATTGAATAAATTTAGTTTCAGGAACTCATTAACTGAACTTTTCTCATGTCCTGACACACTTTGCAAAAATCCTGTATATATCAACATTTAAAAATCTAATCATAGCCAGGCATGGTGGCGCACACTAGTAATCCCCAAACTTGGGAGGCTGAGACAGGAAGATCATGCAGGTTTGAAGTCAGCCACAGCTGGCTTAAGAGACCCTGTTTCCAAATAAAATATAAAATATAAAATTGGCCTGGAGGTAGAAGGCCCCTGGGTTCTACAACCTGGCATTGGTGTGCTAAGACTTCACAAAACCTGACTAGTGTTTACTGTCTCAAGTACTTTGTAGAAGACAAATTGCAAGAAGGTAAATGTTCAATTTTCATAGAAACAAGATTGTGAATGTATTGCTCTAGGATAAACTAAGCATATTCACAAATACTCTGATAACTCCTAGTTTTAAGAAGTTTAAAAAAATAAAAAATATTTATTTAATAATCAAACTAGCCTATGTTTGTGAGACATGTATGCTCCCAATCAATTCAGCTAGACTACCAGTTGGTTCAATCACATGATAAAAAGGAGGAAGCAGTTAAGAATAAAGGTTAAATGGGCAACTTCTATTGGAAGGAAAACAAGGATTTGTATTGTGATTCTACCATCTGGTGAAACTGAAAGTTTAGGACAAGTTACTTAACCTCTCTGTGTCTTGGTTTTGAAGGAATAAATATTATAATTCCTTAAAAAACATGAGGATTGATTAAAACCCCGTATTGAAGCACAGGACATAGTACACAAGGACACTGTGATTATTGCTAACTAGTATCTGGCACACAGTAAGAACTCAATCAGTATCTGTTGAGTGTCTTTACAAACCTATTTTGGTTTAAAATAAGATTAACAAAATAAGATAATTTAGCTGCCTCCTTTGCTCACCTATCCTTATGGCTGTAGTCTCAGTCTGCATTCTCACTGCTATAATCCGGTATCCTGGTCACACAACTTAGAGGAAAGAATATTTATTTGCTCACAGATTTTTGAGATTTCAGGGTTCAGTCCATGTGAAGCTGGGGTCTGAGAAACTCAAGCCATGGTGGTGTGAAGCAGAGAGAGGAAGAAAGCAAGGGCTTTGTTCTAACATCATGAAGGCCTCACCAAGAGAGAGCAAGCAAAGGGATTCTAAAACAAAGGCACTATCTCTAAGGCTACATGCACAGGGATCCACCTTCTCCATTTATGCCCCACCTGCTCAGGTTACCTCCCACTATATGCAATACAATAGATTAATCCACTGATAAGATTTCAACCCTTATGACTTAATCAAATATTAATACATGAGCTCTTCGCTCTTCAGGAAACATTCTATTTCTAACAATAGCATCAACTTTTTAAGTACAATTCAGACTATTAACTTATTCTCTGTAAAGTCATGCAAAGTATCGTTTCTAGATATCAAAGAAGTTATCTTTTTCTTTGCATTGCCTCTTGGGCCATGAGACTTTCAAAAGATGGTTATTAAGAGATCCTGCATTTCCTTGAGACTAAAAAGGGAAATCTAGTGTAGATTTTTTTTTTCAAGTGTTCATTTTTTTTTTCAATTGATTTCTCCTTCCTGATTGAAAAGCCTGGAATGTGTTAGTCGGCAGGGGACTTTGCAAAAGGCCCATCTGGTTAATCAGTCACTTGTCTGATTGATACTAGAACATCAGCAGGATGGGTTATAGATCATGGAACAAATGATCTGAGAGTCAATTAATTCTGTGTCATCCCCGTATATGTTCCTGGAGGCTCTGCAATAGAAGCAGTCTTCTAAGTAAAAAAGAAATAAAGAGGAGCTATTCATCTAAGTTAACTTTGGTTTCACTCTGAACTCACATTGTATAGTAGTTCATAAGCATGGATTAACTGATAATGTTTAGAAGTCTTTAGAAAATTTTGATGGTATAGCCCAGTATACTTTGGATGCTTGAACTTCTATGCTTTTCTTTCCTGAGCTGACTGAAATACAGGAATTATACAAGCAGGCAGTCCAATTGAATATAAATGTTGTAAATATTATATACTGGGAATTGAAACTGGGGGCCTTATACTCTGCTCTGTATTCTCAGTCCTATTTTTTAATTTTATTTTATGTTTTGTGGTATTGGGGAATCGAACGTAGAGAAAACTTATCTTCAAGGTATATTGTGCTTTCTATTTTATTTGGAAACAGGGTCTCAATAAGTTGCTGATGCTAATCTCCAACTTGTATTCTTTTTTTTTTTTTTTTTTTTTGCAGTACTGGGGATGAAAACCAGGGGCATTCTATCTCCGAGCTACACTCCAACCCTATTTTTTATTATTCTTTATTTTGAAACAGCGTCTCACTGAGTTACAGAGGGCCTTACTAAGCCGAGGCTATCCAAAAACAGCGATTCTTCTGTCTCAGCCTCCCAATTAGCCTTTCAAATACTGAGTTTAAAGGCTTCACCATGCCCAGCTCAAATTATATTTTTAGTTGTATTATTTAATAAATTTTATGCAAGAAAAGTACCTTTATATTACTTTAAGATTCTTCTGTTTATCTTTTGGTTATATCATTATAATTGTTTAAATCTACTTGGGTTGGAATTTTACCTTTAATTTCATCAATATTTGAGTTTCTGTAACAACAGTAATAAAAATTCACATTCATTAATTATTAATTAGATTCTAGGCATGGGTGAATGAACTTTATGTATCTTTCCTTACTTAGTGTATGTTTTTAAAAGTTACTAGCATTTATTAATTATTCATATTAATGAGATTCATTATATCTTCATCCATACATACATTGTGCATTCATCATATAAATCCACACTTCTACCCTCCCTCCAACTATTTCTGGTTCATCTTAAACTTTCAGATTGACTTTTTTAGGTTTCATATATGAGAGAGAACCTGTGATACTTGGATTTCTATGTTTGGCTTATTTTGCTTAAAATGATGTTCCTTGGTTCCATCTGTTTTGTTGCAAATATCAGGATAACATTCTTCTTTATAGTTGAATAGAACTCCATTTTTGTATATATACTGTATTGTCTTTATCCATTCATCTATTGGGAATTTAGACTGATTCCACATCTTGGCTTTTGTGAAAATTAACACAATAAACATGAAAAAGCAGGTATCTCTTTGTAGGTTCACTTTATTTCCTTCCAATTTATACCCAAGAGTGGTGGTATAGCTGGATCATATGGTAATTTTAGTTTTAGTATTTTTGAGAAACCTTCATATCCTTCTCTACAATAGCTATACTCATTTACATTTCTATCATCTGTGTATAAGGGTTCCTTTTTCTACACATCACCACCATTATTTGTTTTCTTTTTTGTTTGTTTTTGATAATAGCCATTCTAACTGATGAAATATCTCATTGTAGTCTTGATTTGCATTTCCCTGATGGCTAACCTACATATTGGGCATAAAATAGTACCCACTTATTCACTTGACAGATGGTTAATATCCAGAATATATAAGGAACTCAAAAAACTTAATGGATAAAAGCAAGTAGTTCAATTAAAAATGGACAACTGACCTGAACAGACATTTCTCAAAAAGAACTACAAATGGCCAATAAACATGTGTATGTGTTTAATGTTTTACATTACCTTTTAGGAAACTAACCAAAAATGTTCATTATAGAGGTAAGAAAACCAAGGTGCAGAAAAGCTTAGTTACTTCATTAGCCAAGGACACCACATGGTTAGAAATGTGTCTTGGTAGCATCACGTCTTGTGACAAAAAGAACAATAGCAATTCTGTGATGCAAAAACAAAGGAGGTTTCTCATTGCATTCTGTGTGAGGCAGAGCTGCTCACAGAAAAAAGCTGCCTTTGAAGCTGGCGATTGCTCCATCTCAAATCAGCTCTGTGGGATGCAGAGAGCTACAGGATGGGCCAGCACAGCAGAAAATAAAGTTCAAAACACTCCAAAATTATTTGCAGTTCTTTGGTGCCAATACTTAAAGAAACATTATTATCTTTTATGTATTCGTCTACCTTGTTCTCATTAGCTGCTCATATTTTTGGCAGGTCAGATTACCTTCAACATCCTTAATTTGTGCTATTTGATAAAATCAAACAAGTAGTAGGTAGCATAGAATTGCAGAGCATTTTTTCTGTCATGAGAAAGCATCCCAAAGAGGTTAAAAAATGCCAAATAAAATTAGTGGATGTTTTTATACATTACTTTTCTATATGTCTAAAATCTACTCAGATTTAGATGGTGAAGGAGAAATCAAAATGTTTCTAGAATCTAGAGTCAAATATTTGCTTACTATACACGAAAGGTTTAAAAAAAAAACTACTTAGAAGAAAAATATTGAGAAGGAGGTTTCACATTGTGGCATTTTGTCATTTTGTTGAAGCCCTACCTTCAGGTAGGATTTTCTTCTAAGATCTCTCCCTAGAGTATAGAAATCAATGTGACTCTGCCCTATAATGTATCCTAACCTGGTGAAATATCACAAGACTATGAAAGAATGCTTTTAGCAAAGGTCTCAACTTTGCCCTCGCCTCATCAATGAATTGTCAAGTTGAAAGTCCAGGTAAGTGGAACCATTAGAGAGAAAAGGGAGGGAAGATAGATGAAAGAAACCAGAAAAGTGGACAATTTAAAAAGAGAAGTTGATGGTACAAACACAGCTAGATCTTTGAGCTCCATAGGAGACTGGGAGAATATTGGGAAGATGAAATGTCACAAGGAAATTAAAGATCACTGCCTTTTATTAGGCTCACATGTAAGCTCTCAGGCTCAAGGACTTGTGGGATGGATCTGGAAAAACTCATGTGTTGAAGCCTGGCATCCAGTGCAGCAGCAAAGTTTGGAGGATACAGTATGGTTGGAGGGGTGGCGTGAGCTCTCATGCTCTCTCTCTCTCTCTCTCTCTCTCTCTCTCTCTCTCTCTCTCTCTCTCTCTCTCTCTTTCTCTTCTTCTTCTTCTTCTTCTTCCTCTCTCTCTCTCTCTCTCCTCTCTCTCTCTCTCTCTTTCTCTTCTTCTTCTTCTTCTTCTTCTTCTTCTTCTTCTTCTTCTTTTCTCTCTCTCTCTCTCTCTCTTTCTTCTTCTTCTTCTTCTTCTTCTTCTTCTTCTTCTTCTTCTTCTTCTTCTTCTTCTTCTTCTTTTCTCTCTCTCTCTCTCTTTCTTCTTCTTCTTCTTCTTCTTCTTCTTCTTCTTCTTCTTCTTCTTCTTCTTCTTCTTCTTCCTCTCTCTCTCTCTCTCTCTCTCTCTCTCTCTCTCTCTCTCTCTCTCTCTCCCTCCCTCCCTCTCCCCCCCCTCATTTTCCAGCTGCCATGAGCCAAGAAACTTCCTTTCAACATGCCCTTCAGCCATGATGTTTCTGCCTTGGAATCAGCCAATCACGGACCAATCATGGCTCTGAAACCATGAGCCAGCATAATTCTTCCCTCCTCTAAGTTGTTCCTGTCAGGTATTTCATTCACAGTGACAAGAAGCTGATTAACACAATGCTTTTGTTTTCACCTGTAAAAGAATGAGAAAAGTAGACATAGACAGAATATGTTGCAATGCAGTGGTAACAGAAACCCAGTGGCCCCTACCGGAAGCTCTGTATCTAGAATGGTCTTTCAGAGTATCTGAAATCAAAGCAAGGGGTTGGGCAATTTGATTGCTGTATCAACCAGTCACTCTGTACTAGTTGGCCTTAGGAAGAGGATAAATTCTTTAGCAAGGAAGCTTTTCTTAGCTTCTTTTTAGCCATTCCTGAAGATGGACTCAGGCTGTGGTCCAGAAGAAGTCAACATTCCTGGGAGAATTGGTGGTCTAAAATGAAGTGGTGATGCTGATGGATTATCATAACATCCTCCAGAACTTAACCCATGCTTCTCAGGACTATTTGCCTCATATAATAAATTAACCCTATCTGGTAGCAGCACCTCAAAGATTCTGGTCTATTTCTTTCCTGAAGAAGCATATAGTAAGTTTTGGAGTTGTTTTATTTTGTTTTGTTATTTACTAAGCACTGTATCCTCAACTCCTGCAACTCTAGTGTCTCTAACAGTCTCATCGATTCCCTTCTTTATTGCCATTTTGTATTTCCATCACCCTTGGGTTATAGGCCTGGTGGGGTGACCTGGTCACTCATTCCAGAATTGGTCTGAGCACCTCGTCATTGTACCCTTTGCAGGCTGCAGTGGTTATGTCAATTACCACCAAAATTGGATAGAGGGTGAGTTATAGAATATCAAAGTGGATCACCTGGGTCCCAAACAGACTCTTTCCTGCTCTTTCTGTAGCAAATCCCAGCTAGGACCAATTACTCTAACCATGGTGGTGAGTCCTCTGGTTATCTTATGGCTTCTTAGTACAAGTATCTTAAAGTGATTGGGTAGCAATCATAGCTCAGAGTTTAACTCTTACTGTGGCTCCAGCTGAAGGTAATCCATCTGGAAACCACATATACATTGCTTGAAGTTGCAGAGACAGAAAGCAAAAATTCTGCAAGTAGGTCTCTGGAAATACTTTTAGGTGGGGTTATTCCTGCTTCTCTTATTTGGTTTCTGAACCAGCCATGTGTTCATATTCACTGTGACACAGTGAAATAAAATAGTCATTGTTTTTAGATATATATTACATCCTAGAGGATGATGCCATTCATGCAAAGTAGCCTTCTAACCTGGCTTCTCAGCTGCAATTTCAAAAGTTCATTTTATCACTCTTTTATGCAAGCAACTTTTGATGTGGTGGGACATATGATAAGACCCATGGACCTCATCATCCTGAGTCCATTTGCATATCTGCTTTTCTCTGAAAACAATCTCTTAAGCCTAATTTTATCTTATATGATATACTGTGTACTCCAAAAAAGTACTCTATATTCCTTCTGATAGACAAGCTAGACAAAATTTTGTGAACTCAAACATATATTTACTCCAGTAAAGAAGAAAGGCTACTTTTCCAGAACAGACACTTTCTAATGAAAACCTTTTCTCACCATGTAGCTTTGTAGAATGCTTTCAGAGATTTTGCTGTATCATTGACCTGACCTTAGTTTCTTTTGATTTTTATTTGTGCTGATGTGTACCCTCATGGCTACTTTCCTGAGACCATGGTTGCTGGGGTGGTTGGTGAGAGATCCTAGCTGACATCAAATGATCAAATCAATGTCTATTTAGTCTTTTGGTACCTGTTTGATGGTAGATGCTCTCTTGAGGTCATTGCCAGGTGACTTACAGCTAGAGAGGTTGTATTCCTGATACATGAGGTTCTATTCATCTGCTCTTTAAGTTACTACATTTGACACCTCAGATTCATTATAAAAATTTTTGTTTGAGTTTTCAGTAACCCACTGCAATTCATCAAGTTTTGTTCAGGTTTTGAAGGCATCAGACTGCATAAATAAATGAAGATATTATTAGGGATACCATACTTTATCCTTTCAAGTCCTTAAAAGTAAGACTAATCTATGCAGGCCTTCTCTCCTTATTTTATTTTTCCCATTATAATAGTCTAATTCCAAAGGTTAAGAACTGAAATGGAGTTTCTGCCAACAACTATGTATATTCATTGTACATTTTCATTCAGAGGCCAGAAATGTGATCACCAGGCTGATTCATGGGCCAACTATAATCTGGAACTGAGATAAGATTCCCTTAATTACCTTGTCTGTACCTGCTTTTGTTCCATCTCCAACAAGAGGGTCATGATGTGATGCGTCAGTGTCCACTTATCAATTTCAACAGTTCTGAAATGGACTAGATATTTCCCTGTCGCCAGTGTTATCTGAGGAAATGACCACATGACCCACTGGGGAAGGACAGAGTGAATGACTACTGCATATATTTTTATAATATTGCAGCATCTTTCTTCAGGGAAGTCAGGCTTTTTCTTAGGTCAATAGGTCCTTGATCAGATAACTAATTTAGGGTTGGTTACTCAGATTAAGTGATCTAGCATTTTATTGGTGCAACTGATTTCAGCCTCCTGATCATGCACGATTGGTTACTTTTGATAATATAAATTTAGCAATACTGGATGCCTGCCTACCTACCCTGTACCCAGGAAAGCTGTTTTCTAGGAACTATCACCATAGTGCTCTGAATGTCATGCTACTCTGACTGGCACTTTGATCTTCCTACTCTTTATTTAATTGCACCTGCCTGGCATCTGACAATTTAGTGACACCACCTGCTTCCTATTTGAGAATTTTATCATGCTCTTTGCTTTATGAGAACCTGGTTCTGTGACATTGTATTTTACTCTCAGTGCTGGTCTACAGAGGACAGCCACCATTGTCATCTCAATCATACTGGTGTTCCTCTCTCCAGCGCACTCTTTGACGTGTTGGTAAATGAATTTCAGATGAGTTTTCCCATGTTAGCATTCACTCCCTTCTTCATTATTTTGTTCCACTCTCCTTGACCCAATATTTTACATATTCCTGCAGCACTGGTTGATGCATGTTGGTGAGGTCCTACATCTCCTCAGTATATATAATTTCTTTTCTCTTTTAAATGATCTAGCATTTCTCTAGGTGAGTTATGCTGTGATTTGACTGAAGGCCAGATAACTAAGAAGTAGACAGTGAATATATCCTGATGGAGGCAATTACTGCCTTGTCAGACTCAGGTCTCTGAATCATGTGTATGCAAGAAAGAAGTAGCCTACTCTGGAACACTCAGGAAATTTTAAAAAACCTGAATAACTGGAATATTTAAGTGTTTTGACCCAGATATACCCATCTACATTTTGGGGTCCCATTTCTCCTTTCCATCCATACCCTGGCAATGAGGGTTCTATCACTGTGGGTTGTATATTTTTAACCTTTGGCATATGAGAATTCCAATGGCAGAAAATAATTTAGAAATTAGGGGAGAGGAGATATCTCAGTTGTTTGAGAAGTTATTAGCAAAACTTTAAAAAGTAATGACTGTTGATGAATACTATATGTATTAGTTATCTTTCTAATACTATAAGGAAATACTTGAGGTAATTACTTATAAGAAGAAAAATATTATTTGTGTTCATAGCCTTGGAGTTTTTAGTCCAAGATTAAGTGACCTAATTTTGGGGGGGCCTCGAGTGAGGGTGACATTTCATGATGGCACATGATAGATCAAAAATGTCATTCATCTTATGAGCTATGAAGTACAGAGAAAGACTGAGAAGATGGGGTCCTATATTCCCTTTCAAGGACATTCCTCCAATGACCTAAAAACCTTCCACAAGGCTCCACCTCCTAAAAGTCCATAGAACCTTCCAACAGCACTATCTTAGGGAATAAGCCATTAATACGTGGGTGTTTGGGAGACACTCATCTAAACCAAGACACTATGAATACACTGAAGAAAGACAATGAGTGATCCAGTTCCGTATTTTTATTTTCATGTTTTTATTGTGCATTATTTAATTTTTAAAATTTTATTGATGCATTGCAAGTATGCAGCATAGTGAGTTCCAATGTGTTACAAGCATACATGCACACGTTTATTTGCATATTTGTCTTCACACTCCTCCTCACAAGCCCTTACTTCCTCCCCACCGGAGTTGGTGCCAGAGTATTTTTTGAACTGTTCCCTTTACCAGTCCTCCCTGTTCCCTAACCTGCACCTCTAACTCAGTTCAACTACTCAGCAGATATACTTTTGCATTACATAAAGTTCTCTTAACAATTCCTTTAGGTTTGGATTCCAGGGAAACATGTGAGAGATTTATTAGGGATTATTTTAGGAAAAGAACTGTAGGGAGTCAGGGAAGTAGGTTTGGAGAGAGAATGAACTATGATACACTCACAACACAGACTTCAGCTGGTCCTAGAAGAAATATGCAAGTGGGGTCCAGCGCACTTTTACCAAATCAGGAGGTGAGCTAGGTCTTGTTCTTTCATACCTATTGATTGATGTGTAACTTTGGGCAAGGGAGCTGTGTTTGAGTCAATAGAATTCCCAGAGACAGAGTCTAGTGTAAAATGTCAATATCCAAAAGCCAAAAAATAATAATAATAATAATAATAACCAACAGAACAGTCTTAGCAATGGGAGTAATAACTGTTTTGTTTCTAAAGGGGCAACTCTATGATGAACCAGAGTACCCACCATTCAGACTGAACACAAAATAGCTGAAAGTGGAAGAACGTCCTAGGCAAATAAGAAAGAACAACAAGTGGCTACTTCAAATGATCACTGTGGAGGAAGACTTAAGCTTCTACCTTCCATCATCTAAATAAAAATTAAAACTTCACGTAGTTATTAAAATGACAACTACAGATTCAACCAAAAAGCTTATAGAACTGATCAACAAATTCAACAAAGTGTCTGGATACAAAATCAATCTTAAAAAATCAAAAGCTTTCCTGTAGGCCAACCATAAATCTAATGAAAAAGAAATCTAGAAAATACTTCCACTCAGGATATCCCACAAAAAATACTTATTAATAAACCTAACCAAGGAGGTAATAAACCTCTACAAGGAAAATTATAAAACATTCAAAAAAGAAATTGAAGGAAACCTGAGATGATGGAAAATATATTTTTTTCTTTCTTGGTTTTTGGTGGTACTGGGATTCCTGGAAACCCTTCTTCCTCTGGGCTACATCTCCCAGACAGCTATTTTTTATATATTTTTTATTTGGAAACAGGGTCTATTAATCCAGCACAGCTGGCTTCGAACCTGCGCAATCCTCCTGTCTCTGCCTCCCAAGCACAAGGATTACAAGCATGCACCACACCTACCTAGAAAAAATATTTTCAAAATAATCATTCTTCTAAAAGTTATCTACAGATCCAACACAATACCCTTAAGTTACTGAGGTCATTTCATACAGACATAGAAAAGTCAGTCTTTAAATTCGTTTGGAACAATAAAAAATTAAGAATAGCCAAAGTAGTTCTCAGGAACAAGAACCATGCAGGAGGCATCACAATACCTGACTTCAAACTATACTCCAAAGCTATAGTAATAAAAATGCTATGGTGTTGGCAAAAAAAACAGACACATAGACCAATGAAGCAGAATAGAAGATGCAGAAACAAGTCTGCACACTTACAGCCAATTGATTCTTGACAAAGGGGCCAAAAATATACACTGGAAAAAAAGATGGCCTGTTCAACAAATGGTCTTAGCAAAACTGGTTAATATGCAGAAAAATGAAAATAAAACCCACTTATCACCCTACACAAAAGTCAATTCAAGATGGATCAAAGACTTGGAAATCAGACCAGAGACTGTACCTTTTTGAAGAGGGCATAGGTTTAACACTTCAACATAGGCGCAGGTAAAAACTTTCTTAAAAAGACCCCAAAGGAACAAGGAACTAAAAGGAGATCAATATGTGGAATGGAATTAAACTGAAGAGCTTTTATGCAGCAAAGGAAACTATCAAGAACCTAAACAGAGACCCAACAGAATGGGAGAAAAAGTTTTCCATACAACTTCTCTGATAGAGGACTGATATCTAGAATATACAGAGAACTCAAGAAACTCACCACTAAAAAAACAAATAACCCAATCAAAAAATGGGCAAGTGGATTAAATAGACACTTTACAAAAGAAGAAATTCGCCAGGTGTAGTGGCGCATGCTTATAAACCCTGCGCTTGGGAGGCAGAGATACGAGGATTGCGCAGGTTCGAAGCCAGCCACGCTGGCTTAAGAGACCCTGTTTCCAAATAAAAAAAGTATAAAACTAGGTCTGGGAGTGTAGCCCGGAGGTAGAAGGATTTCCAGGAACCCCAGTACCACCAAAAGGAAGAAGAAGAAGAAGAAGAAGAAGAAGAAGAAGAAGAAGAAGAAGAAGAAGAAGAAGAAGAAGAAGAAGAAGGAGGGGGAGGGGGAGGGAAGGGGAGGGGGAGAAGAAGAAGAAGAAGAAGAAGAAGAAGAAGAAGAAGAAGAAGAAGAAGAAGAAGAAGAAGAAGAAATTCAAATGGCTAATAAATTTATTAAAAATTACTTAACATCATCAGCAATCAGAAAGATGCAAATAAAAACTACCCTGGAGATTTCACCTAACTCCAAATAGAATGTCAATCATTAAAAACACAAACAACAACAAATGCTGGCAAGGATGCAGAGAAATAAAAACTCTAATACATTGCTGGTGGGGTTGCAAGTAAGTGCAACTAATTTGAAAAACAGTATAGAGGATCCTCAAAAGAATGAGAATAAATCTACCATATGATCTGTCAATACCACTTCTGGGTATCTATCCAAAAGAATAGAAACCAAACTATCAAATTAATGCATGTGTATCTATGTTCATAGCCACACAATTCACAATTGCTAAACTGTGGAACCAGCCAAGATATCCATTAACAGATGGATGGATTATGAAACTATGGAATATGTATAGAATGGAATTTTACTCAGCCATCAAGAAGAACAAAATCATGTTATTTATAGGGAAATTGATGGAACTGGAGAACATTATGCTATGTGAGATTATACAGTTCCAAAAAGTAAAAAATCAGATGCTCTCCCTAATATACAGAAACTAGTGAGAAAAAGGTTATTGAAGGAACTCTAGATGAAGAAGGAGAAACCATAGACAAGCAAATAAGGCAACCTAACTGAGGAGGATTGCAGGGGGGAAGAAGGAAATTTTTATTGTACATGAGATACATTCACAAACATATCAAAGTCAATCAGTAAACTGAACATGAGTAAGAGGGACTGGGAGGAAATGAGGTGGGAACTGAGGAAGTAATAGATGAATGATGTGTGCATGTATGCCTCTACCATCTTGTACCCCATTGAGATGTATGACTACGGTGCACTGTTAAAAATGTTAAAATATAATAAAATGGCAGCTTAAGCTGATGTGTATATAGAGGTTCTGGCTATGTCTTTTTAACAGCTTTCTGGCTGGTTATACAGTGAAAAGGATTAATTTGGGATTTGCATATCTCTCCCTCTGCCCAATGGTGTTATATCAATGTTTTTTTTTTTCTCTGTGATACATTTAGGTAGAAGGCCTCTACCTATATATTTTATTATTTTCTGGGTTGATACCAGGGGCACGAGTTGCTATCTCTGATTCACAATGGCAGAACAGTCACAAGGTAATGGGTCATGCTTCTTTGTTATTAAAATTAACTTAGGAATAACTTTAGAATAAAATGTTTTTCAGACCCTGTTAAGACCAGTTCAACCATTCTGATGATAGAGTTGGTAGATAAATAAAAGCTCCCTCATGTATATTAATAACAAGGAAGCACATGGTTTTGGAAAATGATTCAGTGGTTCAACGGGCTTGCAAGAGTCAATTGTACATGTCTCTTTCCAATTCTGCATTCAATGATGTTTATATTGCCAACTCAATTTTGGCTATAGTGAGAATATTTACACTTTTGAGATCAATAAACACTATAATTCAAAGCTTTAATTTTTTTCTCTTCTCTTTTTTGAAACTGGATGTTAAAATGCTTATATTTGAAAACAAGATGATTAGAGTCAGGTGACTAAATAACTATTTAAGGCCTTAAGATAAACTTTCCTTTTATCAAGGACTTGGATTCTTTCAAAAATTAATAGGCCATTTCTTTTCCAAAAATTACTAGTGCCAGTGATGAAGAGATATTTATGGGCACAGGCATAAATATGATACTCATTTTTTTATAGTTTGATGATAGTTACTTTTAAAATTTATATATAGGTGAAATACTCATTTTGTAGGCTTATGCATTCTGAAAAGGGAGGGAATGATATCGAGACTATGCATAAAACCAGTAAAATGTACTTTGAATTAATAGTCTATATCCTATAATCACCAAGAAAAAAAAAATCCTCCTACAGAATTCCTATGGTTAAGAGATTAGATTGATGGTCCTATCTTTTTTTTTCTTTCTTTCTCTTCTGTTGCTTCACTCTGGGATCATTATTATCAACTTAATTTTTGTTTTATTTTATTTATTTATTTATTTATTTACATTATTCTTTTACTGGTACACTCTAGGCTCACATAATAATGTAGTTCAGAATGGTAGTGACACACGTGCACGCAATACTTTCTGGGCTTTCTCCCAGCTAACTCCTCATTCCCCCCTTCCCCATACAAGATACTGAGATTACCATTGTTAGTCTCGCATATGTATGTAACACCAGCAGAAGTGTTTACTCCATTCATTCTCCTTCTAAATGAGTATGAGAAGGAAGAGAATGAAAAAGCAACCCAAGTTCTGTTGGCTTGTTCTATTTATAATGGGTTCCTAAATCGTTCAGTATAAGTAAAGTGAAATATTTTGAAGCACATTTGTAGTTATCTAAATAACATACTTATGGTTCTCCTAATCCCCTGCTCCCAGATTATAATACTGCAGTTAAAAAATAGTTGCCACTTTTTTGTTTTTAATGACTTGGACAACTATCAATTGAAGTAACTACACAGATCATGAGTTTTGACATTTGATAATATCCAACTCAAAATTTTATTAATACTGCTTAGATATTCTTCATTTTTTGATATGTGTTATTTATGTTTCTGCCAACACAAACATTATTTATACTTCATGATAAACCAAACCAGAAATTTAAAGCTACAAAATCAATGTATACACAATAAAGCAAAGCTGTGATGATTGCTTCTGCTCACAGAGAGTTAGATTTAAGCACAGTGTTATTTGGAGGTTGATGAAATTAGTAAGCAATTGCCTGAAGGTTAACAGTTAGAGATGACTGCATTGCCTTTTTTGGTAATAACATAAATGAAGACTATTTGTCCTCTATCACAGAAAACTGAAAAGCAATCTAACCCAATATAGTTGATTGTACTATAAAGATATAAATTTATTTATTCATTCATTTCTCAACGTCTCCTGAGCTATAATAAACCAGGCATTATATAAAATGTGACAATAAAGCAAAAATGTCTCATCTGATTTTGAAATGTGTTAGAAAATAAAATAAGTATAGAACTTAGACTTGATGGGTCCCCTATCCATTAAGTCAGATAATATTATAACTTAATTTTACTTTAGTATTTCTTCTCACCTCAAGACATTTAAGCCATTCTAGGGAAGTTTTAATAGAAAGTTTGTTTTAAGAGACCTTTTCAGGGCTTGAACATCTCTGTTTCAGCCAACAAAGTGCTCATCTTGTAGTGTCAGAAAAACCAGACTTGCTGATGTTTACACCTACCTTATCTAACATTTCCTGTAAACTAAACTCCCTATAGATTTCTCCCTCTTAGGAATCAACACTCTGTTATTAAAATACCACTCTGTCTGCATTAAATTTGCATTCAGTTGAATGTGGTAGGCAGAATTCCAAAATGACCCACAATGGCACTTGCTTTCTCTAATTCTCTCCCCCAAAGGGTGGACAGAATTTGTGATTATCATGAGATTTCACTCCATCTACTTTGTTATATTACATGGCAAAAGAGACTTTTGTAGATGTAACTTATCACTTGACACTGAGTTAATCTAAAAGGAGATTATCCCAGTGGGCCTGACCTAATCATATGAGCCTTTCACATCTGGATCTAAACGACAAAAACAGAAAAAGTCAAAAGATTTAAACCCGCAGATCTATGTTCTTGCTGATGACAGAACAGCAAGTGATTTCTAGGGTCTGCTGGACCCTGGGTTTACTAGACAGCTGTCAAAATTGACACACTGGCCCTATAACCACAAGGAGGAGAATAGCGTTCAACAACCTGAACCAGCCTGGAAGAAGTTCACCAGCCCCAGCTAAGGGAAGGACATCAGCTGACCTCTTACCACTTCAAAGGAGGCCAGTAAGCAAAGAATCCACACATGCTATGAGGAACTTCTGGCCCAGAAACTGCAAAGGAATAAATCTGTGTTATCTAAAGCTCCAACATTTTTGGTAATTTGTCTCATAGCAATTGAAAACTAATGCATTCTATGTCCAGAGGAGGAAAAGACTGAATAAAGTTCAAGGAGACAGAGAATAAGAAACAAATAGGTGTAACTAGTCACCCATGCGTATCATACTCCAGGTCCCTGTCCTTAAACTTTCTTTGAAGATAGACCCATGTACCTCATTCATTTGTTCTAGTCTCTTGATCCCTAGTTCACAGGTATGGGGGAAGGCCACACATTTGTACATCCTTTCTTCATACTTTTATCTTTTTTATTTTATTTTATTTTGTTTTGTTTTGTTTTATTTTATTTTGCGGTACTTGGAATTGAACCCAGGGGCACCCCAGGACATTCTACCTCCTAACTATACCACCAGCCCTACTGTTCATTCTTTATTTTGAAACATGGTCTCAATAAGTTGCAGAGGGCCTCACTAAGTGCCTGAGGCTGGCCAGTAACCTGTGATCCTCCTGTCTCAGCCTCTCACAGACTGGGATCACAAGCATGAGCCACCATGCCAGGCTTTCTTTAAACTTTTGACACACCTGTTATCTACTCTGACATTATTTAGTTTTTCATCTGTAGCCTTTAAAATCATAGTTAGTACAGGGTTCCTAAAGGGAAACACATGGCTTTTTTTAAAATAAATATGAAATTTTAAGTGAATTTGAAAAGTATAAAAAATATACAATCAGTTTCCCAATGTATGTAGAATATTCTGACATTCTTCGGAGAAAAGGGGTATGAATATTTGGGTATTCCCTGCTACTGCAGTGCACTACTCCAAGCATGATGGGCAGTGAGACAATTGCACATCACTATTCCGAGCGTGTTGCCTGGTTTTTCTCCTGTTCATCCCAGTGGGCCCTTTTCTGCCCCACTGGGGTCTTCTTATCTTTGCTTAGAAACAGTCTTTTTTTACCGAGCAACTCAATAAAACTGAATGAATCACCTTTCTCAATATTAATGGTGAAACAGGGATTAGAAGGTATAAAAAGGGAACAGATAACATGAAAAAAATATCAAGATAATCAAAGAAAACCAACTTGCTAAATAATATAGGCGACTGGGAGACAGAATAGAATTTTTAACATTATGAACAATATATCTAGAATTATTTGTGAATATAATTTGTCAAAGTTTTCAATAGTGCCATCAAAAGAGTACTAGAAAAAGAAAGAATTGTCTGAACAGGTTGAGAATTTTGAGGGTTATATTTAAATTTTTAGGTAGAGAGAGTAGAAAAATAAGAATTTGAGTGAGGCATGGTGGTGCACACTTGTAATCCCAGTACTTGAGAGGGTGAGACAGGAGGATCTGGGTTCTCAGCCAGCCTCAGCTACTTTATGAGACCCTGCTCAACTTAGTAAGAACCTGTTTCAAAATAAAGAATAAAATGTTAGGCTCAGGGGCTCAGAGTGTAGCTCTGAGGTAGAATGCCACTGAGTTCAATCCCTAGCACAGAAAGAAAGAAAGAAAGAAAGAAAGAAAGAAGAAAGAAAGAAAGAAAGAAAGAAAGAAAGAAAGAAAGAAAGAAAGAAAGAAAGGAGGGAGGGAGAGAGGGAGGGAGGGAAGGAAGAAGGAGGAAGGAAGGAAGGAAGGAAGGAAGAAAGGAAGGAAGGAGTAATTGAAAATATCATGGAAGGTAAAAAGAAACAGAAAAATGAAGAAAGAAAAAATGAAAGAAAGGAAGACAAAACAAAGGAAGGAAATAAAACGAGATGGAAAATATAAAAGACATCAAGAATTAATTCAAGAGGTCTAATATTCATTATACAGCAATCCTAGAAATAATAAATTAAATGTCAGAGAGGATAGCAATATATAAATGATAGAAGGAAATTTTCCACAATCAACAGATCCAGTGTTTAAATTCAAAGAGCTCACAGAAAACCAGCACAATGAATGAATAGGAAACCCTCTGATAGAATCACCCTTGCACTACAAATTTTCAAGGAGTCTGAAGAGAAAGAAACTTGTAAATGAGAATATTCTAAAGCTTTTGAGATTTTTTTTTTTTAAAAAATCACTTACAAAGGAATGCGAATCAGATTAGAGTCTTGACTTCTCATCAGCATCTGCAGATTCTGGGTGAAGAAAATGAATCATAATTTTCAAGTTCTGAAAGAAAATACTTTCAACATAGAATTCTCTAGCCAGCTAAATTATCAACCTGAAGGTATGTCAGGACAAACACATTTTCAGACATAGAAAAAAAGTTTAGTTCAATGCATTTTCTTAGCAATTTGCTGAAGAATGCACCCTAGCAAAAGAACTTCCTTTAAACCAAAAAAGAAAACATAGTGTCTAGGAAAAAACATCCCAGAATAGCAGTGTAGGATTGATCTAGATTAACTATGTGCAGATCTATAGAACAAGTTCTGAGGTCTAAGGGCAGTGACAGGGAGATTTCCAGGGTAAAAAGCAGTCAATATAAGACTAGATAACATGACTAAACATTTTGTTTTTAATTAGAGATATAATAAGCAAAATGAAGCAAGAAATACAAGAAAAAATTATAAACTATAAAAGAGAAACTAATTGCTCAAATACTCATAGTCTTATATAAACTGAAGTGGTTGGCATGTTAAATTAATTTGGTCTTAATGCTAGGAACAGTCTTCTCTAGGTATCCTAAAGGTTGCAACATCCTAAAGAAGGGATGGATCTACTTGGCCTGTTCTTATACAATATTTTTATGTTTAAATACAATCATAATGATTTAAACAATCTCTGTTCTTACCAACTTTTGGAAACAGCCTGTGAATAAAATTAAGGGTATTCTCAGGCTTGAATGAACTCTCACCAACAGTGCTTAGATATATAAAAGGTTAGCAGGCCAAACATAAAATTTGGGAGATGTTGGTGAGGGCAACAGGAAATTGAATGAAAGTACAATCATTAAAATGCACATTTTATAAACTGCAAAGTTAAAGGATTCTATCAAAGATGTCATTTTGCAAAAAAAATCAAAGTATAACAACTACTATATTTAAAAATTGAAAGTACTATCAAACATTAGTAGCAGGATAAAGGAGAAGATGGTATGGTAAAAAAAAAGAACTCTGCTTTCATTTGGAGGAATAGATACTTTCTTAAGAAAATAAATCAAGAAATAGATTTATTACCAAACTAACTGTATAAGTAAAAGCAGAAACTAGAGAATCAGGTTTTTGGAAGCAAGATGTCAGCTGACTTTCTTTTACTCATTGCTTCTTCTATGTTAAAATTTTTAATATGCATGAGTGATGAGAATAAAGCATATTATTTTAAATTTGTCTGTCTTGGTTCAGTAGGAACTAGTAGAAAAATTAAATTTGGAAGTCAAAGTATAAAATATTTGACCAAACACTACAAATCTTGAAATGTTCACAAATATTACTCACAAATAAGATATATTAGACAAAATTTTAATACAGAAGTTACATGTTGTAAATTATACTATTATCCTTGTTAGGTTAAAGTGCTAACCATATTTAATTCAACTAAGGCAAACTTAGATACAATGGGTAATAGATTTAAAAAATTAAATGTTCTTTTTAATTAGTTAATTTAGTTTCTAACCCAGAATGCCCCTCTAAATTAACTTTCAGACTTCAAATAAACCCTAAATGAAATAACTGAATAACCCTCATACAGTAAATAATTTTGCTGAGCATAATTAATTAAATTGAGTATCCTGCTTACAGAACTAGAATAAGGGGGATTAATGAGACAGAAAGACCTCAGCAATACTGAGCATATTTGGAATTCCATTCTGAGTCTCAAACTCAGCATTATGCACATGGGCTTGTGAAGAAAAAGTGGATTTGTTGTTGTTCTCTTATCTGAATAATAGTGGGTTGAAGCTGGGTGTGGTGGCACACTCTTGTAATCCCAGTATTTGGGAGGCTGAGACCGGAGGATCACAGTTCGGGGACAGCCTCAGCTACTTAGTGAGGCCCTCTGCAACTTAGTGAGACCCGGTTTCAAAATAAAGAATAAAAAATAGGACAGGGGATGTAGCTTGGAGGTTGAATGCCCCAGACCTGCACAAAATAAATAAATAAAAAATAGTGGGTTTCTATTTCTACCATAGCACTTTTCTATTTTTTTTCTTAAGCCAACATCTTCTTGCTAAAAGCACATTTATCTTCAAGTACCATTTATTGAAAATACTGTTCTATATTCAAGAGAGTATCAGTATATATTGAAAAACAGAGATATGTGTAGATGCTGTGCATTTGAATGACCTTTCAAAATCTTACTTTCTTGTGAGAAGAAGATAACACTTAATAAAGTCAAAGTCCTCTCAATTGTTTAACTTTTTAAAATCAGAATGCCATAGCTTTGAAGTATTTGAAGTGAAAACTGGCTTTCCTAGCACGGCAGAACATTCAACTTGACTTTGCTTTTAAAGCTTTAAGAATCAAAAGACTTTTAGTTTAGGTATAGAATTTCTAGCTTTTTATAGATATGACTTGCTTGGAGAAATTATCATTTTTACTACTGTCATATAAACTTTTGACAGGCTCTTTTGAAAAATCATCTCTATTGAATGTGATGCTTGCCCTTCTTTAATATTAGCCAGAAGCAAGGCCAATATTTTTAAAGTTTAATTTTTTCTTATTTTTAATAAATAATGGAAATCAAAGTTGAACTTGGATTCTTAGCATGATCTTATCTAACATGTCATCAAAACTTAACTCGTGTGGTTTGTAACATGGGAATTTAATATCACACTTCAGTATTCTCAGCTCTCTTTTCTAATAGTTGAATAATATTCAAAACTGGAAGCACTTAAAACTTATTTGCAATTTGAGACCAAAACCATACTTTGACATCATTCCCTTCAACCAAGAAGAAAACAGGCATAATCTTGAACTGCCTGCTGCAGATGTATTGCTCTCTGTCTCATGTTATTCCCCTTTGTTCTAGTAACTGGAACCTTACTTTATGCAGATTTGACTAAGCCCTCCCGGTTTTTTGTTTGTTTGTTTGTTTGTTTGTTTGTTTGTTTTTTCTTTTGCGGGTCTGGGGATGGAACACAGGGGCATTTAACCTCTGAGCTACACCCCCTGCCTTATGTTTTATTCTTTATTTTGAAACCGGGTCTCACTGAGTTGCAGAGGGCCTCACTAAGTAGCTGAGGCTCTTCGCGAACCGCGATCCTCCAGGTCTCAGCCTCCCGAATGCTGGGATTACAAGCCTTGGGATTACAAGCCTGTGCCACCACGCCCGGCACCTCCCGTTTTATCTCAATTGAAAATAATGAGTTTTTTTTTTCTTATTTACAGTCCTTTATGTATTCATTGACCCATTATCATTTTGTAGCTACTATATTCTTTGCACTTGGCTAGACTATCATGGAGAACAAAAATCCTTAACTTTGGTGAACATAAAGTTTAATGAGAGACTGAATTGAATGAAGGTTGCTAGTCCTTTATGACTAGTGAACCCAGTATCCAGTTCTGCTTTCTCAACTCTGTCCTAATGCGTCTAGGGCTGAAGCCAGACCTGCAGCCCAATCCCCCAACTTTGGATTTCCACAGCTTTCTAACAAGACTTTGTAAAAGTTGACTTGCCATTTACCTGGAATTGACATTTTGCTGTTATCAGCTGTTTGTCCTTGTCTCGATCACAGAGGCAGAGTCTTTGAATAATTCTAAATTCATGGATGAAATAATTCCCAGTTTGTCTGTTGTAGTGACAAGCAATTAAACTAGCTTCCATCAGATTCATTTCTTCCTCTGCCTCTTTTCACACTATCTTTCCCTTAATTCATACACTCTTATCTCTTGCCTAGACGAAATTCTCTCCTAAACAGTGTTACTATCATGTTTCTGTTTCACCATTGTATAATGATATTTTGCTCTTTTGGAAAATCGCACTATAATTCATAAATGCTAGTGTGACATTTTCTTAATTACTATGAGTTGAATATATGCTTGAACCACTACTCAAGTCCAAAATGAAAACAATACCAGCACCTCAAAAGGCATTCACAAGCTTACATCCAAATACTTTCCTCTCTTTATTCTCTAGAGTTAACCACTATCCTGCCAGCATGCATTAGTTTGACTGATTTTTTAACTGCAAAGAAGGAGAATCACATAATGTATATTCTGTACCCAGCTTCTTAGGTTCAATATCACGTCTGAGAGAGTCATCCATGTTTTTGCATCTACATGTAGTGTGTCAACTTTTATCACTATGCAGGATTTTATTATATAAAAATCCCACAACATATATATCCATTTTATTGCCCACTACTAACATTTGAGTTGTTTCCAGCTTAGCCTTTTATAAATAGTATTGTCATGAACATTCATGTGCAAAATTTTGGTGAATATATGCATGCATATATGTTGGGTAATAAGCAAGTACAAAATAGTTTTTCATAGGTATATACATTTAACTTCAATAATTGATGCCAGTTATCCAAAGTGAGTGTGCCAAATATATATAACACCAAATATACATACCTATATATGTATGTATGTGTATATATATATATATATATATACATAATATATATAAAACCAATATGTATATGTATGATATGAATGCTCATGTGCCTTCAAACACTTAATCTTGTCAGCCTTTTATATCTTATCCAGCTGGGTGTAGTGGACACATTTATAATCCCACTGTTTGGAGGATCGCAGGTTCGAGGACAACCTAAGGAAGTAAGTAGTGAGTTGTTCATCTGCCTAGTGAGACCTGTTTAAAGATGAAAAGAGGGATAGGGGTGTTTCTCAGAGTTAGAATGCCCCTGTGTTCAAGCCCCAGTACCAAAAAAGAAAAAAAAAAAAGAAAATCTTAGCCATATCAGTGGGTTTGTTTTGGTGCTTTGTTATTGTTTTGATGTTCATTTTTCTGATTACTGATTAGGTGGAGCACTTTTTCAAATGTTTACTGGCCATTCTTGGTGTTCTTTTTCATAAAGAGTGCCTTGGTTAAGTCTTGTCTATATTTGGGGTTGTGTAATGCTTCATACTATAGTCATAAATTATTTGACAATATTAAAAGGTGGGTTCTGCATTCCCTTCTCTAGAATATGTACAGGATTGTGATTTCTTTAATAATAGAAAACTAAGAAAGCAACACAATGAGATCTGGGGGTAGGTTATAAAAAGCCATGGATCCCCCATACTGTTCACTAGAAAACTTACTTTCAGAAGAAAAGAAGCCCAACAATTGTAAACAGGCCATGTGTGAGCATTCCAGCTAATAGCCAGTCCACTCTTTCAGCCACTCCTAGCAAAGCACCAGACATTTGAGTGAAGCTGTCCTTGGGCCTCAAGTCTAGCTCATTCCCAACTGAAACCACTGAGTGACCTGCACTGAAGGAAGTACTGCTTCATAGTGTAACATAGAACATCATGGCGGGAAGTGTGTGGTAAAGCAAAGGAGCTCATCTCAGGGCACCAGAAAGCAGGAGAGAGGGAAAGAAAGGAGAGGAGCAGAGACTAAGAGGCCAGGGGCAAATATATAACCTTCCAGGGCACGTTTTTAGTTACTCTCTCCACTTCATACAGTTTCTATCACCTCCCAATAATGTAATCAATTATGAACCTACTTGTAGACTGAGCCCCTAAGGAAGTTAGAATCCTCATGATCCAATCATTTCCCAAAAGCCCCACTTTTGAATATTGATTCACTGGGGACCAAGCCTTCAACACATGAGATTTTGAGGGATATTCCAGATCCAAACCATAATTGTGTGTGTGTGTGTGTGTGTGTGTGTGTGTGCATGTGTGTGCCTTTGTGTGCGTGTATGTGTGCACATGCACATGTTTCACAGCATTTTAGATTCATTTATATTACTTCTAACCTATGTCCATATATGAAAGACATCTTTCAGTTATATACCTTCATGTTATATTCATATAATCACATATAGTATTATATATATAGTACTCAAATACCGATAGTGATACACAATAGATACATTTTATTACCCTTTTTTTAGTTTTCCTTTTTGTTCTAATTTTCTGCATTAACAAATTTTACTTTTCCGCATTAGAACATATTCTGTTCAAAAAGCAATACAACTTATTTTTAAATGGTATATGAGTTCTTTAGTCTGTCAGCATGCTTATAACAAATGCCATAAACTGGTAGCATATAACAACAATAACATTTCTTAGAGTTCTGGAGGCTAGAAAGTCTGAGATGAAGTCTTGGTGTCTGGAAAGGGCTCATTTCCTGACTCGTAGATGACACCCTCTCATCGTGTCCTCCTGTGGTGAAAAGAACACAAGCTCCCTCAGGTCTCTTACAGGGGAACTAATCTCATTCTTGGAAGCTCAGCCTCATAATCCAGTCACCTCCCTAAGGCTTCTCTTCTTAAAAGTATCCTATTGGGGGTTATGATTTCGACACATTAATTTTGAGAAGATGCAAACATTCAGAAACTGGCAATGTTACCATTTACCTGTTAGCCAACCAGCGTCCCTGGTGTCCTAATAGGGTCTTTTGGGTTATCATCATGTTCAGTGTTTAGTTTTGATGATTTGACACATTAGAGAGACCAAGTATCTTGTTGTCTTACTTTTGAAGGATAAATCACATTTTAGTTACCCTTATAAAGTGATATTCTTGAAAATTCCCAAATGCTTTTATAGCATTCTCCAACTTTTAATTTAATGGATCTTTCCCCAAACTTTAAATTCTGTCAGTGTCCTCGGAGATAAGCATAGTAACACCTGACACTTGAGAGAATTTATGTTTTTTTTGTTTGTTTGTTTTCCCTGATCGTGTATTTGTGTGTGTGTGTGTGTGTGTGTGTGTGTGTGTGTGTGTATGACAATACTTTCTAAAATTTTTTCTTCTTACTCCTTCTTTGGGTATTGCTTACAGCATTTTGTGTCTTCTAAAGTTTGTATTTTCTTTTTATGCTGTTTGACATTTCAAAATATACTTTCAAAATCCTGGTAAATCTATGTGCTTTGCTTTTTTATTTATATTTTTGCCCTTTTGCTGCCGAGTATATAAACTATTTACACTCTTTCAGTTTTTATTCTGCCTATGGGCTAATTATTTGACTTCAACATGCATTTTATTTTGTCATTGCATTCGCTTTCAATTATTTTCTCAACACTGCCAGAGAGCCTTTAAAGATACATGGAGGACTGGGGCTATGGCGGGCTCAGTGGTAGAGTACTTGCCTAGCATGTGCAAGGCTCTGAGTTCCCTCCCGAGCACTATAAAAACCAAGACTCACATAGGCATTCTCTACCACCCATGAGTTAATAGCTCTCTCCTAGGGTTCTTGACATAAATGGATGTGTTAGGATTCTCTACTTTTCTTTTTCTCCACTATAAATCCTTTAATAAGTTTAATAATGTGACTCACTGCCCTTTCTACTCACATATTTCCTGGTTCTTTATGTGAGGAAAACTATATAATTCTTTTACATCATCCTGTTACAAGTGGAGCATGAGATAAATATTAATTTAATCCAGCTATCAATATTTCTTTATTGCATAAAGTTCTTTTCCATAGACAAGAAAGAGGAAGGTAACTTTATCAAAAGGCTGAAAATCAAGCTGATTAATTCGACATTCCTTAAATTTACTACTAATTATATATAAAATTACCAAAGGGGAAAAAATCAACTCTGATTTCATTTTCTAAATCCTGCGATAATACTGTGCATGTAGAAATCAGTGTAATAAATTTTCTAAGCCTAACTACTGTGTGCAGAGGATAATCAAGGATTAAAAAAGGAATATTTTCAAACCTACAATTTGGGGCCTAAATTGTGGAATGTTCCAGTGCCTAGAATCAGTCTGTAAGAAATGTGGGCGATCCTTGATGAAGGTCTCAGTATATTCATTCTTTTCTTCAAGAGGAAGGTCAGCAGATCAGATATGCCTTTTATAAATTAGGCTCTGTATTTTCTAGATAACAGAATGCCCAAGTAGGTCAAGAAATCAAATGCTAAGAGGAAGAGTTGAGTCATCAGGATAGATGCATAAACATATGATGCCTCCCTTAGATTTATAAGATTTTTAGGGTTACCTTGAATCTCAATACCTCTTTAATCATATGAAAATCAGCATGCTACTTATATGGTCAGTGATATCTGTAATCACAGTTATTATCATATAAAATACATCAAACCACTAATTTCTATCCTGTTTCTCTTGTATTTGTATTGGTATGGCAGCACATCTCTAAGCTATGACTGAATTATGTTAATGAGAAATATACTTCTAAAAATATGGGTGGGAGAATCAGTTACTTCCACTGATACTGGTCTGTGTCCATTCATGTTCCTTAAGAAAGACACACCTTTTCCCCCTTGAAGTAAACATGTCAAAAAAACAAACACATTCCCTGTCCTTTTGAAAAAAAAAATAAGAAATTCGGAGGAAAAGGGGGGGAAATGTGTCCCTAAGCAGGTTTGCATGGAAGTGTTTCCTACCCATATAAAGTAAAAAAAATGTACAGAAATACATAGGCCTTCCATGGTTGATCTACATATTCACTAAAGAACATTTGGTGTTATTAGAAGAAAAAAGTGGTACATATTGCTTGTTTAAAGAAAATCACTATTCCCAAATACATTTTGTTTTTCTTTTGTTATTCTTTTGAATCTCCTGAAAGCCCCATCTCAACCTGTATTTTCTTCATTTTAACTCAAAGGCTATATATTTTTTATAGTGATATTGGGAATTAAACCTAGGACCATTATATCTCTGAGCGATACACCTAGCCCTTTTTATTTTTTGCTTTGAAACAGTGTCTTTCTAAGTTGCTGAGGCTGGCTGTGAATGTGCCATCCTCCTGTCTTTGCCTTCCAAATATCATGCTCAACCGTAGGTTATATATTCTGTTGTGTTTTTTTTTTTTTTGATAGTTCATCTAGAAATTTCAACATGTATACTCATCGTAAAGATAATCTGTATTAATTTACCTGCAGAACAATACAAGAAACTATAAACCATTTAATTCAAGTCACTGTCTCATCAACTAAACTTCTGTAAGGTGGTATTTTAAGTCTTCCTTGCCTTTAGCTTTACACATTATGTTAAGTTTTTAATAATGACTTCCTATTACACACATGATTACTATACTTTGAGCCCAAGTTTTCTTGCTCCAACTCACACTCCCTGTTCACAGTCATTTTTATTCTAAAAAATATTACTGAGCCGGGCGTGGTGGTGCATGCTTGTAATCCCAGCATTCCGGAGGCTGAGACCTGGAGGATCACGGTTCGCGGACAGCCTCAGCTACTTACTGAGGCCCTCTGCAACCCAGTGAGACCTGGTTTCAAAATAAAGAATAAAAAATAGGGGCAGGGGGTGTAGCTCGGAGGTCGAATGCCCCTGGGTTCCATCCCCAGACCCGCAAAAAAATAAAATAAAATAAAATAAAAATAAATAAATAAATAATATTACTGGTGATCTTCTCATCTTAAGTCTCATTCTAACAGTGCTCATCTCCAAAACTCTCATTATTGCCTACATCTTTAAAGTATTATTAGTACACATATGCAGGTCAACAATTTTCTTTCAGCACTTTGAGGACATTCTTCTGTGTCATCCGGTGTTCAGTGTTGTCAATGTGATATATTTTCAATGGAAAAGTATCCCTTGAATGGTGCCTGTCTTTTTCTTAACTGCCTGATGATCTCCTTTGTATTTCTGATCCTTTGAAATTTCATCACTTAGTGCATAGTATAAATTTTTTAAGTTTATCATTCTTAGGATGTTCTGCATCAGTTCTGGGAAATTAGCAGACATTTTCTTGAGAACTCGTTCCTCCTCTCTCATCTCGTGCTGGAATGCCAATGGCAAATATGCTGTGCTCTTCCACTATATTCAGTTCTTGTCACCTCCCTTTAATGTTTGCATCCATGTGTCTCTCTGAAACTCGTCCTCTCCTATCTTAGGGTTTATGTAGTCTCCCTTCAACTGTGTCTAATCAGCCCTTGACCCTACCTACTGAATTTCTAATTTTGATTATTCTTTTCTAATTTATAAAATTGTTTAGTCATTTTAAAGTATGTTTGATCAATTTTCATAGTCTTTTGTTTGTTCATCATATTCTAATACTTTTATTTTTAACCTAACCAACATATTTACTTTATCTTCTGTTTTGACGACAGACTTTGAAATCTTTGTGGATCTGATCCGAAGCCAGGCATTTCTACCAACCCTCCTTCATGAGACTTGATAGATGGTTTACTTTTTGGTTTTCACAGTTGTGACTTATGTTTCCATAGGAATTGTTTGAGAACTAGATTTAAGGAGATTTCTTTAGGGAAAAACCTACTTGTGTTTCTTGCAAGCATCTGAGGATGTTTCTCTCCTGGAAAAACATGGACTTGTTGAATTCAAGGCTTTTCCCACCACAGAGCTAATATTAATATAAATTTGGGGCTTTAATTCTTAGAAATATAATGATTAGCAACCTCTCCAAGATTAAAAAAAATGTTCAGCATCACAAGCAGAACATGCATCTATCTTTGGTGTATCTTTTTTTCTATAATGCATTTTTTTAAATTCACTGAATGTTGCCATCTCCCAGACCTGTCACACACACCCTCCATAGGTACCATTCACATTGTGGACCATGGAAAAAGTAAGTCCCAGTGGCATGCAGTGTCTGTTTGCAATCTTATGTGATGGTCTGAGTGTCACCATTTGGAATCCCAGCTTTAAATGGCAGTCTTTGATATGACTGATCACCTTGCTTACATCCAGCCTCAGTTTTCTTGTTTCAGATTACTGAGTCCATTAGAAGGCAAGCTTTACTGGGCTACAGGGATGAGAAAATGTATCCCCTGGGAAAACTCAGCTTTAGGGAGCCTCCATTTTTGTATCTTTGCTTATTACCTTCTTTTCCTCTCTAAACTATAGATCACTCTCCTCTGCAAGCCAAGTAATGCATTTGAAAAATGGATGGAACTAGAGAATTTTGTGCTAAGGGATATCAGTCAGTCTCAAGAAGTCAAATCTGGAAAGTTTTCCCTCATATGTTAAAGTTAGAGAGAAAAGAAAAAACAAAAGGGACTTTTTGTTGGTTTCTTTGTAGTTTCTGACATTCTTTTTTATATACGTTTTTATTGGTACATGGTAATTTTACATCACAATGAAAGTCAGAGTGATGGAAACAGACATGCACACAGCACTTGGTGTGTTTCCCTCCAGATCCCACCCACTCCCTCCTCCTTCCCATACATGTTATTGAGATTGGTTTTTGATAATTTTATACATGTATATACATATATAACATTATTTGAACTGTTTATCAAGTTTCTTTCCCATTCTTTTAATCCCCTTCCACTACTTTACTGAAATCTACTCACGTATCTAAAGTCTCTTTGGGACCTTAAATAATGGGAAGAGGAACCTCTAAAGTTGTTGGAGGGTATTGGAAGGAAATAAGAATAATAGGAAGGATTGAAAAAGGAAACAGTTCAAATAATACTATGATAGTATGGAACAGTATTGCTACCAATTTCACTAATGTGTATGAAGGGTGGAATGTTGAGTAGGGTGAGATACAAAGGAAAATACAGTACACCAAGAGCTGTGTACATGCATGCTTTTATTACATTAAGATATGTAAATATGATGTATACACTATGATGTATAATTTCAATGCACTAATAAAATGATCATAGTATGTTGAACTTTCTATATAAAATGACTAGAGATACCAAAAATCCCCATTTTTTAACATAGCCCATATGGTGTCGTTATATGCTTTGTACTGGGGGGGAGGGTCTTTGTACATTTTATGTTATAATATCAAAAGCAGAATCTATAGGTCAGAGATTTAGTCATTGTGTCACTGTTGCTCACACAATCCCTGTGGGCAGGATCTTCACTCGAAGTAGCTCTGATGGTAGACAAAGACAACTCCAATGTTAGGAGTTGAAGGACTCAAGGTGAAAGAGTCAATGGTAAGAAGGGTGTACTAAGAACTTGTCATGTTGATCAGTTGATTTTAGCTGTGTATTTTCAGTTTCCCTTTGCCATGTACATCACTATTTCATATTACTACAGTAATTGTTGCCTACTGAGTATAGAGTCTTCTTTTTTTAATTTATTTTTATGTGGAAGACATTGAAAATGGCATACATTCAGACTATGCTTGTTACCCTCCCCCACCACTTCCCTTCCCCCAACAATGAGTGTCCAGGTTAACCATGCTATATTTATATATTTACACAAATTCAGATGTAGCTCCTTCATTAATCAACCTCACTCTTCTTCCTTTTTTGTCCTTACATTCTAGCTTTGCTGAGATTTCCCCTCCATTATCTGGAGTCTGTCTGGTATCCCTAATACTCTCTAGTTTGAGCATATAGAGGAAACATAAGTCCCTTCTCTTTCTGTGCTTGGCTGATCTCAATTAACATGATGTTCTCCAGGTCTTTCCATCTTCTTGCGAATGACATGATTTTGTTCTTCTTTATAGCTGAGTAGAATTTTATTGTGTGTATTTCCCATAATTTTTCAATCCATTCTTCTGTTGATGGAGACCTAGATTGGTTCCATATTTTGGCTATTATGAATTATGCTGCTATGAACATGGGTATGCATATGTTATTATAGTCCTCTGATTTCAACCCTTTTGGACAAATACCCAGGAAAGGTATAGCCAGATCATATGGTGGATCTATTCCCAGTTTTCTAAGGAATCCTCTCACTGATCCCCGTAGCGACGGAACTAGTTTGCACTCCCACCAACATCCTCACCAGCAGTTGTTGTTATTTGATTTCTTTTTGCTTGCCACTCTGATTGGGGTCAAGTGGGATGGCATCAAACTAAAAAGTTTCTTCTCATCAAAGGAAACCATTAAGAACCTAAATAGAAAGCCTACAGAATGGGAGAAGATCTTTATCAGCCACCACTCTGATAGAGGGCTAATATCCAGAATATGCAAAGAACTCAAAAGACTCTATACTAGCAAAACAAATAACCCAATCAAAAAATGGGCTACTGAACTGAATAGATGCTTCACAAATGGTCAATAGATGCATAAAAATGTATTCAACATTATTAGCCATCAGGGAGATGCAAATCAAAACTATGCCAAGTATAGAGTGTTCTGACTTCATGACCAGAACTGAATTGATATCAATTTGCTGCCTTTTTTTTCTTGTAATGACTGATTTTTTTAATTTCACACTAGTATAAGGTGGAAAAGAAAGATCGGTTATAAAAAGCATATTATAAGCCCCTGCTAGTTCACATGCATGAAATATTTTTGTGATTCCTGTTTTCTAGATGATAACAACAACGTTACTGGCGGTAAGAACTTACGCACTCTGAGAGTGTACCAGTGCCCGTGTGGGTCAGACACTGTTCTGTTTCACGTCTATTAAGTTACATCATCCTCACAAACCCTTGTGTGATGAGTAGTTTCCATTTCCATTCCCATTCAAATGGAAGTGAGTGGCGAATGGGAGTACCTAAACTCAGGTCTCCCTGATGGCAGATGCTCTGCCCTTCTTATGCACAGGTAGCCTACTCTCCTGATGTCTTATTGAGTAATTTTGGAAATTTCTTTCTTTGACAGAACAACAAAAGGCATTCCAGTGATGGTAAAGAGTTCATGTAACTTTAGAGCATGGGGAGAATATTTTAACAATTGGAAAAAAAAAATAAGGCTTTGGCTTTTCAAAAGAGCATTGAATTCTCATGGCCATGCTTGTCCTATATTTCTACATCAACTGCAGATGAACTATTAACTTTTAAATTGGTTGCTCCAGGGCTCTATTTACATTTTTAATAGAGAAAATATCAAGAGGAGCATAAGGCCTAAGTTAAATTTGAGAGAATTTTCAAGAGAAATAAGTGATCAGAGCAGTAGAATGTATCCCAGTGCCCTATCTATCATTAAAGAATTAATTAAATGTATTAGGGAAAATGTAGTGTCAATTTGCTCTAATTGAGAAAAATTTCAAGAGAAATTATTAAAACCAGACTTAAAGGAAGAAGGCTTGGTCTGCATAATCTGCAGGAGAACTGTTTGGCCACTAAGGGCTCCTTGCTAATGAGCTCTGACTCCGTTAAAGTTCCTCTGAGAAGAACAATTGAGTCGACAATTGGCCCACTAATGAGCACTGTCAAAAAGTAGATTGGTCTCAGGTGCTACACTGTAGAGCATGCAGGAAGTCTGCCTCTAGACTCAACTGTTGAGCACAACCTGGTAAGCAGTTTTACCCTGTTACTCTCAGCTACCCACAGATCACCCCAATTGGGCCATCTCTCTGGACAAGGCAAAAAGAATCATTGTACTAAGGTGAGAGGAGTTGTCATTTGGGGAGCATCACCAGGTTCCCTTAATGGCTATCCCAATAACTGATGCATTCTGAATTTTTAATATCAAATGATTTGATATTTCAATAGCATACCAGAATATTCCTTTGAACAAGAGCAAAGAAAAACATTTTAGGTATTCAAGCATTGTGTCTTTAACTCTTAAACAGCTGCAGACAGAAAAGCCACTAAAGATAAAGTTATTGTGGAGAATTGACTTGCCATTTTAGCCCCTGCAAACAAATCACAAAGCTGAGGTGTTATATAACTTTCTCAACAACTTCATCTTTATAAACAAGTTCTAAGACAATTTGAAATAAATTTTGGAAGTGTTACCATTTTCACAAAAGCAAGATTCTATAACCGCCTTATCATTTTTTAGAGCAAAAATTTCAATTGCCACTTAACAGGATATTCTGAGGTAGCTGCAAATCCATTTATCCAAAAGTCCATCTCCATGCAGTTGTATACTTAGTCTACTAGGGCCAACATGTTTCCCAGTGACTAAAATCTCATAGGAGAATCCAGTTGTTAGTATTTAAAGTTGTCTCCGGCTCTATACTAGTCAGAAACTGCCTACAGTTCAGTATTAATCACCAAATTAAAACCCTTCTGCCCTTCTGTGTGCTTTTTGATTTGTTTGATTACTTAAGGTGTTGGAATGCCAACAATTATATCATTTCAAAATGTAGCTATCAAGTAGTATAGATTTATTAAGCTACATACACATGCACACACACACACACACACACACACACACACACACATACACAGAGGCTCATTTATGTTCTTCCCTTTGTGGCTAAATTTACTCTATTACCATAGATTATATTGAATATGAATTGCTAGTCTAAAACTGTGATATCACTTTTGAATCCAGCCTTCATTCTCCCTGTAAATATCCTTAGCAAGAGCCACTCTTCATTGGTAGTTTTGTTTAAACAGAAACCTAATTTGAGAGATTAAGTAGATATGGTCAGATTCACAAATTTTTGTGTTACTTTTTAAGCATAAAATTTGGAGAGATTTGAAGACCATACATAAAATTTTAAGTGTTTGAGACAACATTCCTAGTATTCTCTTTTGGTTTTATCCGTTATGTCATTTAAAACTCAATTCCAAATATATTCCTATCCTGGGAAGCCTTTTCCTTATTTTCTCCACCTGTTTCCAATCTTTTTTGTTCTTAAATGTGTGTGTGTGTGTGTGTGTGTGTGTGTGTGTGTGTGTGTGTGTGTGTGTTATTGGACATTGAAATCCAAACGCTTTCTACCTCTGACCTACACTCCCAGCCCTATTTATTTATTTTTTTAAATTTTGAAACAGGGTTTCACTAAATCGCAAAGGGCCTTGATACATTGCTCTGAGGCTGACCATGAACCTGTGTCCTCCTTTCTCAGCCTACCATGCACTAGGATAACAAGCCTGTGCCACCACACCCAGCTTTAATATACTGTTATTTGTTCATTATAATTATATATCACAGTGAAGTTCAAAATGACATCACAGCACTTGTGTTTTTCACCTGATCCCCTCATTCTCCCCATACAGGTTAGTGAGATTGAATATAGCATTATTTGAACTGTTTCCTTCACCAATTTTTCCCTCTCCACACTATCCTCAAACCCCCTTCCGCTTCAGCTTGCATACTATTCCATGTAGGTACAATTGCCCTTTGTTATTCTTAAAATGTTTCATTTCTGTGTGTCTTGTCTGCATCTAGGTTGCAGATACACACCAGACAATAGGCCTCTTTTCTTGATAATTGAAGGATATCTTTTTATTTTACTTTATTTTTTTGTGGTACTGGGGTTCTGGAAACCCTTCTACCTCCAGGCTACACTCCCAGACCTATTTGATACTTTTTTATTTGGAAACAGGGTCTCTTAAGCCTGCGCGGCTGGCTTCGAACCTGCTCGATCCTCCTGTCTCCCCCTCCCAAGCGCGGGGATTACAACCTTGCGCCACCATGCCTGGCTTGAAGGATATCTTTAATGATCCCTTCCCCTTTGAGGAGGAAAATGTATCAATCAGGATTGTTTGCTGCAGTAACAATCGTAAAATTTTAGTAATTTATTGGAACATAGTTTTATTTCTCAGTCAGTAGCAATGGGCATGGGCTGAAAGAGTGGCCATTATTCTGAGATATTGTCAGTTTCACTGCAATGAGGGGGAGACAGGGAAATTGGTAAAACATGTTACTTCCATTCCCAAGTTCATGAGAATGTGAATATATTCTTCTCCCACATGGAGGAGCCAAAGCAGGTTTTATGGCTAAATTCAGTATAGAGGGGAGAGGCAACAACTACTTGGAACTAATGCACGGCACATAGAAAGTATAGAAAGACAACAGCATATGTCCGCATGGTATTGTCTAGCTGGTTTGCTTGCATGGAGGACTCAGCTGATACCCTATTTTTTTCATATATCTTTTGTGTGTGTGTGTGGTACTGGGGTTCCTGGAAGCCCTTCTACCTCCGGGCTACACTCCCAGACCTATTTTTACATTTTTATTTGGAAACAGGGTCTCCTAAGCCAGCGGGTGCGGCTGGCTTCGAACCTGCGTGATCCTCCTGTCTCTGCCTCCCAAGCGCGGGGATTACAAGCGTGCGCCACCACTCCTGGCGTTATATATCTTTTTTTTAATGTAGAGAATTGTGACAATCTCCTCTTTTCCTATAGCCTTATAGCCTGGTGTTTTTTCCATTGTTTATACTATGGATAATTAATGAAGGAGAATATAATGAATATGTTTAACAATTACTACTTAATGATTTAGCTATAAAGATACCCTATATTCCCTCCTAAATTTCAGTATACCAAAGGCAGTCTTATGTGCTTGAGGAAACACAGAAGATCTAGACAAGATACATAAACTTAAGTATCTTATCATGTCATTAAAAAGTTAAAACTACAAATACAAATAGCAGAAATTCAGTATAGAATGTGATGAATGTTTACCAAGAAATTAAAAAATGCTAGAGCAACATAAAGTAGGAACCATTTATACACACACACACACACACACACACACACAGCCATGTAATTCCCCATTTTCCTCATTTCCATCTCTAAAGCTCCTGCATCTTTTTCCAGTTTCCTAGACCACTTTTTCCACCAACCCTCACTCCCTCCTCCACAACAAGCCTCTTCCTTTCTCCCCTTTCTCCTAAAGCCTTAATCTCCATTTTTTTCTCCTTGTGTTTTCTTCAGTTTACCATTTCCATGTTTCTCTCCCTCATAGAAATAATACCTTAGCATATCTATTTTCGCTTTCCTTATATTTCAAAAGCTTTCTGAAGTAGAAATCTCTGGTTGCTACTTGTACTTTTTCAATTCTCATTATAGTTGGCCTCTGCCATCACCCTTTGATAATTGTGCTCTCAAAAATCAAAAGGAAAAGGGATTCCAATAGCTGACTTCAACTGTTGACCATTTCCTGCTTCTCAAAACAGTTTTTTCTCTTAGTTTTTGAGGTGTCTCTTTTAGTTTCAATGTGTAGATTTTATGTATGTATGTATGTATGTATGTATGTATGTATGTCTGTCTGTCTACAATCCTGGGAAATAAACCTAGGGTTTCACACATGCTAGGAAAGTATATGAGATAAACACCCAACCCATACTTTTAACTCTATCTCTATACCTTCAAATCTTATTAAAATGTTGATGGGTCTTGTCTATCTTTATTCCTACTCACCATCCTCCATGCAATTAAAACTTGTAGGTTGAGCTGGGCGTGGTGGCGCACACTTGTAATCCCGGCGCTTGGGAGGCGGAGACAGGAGGATCATGCAGGTTCGAAGCCAGCCACACTGGCTTAAGAGACCCTGTTTCCAAATTTTTAAAAAGTATAAAATAGGTCTGGGAGTGTAGCCTGGAGGTAGAAGGGCTTCCAGGAACCCTAGTACCACCAAACAAACAAACAAACAAACAAAGAAAACAACAAACAAACAAAAAAAAAACTTGTAGGTTGAAAAGTGGTTCAACTGTATTCCTTCTCTCATATTCTCTCATTTGATTAATGGGCTCATCATTTCTTTTAATCAAAAAATCCAAAAATCCTTAGTGGACATTTTTACCTTCACATCTTCACAGCTTTGAAGAGTCATCATTATATTTCATGAATTAAATCATGTCTCTGTTCTTCCTGCTTTTCTCCTTCTATCCTATTCCCTCATTGTTAGTAATGTGTGACGTATTGTAGATTCTTAGTAAAAAATTAGTTCACTGATTACTGCTCTTGTATATTATTTTGGGGGGGTTGAATCTTTCTTTGTTTTACTTGAACCAATAGCTTAAATCATACTTTTTAATTAAATAGTCTGTCTCTCAATGAAAAGGTACTTACTCATTTGTGTTCTCATAGTTCTTCATTAATTGGTAACTATTGCAGATGCTATTACAGTTAATATTATAACTAGGCACTATTATGAGAACTATTATAGGTAACATTTGTGCTGTATTGATGGTATCATTTGTCTTTATATTTTTATCCTGTTAGACATTAAACAATTTGAGGACAGGCACCACAATGATACTTACTTACGGTATCCTTACTGCTTGAAAATGATAAGATGAATTAGTACAAGCTTGGATGTTTGAATGGTTGTGAGTTTACTAAAAGTGTCACAGAGAAGACAACATCTGAACAGGATAGATGAACAGGTAGAAAAGTAGCCTTAGAACTGCATTCTATTCTGGCATGATGAGAAGGTCATGCTGATTAAACTGAAAGGAAAGAGTGTTTTGTAAAGTGCTAAGAAGATTAACTCAGCTGAAATATGGGTACAGTTTGAAGAAATAATTCATGGCAAAGAAGACTGGGGTGTAGATCAGAAGTGATTGTAGGGTACTTTGAAAGACAGACAAATGTATTTATTTTAATGTTTTTCTTTGGGGAGAGGTGAGCTGTATACTATTTGTAAGCAGATGAGTAGCTTATTCAAATTTATGACTTTAGAAGATTATTCTGATGTCCATGTGTCATATGAAATGGAATGTAGGTTTCAAAAGATACTAGAAAGTTATTGCCACAGTCTAGAAAGGAAGAAATGTGTACATTAGAAATGGAGAAAAAAGATTGGTAAGAGACACATTGTAAGAGTACCACGCAAAGAGCTAAGAAATGAGACTGCTAGAGAAGGGAGAGGAAAATATAACTGGGGCTTCAAGCCTGAGTGACAGAAGAGACACTCCTGCTTTTAACAAGAGATAGGAATACAAGAGGAAGCATGCGTTGTGAGAGTAGATTATGAGTTCAATTTGGACATGGCGAGTTTGAAGAGCAAATACGAATTTGAACTTGAATATCAGCACTTTACCTTAAACTCTTCATATCAGGATTGCTTTCCTTTTCCTATTTAGTGACTTGTGGAACTGTCATTTGGTAAGATATGCAAGACCATACCTTTCTGCTCACAGTAGCCTTCAATAAATGGCTGCCATTTTGACTGATTAGAAGGTGCCATCCAAATGTGATATAACAGTTGAAGCAGAAAGCACCGTTACCAATGGAGTGAATAGCAAAGTTTAAAAAAAAAAAAGACACACAAAATATAACCTTGTGAATTTTAAGTAGAAGAAATTCCATGCTTCAGTATCACTTCTTATATACTATGGGGTGGTGTTAAGAACCAAGTAAATGAAAAAAAAATCCTACGCTCTTCAGGTTGATTACAATTAAGACTATTTTATAGTATTTCTGTTAAAAATGTAGAGGTGACAAACACCTGTTTTCTATACTTTGTATCTTTTGAAATACATTAATTTTCCCTGCTGTGAAAAATGACATTCAAAAACAGAGTTGTAGGAAGAGGTGACATCTTTATTATTCTGTCGAATAAAACTAGTTCTTCACTTTGTTCAAGGTCTGTTTCTTTCCAAAATGACAATGTGATATATTCTATTATCAAATCCTAAGTAGCCTTGATAAAGCACCAATAAATTTATCCTTACAACTGAAAATAGAAAAGAATTCTAATAATGTGTACCTATGAACAATGTAAGAGGCTGGTCATCAGAACAATATTTATCAAGTATCCTTAAAAGGACCTTATACTGTATTCCCTGGGCATTATTAAAGTTAGGACAGTAGTCACATAGTAGGTATATATCTTCTGCCAGAAGACTTTTCCAAATAATAGGTTTGATATTACCTACTTTTCCAAACTACTACTGAAAATAGAAATATTTTTAAATTCTCTCAAATAGCAAATATCCAACACAGTATAAAAGAGTATTATAAACATACACCCCACATATTCTAATTTATATATTCTCATTTATATTATTATATATAAATATATATTATATATATAAATAATATAAATAATATAAATATATAATATAATGTACATGTATATTTACATGAAAACATGGAATATATGCATAAAATCAAAAAATTAAAATTTCAATGACAGACTCAGGGAATTGGGGAATTTAATGAATGTGTTAAATTGAAATTTTTGCAATATATCATTTATGTATTGAATATGTTTAAATGACCACAAAACCTACCAAAGCCTGGTTTGATTACTGCCTTGACAACCTTCCAATCACCATTGTTCATTAGAACAGTGGAAGAAAGGTGAACACACAGAAAGAGAAGTGGTGGAATTAAATGCCAACTGCTTCATTCCCTGCCATCTGCCATAACTTAGACTGCATGCAGTGCCTAGATGACTTTATAGAATTGAAAAATCTACATTTGTTAGCATGAACATTAATTCCAAAGTTTACTGGAAAGCATTTTTTAAAATTCAAAACCTTAAATTGAAAGGCCAACTAAAGGAGATGGTCAGAAGAAGAAACATCCTTTATTGCTCTGAGCCTCTCCAACTGCTCCTCTTTGTTCTGTCAAGAGGTTGAAGGGGGAACGGTCAGTTGGGAATAAACTGGAGACAGGATTGGAAAACGGACAGAAAATATTGTTGCCTTAAAATGTCATATCAAAAAATTTAACCTTTGGCATCTTAATGCCTTTGTACAGAAAATATTGAAAATTAGGTCGAAATATATGTTATAAAATATAAAATATATAAAATAAATATAAAATATATCTTATATAAAATATATATAAATTACATATAAATATATAAAAATATATAAATAAACATGTATTACACACACACACACACACACACACACATACACACACACAGTGGCCTCCACTCTTTCAAAGAATGGCAAGTTTAGAAGTTGCTTCAACAATTCATATGGCTAATGAATCCCATGTCTATTATTACAAGTCAAACAATTTATAGTTAGCTACAATTATATGGATTAATTCTCTGTAAATGCATGTTTTTGTTATTCTTACTGCATTTTTCATAAATGAATATAGCACTATAAAGGGTAAGGAGATAATTCTATGAAATTTAAAAATCTACATCAAACTCAACCAATGTTAATTAGCCTATAGATCAATGATTTGTTAGTACTTGTTATTCTACTAAGCAGCTAAATATACAAACGGTTTCAATGATATTCAATGATAGATGATTGGAAATAACAGATCTTCAGGAATAATAGATGAAATCACTCTGAACTCAAAGATTATTCAGAGAACATGGGCTAAATTTTGATGCATGTAAATAAATAATGATCTTTACTTTCAACACACTTTGTCGTTATTGTAGAGACAAAATATTTCTGTCTCATATATTCCATATTCCCTTGTTCCTTTATCCTTCTATTGGTTATTCTAATATGATACATTGCTATAATCATAATATTGATGTGTCAACCAGATCCAGTTTTTTCTTCAGAAAATTCTGCTACTGACTAATCTGAATGTTTTAATTCTATCAACTTCTATTTCTTCTCATAATAAATGTCATCCTCACAATACATGAACATTTTTTTTCCAGGTCTCCGACCTGTCTCTTGAAGTGCAGAGTGATGTCAATAGATATTCAAAAGCTTTTTATGACATGGTGGGTAGAAAAGTGTTCTCTTTCAAAAGGTGGTATTGAGTTTTCCTATCACAGTTTCAACTTCCCATAAGGCACACTGATCCTCCCCTTTAGTTTCATAAGTATATGATAAAAATGCCCTTTATCAATACCTCACCAACAACATATTTTAAAGTCATGCTGTTTTCATCTCCCTAGCTACATTTTTCTTCTGTAAGCCATCACATTTGTATAGACACCCCAAGTTCTTTTCTGCTCATTCTTCAAATGCATTTCCTTTTGCTGTCTGCCCCAGCTGTTCCCTTTTGTTCCTAATCCCATTGTACATTTCTACAATAATACCTCTTCTGATTTCTTAGTTGTTGGCTAAGAAACATCTGGATTTTGTTTTTCTCTTAAGGAAGCTTTATCTATCCCTTTTCTTAATTGAAACTTGAAGTCTTCTGGTAATAATGTCCACCAGGTAGTTGTCACAGTAGGAGGATTCATTTCCTTTTTGCTGCATCAGAGCAATGAGAAGAAATGTATGTTATGTTTGTTTCACTTATTTTAAGTATGACCACTTGTCTTAAACTTCCCTGATAGCCTCTGCCTTTGAAGCAAAGATTCTACTTTATGCTATTCAATGTTGTTCCATCCTTCCCTGTGTCTGGAGCACTGAGTCCAAGGTTCACAGTTATCCTTTCTTCCTATTACCATCATCCTAAGCAAATCTCAAAATGGTCTACCAAATTCATTCACTTCGCAGTCTTTAATTCCTTATAGTCTAGTAAGAAAATTAGAAACCAGTTTGTGATTAGCCTAAACTCTTATATTTCCTAGAATTTAAATTTTATAATAACATGGTCTTCCAGTTCTCCATTATCTCTATTCCCCTTAATCTTATCTTTATCATAAATGTTCATAATAGTTCCTTTATATTCATGTAATGCATCTTTTCCTTCTGTGTTTACTTCTCAATTTGTAAAACAGAATCCTATGGTCAATTCTTTAATGTCCAGTTTCTGGACTTTCAGGCCTTCTTGAGTTCCTTTATCTCAGGCACATAATCTTGTCAACTTTCACCTTAGGGTCATCTGAACATATAGATTGTATTTGAAGAAAAATCCAAAAAACAAATTTGGAACTAACAGAATCTTATTCTACCATCCACTAGTTTCTGACGTTGAGAATTTCAGTATTTTATCTTTTAAATAAAGTTAACTTTTATTATAATATTGTAGCTTTTAGTTTATTTGTTTTTGTTTTTGTGGTACTGGGAATTGTGCCCAAGGGCATTCTACCTCCGAGCTAGTATACTCTCAGTCCTTTTTTATTTTTTGTTTTGAAACAAGGTTTTTTTTAAGTTTCTGAGAATCTTGCTAAGTTGTTGAGGCTGATCTTGAACCTGCAACCCTTCTATCTCAGCCACTCAAATACTGGGATTACAGGTGCGCTCCACCATGTACAGTTTGTAGAATATTTTTATGAAAGCTACATGATGTAAATACTCTTACTCTGAACATGTATTCAATAAATAATAATTCTGCTTTCTTCTATCTCCTGCACCACTTAGATAGGGTCTATGAATTATTTGCTTGTCAACTTTCTCTCAGTATTGTTTTTTGGCTAACTCTCTTTATTTTCTACAATAATATATTTCAGGTTTTTTTTCTAAGACACATGCCCCTCATACTTGGCTCATGATTCTCAAAAAATGACATGTATCCTTCCACCTTTTTTCTAATCAAGAGACTATAAATAATGTAGTTGTGAGTTACCTTAGTTTTTTTCTAAACATATATAAATATAGTAGCTATCCCTTATCTTCAAGGAATATATTTCAGAATCCCCAGTGAATATCTGAAACCATAGCTAATACAGAAACCTATTATACATAAACCCTATATGTTTCTTCATATACATGCCTACCTATGAAAAAATATATGAAAAAATATATGAAAAAATATATGAAAAAATATATTAGACATAGGAAGAGATGAACAGCAACTACTAATCAAATTTAACACTTAAAGCAATGTACTATCATAAGTTTTGTGAATGTGGTCTCTCTCTCTCAAAATAGCTTTATCATTCTATGCTCACTTTTCTTCTTGTGAAGATGTCAGATAATATAATACCTATGTGGTGAGAGGAGGTAAGGTAGCTAACAATAGACATTTGTTGCAGCATTTGGCAACTGTTTTCCTTCTTACTTGAACACAAACACTGCTCTACCACAATAATTGATCTGATCATTGAGGCAACTACTAAATGACTCACTGGCAAGTAACAAATACAATGTAGAAACACTGGACAAAAGAACAATACGTGTACCCATAGAGATGGAGTGAGATGGCACAAGATTTCATCATGAAGTCAAAATAGCACACAATTTAAAATTTGTGAATTATTTCTGAAATTTTGTATTTAAAATTTTAAGCTGTGAATGTAGCTATACATGCATTACTTTGGTAGTTTGGTTTCCAATCTCTTGGGTAGATACCCAGAAATGGTATTGCTGTATCATATGGTAGGTTTGTTTCCATTCTTCTGGGGATCAGCTTTATTTTTTTTATAAAAAAATTATCTCCATTTCCCCTTAGCCACTTACTCCACATGATCATGAGAAAGTCACTTATCAAACTCTCAAAATCAATATCACAATTTTCTCACCTATAAAATATTAACAGATATAGTACCTTCCTCATACTTTTTTAAAAGGATTGAATCTGAGAATATAAATAAAATTTTTAATGCTATAAAATGTAAATGAGAAATAAAACCATAATTTTCCAATGGAAAAAAATTGTAATGCAGTTGACCACAGGCAACTGAAACAGAGAAAATAAAATAACAAATAAAGTAAATCTAGTGAACTTATTCAGACTATCTCAGGAGAAGTAACTTCTTTTCTTCATCCTCTTCTCTGTTAGTAGTGTTGATATTGTCATATTTTTCTCCTCTAATATGGGTACTCTAACAATGATTTCCTGACTGGTATTAATAATCTCTCCTCCCTAGATCATTTAAACACTCCATTAATCCACTTACCCACTTCATTAATCTACTTCATCATTATGAGAAAATAAAAATGAAAATATACAATTGACACCCACTGCATATTATAACTCTTTTTTTAATAGTCAAAAATGATGTGATAATTATAAAATCTGAGCACTTCACTTGGCCTTTTCCTGTGTACCTCTTGAAGTTATTGCCCAGAATCTCCATTTTGATATAATACCTTCATATGATGTCTACAATGCATCCATTCCAGTTATTTAGCATTCTGACTTCCTGAATAATCTTGATTATTCATCTTTACCAGTTAGTTTTTGTTTTTGTTTTGTTTTGTTGCAATTCTACCTTAAAGGTCAACACATCAAGGTGACGTTATATAAATGGTAGGATCCTGATCATTTTTTTATTGGAATTGTTTTTAGAAAAAAAATCATAGTGGAATTTTAACGTTATTTATATTTGACTATTGTCCATGCCTTGAATCCAGTTTCTAACATACATCTCACTATGATGGCTGTGTTGTGTATCACAAGACTGCAGTGCTTACCATATTACATATTAACCTTGTCCCACTTTTATGGGGGTACAATTGATTAATAAAATGTATCTGTTTAAGATATATAATATGGCTATTTAATATACATATACAAGAAAATGATCAGCTCAGCCAAGTTTGTTATCATATATATTTATCTCACCTAATTAACACTTTTTGTTTATTTCATGCTAAGAAAATTGGAGAAATTTTCATGGCAAATTTCAAGAATATAGTACAATATTTTTACTATATTCTTTCTCACTTAAATGTGGAATCTAACAAAGTCAACTCCTAGGCCACAGAATGGTTATCTACCAGGAGTTGAAGGGTGGAGGAAATGAGATGTTGGTCAGAGAGTACATACTTTCAGTATTCTATTTCATCTTTAAGGGTTTGTTTTCTTGGAAAATCCACTATGTTATGTTTCTTGTGAGCATGTGTTACAAGAAACTAGAATGGTAGGGTAATGTTGATGGTCAGAACAAATTGAAGTCATACTTCAAACAAGTTTTCAGTCAGAGCCCCAAACTCCTTGCCACTTTGAGACACATTTATGGCTAAATATTTCACTTTCAAGCTTTTAGTCCCTATCCATGGTCATTCCAGATTATTTTAAAGACCTGAAGGGTCTTCTACTCTAGGGGCGGTTGTCAGGTTCACAGATTAAGTTGAGAAGCTACTGGAGTGATTTGTTAGATCTCATTTAAGACTTCCAAAATGTGGGATAACTCTTAGAATATTCTTCCACAAGTCTGCCCTAATGTTAAGAAGTGCTGTGATTCTTTATGTAATAATAACCTACTCTGTCTTTTTTAATCATAATGGCCTATGCTATATTAATACTTACTTTGTGCCAGAAAAACAAAGTTTTATAATTCAATAAAGATATAAAATACATACTTGTTTATAATATATATCTCATTAGTAGAATTTTCCTTCTGTCCTCTTAATGATAAGATATACCTCAGTCTCATAGATCTCTCCAATTTAGGATAAAATTGATATGCGATGTAGCAGATTCATACAAAAATCAGATATGAGACAAATCTTCACATATTGGGTTTGAACCTCAGGAATCGTATATAAAGCTTATTTAGGGACCTGAATTCTTGCTGGCTTATGTTGCAGTTCTATAATAGAACTATTATAAGAGATTGTAGTGTGGTTTGTTTCCTGGCCATTTGGGATAGATTTTTATTTTGAAGATTTAAAGAAGTTTATTAAAAAGATAGAAATACAGAAGATAGTTACAGTCCTTTGCCAGAATGGCATGGGGGGGAGGTGGTATGAGCTAATTCACCACCCCCAAGATACAGCATGTGGACCAGACTTTTTATACCCATGACCTCCATCTTTTTTACGTAATTCTGACATAGTAAACATCCCTGTAAGGTACCTCCCCCAGCAAGGTGTGGCAAGGTGTCTCCTTTCATAAAGGACAAGGTTAACCCCCTGTTGGATTCTCCCTATCATGTAGATCTGTCTTTAGAAAGAGGAAGCCCTAGCTCCCTGTCCTATTGACTTGCTAATTACTTTTAGCTAAGTCAATCTAAGTTTCAATAGCTGTTTGCTTCCTGACCAAAGACAAGCCTTTCTCTCTCCAGGTCTTCCGCCATTTTGACACAATTATTTTTGAAATACATTAATTAGAGCTTTCTCAAATCTTCCTAGGCCATTCCCAATACTGGCACATTCCCCCCTCTGTCTAGTAACTTCCTGACACCTGTCAGGCCAAAGATAGATACAGAAAATACATTTTTTTTTTGGTGGTACTGGGGTTCCTGAAAGCCCTTATACGTCCGGGCTACACTCCCAGACCTATTTTTATATTTTTATTTGGAAACAGGGTCTCTTAAGCCAGCAAGGCTGGCTCCGAACCAGCACGATCCTCCTGTCTTCACCTCCCAAGTGCAGGGATTACAAGCGTGTGCCACCATGCCCGGCCAGAAAATACATTTTGACATTTACAATTATACAAGCATTTAACATGAGCTCAATTTCCACTAATTTTTTCCTCATTTCTATCACATGAATGTATCCCTTAGCAAAGGAATAAGGACATCAAGTTTGTTATAAACTGCTTTGAGCTGAACAGGGACGAAGTTGGGGCCCCAGCTTTAGGGTAACATTCATGCATGTAGTTGGCATGGGGGAATCAGATGGGTCCATGCCATGTGTGTCTATGACCATCCAAAGGGCCTTGATAGATGTCTGTCAGGTTCTGTCTGTCAGAAAGCTTTAACCCTTGCCGGGCGTTGTGGCGCACGCTTGTAATCCCTGCGCTTGGGAGGCGGAGACAGGAGGATCGCGCAGGTTCGAAGCCAGCCATGCTGGCGTAAGAGACCCTGTTTCAAAAATATAAAATAGGTCTGGGAGTGTAGCCCGGAGGTAGAAGGGCTTCCAGGAACCCCAGTTCCACCAAAAAAAAAAAAAAAAAAAAGAAAGCTTTAACCCTATGAGACAACACTCACAATGCAGATTAACCATGAAAACCCAAAAGATAGCACTTAAATGAGAAATTAAAACCTGTTTTGCTGAATTAAGCTGAAACACACAAAGGTGGGATGTATTTAGTTTATTTTGCACCATGTGAATCCAGAAATTAGTACTGTGGAGACCTGAAACAGGCTTTGGAATAAAGATTTTAGATGATTTGATGAGTACCAGGTCACCTGGACAAAACAGAATTTACCCATTTCTTCTGGCACTGTTTGAAGTTTACTTAAGACCTGTTGATATGCTGCCAATTGGGTAAATCATCTGTTAATATTTGAGATTCTGTGTCTACGACTATATCTTGAGTCAGGAAAGGTCTTCCATATAGCTTTTCAAAGGGGGTGAGGTTCAGTTGGCTAGGTGTATTATGAATCCTTATTAGGGCCATTGGAAGTAATTGCCACCAGGGGGCCTGTACCTCCTGGATTAGTTTGAGAAGGTGCTGCTTTAAAAATCCCATTTGTCCTCTCTATTTTTCCTGAGGACAGGGGATTCCAGGCACAGTGCAAATTAAAATCTATTCCCAGAGCTTGTGTGATATCTTGGGTGACTTCTGATTTAAATGCTGGTCCATTATCACTCTGTAATGAGTGGGGAACTCTAAAACAGGGAATAATTTCTTGGAGTAATACCCTTACAACCATGGGACAGATATTGATCTCAGCTTTCCTTGAAGGATTATAACAGTGTAACTATCCTCCATCATTTAAGCTTCAAAATTAAACAAGATCATACTTCTCTTCCTTAAAAAAAAATAACCAAACTACATATGGTCAAGGATGAAATAAAATCATGAGAAAAGTAAACAAGTAATTTTTCTATTTAATGTCATTTGAAACATACTTGTGAGAATTGTTTAAAAGGAAAAAATGCCAATTTTTGTTAAGGCTGCACAGGCAGGTGTCAAGGTTACTGCATACACACAATCTCTGTGTCATTTATGCACAGGTTCAGAGATGATTAAATGGAGTTCAGAGACTTGGTCCCAAGAAGTTTGCAATTTAGGATAAATGAATATATTATTTTTCCACTTATACTATTTTAAAATATCATAACACCTAGATAAAAGTAGAGTAAGGAGAATGGTATATTTTTCAATATGTAGTAGAAACTACCAACCCTTCTTCTGTTATTATTGTCATATATATATATATATATCATGATATATATATATAGCATGATATATATAGCATGATATATATAGCATGATATAAGATTTATTCCTTTATCCTGTGCTATTTAAGATTACAAATAAAATTTTTATTGAAGTTGAAATATTCAAATATATGTGCCCGCAAATGGTGCTACCGACATTTGCTGATGCTCTGGAATGACAAAGCACTATTCAAGAGGGAAGGGAATTCACAATGAATATTTTAAGTGGTTCCATATCTGTTAGAAAACTGGAGGTTATATCAAAGAAGGTAGTACAATTACATTTTTTTTGTATTTATGAAATCCTGGCGAGGTAAAGCATGCTTCCAGACTTTCTTAATAAAGAGAAATAATTAGGAAAAATGCTTTCAGATTAAAATAAGAACACTTAGGAATTTCGGCAATTTTATAATATATTTAATAAAATGTAACTTTCTCGCCGCTAACAGATATTAAGATGATAGAGAAGTGATATGTGCCAAAGCAAAAATATAGGATTACAATTTCCTTTCATGATATGATTGATCACAGAGATGTGACTATAAAGCAATGAAACTGATTTCAAGAGACACATTTTGTGCCTCACCCTTGTACTGCTGATCATCCTCTTAGAACAAGTCTGGTGTATTTGTATGGGATCAAAGTTAATAAATTATTTATTAACTCAAAACCGAGAAATACCAAAATTGTTATACAGGCAGTCCATGACTTGGAATGTTCCAATAATAATTTTCATTCATAGAACAAGGGACAAAAATATTTTAAGACAAAGCCCCTTCCCCTAGAAAAATGGCCCTGACTTCCTAATTAAAAAGTTCTTGTAGAACACTCACTCAATAAAAGAGAGAGAGGTGTCTTTTCTAATGAAAGGGCAAGGTGGAAGGGAGGATCTTTCTTTCATGAAGAGGCAGAAGTGGAGAAAGTGAGAAATTTACTTTCTTTCTTTCTTGCAGTGCTAGGTATTATACCCCAGCCTCAAACATGCAAGGCAAGCACTATACTACTGAGTTTCACCACCACCAGCTTCAGCAAATTACTACTTTTGCTGTATACCTTTCCTTTGTAATCTTCTGCCAATGAAAAATAGAAATAAAAGAATTTCAGGTTTTACTTTCTCATGGCAATGGCTTTATAATTAATTTATAATTAAAATAATGTGAAGTTTTTCCTTCATTTAGCAACAGTTCTTTGGGCATTCACTATATGCACAAAACTGAGCTATGTTCAGGAATATGGAAGTAGGTAAAGCAGACACAGTTTTTGCCCTTGACCTTGTCAGTTTAGTAAGAGATAAAAGCAAGTAAAATTAGAGTGTAGAGGGATAAAATACTAAAAACACAGAAGCACAGTGGCTGGAAATGGGGCTAAAGAGGGAAGGTAAAGTGAGCTTAGCAAAGGACCTACCTTGATCAGAATACTAAAGATTTTGGACTTTTATCTTACTGGCAACTTACAAATACTGCCTTTATGCTAATTATTTTAAATAACCTTCCAGAATTATCTGCTTGGCATCCAAATACCAAGAAAGGAATCAAAATGACTAAAAATATCTGGGATGATTTTTTCACATCAAATTCCCAAGTAAGCAAATTTATCCAAAATTTATTGGGCAGAGGTTAAAGTAACTCTGACAATGAAATATATCTGATTCTACCTTAAATAGAATGGCAAATTTGAGGGTCTACCAGTATAAGAACATTAGTCTTTCTGGATCTTTAGAATAAATCTAAAGAAAATGTCTGTCCGCATTTAAATTTCTTACCAGCTAATTCCTCTAGCACCCGTTGCCTGACAAACTTGCTCTTCTAATATACTTCATATCATAAACTCCTTTATCAGCTGGAATAGAGCCAAGAAGAACATCAAAAACCAAATTTCTCAAAATGTACAAAATGCTAGAGAGGCAGCATGCACCTGCAGCCCCAAGAGCAAATGTGTTGAATAATCAGGAATCCCAAACAGAGCCGCACTAGAGTAATTTACTCAGCTAATCATTATATGAAATAGAACATTTGATTTCTGCACCAAAGTTGCGTCGAAGTAGATGAATACCTCATTCAATTAAATAAGACACCACAAACAAAATCATTCAACTCAATGGGTGATTCTTAGTACTCAATAAATCAAAATTCCTTCCTTGGAGAGGGCACTGTATCTTTTTTTCTGTGCATGAAAAAGACAAGGTCTGTATAACATCCTTGAATGTTGAATGTGACTTAAGTCCTCATTGTCTTCTGGAAAGATAGGCTATACATATAATTATTTAAATTTTGAAATGCTCGAGATAAGCATGGTATTGGATCTATGCATATGTATTTGAATCTGAGTCTTTAAGTACACATCTGAGAACTGGACTTCTGACTGTTCATAAGCCCCAGCACTGAGTCTTTGAGGCTTCAGCCACTTGGAGGTCAAAGATTAGGGAAGTAAGGCAGCCTCACCTTATTTATTGCCCTCTGGCACTTGCTGGCTTTCCCCAACCTTAACTAATTTGAAATGAAACATCAGTTTAAATAGTTTCCTAATATAAATTTTAAAAAGCTGGAGTTTCTGGTTTCCTAGAAAACATGAAGACATGTTAAAGAACGTAAAGTTAAAGTATCTCTAAATTAGGTACTGTGATTTTTCAGGGAGCTGATTAGGGCACACTGCCCAAAACTGATGTATAAACTGAGGCCAAGATTTTTTCTCTTGTATGTCTCTTATGTTTCCCTTACCTTGGCCTTCACATTCTCTTTTCCCTTCCAGAGACTATAAAGTAGCTTTACATAACATATCACCTTTTTTTTTTTTTTTTTTTTTTGATGGTACTGGGGTTCCTGGAAGCCCTTCTACCTCCGGGCTACACTCCCAGACCTATTTTTTTTATATATATTTCTTATTTGGAAACAGGGTCTCCTGCGTGATCCTCCTGTCTCCGCCTCCCAAGCGCGGGGATTACAAGCGTGGGCCACCATGCCCAGCGTAACATATCACCTTTATATCAAGTAGTCCGTTTGCCCATAATTAACCCAGGCCAGAGACCCAGATATTTACACACCTAACCCCTAGTACATTCATGGACACAAATGCACACACTCACCCAGTGCACAGGAAAAAAAATAATTCTACAACACTGTTTCTGAAATGTTATGGATATACGTGGTCAAGTTGTTGTAATCTAATTAAGGATACCATAACCTGGTATATTTGGTTGTCCATTAGTGTATCCATAGATTTGGGATATTTATATTCTTAGCCCTTGAAAATTTGAAATTATATAACATATATTTGTGTATTTTTCACATCTAAAATCTTTATTGAATTAACTCCCATAGTTATCTCTGGGATGAGATGAGGTTTAACTGTGTGATACTGTATTTTCTCAATTTTACAAGTTAATCTCTCTACAACTGGAAATTGTTTTAAAAATGAAAATGTGCTGGCTTAATTGGAAATGTCCTTTTTTCTGTGTCACATGAAGTAATAGCACATCTTACAATGTTCCTTAGGTTCTATAAAATACACTATTTTTAAAATAGTTGTAGTATGGGGATTTTTATTTTCTTATACTATTCATTGTTTTTAAGTTTTGGGGGGGGGTAACAAAGACAGCAGAATAAAAAATAGAAAATAAAAAGGGATAAACTTTTGAAACAAAATATAAATTAATAATTGAATATGACAGGATTGAATATATGATGCGTGAAATTTCTATCAGTTATTTATATTCCTGTCTAGTTAGAGTATAAGAGACTATGGCATCTTAATCACCTTTAAATACCTCTAGGATGAAGCGCAGTGCCTGGTAGCCACTTCATAACTTAGTAAATATTGGTTGAATAAATGGATTATGAAGTGAATTAGCTTTTAAATATGTCATGGAGAGTCAGCAGGAATACATTTTACATGTCTAATATTTCTTAGCACTTCTCCATCTATACCTTCTAGACCTAAGAAAAACAGACCTGCAGAAATATAAAAAATAGTTAATAAGACCAAATCGGAAATTGGTTGGTTTTAGCTTTTCTTTCCTTTTTAAAAAATATATCTTTATTTGGTGTATTATAAACATAATACATAAAAAAGTTCAGTGTGATAGGGACATATATGCACACAGCACTCACTGAGTTTGCCCCTGGATCCCACCCCACTCCTTCCTCCCTGTACATGGTATTAGGATTAGTATTGATAACTCCATGTGTGTGTACAGTGCCATTTGAAGTGTCTCCTTCATTGAGTCTCCCTCCCCACCCCCACCCTTCCATAGTCCCTCTCCATTGCTTCACTGGGTTTTCTCCTTTATCTCGAGTCCCTTTTGTATCTTAATTGCTTCCTAGCTCTCACATATGACAGAAAAGATGTAGCCCTTCACTTTCTATGACTGGCTAATCTCATTTTGCATAATATTCTCTTGTTCCATCCATTTTCCTGCAAATGACATAATTTTGTTCTCTATGGCTGAGTAAAATTCCATAGTGTAAATGTCATAATTTTATTTCTTAATAATAATATACTGTTGTGATATTACTTTCAAATTTGTGATGAAAAGTATCTTAGTCAACATTCCTACTGCTATAACCTAAAAGACTGACCACATAATTTAGAGGAAGATTGATTTATTTGCTCACAGCTTTCTTTGGAGATTTTAGGGATCAGTGCATGTGAAGCTGAGGGCCATGTATCTCAGGGCCTTGCAGTGGTGGGAAGTGGGAAAAGGGAAAACACAAGGGCTCACTCTCACATCATGAAGGCCAGAAGCAAAAGCAAGCAAGGGGAGGAGGAGCCACATTTAATTCCCAAGGCCAAACCCCCAAGGACCCACCTTCCTCAGCCACACCCTACCAGATAAGTCCATTAAAATGGATTCACCCACTGCTGAGATTATAACCAAACCCTGCTTCCAACATTGCTACCTTCTTCCCATGAGGGCAGAGGGCATTCTATTTCTAAACTATTATAAAAGGATTATCTTTTTAATTTGGACTAAAAAGACCTCATTAGAAATTGAGGATGAGGTTCATTCTCTGTGTAATACAGCTTCCATTGCAGCCCTCAGCATTTTCTAGCAAATGAAGAGGGAAAAGAATTTATTCATCGTGTAACTGAGATGTTTATTTAGTACAATTTCTGGCATCTGGTGGTCTATAAAAGTTGGGTAATTAATATGACTGAAGGACAACTTAGTAGCAGTGTTTATTGGTAATACACTACAAAGATTTCCATAGTAATACAGCCATGTTAATATGTTAGACTGGTTTGGAAAACAGAATGCCTTCCTCCTGCCATATCTACATCATTATCGCTAGAATTTGAGAATATATTATCTTACAGGATAAATAGGATTTTTGCAGATGAGGGAGAAAATACTGTAGATTTACCCTCAATATGATATGACCACAGAGGTCCTAGTAAGATAAATATAAGAAAGAGGCTTTCAGCACAGAGATTTGGTGGCAAAAGCAGAAGTAGGGACAACACGGAATCAGGAGACAAGGAATATGAGCAGCCTGTTGAAGCTGGAAAAACACAGAAATGGAATGTAGCTCTGGCAGTCCATTTCAGACTTCTGGTCTCCAAATGGTGAGATAATAAATTTGAGTTATTGAAGGCACTAAATTTGTAGTGATGTGTTACAACAGTGAAGAAAACTATATGGCAGATAAGTCAGCTGGATATAATTTTTTTGGCTTCAAATAGAAGGAAACTCAACTCAGACTCAGTAACACAACACGAAAGTGTGTCAGCTTCTATATTAGGAGGTCTGACATGGGAGGAGAATGAGTTGCTTCATTGGCTCAGCGATGTCATCAGAGATACCTCTTAATTTCCTTAAGTATCTCTGTTCTCTATTTTTATATGTTGGCTTCATTCTAAAATCAGTTCCCTTATTAACTTGGGGAGGGTTCCAGTATTAATTGGAGTTAAGTTCTTATTTACTCTTTGTAGGCAAGAGACAGGATTCTAGTAATTATCTACTTTGATAGACTTGGATTAATCAGGGCCCATCCAGGGAGCCTCTCTCAAAGGCTACCTATGGTAGGGCAGGTAGCAAAAGCATAGGTCCACTAGGAAGAGGAAAAGGATGATTGTGCCAGATAGGACATGAGCAATGCCTCATGAAGTGCATAATAGAGTGCTGTGAGTAGGGGAGTAGAGGGATGAAGGTGGTTAAATGAGTTCCAGGGACATGGTCTCCACAGTCCCAGGTCTAGGAGGCATGCCCCAGCTTTCATTTGGCAGGGTTTTCCTTTCCTCTGTAAGGACAGTTGTATAATCGAAGGAGCAATGACAGTAAAATCTCAGGACTTGTTTTGCCAGGCAGAGACTGGCAGTTTGTTTGGACTTTTCTCTACCTGGAGTATGGCAGTGTGCCCAGCACCTTGGCTCATCACACTGCCGTCTGGCATACCTGCTGCAGGTCGCTCAGCTCTTGATTAGATTGACAGCATATAGCCTCTTGTGAATCACCTCTCAAAATGGTACATTCCCTTTGAAAACTGATAACTATGCATACATTCCTATCCATACATTGTTATATTCTTCTATGATTGAAATCTGTATCTTAATCTGTGTTTCGCAAGTATATGACATGGTAGTGCTGGTAAAATTTCTACCCAACCAACTCTAGCAAGACAATATAATATAGGGAGAAACGAAGACAAAGAGAGGATATTGATTGTATACATTTGTGTGTGCATGGTACTAGGGATTAAACCTTGGGGTATTCTGTCTCTGAGCTACACCCATAGCCCCATTTTATCTTATGTTTTTATTTTGAAACAGGGTCTCACTAAGTTACTGAGGACCATGCTGAATTGCTGAGGCTGGTCTATAATCTGCTATCCTCCTGTCTCAGCCCCCCAAGTAGTGGAATTACAGGCATGTGTTGCCATCCCTAGCTTTAATTGGATGCATTTAAGGTATAAACTCTACTATATACTTTTTTAGATATTTCAATTAATCTCCAACTTTCAGTGAATAATTTTCTATGGTTTCACAAAGGAAGAAATTTTAAAGCTAAGTTGCAAACTCTGTAAATGTCAGAGTTGTTATTAATCTTTGGGCAGTATGTTCTTGTTTTTGCAATTCTAGTGGCTAGTCCAAGAGTTGGATATCTGGATAGACTTAATCTATCAGACTTGTCTCTGTGATTCAAAGTTCATCCTAGGACTGGTTATGATATATTACAGGGAAACTAAGAAATCTGGGGAGCATCAAATTCTCTCTAAATTTTCTTGGATTAGAGATAGAGGTGAAAAACAACCTTTATAGACTAGTTTTAGAAGAAAGTTAAAATGGATCTAGTAGTTTAATAATCCCCTTATGTCTGTTCTACATAATTAATAGTAAGGAAAACCTGAGTGCAATAACATTGATCTCTGGGATTGATTGAGGTGGGTTGGCTTTCCAGATGGGTATACCTTTCCTCAACCCTAGTCCTAAGCATAAGCAGAGGAATAGCATCAGATCAAGAATTACTTATAAATATCTTTCTGTTCCTGGGGATTGTTTCAGAAACAGCATGCAAATTTTTCCAGCCAATATCTACAGTTCAGAATATCCCAGGCCTTCAGGAAACAGCTCCATCCTTAATGGGTGTGAATAGGCTGGACTCAAAGTCTCACAAAGGCAGACACTGTGTCTTATGAACAGTGAATGTTGGTTACAAACACAGTGCATGGCCGACAGCCAATCACTATTGTCATACAAAGGTACAAACTAATGAAAAATTGACAACTTTGTAAACCTATATTTGGTCAAGTAGGAATGCAAGGCTAAATCAAGCTGGTGATATGGTGGTGAAAGGGTCTAGATTGGTACCACTAGTCAGTGATACGTATGTACCACATGGTAGTCTCAAGCAAGACAGAACACTGTAGTGATGACCTTAAAAATAGTAAGGAAATTAATAGTAAGACCTTTTACCCAATAAGTATCACATGAATGTTCAGCCTTTGCAAAATGTTAGTGTTTGAAAAGCATTTCTAGTTATTCGCATTCTGTAAGAAAATGCCTAAAACAATTTTTAGAAATACATCTATTGAATTCTACTGAAATTACATTTTTGTAGTCCTGTGTGATTGCTTCTGCTTTATTGTTCAAGAACTGTTAATAATGAGTGAGGATTTTAATATGCAGAAAATGAGCAACAGAATGGGACCCAAGGTTCTTCTATTTTATTTTTTAATAAAAAAGTAAAGACCCCGTTAGAGTCAGTTTCCAGAGATAACTTACGGCATATACATGGTTTAATTTATTCCTAATTTAGAGAAAAATATATAAAGAAGTTAAAACAGCACATTTTCTAGGGGAAATATCTCCGAGGCTCTCAGAATTAACAAAACATATTTTCATGGTAGTTGTGAACTGAAATCACAGTATAGAAATAATGGACATACAGTGTATGTCAGGAAGCAGCAGTGATGTGAACTTGACTGTTTGCATCCACATTTTCAAGGGATGTTTCCTATCATGTGAAGTCAATTACTGTTTCCACTTCTACATTAGTATAATTGGTTCATGCTCTCCAGAGGAGAATTTATTAAGGCAATATCAGTAAATAAGAGAAAGGGAAACTGATTTGCTACTGAATCCACTAGGTACGAATAATCTCTCCAGTCTGACTCTAGATCCTAAAGGGATTAATGAGACTGTTGCATGTGTAAAACTCTTTTTCCATTTTGTAAAGGAAAGCAGAGAGATACTTTCTTTCCTCAAGGCAATTGGTTATCGTTAATAAAAACAATTCTATGAAACAATGCCCATCAAAGTATTGATTATCATGTGTTTTAAAAAGCATGCAGGATGTATTCAGTGGATCATTCAAAAGAATAGAGAGAGCATGTGTGTTTTCTAAATTGTTTTCAATTCTCAGTTGCTATTAAGAAAGTCTTTGCTAATCTTAAACTTTCAGCAGTTTCTGCATCACACAAGATCCTTGGGAACTTAGCAAAATCAAGTAGTACTTTTCTTTTGGTACAGTTATTCCAAATATGAAGGGGCAGCAATGCTTTTACATGTGGGCAAGTTTTTCCTGCAACAGAGTGTGAGACAGGAGGAGGCATAATTGCCAAAGACAGTTGCCTCTTTGCTGCCAGCATTTTTCATTTGGAGTAAAATATTTTCAGAATACCCAAGAAATTTCATTATTTGAATAGAAAGCTGGAACATCACATTTACAGCATATTTGGCAAACTTTGAAATATAACGCAGAAATGAGAACACTCTACAAAATTGTTGATGGGCTCCCCACAACTCTGATGCTAAGTGTAACTATATTTGATAGGTGATGCTAGATTGGGGTTTTCAAATAAGGACCAACATCAGCATCTATGTCATCTGTTGGATAACACTGGTGACCATAGTATTTCTGGCCCTGGAGAGACCAGTTCAAAGTAAAAGGCAATTTGCTGCTTAATCCAAGCAAAGCAAAGGAAAGCAAAACAAAAAAAAAAAACCGAAAGTGTTGTATTAGATGTCAGTGCAGTTGTACCAAGGGCTGGAGTACCATTTAATTCCCATGAGGAAAGGCAGTTCTGCCTCTGTTAGCTGGAGCATTGCTTAACCCTCAGTTTTGCTTTGAAAACCAGGCCTCACTTTGCATCCTGAGAGCAATATTAATTCAGAGCTGACTTGAATTTGTTCCTTGGGCAAAAGGTTAAGTGATCCATAAATTTATTTCCCTGAAGATTTGGAAAAAGAAAAGTAAATATCACAGTGATTTGTTAGCCAAGTTTCACAGCAACAGAGTCATTGAATATCTCTCCTGTAACCAGAGTAGATACCATGTGGTGAATGGAAAATAATTAAAATATTTATGGCTCACTGACATGGATGATGTCAGTGACCAGAAAGAACAAATCTCAAAGAAATCTGATTAATAAGGAGTGGCTCTAAACTGTTTCGTGTTTGACTGAGAAGGAAATTCCATTACAGATGTGCAAAGAAGCATAATTCATCCCTGGAAAATGGCTTTTGTTAACAAAACTTCTCTGTGTAGAAATGCTCGCTGTCTCTACATCAAAATATATTTGTTGCAAAATAAAGCCTACATTTTTCATGACCTGACTTTAGATTTTGTGGGCCCCCATCCAGGGACTCAACATTAGTGTAATAAGTACCTTTATAACTCATGGCAGGTGGCACTGCATGCAGCAGATTTTGTGATTGCAGGTAATAGCCTCGGGACATAAACGCTCTCACAGAGGAGGGTGTGCTTGAAAAAGTAATAGTGGTGGAGAGATTCTTAGAGATGGCACCATCCTCTCTCAGCAACAATGGCTTGGTGGTCGAGTACCCATCAAGCACATGACACTGGTCTGTGCTTACTGAAAGTTTCCATATTGAATCTTAGCCTCTTTTTCTAAATGAAGAGCATTGTGTCCGGGTTCCTTTGTGTCGCCAAAAAAACTGTTCAGTGTGCAGCCAGAGAACAGGTTCTTTCCTCTGAGAGTTGTGAAAAGATGTATTAGATATAGAAAACCATGGGATGGAGGGGCCCCCTGAGACCAGCTTCTTTGGGCTCTGCCAATCTAAGCATGACTGTTGTGAAGCTTGGAGCATCACAAAGCCAGGGGCTTGCTATGCTTCCCCTCATGCCTGCAGCTCTGCTCATACTAAAGCTTGGGCTTGCATTAGTACCCCTTCCTCCTGCTTCTGTCCCATGAGCTATACTGCTATTCGGTGAGAAAATGTCTTGTTCAGCACAATACACTGGGTTTTTTTTCTGGGAACAAAGAGATAAATAAAACAGGCATGCCCCAGTCTTTACCAAACTCTTGGTCTAATGGGGAAGACAAGCACTACACAAAGATTATCACAAATAATTATTTAAGCAATTATACAGTGCATTGTGCTGGAAAGAGAGCTAGAAACTATAAAGGCATATCCGATATGGCATGTTCTAGCTAGACTCTGAGAGACCTAAAGAGACACAGCAAAGGAGAGACATTTAGTCAGGAACTTGAGGAAAACTCAAATGAGGGAAAGGAGGTATGTGGAGAGAAGAACAGCCCAGCCAGAGTGGATCTAAGTTGTCAAGGCTGGGGGATGGGAGCGTGGTGGGGCTAAGTGATGTGAAAGGTAAATGGTAGGGAGATTATATAAATGAGAAGTTGATGGGCAACCACCAGACAGAGAAAGTGACATAAACAGATTCAGATTTCTTAAAACTCACCTTGGCCATTGTGTGAATGGTGGTGTAGAGAAGAGAAGATTCTGAAAGACTTAGAGCAGAAGCAGTTGTAACAATTTTGTGTATGTGGCAAGCCTTCTATAAATTATCAGTCTGCATTGATAAAATAGCTTTGTCCCTCAGCCTGTCATCACTGACATATGATTCTTATCCTTCAGGTGCTTAATACATTTTTCACACACTAGAATCAGACTCCTGAGATAGTATTTTTACTTTGAGTATGAGCTACTAACCTGTCCGAGACCATCTCAAAGCATTTTAATTTAAAACCAAGTATCTGTTCTTTCAGAAATATGCCAATTAATAGGATATTAAAATAAGAGTTGGTGTCTCCTCTTAACTGGATCACAAATATCAAAAAGATAGGTGAGTTTTCATATTTTTTCTCTTTACAAAGGCATAACAGTTACTACCTGGATTATATTTATTATAATAGTTTTTCTCCAATAGCTTTTATATTATCTATGAAGTTTATTTTTTTGCTTATATAGTATTGGCATTTGCTAGCCAATACTATTTTTAAGACAATCGTGTGACACGCCAAGTTATAGATGTGAAATAGAACAATGGGTGTAATGTATTCCTAACTGCCATACTTGATACAAAGAAGGAAGATGTGACCAATTTCTCTCTTCATGGTGGATATCTCTACTTTGTCCCTCATATCCTACTTAAACAAAACTGTCTTAAGTGTCTTGGGGGCCCTCCTGATGAGCACTGTGTACCCCTCACCAGGCAGAAGGTAGACACTTACTTGTCAGGAGCAGAGGATGTTCTCCACGTAGGAAACCTTTTCATTTCCTCAGCTTATGCAATAGGTCATCGAACATAATTGCTGTTAATATGAATATAAGATTTGCACAGAGTATGAATGAACATGTTGATACCTTAAAAACCAAAACAAACAAACAAAACAAAACATATCATCTGCTCATCTGACTCCCAAGACATTTGGAGGCTCTTCAACAGGTGATACAGAAGATTAATAAAAGGAGTCACGTGTGGGAACAAATAACGAAAGCATGACGATCAGTCTCATCCTTCTTCTTTGGGTTTCTAATTCTGTCACTGGGTGAATTCAGAAGCTTCTCCCAATGGAACACATCAGACTTACTCTTTGCAGATTGCTGCCACTGAGTTCCATTTTTTATGTTTATCCTTTTGACATTGACAGCAAGAGACAACTGTAGAAACGCTATCAAACAATATTAAAAATATCTTTTATCCTTTGTCATAATGCAGAGTCTTTAGACAGTACTCAGGGTATCCTGGCACATCTTCACAGCTGCCCTCGCATTAGACAGACAGCACAGCTTCCATGCCAGGCTACCTGGGTGTAGATTCTTGCTCTTTTACCAGTTAGGTGTTTTTGCAAGAGCTATTTAATTTCTTTTTAAATTTGTTTTTATTGGTGCATTGTAGTCATACATCTCAATGAGGTACAATATGGTGGAGCCATACATGTATACATCACTCATTTAGCCCTTCCCCAATTCCCACTCCATTCCCCTCCCCCTCCCTCCTTCTCATGTTTGTTTGGCTTAGTGATTGACTTTGATATGTTTGTGAATGTGTATCATGTGCATTAGGGAATTTCCCTCTTCTTCCTCCCACCACCCTCAGTTAGGTCACATTATTTGCTCATCCTTCTTCATCTAGAGTTCCTTCTATGGCCCATTCTCTCCCTAGCTTCTGCATATTAGGAAAAGCATCCAATCTCACTTTTTGTGACTGACTAATCTTACTTAGCAAAATGTTCTCTAGTTCCATCCATTTCCCTGTAAATGACGTAATTTTGTTCTTCTTTATGGCTGAGTAAAATTCCAAATCCACCTTTAGTGTTCCTGTGAAGAATACATGACTTACTATCTAAAAAGCACTTTGATGACCTCCCAGAACACAATCAACATAAAATTGATTACATAAAATGTACCTGTTAATCTCTCAGACCACACTAACTCTCCATTTGACATTTGAAGCAACTGAGGCACAGAGAGCTTAAGTAACTCTCAGGAAGCCATTCTGAATTCAGAGTCCATGATCTTAACTATCCTTTTTTATGTCTAGATTCAAGAGAGAATATTTTTACCTTTAGAGTTGTAACTCTTTTTTATTAAAACTATAAAAGTATCTTTTGACTTGGCTGCCAGCAAGCACAAATCCAAATCTAAAAGTTCAATAATGAAGTCATTGTGTTAAATTTGCTGGTTGCTGTTTGCGTGCTCCCTTTTTTCATGATCCTGGTTTTCTATTAATATTTCAATTTGGCTCTTACATTGAATATGCCTTTTGTAATAGCCACCTCTTGAAATGGTTCCAAAGAGGAAAGGTATGCACATTGCCTTTTTTAAGAACATTTTCTACTGTAGAGAGAAAAAAAAGTCAGCTAGCTATGGAAAACAATGTTTATCCAATAGACAGATACTGTTCTAACAGGGAGTATTGAGGAATATGAAGGCACTGTCTCAAAATATGAAATGAAGAGGGCTACTGGCCTTTAGTAGCTGCCTAACCTTTCCATCCTGGCTCCTGCCAATCAAGTACCTTGTACTCCAAAACCAACTGATTTCACTTCTCCAAACAGGTCAACTTCCTTTACATGTCTATATATTTTTAAATTTTTTTCTTATGGTACTGAGGATTGAACCCGGGGACATTCTACTCCAAACTAAGCCCTCAACCTTTATTTTTATTTCTTTTGAAATATGGTTTCATCAAGTCGTTGAGCATTTCCCTGAATTTCTGAGGTTGACCTTGAACCTACAATCCTCCTTTCTTACTTTCCCAAATACTGAGATTATAGGTGTGCACCACCGTACCTGGCTCATTTGTTGATTCTTTTAATAAATTTTCAATGAGTTCCTGCTACTTGACACTGCATTACATTAGGATTGCCATATACATGTTATTTTCACTTTTAAAATGATGGTCATGTCTTACATAACAGGAATCTGAAACAAAGCAGATTTCTATTATCTGCCAGTGGAAGGTAAACATTGACCAAACAAGATAATCCCATAATTTATAGTCACATTCTAAATTTAGTCAAAGGTAATACTATTCCAATTGGTTCCTCTACTTTCTGTTAGACTCTGAATACTTTCTTGGTTATTTAAAAAATCAAATTCATCCTTAGAAACCAACAGTTTGGCATCACTTGGAAAGTGCAAAAGTACATGTAAGAGTTCAAAGTTTAAGTGCCATAACTTTGTGTGTATGTGTGCATGCATGTTTGTGTATGGTACAGGGAATTAAAGACGGGGCATTCCACTTCTCAGGCACACTCCCAGTCCTTTTTATTTTATTTTTGTTGTTGTTGTTTTGAAATGAGGTTTCACTAGGCTGCTAAGAGTCTAGCTAAGTTGCCGAGACTGTCCTCGAGCCTGCAATCCTTCCTGTCTAAGCCCCCCAGGTGTTGAGATTATAGGTGTGCACTTTCACAACCAGCTTTATATCTTCATTTATTTCTCCAAAAGAGAATAAAATATAAATGTGCATATATATGTATATATATATATATATAATTGCTATAATTTTAATACCTTAAAATGTTACAATATATTTATTTTATATATATTTAATTTTTTTGCCTTTTTCTTGCTGAAGATATTCACATTTGTGGGAATACTAGAACAAGAGAACACACATATTACAAATCTTCTGGCCTGGAAAGATGCCAAAAGTCAGGAATAGGTCCAAATTTGGTAAACGTCAACACTCAAAATGTCAAGGGCCTTCTTTAAGAAAAATAATAATAAAATTACAGACAGAAAACCTCTAAGATCTCCCTTTTTGAGGGCTGTGAAGGAGTCCATCCAAGAGATGGGCCCTAAACTTCAGCATTCACTAATTTCATGGTAAATCTGCCTATAATTTATTTTTAAAGGGAAAAGAACAAATAAAAGAATAAATATAATCTTCCCAATCTCCCAAAATGATAAAAGCTACTATATACTGTTCATATGTTTTTATGGCAAAATTAAAACTATTGAATGATACAGACCAAATTATTAAAATTGGTGCCTTCAAGCTGGGGACGGTGGTACATGCTTGTAATTCTAGTTTTTGAGAGGCTCAGACATGAGGATCCAAGTTCATGGCCAGCCTCAGCTACTTAGTGAGGCCCATTACAACCTAGTGAGACCTTGTTTCAAAATAAAAGATTAAAAATCGGGCTGTGGGTGTAGCTTGGAGGTAGAATGCCCCTGGGTTCAATACTCAGCACCGCAAAAAAAAAAAAAAAAAAAAAAAATTAGTGCCTTCAAGTATGAATTAACTCAGCATTAAGGTAAGGGTGTGTGTGTGTGTGTGTGTGTGTGTGTGTGTGTGTGTGTGTGTGTGTATGGTGCATGCAATGATCTTTATTTTCGATGTTTTCTTTATTTTCATTATTACATTAGTAATGTGTTACTTTTTAAAAATCTCAAATAATGAAATTTGAGTGGAGATAAAAGCATGTACATATGAAGGAATTGCAAAAGAGTAATATTTCAGATAAGCCTTGGGATGAGTCCACATTCTCCCAAGGTGACCATGTGAATATGCCACATACACTGGTTTCAGAAGTTCTGTTATATTTGCTACAAAATTATCCACATTCTTTTCTGAGAACATCGCCTATATTAATAGACTGCTCCCCAGGCCTCTCATGAACACATGCCTCAAGAGAAGCGAAAAAGAAGAGAAAGCATAAAAGCTCAGTGACCTACCAATGGGGTGCCAGGAAAACCATCTCTGGTAAATAAAAGACTGCCCAGTATATCACCCTGAAATTACTTAAATCAATCACATTTTGAAGCCAAGGGGAACATTCCTCTTTAGATAAGACAAACTTAAGATGAATACAGAGGCATATATAACCCACAAGAGTAGAAAATAATCAAGACAAGTCAAGCCAAAAATATATCTCCAGACCTCTATGTAGGTACCACTTGCTTGTGATAGAGGAAAATATGATGCACATTTCAAAACAACTCATCATAAAGAGAAATTAAAACAGATTCATACCAGAAAAAAAAATTCAGAATAGCTAGTTCTTCCAAAATTTGTGCAATCTGACCCGAGTGATAAATTTGAGCCAAAAGCATTTTCCAGCAGGAGACTCTCCAGTTCCAAAAAGCTGAGTTTCATAGCAGTCCCAGGCTAATGATTATAGTGTGTATGATGGTTGTGCCGGCCTTAGCTCTGAGCATGAAAGCAGGTGCCTTTCTCGTAGGTGTTCTGACAGGCAGATATTAGAGAGCAGCATGTGTCAGAAGATGTAGGAAATCTACTGGCCTCTTTGACAGATTTTACAGTGGAATGTTTGTACTGTCAGGGTGGTGGTTATGACAAACCTGAGAGATGACAGTAATAGGAGTGTTTAGGTAAGAGAACAAGCCTAATAGAGATGCCACTGCTGACAATAACGTGGCTATGTTAAAAGAAGAGTTCTTGCTTTTTATTTTTCGCTGAAAATTTCAAAGCCTATTTTTAATGTATTTTCTCCTAAATCTTACAAAAACATCGCTTAGTTGTTTGCCGGGCAAGAGACTAAACTGCCAGTCATATTGTCTCATCTGTTCTCAGGAAGCCTCAGACCATCATATCATTGGCATTCTTCAGCCAAGGCATTAGTCTGGACTGAAGCAGAACCTACATAGAATTTTGAAGTGACCGTGAAATGATTGCCTATTTTTCTGGAGTGCACTTCAAATTAACCTTGGAGCCCAAGCTCAGGAATGGTTATTATTCAACATTTGTTCAGAAGCCCAGCATCGTGTGCAGGGTACATATCATTTAAAACCAACTTTCCCATTACAATGCACCTCAAATGAAATGTTTGAAATAATATAATCTCTATCTCTACAGATAAATATAAATTTTACATTTCTTACATTTCTATATTCGAGTTAATTACCAGGTCTGTCTCTCACCTCCAGCAATGGGCTATTTCCTAGTGATCTGAACTCCTCCAGATATCGTACTCTAGCCCTGCATGCATGCTCAGTGGTAGAGAATTTGGGAGAATGAACTGCCAGTGGTGAATTGATGCTAAATGAAGGGGTAGGCTTTTTTTAAAAAAGGAGTTCTTTTCACATGTGGACTCTAATACTCATCTAATTATAATGATTTCAAATTCTCTCAAGGCTAAAATTAAACTTGGCTTCCTGGATAGCCAAACAAATGACTATTCTTCTACACCACCCAGCTCCCATTTTATCTGCGGCTCACTTTGAACATAAATTGGTTAAAAACAGTCATATTCTGAGTCTCAAATAAAATATCTCGCAAAATTATAAATTGAGGGGGCAATTAAAATCCAATGCCATCCAATTAGAACTATAACAGAGCCTCATTATCTTCTTTCTTGCTGAAATAAGAGAGGAAGTTTGGTGGTTGGGGACATAAATGTTCTAGAGGGTATATTGGTCATGATGCTAATGTCCAACTAGATGGACTATGTGGAGCCAAAGGGAAAGTTACCAGAAGCATGGTTCCAAATGAAAAGCCAGAACAAAGTCAAAAGTGTGGGCCGAATTTGAGCTGTCAATCTATTGAAGGGTTGGCAAGAGAGACAAGCCCATTTATGCATTAATACTAATAGGCAGGGGAGAAAAAAGAAAAGGAGCTTTTCATGAGAAAGAAGGCTTGAATCAAGTATAGAGAAAAGTCCATAGATATTCCTAAGGTAGTAAACAGACATCTGAGGAGGTTACTTGATTAGATACCTATGACTTTAGATATAACGCTTCTTGAGAATTCTTAAGGGGCACTAATTCATTAGAGTTTTAAAAATCAAAAAAAAAAAAAAAAAAGAAAATGACCTGAGCTTAGACAGGATGTGTAGCTGTCATTTAGAGTGGAGACCTTAGACCCAGACATTCTGGATGTAAATCCTGCCCTTCATTTTTCCTAGCTGTAGGTTAAAAGGCAATTTTCTTAAGCTCTGTCACTTTAATTTTCTCTTCTATAAAACTGGGATAATCATCAGGATAATTTTGAGGAGTAAATTGGTTATTATATGTAAATCAGTTATGGCACATGAAGGTTTAGTAAGGAAAACTAAAAAATTTGATGTCATCTTTTTCTTTTGAATTAACATTTCTTAGGATTTTACTAAATGATTTTGACAATATGATTTTAAAACTTAGATTACCTAATTTACTGAATAGGTGAGAAAATTGGTGCTATTTCTTATCAACCAAAATGTAAATACCATAATGAAGAATGAGCTAAATATGGCAGATTAAACACCAAAGCCTCAATACTATGATATCAAAAGAAGTAGTTAGAGGGATTGAAAGTGGATATTTTAGGGCATGGGCCTAAGAGGGTTCAGGGTATAAATTAATGTTCATTATAGGCCTGTATAGGATTTCTTGATTTCTTAAATCATGTTATATATTTCCTTGATAAGAAAATCAACTTATAAAATAACTATCTTTTGTGGAGACAGTCACCTGATCTTTCTTTTTAAAAGTAGTTAAGGATATTTTTATTAATCTCAAATACCATATGGATAACTTCTACCTGTCTTGGTTGAATGTTATGATACTCTTCCAACATTTACATCCTGGTCTTTGGTTGGAAGTCTCTGGAAAACATATACAAATATTAAGTGTTTGTCTTGCCATTGCCTGCCTATTACCAGATGGAAAATCTTGGTTTAAGAACATCTAAAATTGGGTTTTCAAAGTTGTTTTATTTTCTTTGACCACTTCATGGAAGAATAAGCATGAAAGGCAAGATATTAATTGTACCTAGTATGTAATAGATGAGAATAAAGCCTAAAGAAAAAAAATTCTTTCTAAACATTTTTAGCAAAATAACCATCTGGCTGATAAATTGCCATGCATATCAATTACAATCACATCAAGGTATGCATACTTTGTATTATATGCGTATGTATTATAAGCATAGGGTTAAACATGACCTATATATCTTTTTAGGAACTTATCATTTGAGTGAAACTGAATGTAATTTAGACTCTTTGTGCCTTTTAGTATGCGTGGAATCATTTCCTGTGTGTTATACATGGGAAATATTTAGAGATTGATGAATTCGTATAAAAATAAATATTTCAAAGTTTAGATTTTCTCTTAAAAGTTTTAAAGAGATAATATTGGACAGTTTTAAATATACTCCTCACTTATAAAAGCCAAGTAATGGTCTAGTGGTTTTTTTTTAATGGAATCCCTCTCCAGTTTTAGAAAGTGTACCACCAGAACTATGTAATTAATGTGAAGCCACTGGTGAAGTAATTATCTGGTGTATCAGACACTGCCATTAGCCAATTCATAGAGTATGGACAAGGAAGGTGAATTCTCTGCTTTCAATCTGCGCTCTGGTTTTGAATTTCAATTGAAAATCTTAGGATTAATTTAGCTTCTATTATATAAGACTCATAATTCTCTCTCTGTGTAGTCAAATGAAGGTATACAGTGATTATTTTGTGGATTAAGTGGTTTGAATGTGATGTTTTCTTAATATCAACCTAGCATATTAATATAAATTATTTGAGAAAATAACTACTTCCTGTACTAGTGTACAACATTAAGCATTTTATTTATTTAAAATCATATGATATGGCTCACAATTGAGAGAAGGCACTGTGTTTGTGATTAATGATTCCAAATTAAATATACCAGTAAAAGACTTTTAAAATACATTTAAAGTACTGATTTTTTCAGCACTTAGAATAATATTGTTTTAAATGATATGTATTTTATTTTTTATGTATTAGATAGTGGAGATTGAACCCAGGGGCATTCTACCTCTGGGCAAAACTCTCACCCCTATTTTATCATTTACTTTGAAATAGGGCCTCACTAAGTTGTAGAGGGCCTTGCTAAGCTGCTGAGGCTGGCCACAAACCTGCAATCCTCCGGTCTCAGACGCCCAGGTACTGGGTTTATAGGCATATACCACCATACCTGGTTTGTATTTTATTTTTAATTATAATTGAAAAGGAGCTATTAATCTCATCTTGTTTTTTAGTATTCTCATTCTTGTTTATGTTTTTAAAGGCTTTGTCTTTTTGGAACAGATTTAAATTTTGCAGTAAAATCAAGAGGAAGATAGAGAAATGTTCCCTATACCTCCAGTCTGCTCATATGCACAGCCTCTCCCTTTATGATATCCTCCACCAGAGTGGAGCATTGGTTAGAGTTGGTGAACCTCATTGACCCATAGTTATCATTTAAAGTTCATAATTAGCATTAGGGTTCAGTCTCGGTGTTGTACATTATATTGGTTTGAACCTGAGATGTATCCATCATTATGGTATCACACTGAGTATTATTACTGCTCTAAAAATCTTCTGTACTCAGCCTATTCATTCTCCTCATACTAGCCTCTGGCAAGCACTAACATTTTTGCTGTCTTCAAAGTTTTGTCTTTCCTGGAATGTCCCATACCTGGAATCATATTCCATGTAGCATCTCAAATTAGCTTCTTTCACTTAATAACAGGCATGGAAGTTTCTTTCATAACTTTTCATGATATTATAGCTTATTTCTTTAGCACTTAATGATATTCCATTGTTGGGATGTACCATAGTTTATTCACTCACTGGTTGCTTCTAGTTTTGGCATTTGTAAATAAAGCTTCTCTAGACACTTTTAGTTTATTTTTATGTAGACATGCTTTTAATTTCTTTGGGTAAATACCAAAGTCCATGAATGCTTGATTATATGGTAAGACTGTGTTTACTTTTTTTATTTTTTAAATGAGGACTGAAACCAGGTATATTCCATCTCAGAGTCATATCCCCAGCTCTTTTTTATTTTGAATCTTGATCTCCATAGTTGCTAAGGACCTCACTAAGTTGCAGATGCTGGCCTTAAAACTGCAGTCCTCGTACATCAATTTCCTGAGTGCCAAGAGTATGTTTACTTTTATAAGAAACTGACAAACTGTATACCAAGCTGTTTTTGCTATTTTATATTCCAATTTATTCCTATTTTTCCACATCCCTGCCAATATTTGTTGTGATCCATGTCTGGATTTGGGAGAATCTAATATGTGTGCCACTTATTTTTCATTTCCCTAATGACATTTGATGTAGAACATGATTTTGTATGCTTATTTGTCATTTATTTACCTTCTTTGGTGATGTGTCTATTAAGGTACTTGACCCACTCTTAATCAAGTTGTTTTTTCTCTTGTTCATTTTTTGTGTGTGGTACTGGGAATGGAACCCAGGGGCTTTCTACCTCTGGGCTACACTCCAAGACCTATTTTATGTTTTTATTTGGAAATAGGTTCTCACTAAGTTTCTGAGAGTTTCACTAACTAGTTGAGGCTGGCTTCAAACCTGTGTGATCCTCCAGTCTCAGCCTCTCAAGTATTGGGACCACAAGCATGCTATTTCCAGCTTTCTTGTTCATTTTTATAGGGTTTATTTGTATATTCAAATCATGATCTTTTATCATGTATGTCCTTTGTAAATATTTCTTTCCAGATACAGCTTGTCTTTTCAGTTTTTTTAATGGTGTCAGTTGTAGAGCAGATTTTTTTTAATTTTAGTGAAGTGTTCCTGTTTGCTTTTCTAATAGGTCATCATATTTAATATCTTCTTTAACCTTATTTTACTCTGTGGGTTCTGAAAGAATTACTTAAATACATTGTATATACAAATAATACTATCATACATTTTGCTTCTCTTGCCATATGTTTCACTTGTAAATATAATAAATGATTGCATGGTAATAATAGTTTTGACCTTAAGTGTTTAACTTTTTTATACTTCTAATTTTTATGATTTTCTAAATATCCATAAGAGTATTAAAAATAGTATAATGAATCACACTGACCCACATCTAACACTATCAACAATATTAATTTTGCTTCATTGATCACATGTCATCACATTTCCATGTATTTTATCTAAATTTTCTGAAATAATTACCAAGGGACATATTTGTATTAAAATATAGACTATAGAACTTCCAGGAAGATGGTGACCAAGGAAAGCAGTACATATGCATCCTGCTGACACTATATCCATTGCCTTAAAAACAGCATCTTACAAAATCTAGAAAACACCACAACTTTAAAAAGAACAAAGGTGACAGGGAAAAAAAGGCTAGAAGACCTATCAGAGAGCAGAAAAGTAACCCGCCCACCTCACAGCCGTGAGCACCACAAAGGTCCCATCTTACCTCACTACATCCAACTCCAGAAACAAACAGAAAAACAATAAAGGACCTGAAGTAAGCAGATGCAGATCATTGGAATTGTAAGTTATCAGTTCCTCCTGCAAACACCGGCTACAACTTGCAGCAGTGGCAGCTGAGCTCACCACACCCTCCAGGGATCCAGAGTGATGCTCAACAAAAGAAAAGAAACCCACCCACCTCACAGTCTCTGGTGCCATAGTGGCACCATCTTGCCTCACTGCACCTGACTCCATAGACAAACAAAAAAACAATTAAGAACCTGAAGTAGGTGGCTGCAGATCATTGGAATTGTAAGCCATCGGTTTCTCCTACACAAACACCAACTATGACTTGTAGCAGTGATGACCATGTTCACCATGCCCTCCAGAGAACCAAGACCAGCAATCAGCAACACCACTCAATTCCCATCATTTCTACCTTTGTATATACCTTATCTCTTCTCTCGATCCCTTTTCTTTTTTTTCTTCTGTTTTTCTCTCTTCTTTGTATTAAATCCACTTCATATCACTATATAAAATCTCTACATTGGTTACTAGACTACTATTAAATATTCAACATTTCTAATCTCTACTATATACTGACTTACCAAATGTATAGTTTCTTTTCTTTGATCCTATCTGTGGCTTTACCCTATTCCTGCATTTATGACTTTACATCTCTCTTCACTCAACCTTCACTGCTGAATACAACACACCTTGCCCTTGGATATACCATCTGATACCTAGAGACTAAGAGAAATCTGCCAAAAGCAACAAATACAAGCTCCTGAAATCATGGGAAGGAGGAATAACAAGGAAGCAATAAGCTCCTACAACCCCACAATAACAGAACCTGACAACATAGAATTACAGAGGACTCCAGTGGGTCAAATGAGGAATGTAACTGTAGAAATAATACAGGACTTTGGAAAGAAGGTAGAAAGAGTCGGAAAGAAATAAAGGATTCAATCATTGAGATGAAGGCATCAATTCAAACTATAAACAATCGATTAGACCACGTAGAAAATAGAATCTCACTCCTAGAAGATGATTACTCCAAAAATGAATGCATAGTATATAACTTAGAAAAAAAAATTCAATAGCATAAATTGGACATTGAAGAATGGGTCTAATGTCCAATATGGGCCCATTTTAAAAAAGCTAACCTAAGAATAATTGGCATAGAAGAGGGAATAGAGATGAAACAAAAGGGATCATCAATCTTTTCAAAAAAGTAATATCAAAAAAATTTCCAAACATAGAACAAGGGGTTGATACACAGGTATAGAAAACTTATAGAACCCCCTTTAGACAAGATCAGAAAAAAGGTTCACCATGACACATAATAGTCAAACTGACCAATGTAGAAGACAAGGTGAGAATGTTAAGAGTAACAAAAACAAGACAAGTGACATTCAGAGGCAAAACAATTTGAATCACTTCAGACTTCCCAATCCAAGTCATGAAAGCCAAAAGAGCCTGGAGTATCACATTTCAAACTCTGAAATGAAAACGTGTAGCCAAGTTTCCTACCCAGCAAAACTATCTCTCAAATTAGATGGGGAAATAAAAATATTCCACAACAAACAGAAGCTGAAGGAATTTATGTCTTGTACTCAATATTTATGACTACAATGCACCAATGAAAAGTTAAAAAAATAAAATATAGACTACAGAAAAAATGTGTACTCAAGATGAATATTTACAAAGTTTATCATTTGGTTGTAATTTTGTGGGTGTGTAGAAAACACTGTATATGTATATATTTATGTGTAATTATGTATATGTGTGTATTCTTTTCTTTTTCACATAATTGAAAGAATTACTTTTAGTATTCAGAACCCTTTTTTTGAATGTGTACAAAAGTTTCAATGAAACTTAAAATACATCACCATATGTAGAATAATCTTTATAAATTTTGTCTTATGTTTTGTCTTATGTTTTCCCTATAAATGCAAAGATTTTTAAGATAACCTTATGAACCTATGACATATGATTTAATATCAATGATTGCAATGACCTTATTTTATTTTAGTATAAACAATTCATTGAATCTTTATGGGATACTTTTCTTCTGGAGTGCTTTACTCTAGTATATGAATGCCACTCAGATACGAATAATAATGAATATCTAGGTAATTCAAAAAAGGCTTGGGTGTATGAAAGATTTTTATTTTTATTTTTTATTTTTTTTTATTTTTATTTTTATTTTTATTTTATTTTATTTTTATTTAATTTTAATTTTATTTTTTAGTTTTAGTTTTTAGATTTTTATTTTATATTTATTTTTTAGTTCAAATTGCTTCTCGTGTAGGTGTTCAAGCTTTTTATATTCCTTTGTGACTGTAATTCCAACTCTTCCCCATGGTCCCTATAGTTTGTTTTTGCACTTGATAGCCATGTTACAAATTAAGAAACCCCCAAACACTTGAAGCCTATTTTAAAAAAGTAATTGTGCTGGTTTCTTGAGAAGTCTATACACAGTTTGTTTGCATAGGTTGTTTTAACAAGCAAGTGGGGGGAAGAGGGAAACTCTCTAAAGCACATCATGCACTTAAACAAACAGAGTCAATCACTAAGCCAAGCATGGGAAGGAGGGAGGGGGAGGGAATGAGGCAGGAAGTGGGTAAGGGCTAATTGAGTGATGTGTGCATGCATGTCTCCACCATCTTTTATTCCATTAAGATGCATGACTACAATGCGCCAATAAAAATTAAAAAATAATAATAATAAAATAAAAAGGTCTGAGGGTGGAGCTTGGAAGTAGAATGCTCCTGGATCAATCCCTATTACAAAAAAAAAAAAAAAAAAAAAAACAGGAAAAAAAGAGAGAAAAGGTAATGAATGTAACAAATGTAAGTTAAAGCATTATATCCCTGGCCTGAAATATAGCTTGTTTTCTTCTCTACTGTAAAAATGACTTGAATTGCACATCTGGAATGAATATCTAAAGTTGATTTTTTATCATGCCCAGTGTCCATTCTTTTTAAAATAACAGCATTTTAATCTCCATTAGGATAATTCTACCTGTACACTCTCAGATGGTGGGCACTCATTCAAACCCTTCCACCTGCCAGATGCATTATTAGTTCAAAGACAAACACATGATCCATGCCAGAAAACCAAAGACCATTTTTATCTAATCTGAAATTTCTTGGAAATAAAGGTTCTGTTCTCATGGGCCTTGGATTCGGGAAGAAATCATCTTGGTTGTCCTTGGATCACCAAGTGGAGAGAGCCTATCTATGAATGAATTCACACTGTTGAGAAGGGGAAGAAGGGAACCTTACAGAATCACCCCAATCTTTTGTGTGTTATAAACACATTTAAAATCTTTTTTTCTCTGTGCTCTATTGAGGTGACTGTTTTTCATTTGCAACTAAAAATGTTCTGATTAATATTTCCTCTATTCAGAAAAAATCAAAGTATTTGAAAATAACTACAATTTTAAAATAACTTTGCCATTTTATGCCTCACGCACATCTCCAAATCCTGTTTTATTATTTTAACCCGAAATCCTTATCAGTGTCTTTAATCTCAAATTGTCTACTAGCTTTTAGCAAAATCCCATTTGATCCACAAGGAATACCAGTTTAAGAGACTAAGAGGGGAAAAGCCCAATGGAGAGAGACTAGATAAAAACAAAACTAATCACATGTTGCTTAAATTGTCTCCAAAGTACAAAGCCAGATCATCAGACTACAATATCCTAGAATGCTACTTTATATTTCTGTAAAGATTATTTCGCAGAATTCTGACTTAATTCAAATTTGTTTAGCACTTCATGGAGCAGCCAAGTTAGTGGAGCTTTCTGGCATAACTACTCTCGTTTTCCTATGGGCGGTTGGATGATGAGCCCTTTATAGACAGTCTTGACTTGGCATCCTTGATTTGACACTAGCTCTGTTATCTTGTAAAAGCTGCTTCACTTCTGTATGATTTGACATCTTTCTCTGCAAAATTAAAATAATTCCTCCTTCACATGTAGTTGTAAGGAGCCTCTAGTACAACAGGTATCAATTATTCAGAAAAAGATACTCTGTAAAAACCAGCAGTTTTATATTTTGTTATCAACATTTCAAAGCATTTTGAAGCTGATATAGCCACTAGGTATCAAGTCTCTGAGTCTTCTTCAGGAAATGAATTGTGAAAGATGTGAATTTAAGCCTATTCTCTCTATAATTTCAGATAGTTTAGTATTTCTTCTAAATGAGCAGATTATACTACTTATCAATTAATTAATTTAGCCACCCCCAATTCATAAAGAATTTTTACATCATATATTTCATCCTTTGTTTTTTCTTGGGGAAGGAAATTCATATTAGCTATAATTAGTTTATCACATTTTATTTGTAATACAACTACTAATAGCATAGTGATGTTGGTTCATCATTAGTCCACTTTCACCCAACATTGTTGCCCTGGAGTAGGAAAGGTTGAATTTCTGAAAACAAGGATGCAAATGCTAACTTTACCACCTCAGTATAAAGTAACAGAAATTTACATGATTTTCCTCCCCAGGGACAGATGTCCACATTCAGGAAGGAGATTTCCTTATTACAATGTTAGTTTTGAAACCAATTGTGACATTAAGGTAAAAACTCCCAAATGAGAATACTGACTTTTAGAGTCTTAAAATGTGGGAAATGTTTTTTTTTTTTTATAGTAAAACCTAAGAAATCACTAAAGTGATCGTATCCCTTCATAAGATAAAATTATTAAAATTCTAATGCAGTTTTTGGTATAAAACAGAAATCTCTGAGTCCTTTCCCTTCTCAGAACAATGGGAAAGATTCCTTCACCATGTCTGATCCACTCTGTGCTATACTTTGCTGTGGTTTATCTGATCCTCAGAAATGAGCAAAAAAAAAGTATTGTCTCTGACATCAGCAAAAGCTTTTCTAAAATGTTTGCAAGGCTCCAGGTGCACAGGGTCCCTGAATAAATATTATTCTAACACTGATCAGCTGCATAGGTGAAGACCAAGTTAGAAAACAGGTCTACAAGGATTTCTTAATGAAAGCAGGTGGCTGTTGATATTCTAAATAGATTCAATAATTAGTTGGAACATTTTTAGGACTTTAGGTGCATGTCACAAGGGATTTTAGTAATATTCAGAAGACAGCCCATGTAGGAAAGCACCTGTTCAAGAATCTATCTATGTTATCCTAATATGGGGAAAATATTTCAAGAGCCACACATGGCAAGGCCAAAAGTTCTGTTCTTCACAAGGAAAACATCAACTTTGGGGCTTGTTCACATGCCACAGTTTAGGAATTTCTGAACTATTAGAGAAATGCTCTCCTAAGTAGGATATAGATTTCATGTGAAGGATAAAGTGTGTTTTCTGCATTTATCAGATGGCCATTTATTTAGGAAAAGCATATAAACCTATTTTAAGGAGCAAATTTCACATGCTTAATAATTAACATTCCACATCTAGTTTTAATAATGGTGGATTTTATTCTAAATACCCCAGCTTTTGTATTACTTAAACACATTGTGTATTCTAAATAAGGTAAGTATTTCTTCTTAGTAACAGTGCTAAAATAAGACATTGAAGCTCTCCCTTCCCTCTCTACTATTGCATTTGTGATATGAAATTTTAACAAGATAATTCTAAAATACATTTAAAAATTTTTACACTTCCACCTCAAGTAATCTTCATTCAGGATTCTACTTACAAGAGAAGAGTTAGGTTTCTTTAGCAAGAGTATACATAGTAAAAAAAAATACTGAAAAACTTTATAAATTGTTACTAGCACTTAGGCAACTTAAATTCTCAAGTAATATTTTTTTCTGAAAGTATTATATTGATCAGTGGTAGGGTGCAAAATAAACTAAATCACATTTCACATCTCCTTCAGTGGTGTTTTTGAAACTCTGAGTAATGACCCAGGTTGGGCCATTAATGCAAATCCTCAAAACTTAAGTAGTTTCTTGATACTTTTCATTTTGAGGCATCTTTTAAAGAAACAACAGATGCCTCTCCACATGCATTCAAAAAAATCAATACAATTAATCAATAACACTCTCCACAGGTAATAAATGCTGAGAAGCATTTCTGCCTATCTGTATTGATTGAGAGAATTGCTTCAAATTGGTTCTGATGTGTATAAAAATCATTTCCTTATTGATCACAGCCTGTCTTCCCCTTTCTGATATGTTATTTCATATATGGCACACAACTGTTTTAGTCTCCCTTCTTGTGTACTTGTGATAAACAAATTTCTGATGATCTGCATGTGAGACTAATTTGAAAGAAATATAGAGTGTTTTGTCTATTTGGAGGAACATATTGTTCAAAATTTAATCAAAGCATGTATGACCATGAGAAATGTAATGATGTATTTCATTCAAACTTTCATAATTTATAAGCTTAAAAGTTTTGAGTCTGCTATTTCTTATACCAGAATTCTAAGTTCATGTAGCAACATACATCTAATCTAGAACAACATTATTCTTAGGGTGTATATATAATAGAAGACTGCATAGTTTCAGCAAACTATAGATTCATAATGTTGCTAGCAAATCCTGGTTTTGTAACATGTTCAGACATACAAGTAAATTTTGTAACCCCTTTGCTAATCTATCACTCAGTGTATACACATTGGGTAATAAAATTTTGTCTTCTAAATTGATTTTCCAAACAAAGAGAAATTTGAAATTTCAACAGATATGGCATTTAATCTTTCATTAAAAGTCTTTTTATTCACTTTTGACCCAATTTATGTCTGTATCCACAGTTGCCCTGGCTAACAGTGCCTGATAACTGATGGCTCACTAGGGAAATGTAGTTGCTTGGTTAAAAAGTTATCCACGGTGGCTCAGCTCTTGTCTCTTGATACATTAGCCACTGTGCTGTTGTGAATAATTCCTCCCATAACAAGACGTCAAAGATTCTTGTCAGTTTGATTTAGCAAATGTCATTACCAACATCACCTATTTTCCTTATCTAGATTTCCCATTATGAAATGACATCATTTTGGCCAGTGAATGCCCTGCCATGAAAAGTGTTAAACTAATATCTTCCTAAAACCTGGCTTCACTAAAAAGTTTCATGCATCTCAACAATCTCTACTGGGGATATGAACTTTTTACATTGACTGAGGCCCAAAGTTTTTACCTTAGGTAAATTGACTTTGTCATTCTAACAAACTATTTTTTTAACCTCTGAATTCTTAAGAAATGTTTCATGTAAAAACAAATTAAATTGAAATCTTTCAACAAAACAAGACCTGTTTCTCTTTTCAGGACTAAGTAGTGTGAGGGATTAGGTAAAATATGTTCACTGCATTCAAAAAATGCTTTACTGTCTTCACTGTTTTTGTTGAGGCTGGAGGGGCGTTTACAATGTTAAAAGCTTAAGTGTCTGAGTGATGATATATTTTGTTTTGCTTCCCTTAAAGGAAAAATGGGATGATACTTTTCTATAACATCTTAATATAAGACATTTACCTAAAGATGTAGAGGTGTCCTTTCTGGCCACAAACACACTTTAGATACTGGGGCCATGGAATGAGCTCTTCACACTCTAAAAGAATAAAAACAGCCTTCCTAAGTCCCTCACTTACCCCCTGAAGCTAGTTGTACAATCAGATTCTTGGAGTAGGTGAATGCCACTAGAGTAAACAAGAGGATGAAGGATTTTAAAATACTTCTTGTACCTAAATAGAAATTAATTTTAAAGTATTCCTAGAAGCAGGCATACATAGATTCAGCTGAAAACTGAAGCTGCACACTGCAGAGATGTTTACTCTGAGTCATGTTGTGTTTTAATGAGGGCAGCTTCATCACAGTGGGAGAGATGACACTGAGTCAGTCAATAGAGATTCATCCAGGGGTATTAGAGCATGACGCAGAGGATAAGACCATGAGCTTTGGAGTCCTATGGACCCCAGATCCAGATTCCACCAGCGCATAAGCTGCATGGCCTTGGGTAAGTTGCTTTAATCTCTCTAAACCTAGTTTTCCTCCTCTATAAATCAAAGTCTATGGCTAGCACTGTCCAAAAGAAATATAATGTGAAACCATATAATTATAAATATTATAGAGCTACATTAAAAAGCTAATATATTTATAGTAATATATAATATGCATTTAAAATATATACTTTTTTGTGGTACTGTGGATGGGACGTTCTACCTCCAAGCTACACCTTTTTTAGTCTTTTTTTTTTTTTAAAACAGGGTCTCACTGAGTTGTAAAGGCCCTCGCTGTCCACAAACCTTGATCCTCTGGTCTCCACCTTCCGAAAGCTAGGATTACAAGCATGCGCCACCACACCCAGCTATAAAATCTATTTATGTAATATTATATGTATTCAAAATAGTATCAACTCAATATATAATAAACATACAATTTCTTTTGGTATGTGTGTGTAGCACTGGGGACTGAACCTTGGGACCTTCTACCTCTGCTGTATTCCCTCAGTTCTATTTTATTTTGAAATAATATCTAAATTTTGGAGAGCATTACTAGGTTGATGAGATTGACCTCTCACTTGCAATCCTCTTGTTTCAGATTCTCAAGTACTGAAATCACAAGCATGCACCACAACACCTGGCTAACATAAAATTTCTAATGAAGTATTTTACATTCTTTCTTCATAAGTCTTTGAAATCTGGGGAGAATTTTACAAGTGCCACACATTTTTATTTGTGCTATGTGTATTCCAAGTCCCCAAAGGCCACATGTGCATCATGGCAACTGCAATGAAACTATGCGGGTTTATGCCTACCCCACAGGGTTGTTGTAAAGATAAAAAGAGTGCATACAAAGGACGTAGGACAGTGGATGGCAAATAATAAATACTAGAAATGATAGTTGTGACAATACAGTCATTATTCTTGTTCTCTAATAGCTATTATCAGTTACTACTATTTACTGAATATTGACTACAACAGCCTGCTTATTAAACTGAGTAAATGCAAAAATAAATGGCATGATCCCTGTCCCTGGATAATCACAAAGTTAAGAATATAAGAAAAATGTATGGTTAACCATAAACTAGGGTATATTATTACCACATGAACAATATGAGTAAAATACAATAAATGCTTAGGAAAGGAAGATCTTCTCTAGAGACTGTGACACATGCCTTGCACCAATTTAGTTAAGAAATTGAGTCTGCGGTTTTATAGATGAATTGACTTATGTCAGGAAGATATGGCCAGGGACCTTGGAGACAGCTAAAGAAAATATCCCACAAGAGCAAACAACAGAAGCAACATCCAAATGGAGAAATAAAACATATATTTAAAAAATGATGGTGAATTGATAGAGAACATATGGGTCACATAAGGGTGCAATGATGAGGAAGTACAGATTTGCATGAGTATAGAGGTCTGAAACCCATGACTGAGACACCGTCCAGTGTCACAAAGAAACAGGAAAAGATGCCAGGCACCATGGTGCACACCAATAATTCCAGTACTCGGGTGGATGAAACAGGAGAATCCCAGGTTTGAGGCTCGCCTCAGCAACTTAGTGAGACCCTCATTAAAGCAATTTAGCAAGATATTGATTCAATATAAAAAATAAAAGAGCTGTGAGTATATCTCAGAAGTGGAATGTCTCTGGGTTCAATCTCTAGTACCAAAAAGAAGAGAAAAGAAAAAAAAAAACTAGAAAAGAGGAAAGTAAATGAAAGCAAAACAGGGTGAAAAAAAGAAAATAAAACATAAAAGAAAATGAAATAGCAAAAGAACACCAATTTAGGAGCCAAATATCTGATTTCAGGCAGTAGTACAGCTGCCAAGGCAGCATTGTCTTTCCTTGGTCAAATCACTTCATCTCAGGTGCCTTATTTATAAAATGAGATGGTTGGACCTAAAATAAAACAAAACCTGAACATGTCAGAGATGTGCAGTATCTTCCTTTTGTTATTGCTGCTTGTTGAGTTGCTTATATTTATGACATCTTGGGACAATGTGTAACATAACTGATAGAAAGCCTTAGATGTTAATATAGGAAGACTTAAAAACTAAAAAATTGTAACAAAAAGACAATTTAGAGAATCATTTTCAGTAGTGCTGACATTTAAAAATGAAGATACTAATTTAACAGATATAACAGTTAGATACAGATGACAGAGAATTGTTAAGAACGAACGGATTAAACTTGAGTTGGGAATAGAGAAAGAGAGGCAAAAGGAGTAATGAATGTTACTATAATCTAGATCCTGAAACTGAGAAAATTACTATCATAACAGAAGTGAGAAAACCAGGGTTATGATTTGGTTGGAGATCTAGAAAGGGGTAAAAAGTAGGGTTTGGGGTTTTTGTTTTTAATTTTGTCTTGTTCGTTATCAGGTACAACTTTTAGTACTTATAATGTTTGCACTAGAATATGTGTATTTAAGAGCTACTGCATATGCAGAAGCTCGGGAGTACGCAGAACACAAGAGGGACCTTAGAAAATGGAGGAGAACCTCAATGGAGTGAGGGGTCTAGGGAAGGGTATTGGTGGTGGGGAGAGAAACTAAATGAAAGACATACTCCCATTGACATTAAGTACATGAGTTATCAGTGACAATGTCAACATCACTATAGGAAGGAGACGGGGCGAGGGAAGCAGTGAGTAGTCCACCAAGGGCCCGGTTGTATGTATGTCCCCATCACTCTGAACTACATTGCGAAACTACAGTGTACCAAAAAGTATATTAAAATAATAAATATGTGAATAATCACTCTTGAAAGAACTTTGATGTTTTAGTTTCAGAGATGCACAGAGTCGTCAGATGAATACTCAAAAAAATTATGCCATCAGTGTGAACATTAACTTTGAGAACTGATTTGCCTAGGGAATTTAGTGGCAGTCACAGAAAAACTCCAGAAGTGCCAGACTTATCTGAATCTTCATTTATAAAAGAAACTCTAAAGCGAATAAGTGAAGCAAGATTTTTGAATAATAAATGTTTCTTTTTATTTTTATTTTATTTTATTTTATTTTGGTGGTACTGGGGTTCCTGGAAGCCCTTCTACCTCCGGGCTACACTCCCAGACCTATTTTATATTTTTGAAACAGGGTCTCTTACGCCAGCGCGGCTGGCTTCAAACCTGCGCGATCCTCCTGTCTCCGCCTCCCAAGCGCGGGGATTACAAGCGTGCGCCACCACGCCCGGCGCTAAATGTTTCTTTTTAAATCTCACCTTGGAGCCGGGCGTGGTGGCGCACGCTTGTAATCCCCGTGCTTGGGAGGTGGAGACAGGACGATCACACAGGTTCGAAGCCAGCTGCTCTGGTTTAAGAGACCCTGTTTCCAAACAAAATATAAAATAGGTCTGGGAGTGTAGCCCAAAGGTAGAAAGGGCTTCCAGGAACCCCAGTACCACCAAAAAAATAATAATAATAAAAAAATCTCATCTTGACCTTCTCTGAGTCTCATTTTTCATTTACTAAATGCAGAGAATATTTATATCATAGGTTGAGTAGAGAATACATGAGGCAAAATGTGTCGCTCTCGATATTCAATAAATAGTGGCTACTATTAGCTCACTCCAGTAGACATAAATGATAAAGAAATAAGCTCATACGCTTTCTATAAAAATATATCATATCAGTTTTTGTGTACGTCTTTATAATACACCATAACTTTTATGCAAACATTATAAAGCCCTAAGTATGTCACGTTCCATGACTGTCAAAAGCATTGCAATATAGCATCCAGAAGTCCTAATGTTAAGGAGGATTTGTCTAGGTGAGGAGGTAAATAAATATGGAAAGCTTCATATAAATCTTGGCTCTTCTAGGTGTATGCTTTCCAAATCAAAGTGAATTTTCACACCCGAATCTATCTAAACTTCATTAAAAATCAGTTTGAAAAAGTACCAATATTTTACTTGCACATTTTATTAATATAGGATATAAAGCTTCCTGTTTATGTTAGATAATCCAAAGTGATTATGGTTAAGTCATTTCAAAAATTTCTACAAGGGATTTTATTGCTAGTGATGCTTAAGTTAGTAAGTATATTCAAATATTTGAGTTTTTAATAACAAGTTAATTTTAATAACAAATAGTAGAGTTTTATTGGCTCATTTAACAGAAAAGGTTAGGAGAAATGAACGTCTTGTCTTCTAATCTAAAAAAAGTTAACAAACTCATCCAATAAAAGTAAAATGAATAGCAACATGTCACTTTCATTGAACCCTATTCGGCTACAGAAAAGATAATGCTTTACTTAAAGAAAATATCCTAAAGTTTTGGTAGATAAAAATAAATATAGATTATGAGTGAAAATAGCCTTAATCACTTACTGTTGATATATATAGCCTTAATCACTCACTGTTGATATATATTTAGTTATATAAAATAGCAATTATAAAATTAAATTGGTCTTTTCCCACTCTTTTTTGTGGTACTGGGAATAGAGGCTAGGGCAGTCTACCTCCAAGCGACACTCCCATACCTAGTTTTTATTCTTTATTTTGAAATAGGGTCTCATTGAGTTGCAAAGGGCCTCAATAAGTAGTTGAGGCTGTCCATGAATGGCAATCCTTTTCTCCTAGCTTCCCAAATGCTGGGGTTATAAGCATACACTACCATGCCTGGCACCCCACTCTTAATTTTCTTCTTATTGGGCATCTAAATAATCTGAATGGAAACAAAAATTAAAAAGAAAAAAAAGAAGCCATTTTACATGATTTTGTTAAAATAGCTTTATAAATTAATGTATGCTATTTTTGTTTATAATCAATCTCAATAAACTACACTATTATTTCTTCATCATATATTTAAGCCATATGATATTTGTAGAGTGTGTGCATTTAAAATCTGGCAATTTTTATTAATATATTTTGCTATCTAAATATTATATTACTTATTTGGAAACTTTATGTCATAAAACAATTACTTTGACCAAATTTTGTTTTATGTATAATAAAAAATAGAAATAAACATAATTTAGAATGTATTTTATTATTTCACATATTTATTTATTTATTATTTATTTATTTATTTTTGTGGTACTGGGGTTCCTGGGAGCCCTTCTACCTCTGGGCTACACTCCCAGGCCTATTTTATACTTCTTATTTGGAAACAGGGTCTCTTAAGCCAGTGCAACTGGCTTTGAACCTGCGCGATCCTCCTGTCTCCGTCTCCCAAGCACAGGGATTACAAGTGTGTGCCACCACGCCTAGCTTATTTCACATTTTTAAAGAGGCATATTTACTCCACATGAATATTATTAATGCAAAATTTAGGTCAATTTTCCTGGAACTACTTGAAATTTCATCCCTACTATATTTTCTTTCCATTGACTAAGTTCTGATGTAGATAAATCTTTTATTCATCCTAAATTTATCATTAAGACTCAGACATGCAGGTGACAAATGATTTGTACTGTGATTTCTTTTTCATTGTCAATCACCAAAATATTTAGAAAAATATGTACATCTCCATAAATACTCACATTTTAGAGATTCTGCTAGTACTCAGACTGACTTTTCCCCCAAGAGTGCCACCTCTCTCACAACAACTAGATATTAATGTAGCAACTGATACATCCCAGTAAATAATTTTGAAAATCTAACCTAAAAAGAGTTCAACATTCCCATTCCAGCTAAACTAATCTTAAAGTCAAATATGATATTAAAGGCCATGTATTAACCCAGTATATTTAAATGAACTTGAACAGAATTAAAAATTTATACTCATTTCAGGAATTAGTTATGATATATTTACCATTTTGCAACCCTCTGAAAATGTATTCAGGTAAACCTGTAAACCTTTCCATAAAATTGCTGACTCAAATCTGTTTTAATAAGGACAAGTTTTTGAAACACCTGAGGAATGGTGCTACTGAATTATATAATCCTATAATTAGGTTCCAGTATTATCATTTCACTCTATTATACTAGAAAAACTTTCAGAAATGATAAAAAATGTTCATAAATCTTTCAAATTATGGCTTTTAGAGACCTGAACAATATCAATAATTTAAAACTAAATTTTCCCCTTTTCTTTATAAGCTTTGGTTCCATTTGGTTTTGTTAGGTTTCAAAACTAAAACCATGATATTAACCCATTCCCAGCTACTGTATAAAAACTACAGGGAAAAAGTTATTTTTTTAATCAAAGAAAAGTCACAAACAGCAATTGTCTATAGGGTGAGGCTGGAAGTGAAATCCATATGCAGTGCCTCTGTCAGCAAAGACTTAGGAGAAGAGGGTTTATAATAAATATTCACATCTGCTGCTTTGGACACTCTAATCTATCCTAAAGACTTTTGCTACATCAGGCTTTTTTTCTAGATGAAGAAGCCCAGTAGTTATAAAGGTTTGCAAATAGGCCATATTTATCATGGTTAGCTTTACTTTTTGAAGTTTTCTCTGTTTTGTGATGTTTGGGGGTATAATTTGTGATTAAATACCTCACTGGGGCTTCTATGATACCATTCTAGAATCTTTATGACAAAATAGACAAATTCTGTTTTCATATATACCACTTACTTCAAATCTGTCAAAGATGCATAGGTAACAATGCTATGCCAGACTTGGAAAACACAACAGCTAACTGCCTATGATATGGATTCCAAGCGCTGTTGTTAAATGTTAGCACCTTACATAGACTGGATGCCATTGTGAACAAATTCCTGAACCTCCCCAAGCCTCTCTTTCTTCAATTACATGATGGAGTTAATGCTATTTTTTAAATGGAAAGTTGTAAAAATTGTATTTGATTATCCATATTGAGCACTAAATATGACATCTAGTATGCTGACAGTTTAAAAATTTTCAAGTGGTATTGCTGAAGTGATGATATAGTTCTACTTGTGATTATATAATCCAGCAGATAGTCCTAAGGTCATAATTACTTTCCCCAAGGACTAAGCATATGAAATTCTATTGCTTTTATTTGGCTATAAGTTCTCTCATAGTAGGTTTGCTACTAGCATTTTAAAAATTAAACTGCTAACTAAAATTGGATTATTGACTTGTTTTCACTGTAAGGAAATGATTCACTAAAAATATGTGATATAAAGATTATGAGAATTTCTGACACTGTATTTAGTTATCTTATATAAGAAAAATTTAGTTTAACGGAATTTTGAATTTTAAGTTAGAATTTAAAAGCCCAAGTCATTTTGCAATGGAGATATTTATTTTCACTTCTACTCCAAAAAAGTTTGTTGAGCTCATAAATGTTACCATTTTTAAAGTAGAATGTATATTATTATAGTTTTGAGCAACGACTTAGCATAATTGTGATAAACAAAGATGAAGTAGAATTCAAAATATTTTAAAATGTAAACTATTCATAATTTATATCTATGCAGATATAGATCATATTTTTCCAAAGATAAACTTTGAAAACTATACATTTTAAAAACTTTTTGAACATATTCACTTGTAGAAGAAAGTTTCCTTGCTAAGTTGCTTTAAAGCATTCTTCTCAAAATAATTTATTAATCACCAATATAAGAAGAATGACAGGGCATTTGATGACCTCTGCATATAAAATAGAGCATCAGACGTTATTTTCCCATTCTAAAATGTCATAATCCCATCATTGCCGTGTCTTATTTTGACTCATGCTATTTTTATACAGATATGAGATAGTTCATATTTAATGACTGACATCTAATATAAAATGTGAGTCTGCTGAATCACTGTTGAAACAAAATAGAACATTCTATTGTTTATTAACTGTACTGAAGTAAAACTTTCTCTCTCTCTCTCTCTCTCTCTCTCTCTCTCTCTCTCTCTCTCTCGCAGGTCGAGTGTTAGCTCAGGCGAGCGGCAATGGGGTTGTCCATTTGCTAGATCTTAAATCTGGGCAGATTCACAAATTGATGGGCCACGAGAGCGAAGCACACACGGTGGTGTTTTCTCACGATGGAGAGAGTCTGTTTTCCGGAGGCTCTGATGGCACAATCCGAACGTGGTCTTGACGGTCAGCAGCATACCCCACTGCAGAGAGCATTTCCTTTAAGGTTTGAAAATGCCTCCTGTAGCCCCAAGCCAGGAAATAACTGGTTAAATGTGCCAGTAGGTAACATTTACAATTTTCTTTAAAACCTGCTTTAGATGTATGTTTTAATGCCGCTACTGTTACCAATAAAATATAATAACTTTCAACTCATTCATTTATGTCTGGGTCTCTTTCTTCTCTGATTTTGATAAGAATTTAGAGACGAGCATCTTTACTAGGGTTTTGGAAGAAACAGCTTTACAATGACGCCTAATGACAGACTAGATGAATTACAGGAGATTGATTTTTAATGTTAGAGAACAAACTGCAGGGAAACGCGGCTACTCCCCCCCCCCCAATCAGATCCAAGCTGCAGAAGAACCGAAGTTTAATCGTGTAGCACAAGAAAAGTCTTTCTGCACCCAAAGGGTCAAATAAACTCAGCGAGCATACATTTTCACAGATTCTTTGACAATGATAGTGCTTTATCTATTAATAATAATCAAGGACTGCAGATGGCTTAAATCTAAATGCAAGTCTCTGGAACTTTCATCTCTGCAGCCCGTTCAAAAATGCATTAGGAGGTGTAAATTCAATTTAAAAAAAATCATCGTAATTGCAATGCAAATAAATGTCTCACATGTATAAAGATCGACACTCCCCCCCGCCCCCACCCCATGCACGCATCCGCTGTATAAAGTGCGACTGCTTAGAGAACACTCTAGCCTGGTCTAAAGCAGCAGCTCAGGGATTTCGACCACGCTGGGCTCAGAAGCCAGTTGTTGGCGCTGTCCGTGGTGCTGAGGAATTCCCGGCTGCCGGCAGAATGAGCTCCAAATCAGCAGTCTGCAAACTGCTCTCAGTGATGCAGAAACCCAGCTAAAGTTGCTCCTTTCCTTCACGTCCACAGTTCGCATTTTCCGGTGTGCAAGAAGGGATTCAAGCAACCTATCGTGGACGATGCTGATGGTTTTGCCGGCGGAGCGGGCTTTAAGCTACAGTATGCTGTTGGTGTTTGTGATCCTCAGAGCCTAGCCAAACCACCTCTACTGCCGTAGCAAACACTGTGTAAGTGAACTCATGTGTGGAGGAGGCGTAATCAGCCAGGAAATTTCATAGAAGGATATAAGAAAATGCTAAAAATAAGTTCAACATGATTCTGCTACTGGGGTCTGGATTTCTACAGGACCAGCATTGCTTCTGGCTTTGAATTCTGAAGACAGGTCCAAAGCATATTTCTTATGTGTGTCTGCTGTGTTTCTCTCTGGAAGGGTGGGAGACTGCTTCTTGACTGTGTTTTGAAATGGGAGGTAGAGAGAATGGATTGCCTTTAATTCATGCCTGAAAATGTATTCTTTGGGTGATTAAAAAAGGGACTGCTTCCTAAAGCATACTTGACCTTTGAGTCTATATTGGCCTGTGACCCCCACCACCACCATTAACCTCCAGAGAGACTAGGTAAGTGCATCTTCTGACATGAGTTATGTTTGTTTTTTCAAAGAAATAGATGCAGTCATTTTAAATCATATGTAGCAACCTAGGGAGGGGGGAAAGTTTAACTGGGAAGTGATACCCAGTTTAGTAGTGTTTGCTTTCTTATTAAAAATCTTCATAGAAGCATGCTCTTTGATTTCTCTAATGTTTCTTTTCTTAAATAGTGTCTGAAATTGAACTAGTGAAGCCCAATTTTGAAGGAGGCTTTTAAAAGAAAATAGCCTAAGAACTTTGTTGTATAAAAAGATCTTGTTTCCTTCATGCAGGTTTTAAACTATATTTCTTGTAATAAAAGCATGTTTAATGTTTATATAAAGTAGATATAACACCTTTATTTTGTCATTAAATTTACATTTATCATAATCTGACACATTAATGCCTACCTGTGGCTTACAAAGAGATCATTTTCTGTCTATGTCCTTTTGAAGCAGAATCATATGTGTATTTTATATGGCTTATCTTGCATGTATTGACAGCTACTACTGTAACATTATGAGGACACACAGTAGCTCCCTTTTCTTCTCCCAAGATAAACTTTCTAAATATGTGGGAGGTGTATAAATGCATGCTTTAATTATCAAAATATATTTATGCTTTTTTCAGATGTTCTTATATTTGTGGCCTCTGTAGTAATTTAAGAGGAAAAAAATGCTTTGTCAAAGGGAGCTTCCAGCTTCTCAAGTAGAATTATAGGTTTGCAGTTTCTTGTTCTGTCATGACTCATTATTTTTGACATATTCTAAGAGAAATCTATCTCCTTTGTCATTACCTACCCTAAATGAATTTTAATATCAGAAAACATTAGAGGAATTCTAATACAAGCTTTCTCTGAAAAGAGAGCATGAATATATCACCTTTCATTTTACTATTACTACAATTTGCATATCTAACTAAAAATGCAAATATAACCTAATAGTTTTTAAAGTTTTCTAACACCATCTTCATCTTATTTAAACTTACCATCTGTATATGTTAGAATGAAAATAAATAGTTTATGAGTGCTCTTAATATAAAGTGAAAGCAAACCAGTGAATGACATTTATAAATGATCTGAATATGTCCTATATACAATCTTAGTGATCTTGGCATAAAGCCAATCACATTTAAATAGACAAGTGAAATATTTTCCAACACTTTTTCTTATTTAATACTTTCTACAGTCACAGTTTCTACAAAGCCTTTGTGTGACTTAGTTATTCTAAGCATTTAAATAAAATCCCACTACCAACACTTTGCACCAGCACTAATACTAAGTGACATTTACTTGTCAATGTTACCCAAGTAGTAAGATGTTTTCTATGAATGGCAATGCCTCATTACTATTTTGAGAAACTTCCATAAATAGTTTTATCCTTGTGCAAATTGCCTAAATGAAAATGTTTTTGACATTTCAAAAAGGTTATATTTTCAAAACTGTGTAATGGTATATTTATTATATGAAAGTAATTAACGCAAATAAAACTCCATGATTGCAGGATTCAAGTTTCTGTCTTAAAATTTTCATAGACATATCCTTCCTGCCCACTAGGAGCTTACCTCCTGAGTAAAATAAAGATGCCCACAATACTACAAATACATATTTTAACAAATCATTTTCAATAGATGTAGATCTTTTCTATTATTATTTATTTTATCTTCTTTCTTTTATTCACTGTGGAATAGTATGCTCCTTTTATTACTTAGTTATTTTCCCAAATCTGTACCCATGTTGACTGAAGCAAGTAACTCATGTTCAGACCACCATTTTTAACCAATATACATAATAAGTCATAAAACCTTTATACTGGCTCCATCTGAATTATAAGTTACATTCAACTATTGGTTTATTTTTTTATAATTGGATTTTTTACACTGATATATTGGCTTTGATACATATGATTATAATATTTATATTCTATATTGACCTGTCCAGTTAAGAATGATAGAAGATGTGAGTTCAATTACTTTTGAACTATTTGTCAGTAGCTATTTCTAAGCACCTTTTAGGGCTCAGTAAAACCACATCTCACAATTTTGAAATTCAAAAGATAAATGTAATCTGAAGGTTCCTATATGAAATAGCTCTCTAAAGGGCAGATAGTAATGTGTACATTAAGGATATACTCTTCCAAGTTCACAATAAAGTATAGACAGCTGCATGAATTTAATCTTATTGAGGTCTTAGACTCTTCCAAACTGAACTCAAACAAACAATTTAAGAGCAGGGGCTTTAAATGAATCTATATTCTCTTTATATATGTCAAATTATTTTTTAAATATTTGTTTTCAGCCTACCCCTCTTGTATCCCCATGGAAGGAGCTGAGTATATTTAATAATAGGAGCACATCCAGAAGTCTTTGAGGAGGGGGATGGCTCTTCATATTCATGAAGCTTGCATACTTCTATTGGTCATCCCTGGATTGGTCACCTCTGCTGCCATCAGTCATGAAGACTATCCTGCTGATGAAGGTGACCAGACCTCCAGTAATGACAATCTGATCTTTGATGACTATCGAGGGAAAGGGTGTGTGGATGACAGCGGCTTTGTATACAAGTTGGGAGAACGGTTTTTCCCAGGGCATTCCAACTGTCCATGTGTCTGTGCCCTAGATGGACCTGTTTGCGACCAGCCAGAATGCCCTAAAATTCACCCAAAGTGTACTAAAGTGGAACACAATGGATGCTGTCCTGAGTGCAAAGAAGTGAAAAACTTTTGTGAATATCATGGGAAAAATTACAAAATCTTGGAGGAATTTAAGGTATGAGTTACCCTCCGTATTTATTGAATACTAATTTTTCACATCAGTAGATCACTGCATTAAAATCAAAATTAGAAAAATATATTTGAAAATTTCTCTCTAGTTTTCGATGTTATTCTAGTTGGCGTAAATAGCCCCATGCTTGACAAATTAGGCGGGATTTGCAGTTTCACAACAACCTTCTCCTTCAGAAGTATTTGGGACATGCTTACTGCCTTTTACATTTTTTAAAACAAATTTTCTGTGTTATTACAAAATACATTTTCTGAAGGAAAATTTTGTTCATAGGTTATGTGTCTATTAAACAAATGTTCAAGTCTTGGTTTTTTTGTTGTTGTTGTTTTGCTTAGCTTATATATGGAGCCATTTACCTATGTTCTCAAAGTATTTATATAGTGCATGTAAATTTAAGTGCTAAAGAAACACACCTCTGAGCTGTGATCTTCATATTAAGCAAATATACTGGGCCTATTTGTTTTAGAACAGGACTTCCATTTTCTTCTTTGCTCCTCAGACTTTTGACTTGCAGGACTTCACATAGAACTAAATTTATATCACAGTCTATAAAAAAGATTAATTATTTCAACCTACATATTTCTTAGTCTTTTGTTTATGCTTGTCTTATTTTCAAGAAACTTGAAGCTCATTTTTACCTACTCTTGGATTCTCTTTACTCTAAGGACTGTTTTAATTAGGATGTCCTACAAGCCAGATATGAGTCCTGAGGACATGAATTAATACACCAAAATATATTCTTTAATTGTAATGACAACATGTGACTTAAATGTCTGTCTTATTGATGGCCTGACATAAAAGGCCAACCAAGTTCTCTGACAAGATACTCAGAATGAAAATATAGCTGCTCTTCAGTGTGACTATTTACATTTTAGAATAATGCTCAAATATTAGCACTGATCCACTCTTTCTCTCCACTAGAGTCAAATAGTGCTAGAAGTTAATATTTAGAAGAAAGATTTTTAACTAATCATCATTAGCATACTCTGCATATTGGCATTTTGGCACTTAATTGCTTTAAGTCTTTCTATGTAACGGGTTCAAAAACAGAAAATTTTGCCTAGGAATAACCACTTTAACTATATTTTCTTCTAACATAAAGTAAATTTTAATTATGATTATCACATCAACTTTCTTAGATGAAAGTTTTCTAGACATTTTCATGTTTTATAAATTTTGTTGCACAATATTGAGAAGTAAAAATCTAGAGAGTTTATTATCATTGTCGACATCAAATAATATTTAAGGATATACCATTAAATATTTATTGATGGCTTTATGTTTTCTGAAATAGTATATATACTTTGACATTAGCTATATTAACTTTCAAGTTAATGAAGGTAAATATAAGTACTCAACACACTTATAATTTTGTAGAACCATGTCTAGAATTTGCATCATTCTCTTCTAAAACACATACATGAGTAGAATATAAAAAAGATATCATAGAAATAATACCTACCCCTGCCCCCAAAACACATCAAAAATTGGCATAGTGTATGTAATTTGTCAATTAGTACTTAATAAATGATAGATTAGTTATATGAATGTCATCAACTCACTAAGAATTCTATAATTTCCCCTCTGCTTATATTTGTTCCATTACAAAGGTAACAACTATGCTACCCCACCAAACAATACTAAAATATATAAAAAAGTTGACAATTCCTGTACCATTTTTAATCATATCCCCAGTATAATCTAATTCCTACTACATCCCTCCCTAAAAATAATCTATTGGTGTACACAAATTTTCTACCTGACTTTCTATAACATGGGAATTGTAGATGTTTCTTTAAGATAGATTCCATTCACAAGAATTTAGTCATAAAGACCTTCAGAAGCTATCAATGGCAAACTTATAATTAAGAAGAACTAAGACCAAGAAAGCTCAATTAACTTCTCCAAATTTTTCACATTCTTTGCCCTACTACTAAATGCTGCCTTCATAACAATACAAACTATTCAGCCTCTAAAATTACGTTGGTTCTACAGTAAGATACATGTGGAAACAAATCCCAAATTCATCAATGAGATATAAGATTTTGGATGATAACTTTAAAAGTTTTTGAGCCACAATGGTAATTACCATGAAGTATCTATTATAATAATTGCTTTGCTCTGGAGAAGTTGTTGGAAATATTTAATGAAGTATATAATTTATGTGAAGTTGCCAGGCTTGTGGTAGCTGGTACATAATAGCTTTTGAATAAAACGTGCTCTTCTTTAATGCCAGGGATTTATTTGCTCTATATTCTAAATTATTCTATGGCTTTGTCTACATTTTATGATGGAAACTCAACTTTAAAAGCCCTTCAAATGAAGTAATTCTAATACCTTTTGAAAATGTTCTATTTGCTCATATATACTATACTATATAATATATATACTATACTATATAATATACTTATATATATAAGCTCTAAATATGAGCCAAAATCTGACATCTTTGTTCTCTTTCACTTTATTTTACAATAAATAAGTCAATTTTTAAAGATGTATGGAAATTTAACATCATAATCTTTATGTTATTAAATAAATGCTAATATCATATATTCTTTGCATATAATATATTGATCCAACAAGCATTTATTGGACTGTTTCATATACAAGATACTGTAGATGTATTACATTGGAAAGTAGGATATGTAGAAGTAAATGAAAGACATGATTAATGTAGAAATCATGGAATAAAAGCAGTTTAAAGCTTATATATATATATATATGTCTTATATATATCACAAATATATATATACATCATATATATATCACAAATATCACACACACACACACACACACACACACACATATATATATATCCCAATATAATTCCAAAGGGACTGTGGTTATCAGAAGTTTATCAATGTAGTATGAGGCTTGGTAAAACAGAATTTCTTTCTTTAGCATGGTCAAACTTGAGCCAATGCTTCAAGAAGTAGTTGAAATTGAGCTGAGGAGATTAAAATTTTAAAGAGAAACTTGGTACAGTAAAATCAGAGATTGGGATAAAAAGAATCTAAAAAATGGGAATTTGAATATGGATTAATAAAAATTAATTTGAAGATGGATCTGATTAAAATGTTATAACTGTAAGAGACTAAAATTTAGGTATGTGTTGACAGACAGTAGATGGGAGAGACTGGAATCCTAGTCTAAAATATTTAATTTTAGATTTAAGTATTTATTATTCCATGAAGAAGAAGAATAGGGAATAAAATGTAGGTTTTTGTACATAGAGGTTACCTAGTTAAATGGATATTTAAATAAGATCATCTTGTCTCCAAGTACAGAATTGGGTAGAGTTGAAGAAAAATTAATGCTGGGGGAATGGATACTATTGCCAGAAGAAAAAAATATGGGCTGACCTACATGCCTAAGGACAAAGACATTCAGGAATGTTTCCAAGATAAAATCTAAATCCCTTGTATAGTTTAAAGTCTATTTATCAGTCTCTTCAAATACTTAAACTCAGCGGGGCATGGTGAAGCACTCTTGTAATCCCTGAGTTTGGGAGGCAGAGACAGGAGGATCACGCGGGTTCGAAGCCAGCTGCGCTGGCTTAAGAGACTCTGTTTCTAAATAAAAAAATATATAAAATAGGTCTGGGACTGTAGCCCGGAGATAGAATGGTTTCCAGGAACCCCAGTACCACCAAAAAAAATTAATATTAGATTTGACTATTTATTATTCCATGAAGAATAATAATAAGGAATAAAATGCGGGTTGTACATAGAGGTTACCTAGTTAAAAGGATATTTAAACAGGATCATCTTGTCTCCAAGTACAGAACTGGGTAGAGGTGAAGAAAAATTGATGGGGGAATAGATACTATTGCCAGAAGAAAAAAATTTGGGCTGACCTACATGCATAAGGACAAAGGCATTCAGGAATGTTTCCAAGATAAAATCTAAATCCCTTGTATGGTTTAAAGTCTACTCATCAATCTCTTCAAATACTTGAAACTCTCAATGATTTCTTTCTTCTATGTGTTTGTATATACTGTCCCCTAGTGTAGAACACCCTTTCAACATTGCTCACCTGTCTTAGTCCTATGAGACTACTTCAAGACTCCGCTTAAATGTCATTTCAACTGCAAGCCCCTACTGTCTGTCCTGACACTGAATCCCAGGCTGGGCCATGCTCCTCTTTTTTGTCTTCCCACCGCATCCCTTGCCTACCATCCTAATGGGAATGGTAATCACAGGCAAACACTGCTAGGAACTTTATGTATATTAATAACACATTTTATTTCTTAATATCCCATGCAATTTATGCTTTCATTAGCACTGTTTTAGAGAGAAGAAAACTGAAGCAGAATAGTGTAACTCACCCACTATCATACAGCTGAAAAGTGCCAAAACCTATGATTACAACCCAGGCAGCCTGGCTACAGAATCTAAGATCTTCTTCACTCCACTGTCTCTGTCACACTGCAGCAATACATATAATGGGAAGCCATATGGCTCTTCCACCAGAAACCACCTGTTTCTTCCACCAGGGTAAACCTTTAGAGGCTAAGAATCTCTAAGGCTTTTCTTCTTTCTTTATTCCTAATTCTCAGTTCTATGCAAGCCACATACCCTAATCGGCATTCAGTATACTTTTGGTGAATGTCATAATGGGTCTGATTACATTCAAATACACAGACTACAAAGAGGCTACTTATTTTCTGTTTATATGTCAGTCTCTTAAGGTTCAGACAGTGTGCTATGCAGGTAGCTAAAGTGACAAACACAGCTCCCTGATGGAAAATCTATTTCTAACCTTCTATTATCACTTCCTCTTCCAACCAATTCCTAACCAAGGCTGGCCTCAGATACCCTCTTCATCCCAGTGTTACACCGACCACCTAATGTTTTCGTTGTGCTCTCTCACCCTACATAGCTGCAAAACATATGTCACATTTATAACTTTTATGATCAGCAAATTCAAATGTAAATTAATCTACATATGTTACCTGATGGGAAGAATAATGTCCTTTATAAAGGTTATGGGGATTTTTTTCCCATTTACTGATGCAAGCTTTGAAAATATATTTCTCTCTAATCGCTTTGAAAACTCAAAATTCTCCGGTGTTCTGATAATATTGTATTAAGATAAAGGTCACTGTATAGTAGGTTTGTTTATCCCTTTTTGATATGTACCCAGGATATATGACACTAGAACCTACCTTTTAGGGGAAAAAAGTGTATAAATAATAAATTACAATAGCATTTGCAAAAAAAAAAAACAGTTGATCAGAAATGTAGGCTCTATCAGCTTTGCTTAAGTATCTCATGCTGAGTTTCCCAAAGGAGAAATAAGTTCTTATTTTGCTCAGTATTTTTATAACTCTGACTCTGCTAGAAGTAGCCTTTTTTGGATATTCTTTATACTTTAAAACTTGTACTGATTTAGTTTTAGGTCATACACTGAAGGTTATACTACATGCAGCTGAAAGAGATCTTATTTCAGCTTTTGCATAGCCTGTTTTATTTTGAAGTGATTTTCTGCAGTCAATACCCATGTCCTTAATTTGGGATCTGTATTTGTCAAGGATCTGCCCTTCTCTGCTGTCAGTGACCTTCCTGTTTTTACTATGACTAGCCAAAGATAGTTTATAAGGTATCCTGTTTTTATATTTGAGAGGTTTAGTGTAAATATTTTCTCATGTTGCACATTTTGTGTGTATGTTGTTGGTTCCTTACAAAAAATAAACATACTTTATGCTATGCTGAACTGCCTAGTATTTGCCCTGAATGTTTTATCCAATATTTAAATCTTGAGAAATGAAACAAAGAGGAAGAAAATTGAGCAGAGAATTTTGCCAAATCATCACACCGCACTCATAGAAAATACAAGTGCCAGTTTATGTTCGGAATTTATTTGTTCTTTAACAGGAATATTCATAGGGAGATATGACTTCCATCTCTGCAAAAATCTGCATCCCTATCACTAAACTCAATATTGTGACATTCAATCTGGAAAAATATTTTACTAGAAAGTATTTTTTAATTTAGGTTCCAGAGATTTGTTGTATGTCTGGATGTTTTTCAATATGAAAAAAATATGGGAAACATGTTTGAGGAGCTAAAGAACAGAATGATAAAGGAACAATAAAAGCATGGTGGCTAAAGTGAAATCTCAGTTGAGGGGACTAATAGGCAACACCTTGGAAAACAAAATTCAATGCATCCTACTTACCCAACCACCTTCCATTGGACCTGTTCTATGAAAGTCATAGGAACTAACTAAGATGTTTACTAAAGGCAAAGGAGTAAGAAAGCATCTTTCTGGATACTTTCTGGAAGTACAAGAACTGTTTTTATTGTAATTACAGATTAATAGATGGATTTTGAGAATATAGATGGGATTTTTAAACAATTTTATACAGGAGAGTATTTGAAAATTCTTAACAAATGGTTAGTGGAGTCTACCAGGGCATTTAAAAGATGATCTCCAAAGAAAATTTTGGGAAAAATTATAATTTCATGAAAGAACAATGACTGAGGATCTTTGTAGAAAAGTTGAAAAAATTAATTCTGTAATTATTGGCTCTGAAAAATACAGGCCTTTAAGTGATTTAAGGACTGGCTTCTTCTTTCCAGTTTCTACAAAATAACATTTTGAGTCATTATTGCTGCTTATCTGAGGCCCAGACCCAGCATGCAAAACTCATAGATTTAAAGGAATCATAGCCGGGCGTGGTGGCGCACACTTGTAATCCCCGCGCTTGGGAGGCAAAGACAGGAGGATCACACAGGTTCGAAGCCAGACGCACTGGCTTAAGAGACCCTGTTTCCAAATAAAAATATAAAAAAATAGGTGTCTGGTAGTATAGCTAGAGGTAGAAGGGTTTCCAAGAACCCCAGTACCACCAAAAAAAAAAAGGAATCATAGTCTCAAAAAATGTATATGTATTTTTGTAAATAGTTAGAGAACATCAACTCCATTTTTTCAATCTCTGAGACCTTTTAGATATTAGAAGTCAATTTTAATAAAATAACTTTATCACACTCTTTGTTACTATTATTAAATTGTGCTTGCCTTGTATTATTAAAAATTCCATAAAAGTACTCTTTATCTAGAAAAGGTATCAGATTTTAAAAATCATTCACCTCTCCAAAAGCTGCACTGATAACTGGGAGTGATTCTTTTAATACTTAGCACTTTCTAAAACAAAGAGGAAGAATTATAAAAATAAGTGGTTGCCACGTTCATTCCTGAAGGAGTGAAAGAGCCCCTTTGTACTCAAAATTAGTCTCTTGTTTTACATTGTAAGAGAACTGATGGCCACTAGCCATTTCCTTAGTGGTAGGTAGGAGCCATTTTTCATACCCATGATATTTATTGCTATCCTTATTGGAAGATACTACTCTTAATGGTGATAACTGGGTGATAAGTATGACCACAGAGATTTGTGACTAGGCTTCTGTGCCCTGTGCACACAGGGAGATTGGTGTTTGATTTGCAGCCATGTCTGAGATTTGCAGAGCTTGTCACCATTAGTGACTACCTCAGACCTAAGGTTAGACTTCAGCAGTTTACAGACATTGCTGCCTGTTCTTTACTGATACACCAAGCATGTAAAACACAAGGCTAAAAAAAGAGTGACCTGGTCACCCTCCTTTCAAATTTGAACTCCATCCGCTGGGGTATATAAAAAATTTGCCCATTTTTAATTGTGCTTTAACTCATTAAAACAGAGTGTAATGTTGATAACTTTTCTGCTTTAACTCACCAAAACAGAGTGTAATGTTGATAACTTTTCTATTTCCTGTAACTCATAACACAGATCAATATAATTTATGTAAATTTTGGAGCTTAATGTACAAACTCATATAATCTTGATTTAAATTGCTGCATACTTGCATTGACTGTGTGTGTGTGTGTGTGTGTGTGTGCATGCGCACATGCATATACATGTATGTATGAACCTGAAGGGAATATTATCTTATTTTAAGAAAATTTGACTTTAATAGTAGGTGAATAATTTGTTTCTATTCCTTCTTAATAGTCTCGTCCATATTTTTGTTTTGTTTTGTCTTGCTTTCCTTCAGCTTGATTTATATATCAGGCAGTGTATTTTATGAAAGACAGCACAAGAAAAATCTCTCAGTATATTTTTTTATTTGTGCTTTGTCAAACTTTCAAGGAAGGGTTTAGGACAAATAAATAATTTAGAGGAGATTTGAAGTGATCAGTGTGGTGCTTTCTCAAACAATGGCCATTATTAATTGGGAACTGGCTTATTTGAGAGTCTGTACTTTGAACTTTTATCATTACTACTGATTAGCATCAGTAATTTCAGTCTAACACACCTACACAGTTGATTTCCTTGCATCTATTCTGCTCTATAGCACATCACAGTAAATCTATCTTTGTAAAAATTTAATGACATCATGGAAAGAGTGACTAAAATACTAAAGGGACAAGAAAAATCATTTGTCTCAATTGAAAGGTGTTTTTATGCATTATTCTCTGGCTATATAAAGTTGTCTAGAGGGTATAACAGTACACTGGAGACAATTCTTAATCTTTGCCTCTTCTATCAGGTGACCATAAACAGAACTCAATGAACTTTTAATCCTTCCATCTATAGAATTTAAGCAAAAATCTAATCACATATGTTCTATGAAGAAAAAATAGTGTCAGGAATTTAAAAATTAGAGTCTTATGTGGCAATTTATAACTAGAGATTACTGACTGCTCAAAAGAGTTTTTAATTAAACATTATTTTGCTGGATTTGAGAATTATATTTTTGTAATATTGACCTTTAACAACCATTGTTACTTCTTTGCTTTGAGTTATATTTCTGGCTTCCTCTGTTTCGAAAAGACAAGCATTATGAGTTTTTATATATATTTATGTGGTCTGAGTCCTTCCTATTTTTAAGAGCTGACAACAGAAATTTAGATCTGTGAAGGAAGTTTGAAATTTTGTCTAACTCCCTGTTTTAGAGGTGATAAAACAAAGACTAACAGAAACTTAGAAATAACATAGCTCATTATTTGCAAAAGCAATATTAATATATCACTTTCCCATGATCTTATATTTTTACATTTTACTATCTTTGGATTTAACAAGAAAATTCAAGCTAATTTACATCTTCCTTTCCAATAAATATGTTGGATGTGAAGATTTATTTCAGCCAATTGTCTATAGAAATGTGATATCAGGACCTATCACCATGGCAACCCAGAGTTACAAGTAGACAAGAACAATAAAATATTGGCACATTTAAAATCAATCTTTGATTCAGATTGAATGCAATTTGTGAAACAAGCCTAAGTTTGCACAGGCTGATAAAAAGGGGATCTGTTGTCTAAAGATGAAATATTCTGTAATTAAACCAAACAATATAAAATAAAATAAAATGAAAATATGTTCCATTAGATACTACTTATTTATTTTCACGGAGACTATTTATACTAGGGAGTAACCAAGAAACTAAGTTAGTTCCTCTTGCTCATATACTTTGACAATTTTTAGGAAGTGGGACCCATGCTTTTTTTTCACTCGGCAAACTCCTACCTCTCACCAGATGGCAGGAATGGAGCATATAAAATGAGTGTGCAAAAATACCTACTTCTATGGTATTGAAACAAAAGAATTTCCACTAATTGGCTGGTAACCAGCATCACCTAGAGAAGAAATGCTACAAAATTCCCATTCCTTGACCTTTCTTGCCTTCATCCTGCTTTGAATCATTCAAATACATAGTATTCTAGTTTTCTAGATTAGCCTGTGAATTTGGGGGAAATCATTGCATCATTTGGGTTTTGCCAGACTGTGTTAAAAGGAATACTGGCATCCTGTGAGATTCTTAGTAAAGATTTCCATTTTTGTTCTCGGTCATGTAAGTCTGAGGTACGAGGCATCATTTAACTGCTTCTGGATATGTATGGTACATATTAGAACACTGAGACAACAGCTGGGCATGGTGGCACACTCTTGTAATCCCAGTACTTGGGAGGCTGAGACTGGAGGATCAAAGGTTTGTGGCTAGCCTCAGCAACTTAGAGAGACCCTGTTTCAAAATAAAGGAATAAAATAGGACCTTGGGGTCCACGTGCAGCATCCTCCAAACAAAAAGAAAAGAAAACTGAGACCCCTTGAACAAATTTAAAGGTTTGAGAGTTGATTCATAGCGTAACAGCTACAAACTCAATGGTGTGGTAAAAATTAGATCTTAAATCAGTCTTTACCTCTTACCAGCCAACTGACCAAAATACACATTGCTTTCTCACTTTATGTCTGGATGTACATATCTCTAAAATAGAAATCATAAGAGATGCTACTTGGCACACAGTAAGCAATTCATAAAGGCTACCTGACACTTTTACTACTATTACTAACTAACCCAGATTTAGTCCAGGATTTCAAAAATTTATGTGACAGTAGAACACGCTTTATCTTTGAATGTATATTAACATCTTCAAAGTTCCTAGAAGTTCAATGAAACAGTTTAAGAAATATCTCCATAATGATTCAAGATAGCCCAATTTCTTGACTCTTTTGGATAGTAAATGATAAAATCTTTTTGTCTCAGGTTTTTTTTTTAATTTCTAATCCAGTTTTTATTCCTCAAATTGCCACTTATGTGGTTCTTTATAATTTATTAATTTGTGTTACATAAAATAATTTGGTTGAAAAATTACTTTTTCAAATGATATTATTAATGGTACCTGTTAAATTTAACCAATAACCTCAGGAAGGGGTTGGCACACTACAGTCCATAAACCAAATTCAGTCCACAATCTCTATTGTAACTAACATTTGATCATAAAATACCTATACTCATTCACTTATGTACCGTCTGTGGTTTTATTTTTTGGGGGGTTAGTATTCTAGAGTCCATGTGCTCTATAAGATCTAGAATATTCACTCTGGCCATCTGTGGCAAAAGTTGGCAGTTCCTCGATCTAGACTCAAGTTCTTCTTCTCTTTCTACTTGCCTCAAGCTGTCACCAAGTCCTTCTGACCTGCATTCTTGAAGGTTACAAATTCTTTGGGGTATTGCTAGAAATAGATTCCATTTCATCAGTAGTGGTCTCAGGATTCTCTTTTAACAAATTTAAGTTTTAAAAGGACTGCAGATGTGCCCATGTTAAGTGTGTTATGTATGCTTCATGGGGTCATGATAAGTCATATTTCTTTGCATAGTTGATTCCAAACACTACAGCTTCCCTATTTGCATTGCTGCATGGTAAACCATTAGCTTTCCACTTGCTGAAAATTTTCGAATGAAATAGATAAGCAAAGATTACAAAATTTCCAACTGTTTTATATTCTATCTGTTCCTATTAGGTTGTATGGCAAATTAAAATGGTAAATTTACTTTAATTTAATGTAATAGATATATTTATTGTTATATTAATAAATGAAAGAATATATAGTCTTTTAATTTATATATTCACTTCATTATTACATTTTTAAAATTAATTTTTATAAGGCACATTTTGATTCTATTAAATAAATATCTCTTACATGTGAAGAAGTAGTAGTTCTTGTAGCATGAACCAAAATAGAAAAGGCATTAAGCTGCCCTGCTAGGTGCATCTAGTCTCTCATGAAGAATGCAAGGTACAGGGACCACCAAGGGCAGGTGGCTGAGAAGATTGCTGTAGGAACTCTTGTGAAGAAAAGGGTGATACAGTCCATGGAGATTTCAATGTGTTTAAGTCATTTTAGACAAATTTGGAAAGTTGGCAAGGATAAAGAAAGAATTTGGTTACCGAAAAATGATTCAACACAAATGACCAGAGCATGTGGTACAAAGAATATGAGGTAAGATCAGGCTGGGAGCACAGAGCCGGTCTACAGCAAAAAGGTTGGGGTCCAAGCCAGAAATGAGGAGAGCCACTGAAAAGAATAGCCAGGGAGGTCACACAGCCAGCTCAGGGCTTGCGACAAATACAAATGACAGTGGGGACAATTCACTCATCGAATCATTTACTTCTAATATAATTTTATCCCCAGTTTATAAATGAGAAAACTAACATTAAGAGATTTGTACTTTGGTTCTTGTCAGATAAATAGAGATTATTAGACCTGACAAATCCAGGAGGGATTTTTGCCTCTAACTCTTGAGATGTCTCCACTTTATTTCATCAGCTTTGATCAGTTCGCTGTATACACTGCACAAGTAATATAGCAGAGAGATTTTGGGTTTCTTCTGCATGTCTATATTTTCTATATTGTTGAATAGGTGCTCAGTTATAAATCTGTGTCTACACCTTTTTCACAGAAAGGTAGTACTTGGCTAACATGAGGAAAATACTTTCCCCACTCCACGTTTTACAGCCCTCAGTTGGTTTTATTTGAAATCTCCCAATGCTAAAAGAAGTACATTCCCCATGTTTTGAGGATTCGCCAACATTATTTTTACAAATATAGGGGTTACTTTATACAATTTTATATCAGTAAAATATAATTTGTAAAACGGAGTATATAAATTGTGATTTTTGCAATCTCAGAAATGCAAAAACTTCTGTTATAGTCACTATAAGAAATTCCAGTGGTAATCAAAGTAAGTCATTTTTTCCTATTGTGAGAGTATAGCTGAGGCTCTCTGACACTCCACTCATTTTCACTGTATGGTAGTTTTATTGTTCCTTCCTAAATATGACAGAGAAAAAAACAAAATTGTTCACTCTTTCCTTTTTCCCTGAACATTAAAAATAAAATTCTGGCCGGGCGTGGTGGCGCATGCTTGTAATCCCTGCACTTGGGAGGCGGAGACAGGAGGATCGCGCAGGTTTAAGCCAGCGGCGCTGGTTTAAGAGACCCTGTTTCCAAAAATAAAAGAAAAATAGGTCTGGGAGTGTAGCCCGGAGGTAGAAGGGCTTCCAGGAACCCCAGTACCACAAAATAAATAAATAAATAAAATAAAAAATAAAATAAATAAAAATAAAAAATAAAATAAAATTCTGCCGGGCGTGGTGGCGCATGCTTGTAATTCCCATGCTTGGAAGGCAGAGACAAGAGGATCATGCAGGATGGAAGCCAGCCGCACTGGCTTAAAAGACCCTGTTTCCAAATAAAAATATAAAATATAAAATAAGTCTGGGAGTGTAGTCTGAAGGTAGAAGGGCTTCCAGGAACCCCAGTACCACCAAAAATAATCCAGTGATTAGGAGGCTGAGATAGGAGGATCCAGGTTCACAAATAGCCTCAGCTACTTAGTGAGGCCTTCCACAACTTAGTGAGACCCTGTTTCAAAATGAAGAATAAAGCCCGGCGTGGTGGCGCACGCTTGTAATCCCCATGCTTGGGAGGTGGGGACAGGAGGATCGCGCAGGTTCGAAGCCAGCGCGCTGGCTTGAGACCCTGTTTCCAAATAAAAATATAAAAACAGGTCTGGGAGTGTAGTCCTGAGGTAGAAGGGCTTCCAAGAACCCCAGTACCACCAAAAAATAAAATAATAAAATTCTGCTTAAATAGCAAACCTTTGACTGCTGAGATTTTTAGAAAGCTTCATTAAAGAGAAAAAAGACAATCACAGAGAATTTCCTTTTTGTTAATGAGACTCTAGGACATTTACATTGAATCTAGAAGATACTAAAACCAAGAGTCCAAAAACTGAAAGCTAATGTTACCAGTTAAAAATCCGTTTGGGGGCAAGAGTCTGATTAAAGATTGAAGTTTCGTCTCTGTGATTAAGAATCTAATTAAACATCTAAAAATATTCTTCACTGTCATTTCAAGTCTAACCACAATTCAAATATAAATACTTCTACCTTTTACAGATATACTGTAGATTGCTTTCAAAACTCTAAAAGATCCCTCACAAATTCAGTATTTCAATTAATTTATAATGAAAATAAATATGCTGCCAGGCGTGGTGGCACACGCTTGTAATCCCCGTGCTTGGGAGGCGGAGACAGGAGGATCGCACAGGTTCGAAGACTGCCATGCTGGCTTAAGAGACCCTGTTTCCAAAAATTAAAAAAAAGTATAAAATAGGTCTGGGAGTATAGCCTGGAGGTAGATGGGCTTCCAGGAACCCCAGTACCACCAAAAAAATAAATAAATAAAATAAAAAATTAATATGCCATAAATTAATAGTTTATTAGTAGTATGTTCACTTGAAAAACATACAACCATTGAAAATGGATGGAGTATGATGAAATACTGCTCAATTTGAAAGCCACCATGATAGTAATCGTCATGAAACTAAAGCTACCTAGTTACATGCTCTTTCCCATTCTACATTGCTCCCTTTTCATCTCATAACCAGTGAGAAAATTGGAGCACTATTGGTATTATGTAATCATTAATGCCATCTTACCAAAGTGAATACCCAGGCTCAAATAGTTTTACCTTTCCAAGGAAAAACAGCAGCCTTTGACAGCAGGATGTGACCTCCAATGTGTTTGTGATCCTACAGCCAAATTCCACTGGGAGACTGCCCTAACAATTCCTATCAATGGTTACAAAATTGTCACTGCTTTCGCTCTAACTGGCCCCCAAATTACAAATCAAAATAGAGAGGTGTATCAAAAAATTACTCAGTCAAGATTTATTTTAATTAAAATATACTTCTGTGTTATTGCCCACAAGCCATCTCCATGTATTTTCACATAACAAGGTAAGCTATGAACTCTAAAATAATGAACTCTAAAGTTTAGTAGGAAACTAGTGTTTGTTCTTAAAGTTGGAAACATCTTAATATCAGCAATTATAAATCACTTCATAGTATTCATTTTTAATTATTACCTATTTGTAGCACAGCAAAGCACATTAGTACTTTAAAGTGGAGATATGAAGAAAATAATTTAACATTTAGGATCTTTTGGTCCAGAGAAATCTTAGACAATTGCAGAAAAAAGGCATTCTTAAGACATAATCTGATAGCCACTCCCAATACAAATGAGTTGGTTGTCCCAAGTTGATGACTCCAACCTCTTAGACCTTGAAAGGCCCTGAATTTAGTGTCAGCCATGCAGTGCTACCAGGTTGAGTTATCACCCTCTATCCTTCCTGTTATCACTTCCTTCCAATGTTTCCTGTAAAATAGAACGGGTCACATTTTTCTCTTACGTGATTCTTTCAGGTTATAGATGTCTCACAGTGATGTACTCTTTCTTCCTAAGTGTGCTTGACCTTGGTTTAATGCTGTTGGAAATAACTGGTACTTTAACTGATACCAACAACTCTTCCTCTCCAGTCTCATCAGGAAAGTTTTGAAGTTGTACAGTCACTCACTGTTTCTCCTGTTGCATGAATGTGCGACCCATGCAGCTTCCTCAGCATGGAGATAGGTAGGTTCTCCTGCAATGCTCAATCCCATTGTTAGTGAAATTTCATGCTGAGGATCTCAGGGGTAGCTAAAACATTCTCCTTAAGTGCACCCTGATATTCCTAGATAAGAACATTTTGTCTATTTAAAAAAAATTACACTTGTTATTTTAATTAAAATGCACTTTTGCTTACATTCTCCTTATTTATATTTATTTTTCTCTGTGCTTCTTATATTTTAGAAAAGGTGTCTAATATTGTCGTGAGACTTCTTGAAAACATTGCTGGAAAAAAAATTGCCTCTATAACTAGCAGTTTACCAGAATAGTCAGTATACAACAGTAGAGGAGCTTGTCCTTAAAAGGCATATCAAAATATAATTTAAAACAAAACAAAACCAAGCACAAAAGGGTCATAGGTTCAAGTAGAGCCTCAACAAGTAGTGAGATTCTCAGCAACCTACCCAGACCCTGTTTCAAAAAATTATCAAATAAAATAATAAAATTAAAGGCTGAGGGCATATCACAGAGGTAGAATGCACTTGGCTTTAATCCTCAGTACTACAAACACACAAAAAAAACAAACAAAGGCAGCCAGGCATGGTGGCACACGCTTGTAATCCCAGCATTTGGGAAACCTAGACAGGAGGAAAACAGTTTGCGGACAGTCTTAGCTACTCAGTGAGACCCTGTTTCAAAGTAAAGAATAAAAAATACGGCTGGGGGTATACCTCAGAGGTAGAATGTCCCTGGGTTCCATCCCCAGCACAGAAAAAAATAAAGAAAGAATTAAACACATTTTTAGAGATATCTTAATTCCTACACTGCCACTTATTGAGAAAAGAATAGATATGTAGTGCCTCTTGGTATAGCTTATATTCTATACTTTATAAAGATAAATTTAATAAATATCTGAATTAATAAATTATAAAATTTATATATTCCTGAATTATAGTTTATTTTCTGACTAGTTTAGTTTGCACGAGCAAAACTAATTGCATCCTTTGCAATAATTTCCTAAAACTCTTGTTTCCAACAAAAATGATTGTTTTTTGATAGACACACTAGAAATAATAATCTAGAACATATTACAACTTCATCCTGAAAAAGATAGAATAGCTACTTCACTCGTAAACTTAATGATACCACCCAATATTTGCTGACTGAGATGCTTATAAAAAAAATCTATGTATCAGATTTTTCTATTTGCTTCAGCAGTATTAGGATTCTTCCAGAAGTTTTGGCTCTGTGTCCATAATGTGATAAGACTTACAACCTCGGTGTTCCAAATTTGCCCCAATCAATAGGGCAGATCACTGAGGAGGTCGTCACAATCTCATTATGCTCAGAACACTAAGGAGTATTTTAATCAGTGATGCTAGGGAGGATCTTTCTGATGATTGTGAATTTTAGTTAAAACCCATTGGATCCATTGATTATTGGGTGAAACCTGCTGCATGCAAATTACTGGCCACCAGAGTGGCAGTGGATGCAAAATACTCTTGCATTTGGGAATTTAATGTATATTTTAATGAAGTGAACAGTGAGATTCCTGACAGGCATCAGCAACTTTGAAATAGTCTTCCAAGTTTCTCATACAATTTGAAAGTAATGAGATTTGTTCCATAAAGTGATCAAATTTATGCCATAAATTATCTCTAAAAGAAGAGTGCTTCGTAAAGCAGTATTTTTCATTTGTTGAGATCAGATTTTAAGTAGTTGTTTAATGAAATTATTTGTAAAGAGCAAACTGAGCTATATTTTCCTTGATAATTTCTGGCCACTATCATGGAAATGAAGCACCACATAGTATACCAAGCCTAATATCATTTGCTATGAAGGAAAGCCATGATGTGGTTAGCGTGCTAAGACTTGGCACTTAGAATATATCCCATCCACTTACACATCCAAGCTTTCTTTCAACAATAGTCTCAGGGTTTCCTATGAATCAAATTTTGTTTCTCAGACTACTCAGGATGTGTTTTGTTTGGCATTATACTCTAACCCATCTTTTAGGAACATAGACATGTTTAAAATCAGGGCTTTTTCCCTTAAAATATTTTATAGTACGCTAAAATCATTGTGCTTAATAAGCAACTCTTAAATTTGACACACATTATAAAATAAAACTAGCTTTTCTCATACCCTTTAGCAATTCCTCTGTATGTATTCTTGTCCTAAATTTAGTTAGCACAGTATTTTCTACTGCAATAAAGCCTGTAATCATCTATTGCTAGATAAGCCAGTCAATGGAGTGCCTGAAGACTGACTTACCTGTGATCTGCACCCTGAGTTTTATGAATTTAAAACCACCTTTAGAGAATGAGTTTATGTTCATTGCCATAATATTGAAACCCAAATAGTTATTTCATGACTCATATCAAAAATCTGTTTCCCCAAAGCACCCTTTATAATATTTAAATAAAGTGCAAGCATCTCATTGAGTAACAATCCTTTTTATACATGATGAACACAGATGAGGCTGCCTGCAGGTATGTCTTAACGAATAAGAAAACACAGACTCTGTATACTGGATTATGCATTTTAACAAATATTTATTACTTTATATCATGTGTTACAATGTTTTCTGAGTAGTGAAAATCAGTGAACAGTATATTATAAGGTACTTAGAATCTATGGAAATGGCAGACAAGAATGGATAAAACCTAAATGTAAAGAAATTGGTAATATATTTCATGAACTGGTGACATCTATTTAATGGATGGCATGATGGACATAGATGAGAGAGAGACTGGATCCCTGGGTAATCGGGAAAAGAACTGCCTAAAAATGTGGCATTTGAGTCGATACCTTCATGATAACACAGCAGGAAAAGAAAATAAATCTGTTGACTTTTATTTCTTCTTTCTTTTTCTTTCTCTCTTCTTTTTTGTTCTGTGTGATTTATAATTAACAGTTTAACCTTTCATATATACTCTTTATCTTGGGCTTCAAATAACAGTTTATTGTTCAGTGTTGTTTTTTTGTGGTACTAAGAATTGAGCACAGAGGTATTCTACCTTCAAGCTATACCCCAGCCAAATTTTATTTCTTATTTGAAAACAGGGTCTCACTAGGTTGATGAGTGTTTCACTATTTGCTGAGGCTGTCTTCAAACTCATGATCCTCATGTCTCAGCTTCCCAAGTACAGGGATTACAGGTGTGCGCCACCATACCCAGCTTCAGTGTCTTTTTCACATGATTCATTCTATTAATCAAAAATCTTCCCACTGAACTGAATCCTGTAAGATGTTATTGCAACTACTTCCCTAAATAAATTTCATTTTGAGAAAAAATAACAACAAAACAAAACCTAAATATTGTTTAAAAATATAATCCTGTATTTTTAATGTCATACTTTCTAAAATGTGTTGTGTGCATGTATAATCCTATCACACTATATCCTAGTAAGATGTATAAGTACAATGCAGTAATAAAAGTCTAACAAATTTCAAAAATATCTTTCAGAAAGTTATATTTCTGAAAAAAAAGCTAGCTTTCAGAAAGCGAATGACATTTTTAACTTATTTTTATGTGCCTAGTAATAACTCTATAAAGTTGTTTACTATTTTTATTCCCATTTTATGGAATAAGAAACTAAAGAAAGAAAGGTTATATAATTTCCCCAACACTTACAACTAGTAAGTAAAAGCATCTGAGACTAGAACCTAAACAATGAACACTTGCTTTTAACCGTGATGACATAGGACGCACACAAATCCAACCAAATGACATATTTTTTCTAATCTTCTAATTTAAAACTCTGAACATTTTCATCATAATCTTCATTTGTTTCATATAGTAAAAGATACATTCCATTCATGTGGCCAAATACTGCCATTTTTGTCACCTTGAGCTTTGAATCCATGATGGTCATTTTCTTCTGGGCACACCAAGGACAGTGCCAGTTAACAGCCACACATGACTAACAATGTCTTGATATACTGTCACATGGACCAAATATTCAGGATTTCCTCAAGTATGAATAAGTAAGTTTCAGTATACACAGAGTAAAAAACAAATATGCATTTTCTAATATGCCTGTCAGGAATTCTATGCAACCATTCTGCGATAACATGTTCTAACAATTCTACCTTGAGCCTCAGCTAATGATGACTGCATTAGCTTCTAAATTCCTACAAAAACATATGTGACAACTTTTCTGGAATTATTCAGTTACCCCAGTAATCTGACTTACTAGTTCTCTGGCTACATTTTCATTTTAAAAACTTTTGGAGTGTTCCATTGTTCCCAGGATCCAGATCCCTCTATTCCAGCTCTTTAAAAACTCTCCAATATCTCACTGATTAGGAGATTTCAGACTCAAGGTCTTAAGAAGTTAACGTGTTTTAAATAGACATGATTCGCCATGTTTTGTTCTAATAACTATGAAGAAAATTCAAATTTTAGTCACCTAAGCCAATGTTTAATAATCTCATATTGCTTTGTTTATCTACAGTAATATATGCACCATTTGTCATTTAGAGGCAGCTGAGACAGAATTTTTCGCACAAAGTGTGTATTCAGCGGCAGTGGATAAAATGCAGTCTGTTCAATTGGAGTCCCACATTGAATATTCAAAAACATTAGGTTGGAGGTATAATAGATTTATTTATAGCACACATATAATACTCAGGCCATCTAAATATATACATTAACAAGTAAATTTAATCTCTAATAATAATTTTAACTAAAATTTGTGAAAAATGTAGATGCAGTAAAGGTAACTTTATTTTCTAAAGATTACATAAAAATAAAGTTTTCTGTAAGATTTCTTAGAAAAATATTTTTATTGTATTAAACTTTATGATGGTGTCTTTTAATCATTAAACTTACCAGATCTCTCACTGACAAAAGCTACATATTATTCATAATTTCTCATGCTTGTCTTTAAAAAAAAAATAAAGCTGGTAAGAATAGATTTTTCAACTACTTATTCCAGAATTCTCTGTTCGTCTAAGAATAGCTTTATTCTTTCATCTTGGTTTTAAAGGAACCTTTTCAGGTTTAATCCATAGTTTTCACACAGAAGATCCCAATAAAAGAAAATTTGTAACCAGCTCAGTACTTAAGATGTAAAGATTTATTCAAAGCACCTAACCATTTGGCGTTTTACAGTGAAAGGTGGGAAGGATTTTTAAAGTCTGAAGTGAATGTCGAAGTGGCATACTGCTCACTCTGAGAAACATATCACTGCTGAAGTTGAAGCGTTATCTTTTTAGAAATGTGGGGCAAGGCAGGGGCAGCAGAGAAAGTCATATTGAGAAAGGGCATAGCAATGGTGTCAGAGGCGGCAAAACCATGAGAGGTGAGCGGCTTGACCGAACTGGCAAAGATGGAAGTGTGGGAGGCCATGGATTAAATTTGATCATTTAGAGCTAGAGCAGAGGACACAAGAAGGCCGGAGATGTGAAGAAATGAACTGAAATGAAGATAGATCATCTGAGGAAGACATTTAACGGAAAGAGGAAATAACATGCATATGATAAGAGATTCTGGCCAGAAGGAGACAGGCGAGCGTATGTGAACAGAGTTAATTTCAGGACATGAGTCAAAGCTACCAGTGACTAGGCAGCATTTTTATTTTTCTAATTTATGTTTTCCATTATTCCAAACCTTTTAAAAATATCAGATATTCTCTTAGTACCTTGTGGCCTTAGCTCTTCCTCACAGTATGTCGCAGCAATCCAATACTGACCTGTGATCGCATATCCAACCTCTACCAAATCTGGGTCTTTATTAGCACTTCATCTGTTAGTGCTTCTCCAAGACACTTGCAAGTGTAGTTATCAGGCGCCAAGGTTTGAAGATGCTGTGTGATTCCCAGGGGGAAAAAAAGCAGCATGGCAGCCTAACTCTGGCCTACTACAATCTTTAAACTCACATTGGAAGGAGATCAAAAAGCTCTGAAGTTAACCAGGCATGGTGGTGCATGTCTGTAATCCCAGTACCTTGGGGGCTGAGACAGCGTATCTTGGCGTTGAGACCAGCCTCAGCAATGTAGCAAGGTTTTTAGAAAGTTAGTAAGAACCTGTTTCAAAGTAAAAAAAAACAATAAAATAGGGATGGCAGTGTAGCTTGGAGTAGAACACCCCTGGGTTCAATCCCCAGTACTACACACACACACACACACACACACACACACACACACACACACAAAGAAACCAAAAAGAGCTCTAAAGTTTTATGATAATTTTTATGCACTAAACATCTAAGTTAATAAAATTATTTTTCCTATCAGGAAGTATTCATCCTCTACAAATCAATTATTCCATCGTTAATGGTTATTCCTATGATCTATTCTACATGAGGAAATCAGCTAGTCATGTGAGGACACAGGGAATGGAATGGCAGTGAGGGAGAGCTGTTAGACTGCCTGGGTTCATACCACATCTCTGCCCTTTATGACCTAGAAGACCTGGGAAATCTATTGAACTTCTCAGCCTCCTTACTCACCTTTGGTGTGAGAGTAAAAACAATATTCCCTCACAGGGTTAGTACAAGAAACAATACATAGCCATAAAGGAGAACAAAATTCTGACCTTTTCAGGAAAATGAATGAAACTAGAGGATATTTATGTTAAGTGAGCTTAGCCAGTCTCAGAGAGGTGAGTTGCACGTTTTTCTTAATATTTGAAAGGAAAAAAAGAGTAGGAAACAGAGGACTTCACATAAAGAAAAGACTAATAGAAAGGTGGAAGGGGATTGGGTGAGAGGTGTAGAGAGGAGGAAAGGAGAATTGATGAAGAAAATAGTTCAAATGATGCTATGTCCACATATAAACTGGAGAGAAACACACCAAGTGCTATGTGCATGTATGTTCGAATCACTCTGAACCTCACTAGGATGCATAATTACAATGCACCAATGAAAGTATAAAAAAGAAAAAATAGTGATATTGCTTAGTACAATAACTAGCAACTAATAATGTTCAAAGCCATTTAAATTAGGATGATCTTCATCAGTCTGTGTTTGTAATCTAATCATTGAGCAAATAATTGAATGAGACCACAGTTACTTTGAAGTAAATGTGTTGCCTTGAAAACTTAGGATCTCTTCGGGAATTTTTATTCTAGAATTGGTCCGCTGGAACAGCACCCACTTAGCCTTCCTTCAGCGAGAAGGAAACCTGGAGGTAAAACAGTCACAGTGGTGGAAGGGGAGGGTGTGGAAGATATTGAATTAGTGGCTTCCTTTTGTTCCCACATTGGCAATAAATACAGTCCAAGTCCATTGCGCGTCAGAAGGCTGTGTTACAATACATCTTTGCATTAACCAAGGGCAGGAAGGAAGGGTGGCTTCTGACAAGATTTCCTGAGAAATCTTGGGTATCATAGTGGCGCTTGCAAAATAAGGGGCAGAATAGCAGCCCCAGTTTCTATTGTTCTTATATTTCTTGTTCAAATTTTCTGCTACCTAATAATATCCTGTAGGATTGAATCTTTTCCCTGGGCTTATTCTGCAGAGGAGCTTTAGGAAAATCCTACCCCCTGGGAGAGTGCAACCGATTTCTCCTCAGAGATACTTCAACACAGCTCATCACACGAGAAGGGGCTTAACTGAGCCCTTCGATAAACTTGTTGATGGCATTAAGGAGTAGCAATGTTTTACCATGGATTTTATGGCTAATTTGCTTGTTCAGAATAAATTTGAATGAAGAATAATTAAAGTTGGGCTATCGTTCTTCATGCACAAGGATGAAATGCATGTTTAAAGTAATTAATTGAAAAGTTTCCACCCTCGCAGAGTGCCTGAGGCAGAGAATACTGATATTACCTAAATTGTCAGGTCCAGGAAGAAAGGAAAGCTGACAGGGATTGTGGACAAGAGCCAGCAAGACAAGGGATGAGGGCTCATTAACACATTTGCAGGTGAGAGACTGTGGCATCTGGTTGGAGGAGGAGCTTTCTAGGAAGTAGCTAGATTGGAAAAGTATGGACACTACATGACTTTCAAAACTTCCAAGTTTCCATTCCAGAATTCTAAACCTTTTTTGTTAGAAAAAAAACTTGTACTAAAGAAAAAACTCACAGGCTGACCAATAATTATTTGTGGTATAGCCAGCTTTTAGAAAGAACACAAAATCCCAAACTCATTCTTGGTAAGTACAGTCAAGTAAACATTTCTTTTCTTTTTTTTTCTTGTAATTAATCATTTTTCAATTTTAGTCTTAAAATCTTTGACTCTTACTTAGATAGTGGCTTTTTAGGTTGATACATTTTTTTGTTCTTTCATAAAAGCCATCAGGCAAGATGAAGGGTATTCTCTAACTCTTTCAAGAGAAAGTATCTGGGATATTTGGGTTCCAAATACAATCTCCTCTAAAATTCACATTGAAAGAAAAATGACATTCAGAGTCTAGGTTATTTGAAAAGAGTTCATACAAAGGGGAAGGATATATGGTCACCATTTTCTTGTTTCAAGGTAATCCTCCACTTTTTTAGGAAAGAATATGACAGGTGGCAAGAAAATAATTTATAGGTTTCAATATCGTTCTTGTTTACCAGAAGAAGGCAGAGCAATCCAGGCATCTGGAAATCAAACCATAGATGACATACTAGTTGTTTAATCATTTTTTTTTTTTTTTTTTGGAAAGTAGGGACAGAGATGTAGGGAAAGTCAGAGCGTGGGAGTTCATTCAAGTCCTCCTGAGCTGTGCATCGCAACCCACCTTGGCTTGGATGTCTAGATTGCTTTCCATTGGGGGAGAATGGTCACGCCCGTGGGAAATGAGTTGATGCAGTAAAGCCAATATATACACTGATGTTTTGTCTTCTGACAGTGTATGAATGTTCAAGCATTAAGTTATAGGAGAAAAGGGGCTAATTTTAGATTTGTTCCTAGCCCTCTCCATGTGAATGGTGTCGCTGTGAGCCCAGCAATGAAGTTCACTGTGTTGTAGCAGACTGCGCAGTTCCTGAGTGTGTCAACCCAGTCTATGAACCAGAACAATGTTGTCCTGTCTGCAAAAATGGTAAGATCACACTGCATTAGCTTTCGAAGAGGGGTTAGTGCAAAATACAAATATTTCACAACTCCACACCATTCAGTACGAGAGCCCTCTAAGATCTTCCTGTGGCTTTTCAATGTGGGCAGAGCCAATTTATACTTTTCTAAAGCCTGGAAATGAAAATAAACCAGCAATGGGTGAATTGTTCAGCTTTCCATCTGGGGAATTAAAGCTCCTGTAAGCTGGCTTTGTTGGGATTCCTATTATTTATTGTTGATTTATAAGGAGACTATTGGAAAGAACACAGAGCCATCTTTTTTATAGTGATTGCATTGCTCTCTCTTATGGGGCCTGTGAAGCAGCTTAGCCAATTCCGTAGCGCATAGTGCATCCCAGGAAAGAGAGTAGGGTGAATGCCAAGCATTGCGCTTTGAGTATACATAAGATATCAGAAGAGTTTAATGTTAAGGTATCAAAAAGTGCAAATTCAATTACAATTTTCTTACTCAAATAAGAAAAACTAAAATATTTAGGAAGTTTATTCTATGTCTTAATTACGGTGGAATCTTGTTTTCATAGAAATTGCTCTAGAAGAGGAACTGGCTGATTTATAAGGCTATAGGTTTCCTTTTGTCCCACGTGGAATGGGAAGGCTGAAACAATTATAGTAACCTAGTCATTCCAAATCAGCATGACGTGGCAGGGAAGATAATGTGATACAAGGAGCCCAGGAAAGCATAGCAACAAAGTCCACAGCACCTTCTTCCTAGTGGCCATGTTCTATCACACACAAAATAAAAAAGTCCTTCAGGAGGCAAATCCCAAGAATGTCCCTTTAATATCTGTTTGAACAAAATGGCTCTAGCTCTTAATTAAGATGAGGTCTCATGCCATGCTGAATCCCTATGCCCTTTCCTGAGGTAGCAGTAGCCATCTTTCTCTATGACATATTGTTTTGTTCTGAATTTGGATTTATGTTAGCTCACCCACTAATCTTTCTTTTGCAGAAGAATAATTAGTTTCAAAAGAGGCATCAGGTTATTTAAAGATAAAACAAAAGCAGCCCTGGCTATTTTTTATTTTGTGTCTTGATATCTTCTCACAAGATCCTCTGACAGTCTTCTGGGCACAGGTTTTACTATTCCTGACCATATAAGTCCACTAAGTTAAAGTACAGAATTTCCCCTAGCTTCTCTTCTTCTTCTTACTTGTCATAGTCACCATCTCTCTGATTTTGAGGGTAGAAAAATTATCCTCCCAGAATTCTAACCCATCTGGTATATGCAAAGATATCAAATTTAAGATCTTATATTTTTAAAAGGATTTTGAAGAAACTGGAAAAGATACAGGAAAAAAAAACAATAAGATGATTTAATAGCTGAAATATAGGACCTGTGAGGAAAGACCAAAGGAGTTAGCATAATTTGTCCTGGAGAAAAGAAGTCTCAGGGGAGACCTAACTGTCATAAAGCATATGAATGGCTAGTCTAAAGTAGAAGAAACCTTGTTATTTTTCATTTTCTCCAAAGATAACAAGAAGAAAAACTCAGCTACCTAATCAATCTTTAAAAATAGAATTGACAAGGCTTTGACGGAAGACTGGGGATTTTGTTGTTGTTTGTTTGCTTGCTTTTTTCTAGAAGCAACTATCTGAACAGTTCCTTGGTAACCTTTTCTTTGCTAGGTGGGTCTCGTTAACTTTGTCTCACTTTTAGGGCAAACGCAATCATGCTTATAATTTTAAAACTTGTCTGGACACAGTCAGCATACTCAGAGAATTATAGCACCTAAAGCATGTATATTGACTACAATTTTTCCACAGGCTTCTAGTATGTCATCCAAGTATTCTTCAACACAGCCTAAAATATACCTAGAGCTAATATCAATGTCATATGTTAAATCAGCTACTACAAACTAGTCATGAATTAATGCCACCCAAGATTAACCAATATTTTTATATCACATGTTAGAAAATTGTTATCAAATGCAACCCTCTTTGTACAAAAATGTATAACAAGTGAAATAAACTAGTTAATTAATGAGTAACCATTGGTATTCCTGATATACCTGGTATACCGGGTATACCTGAGTGCACAGGTATGTTAGTTAAATGTTCTGACATTTTTTGCACATGAAGCACTACAAAATGGCCACTTCTGTTTTCTCTTGCTACTTCCAAATGTTTCTTTAATTTTTCTTTAATAAGAAAAAATGTGACTGGATTAAAATTAATGAGAAGACTAACCTTACTATAATATAATATTACAAGATGTTATCTTCTTTTACTATTAACTGCCACCAATCAGTCATGTGTGCCACCAAATAAAGTATGATCAATATCAAAGAAGAATGTATCAAGAGCTCCTGAAAGCTTCTCTGGACATTGGGACCAGTATTTTTACTAAGTAAAGAGACTGAGCTCCAAGTCTTAACTTGCTCTCCATTTAAACCTGGCTGAGAAAACAGAGAGATGACCCATAAAAAAAAATCTGGAGGGAAAATAAATGTTTATCATGACATTGTATAACTAAGATGGTTTCTCAAACTTCCAATAGAAGTTTATCACATTATATATAAGAAAACAAATTTGCTCATTACAGTTTAAATTGTTTTTGAAGTATTTTTGCTATTTTCTTAGACCAAGGAAAGTAATCTACCCCATGGATTCAAGGTAGAGACGATAGAATTTAATATGTACACAGTCTTATGACGTTTTCTGCATTTTCTTAAATCTTCATAAATGTTGATGATAGTGTCTGGCAGATATTTTCAGTTTGCATAAATGCTGATTGTCTTGGCTGTCAAATGCTTTTCTTTTGCATATGGAGATTAATTTTTCTGCCTTTCTGAATTGGAACATGCCAAGAGCAAGGGGCATTAAGGATATAAGCTGAAAGTTTAAAGTGACAGAATCTACCACAGCTAATCTTAACACTTAATATTTGTTAATATAAAAATCCTTCCTTGATATTATTTAAGAGCAAACATAAAAAGCATAATAATATATATGTAATTTTCCCAGAAAATAGTTACCAATTAAAAATAGCACTTTTTTCATAAATAAATATTTTAATACAAGAAACATCAATGTGACCTGCTCCCTTTATAAACATTAGTAGATTATCATTTTTGTTAGTAATAAAATTTGTAAGACTAAATTTAAGGATTATGTTTATGGAATTTTGCTCCGAATATTAAAAAAGAACATACTAAATATCCCATTCTCAAATTTTATACTTCTTGCCACAAACAGGATTTCTAAGACTTATCAATGACTATAGGCAAAAAATAAAATATACTCCATTTTAACTAAAGGTAGTTTAGTACCAAAACTGAACACAAATTAAATTAACGTTTAATGTATTCATATTCAATTAAATCTGAATAAAATTAAAACATTAAGGAAGGATGTGACTGACTGGAGTATATCTAACACATATATTGAGTGGAGAAAGATGAGGCAAAATTTTCCTGAAGAAGGATTGGGGCACAGATATAGGAATTACCGGTTTTTGAAAATGTTATTAGGCATTTACTTCTTCCTCAACACATCTGCAAGAGATGGCAATCTTAAGGCCATCCTGAAAAATACATTTCCAAACTGTTTTTCTTTTCCTAACATTGGGTTGCTTTGACCTGTTTCAGCCCCAGGCTTTTTCATGTGAATTAATGAGCACTCTTTACAGACATTTTTATTTTGTTTTGTTTTCATAATATGAAAAAATAAATTAGCTCAGCATCTACTTAAAGCATTTTAATTTATAGTGACATAACTATTTCAAATATTTGGAAAATGATCACACCTTTATCTAATAATACATATATATATATACATATACATATGTATTTGAATACATATGTATATATTAATATAGTCAAGATTTAATATTAATTTTGATGTGAATATAAATGTAACTTTTTGTTCTGTTGACATTTATTCCACTTTGCAGTTGTCTATACATGCTAATATTTTTGTCCCACATCATTAAAAATCCATGTTTATAAGAGACCAAATGCCTGGATTAGAAAATAAAATATGTGACCAGTTACTGAAACATTTAATCATTGGAGCATACAAAGGACTAACTGTATTTCTTTGACATTTTATCAGCCAGTATGTCAGTGAGCTTTGTTTTCACTGGAATACAGTCGGTCATTATAGTTTTGAAGAAAAAGTTACCTCCTGGTAAATTAGAAGAGGCAGGATGCTCCCCCATAATTCTCTATACATATTGAAGAATTTTCATCTTCTTTCTAACTAAAGGTGAGATAAGTCCATTCATATACTTGATTTCATATTCCTTGCTCTCTTCTAGTTCAGTGGTGATACCAGTAAAGCAGAAAGTATACTAGCCAAGCCAGGCGTGGTGACACACACCTATAACCCTAGTACTTAGGAGGCTGAGATAGGAATCACAGGTTTCAAGGCAGCTTCAGCAAGTAGCGAGACTCTTTATCAATCTAGTGAGATCCTGTTTCCAAGTAAGAAATAAATCAGGCTGGGAGTATAGCTCAAAGTAGAATGCCTCTAGGCTCAATGCCCAGAAGTGTGCATGTGCACATATGCACACACACAAACATATACTAGCCAAAAGGGCAAAAAGGACAACAAAGCACCCAAGAAGGAGAAAAGGCTTTATAGGTATCCATACCTTCTTAAGTCACTTGGGAAGACCTATTTCCTATGTACAATTGTAAATATCAATTTATGTACAATTTAATATATACAATAAATGTACCATTTAATATATAAAGAGATCCTTGAAATTAATTAAAAAAAAAAGGAAAAGCAACTCCACAGAGTAAAGCAAACTCAAGAAGAGTACATAAAGGAAATTCACAGAAGAAAACCAAAACTCTAATAAAGAAGGAAAATATGCTTAATTTCAAGGAAATAGGGAGTTTAAAAAATAAAGCAATATCTACCAATTTTGTATTTATAATAATTTGAAATTGACGTACTTCATATTGACAAAAGTATTCAGAAAAGTTTGAGAAAGAGTTGAGAAAATATTGGAAAACTTTTAAGAAGAAATTATGTGAAAAGATAGTTCACAAAGTGTAAAAGTACCTAAAAAATAAATATTATTCCGTTTCTCCAAAAATAAGACTAGACTATTCAAAACACTTTACTGTTATTTTTGAATGTTGTACAGAGAAAAAATCAATTTTTAAACTAATTCAGAGATTAGAAGACAAAATATTGAAGAAGATGGTTCAATCGTTTATTTCTTATTTCATAGGACTCTATTGAATGAATCTTTATTTTATTGAATGATTTTTATTTTCATGACTCTTATACTTGTATAATTTAAAAGATTTCATGAAGAAAAAAATATAATTTAAAGTTATTCAAATTTTTCAAGAAAAGATGCCAGAATGAAACTCTTGTTTTACATTAAAATATGATATTGATACAAAAGAAAGGTTGCAAACTAAAAAGTAAAGCTAAATAACAACCATATTTATGATTATTAATGAGGAAATCTAACAGAACTACAAAATCCTCAATCTAAATCCACAGTCTCCTTATGTTGTAGTTTTGCAAGGAAATTCAGTTCATATATTGTATAATTTGTCACTAGTTATCTGGGGCAGCAGTTTCAATGAATTACATGAACAATTTGTAGAAAAATATATGATGACCATATTAAAAATAGTGAACAAATACAGTGAATAGTCTAACATAATTTCATGTCAAGTTTTAATCCCATCTGAATTTTGGTAGCAAGGTCATAAAAAAAACTGAGGTGGTTAGAGATTGTGAAAAAGGGATTATATATTTTGTTAGCAAATAGAAACTCTAGCAGGCTAATATACTACACATCCTGACCAACTGGAATTCACTATAGGTTTGCAAAAAGCTCAACATTAGGTACTCTATTAATATAATTTGTCTTATAACTAAATTAATCAGAAATGCCATGCTATCATTTCTTTTTTGTGTGTGAGTCTTGGGATGGAAACCAGGGGCATTCGATCTCCAAGCCACACCCCTTCTCCTATTATTATTATTTTTTTTGTTATTCTTTATTTTGAAATAGGGTCTCACTAAGTTATGGAGGACCTCACTAAGTAGCTGAGGCTGTCCAAAACTTGCAATCTTCCTGTCTCAGCCTCACAAATGCTGGGATTACAAGCATGCACCACCACATCTCGCTTGTACTTTGGGTTTTTTAATTAGTGAAAAATGATCAGAAATAGTTGAAGAAATAGATACAGATTTAATTTTTTTACATTTTTCTTTAAAAACTCAGTGAAACATTTTTATTGGATTATAATTTAATTAGCTTCTATACTTATTCATCTTCTATAATATTTTTAATTTTAATTTCATGTGGTTCTGAATTATTAAAGTAATAGAAATCTACATATCAGCAAGAGATACTAGATTACTTTTTTTAAAAAAAGAACCTTTAGGTATTCTTTTTAATGCCTGGAGAATATATATGTGTTTTACGAAAGTCACAAAAGTTTATAAAGAACTATAAAATAAGAAACAAAACATACCAGGTTTCTAAATATATGAATTCAAATTAAGTTGCTATTTTCTAATAATAAATTAAAAGATAAGAGTAATAAAAATTTTCTATGTGATATATTTTTATAAATTATCAAATATTTCATGTGTAAAACTTAATTACATAGAATATGATTTAATACATAGAAAATGATCACCAATTCATTTGGTGAAATATGGAACTCAAGCTACTAATATTAAAATGATACATAAAGATATAATTTGAAACAGTGAAATACTGAAAGTAAAACAAAGTGAATTAATAATCAGCTGTTCATTATAATTTATGATTAAAGTGATATTTATGTAGCTGATGGAAAAATGTATTTTTTTTTTCAGCAAAATGAATTTGACTTTTTGCAAAAGAGGATTCTGCTGCCAGTAAATTCAGGCATGCAGGAACAAGATAGTGAAAACTGCTGGGTATTTTATTTCCAGCATGAGGCTTCTGTGCTATGCTCCTATTGATGGAATCATAGCCTCACAATCTATGCCATTGGCTAAAGGGAATACTCAACGAGGAGATGACACTCGAAATTTCCAGGAAACGCTATCTCTACAAAACAATACAAGTACACAACAGGTTCTAAAATGGCAGTTCTACAAAATGGAGCCTAAATCAAGGTATTTCTTTGATAGAAAAAATCTAGTCATAGTCTTGCAATTTTTCCCCTCCTCCCTTTTTATACACTACTATGGTTTTTCTCCAATTTTAATTTGCATATGATACATTTTGTTCTCAAAGGCGTTACCAATACCAGAATACTCAGCTAATTCATATCTAAAGTTAAATAATTTTTCTAGATCATACTACTGGTGGCATTTAGTTGTTTAGCTAGTCCTTTGATGAAATCCGGGTCTAGTCAACAAATCTCTGCTAATTGTAATGTAATTCACTCTAAAAATAAAAAACAAATACAACATACAGTTTAGTATACTGACCACTATTAGTACTAATATAACTAACTTATAAGGGTTATTCACAACTACCTGTCTCCTGTATTATTCTACAAATATATAAGAAAGATTAATCTTTTTTTGAAAAGGTGAAGTTGCACTCCTACTTCACCCATTATATAAAAATAAATTTTAGTTGGATTAAAGGCTCATTTTTAAAAATCAAGATTAAGCCAGGCATGGTGGCGCACACTTGTAATCCCAACATTAGGGAGGCTGAGACTGGAGAATCGCTGTTCGTGGGCAGCCTCAGCTATTTGGTGAGGCTCTCCGTAACTTAGTGAGACCCTGTTCTTTATTTAAAATAAAGAATAAAAAATAGGGCAGGGGGTGTAGCTTGGAGGTCGAACACCACTGGGTTCCATCCTCAGACCCCCCCCAAAAAAAATAAAAAATAAGATTATAAAATAACTAAATGACATAAACAGTAACTTACTCTCAGGATAGGGAAAGTCCGCCTGACCATAAAGCAAATGATGGATTCCTAAAAGTAAAAATGAAAATGTAAATTAAAGTGACATAGTTTTATCTGTAAGTTTCTGTATATATTAAAAGAAGATAATACCTGAATTTGCACTACTGGGAGTGTGTGCAAATGATAATAATATGTCCTCCCTGAGGGACAACTAAGTATGCAAGTATGCATTATGAAAGTATTTCTTCTTTCTACTAGTCCACATATTCTAACTTTTCAATGATATGCACATATACCCTTTGATTTAAAAACTGCTATTTAAAATAGAAGAAATTAATAGCCAAAGTAATATAAAATTTTCTATTTTTACAATTTAGTGATTAAATAAGCAATGACATTTCACTTTCTAAAAATTACCCTGTGATTCCTTGTTATAATTTGTACCCGGTTAATTAATTAACCAACTAATAATTTCTACCACTTGACTTTCCAACTCCTTTAACCATGAGAGTCTTTTAAAAGCATTTGGAAAGCTTCATTGCCCGTTTTATGCACCTATTAGGGAAATTGCTAAAATATTCACTTAAGTATATCCATTTCCATTTTCATGAAACTATTTTGAAATATCAGGCTTAATTGGGTTCAAGTATTTCACCTTAAATTAATATTTTCTCACTTCCTTTTAGGCAGACAATTTGTAACAAGCATAACACAAATATAAAACAAACACATTGAAGGTGAAAATTTTTTCTGGGCCCTGCATAGCACATTTGGCTATGTAGAGACCCTGAAACAGTTCGTGAGGAAAGCACATTCTATGAAAGGCAGTTTCAAAGTCCATATTTCCTGGACTTCACAAATGAAGGTCAGAATTATCATATTCTTATGAAGTAGATGTCAAAAAAGTGTAATTACAAATAGCTATTTTAATGAGCCACAAACAATAATTTCCTATTTCTTTCATAAACCTTCTTCAAATTATGAAAGGAAATATTTATATTTCTGTTCTCTTAGACCAACAGAATTCCCTTTCAATTCATCATCAAACTAGGTTTCAAAAATCTTTATTTCACAATATTGACACAATGAAAATTAATACCACATTCATTTCCTGATGATCTCTCCAAGCGACTGAAGCTCACCTATGTCAAAATTTCATCCTTTTCTTAGTATTTCTCTCTTAACATGGTAAATGCTTGTAAATCGTATTTTCACTGCATAAATGTTTGGGAGTTTGACTCCAGTACACAGCTTCTCCCTTGAGAGTAGACACATGAGGAAATTGTACTCCCTCCTTCTAATGCCATGGAGTGTTTTAAGGTTCAGAGAGACAGACACTGAACATCTTGCTCCTGAAAAATCATAAAATGTTGAGGAGAAACTGGCTCCAAAACAGTACCAAGCCATGCTATGCAGTGAATCCCCTCAAACTAAATAGCTGTGCTATTTAGTGCATCACCTCTGGTCTTATTGATGGAGTTTCTCTTCAATTATATTCCTTAAATAGAATATTATTTCTTCCAAGATTATAGACAGCAAACTCTAAGAAACCATCCTTGGGAATGGTGGATGATAAAAAATGGGCAACTGGGTCCTGGACCTTGGAAGCTGGATACAGCTCAGTGGTCACTAAATGGGATGGGATCTGGCTGGATATAGCTCAGCGGTCACTAAATGGGATGGGATCTGGCTGGGAAGCCAAGGCATTGAATCTGACCAAGACTCATGAAATAGTACATGATTACAAATAATCTCATCTCTCTAGTGGCTCACACCATTGGCTCTGAAAGAGAACACTATTGCTCTGTCTCAGGAGGGGTGGTTCACCAGTCCACGGTGTCCCCCAAGCTCTCCCTCATACAGCCCAGACATTCACAGATCTCTCAGAGGCACCTGGAGACCAAGAGGTCACTGCTCCTGCAGAACAAACAGTTCCCTTCATCCAAAGTTCCTTCCTGATGCAGATGCTGTAGGAAGTGCCAGTTAACCCTCACTGCTTGTCGATATAGCCATGTAGGGCCCATGTTTTGTAGAGGGGAGGTGTTCCACAGCAAGATGTTCCCACCACACCCCATTTCCTTGGACAATCAGAACACACACACACACACACACACACACACACACACACACACACACATACCTGAAGTGTGCTCCTGTCTTTATTTGATACCGAATGTCCTCAAAAGCGAGGGGGCAAGCAAGATGAGCCTAGAAAGCCCCTGGTAAGTTCTCCCTTTATCTTCCTAGGGAGTTGCAAACCTCAGGAGCAAGACTGTACTGGGTACTTCCCTCAGGCACAGATTCCCTTTCTCACATATCAGACCCAACCTTCAGGAGCCTTCTGGGTCATTGGTAAAGAGGAGCCCCCAGGAGCCTGGGCACTCCTACAAAAATCCTACTCCTCCTTCCCCAACAGTCACACCCTTAGCATCTGGCTGGATCTGGCTGGAGACTTTCAGGACTCACCTCAGGATGCCCCTGCTCCCTGCTCTTCTCAGACCCCCAGAAGCCCAGGACCAACAGGGTATCCCTGGACCACCAATGATCTGTGAGTTCACACCCAAAACAACCATTTTCCATTTATTTCCTGCTTTATTGTTCTCCCTCTGACCTACTTCCACATAAATAAATATGTAACTTATTTAAATGCCTACTTCTTCATGTGGTGAAGAATTTTGTCTGTCTTATTCACTGATATGTTCCCACTTCTATGGCATGCTATAGGTGCAAATGCATGTTTTTAAATAAGTGAACTAGTAAATAAGTACCTATATCGGGCCTTCAGAAGAGCTTTGATTAAAGTGTTTTGATTATTCAAGTCATTTTAAATTAGCTTTGAAACTTGTTGGTCTCTCTCATATATAAGGGCTTTCATATGGTGAGTCTGGTATGCATATATGTTGGGGAGAAAGGTGCTTTTCAGATTATTCTAGTTAAATTTGGTTTGATTTACCACAAAGATTAGTCTGCTTACATTAGCTGATGGAAGGCATAGCAAGATGCTCTAGAGGAAATAAGCTGTCAGGGGAAACTGAGTCTAGCTTGAAATTTTAGTGCTACCTAATCTCATTGTGAACACCTTAATCTCCTGTTTGCCAAGAACAGACTTCCTATAAGGTGTCTCTCAAAATTAATGTTATACTTTATCCAGAATTATTCTTAATTTGTATTTAATGTTTTTCTTAATGTGTATTTTAGCTAATTACAACGAATAAGTATGTTAATGTCTGTAAAGCACACAAAACATGTAAGGGCTTATTAATAGCTGGTGTTACTCTTTACTAGCAGTGAGATTAATTATCATCATGAGACCAGGCATTGAGAAAATATCTGAAAAGGGCAACTGTTTCCCTCAGCGTGTGCCACCTCGGACACCCCTGCCCATTTTCTTCTCCCAGCATCCCCTGCTCTCTGACCCACTTAGAGGTGCCCGATCCAAGCATCCTCTCTTCTCTGGGCCAGGACCTTCCTGCTGTCCCCCTGCCATGCAGGCTGTGCTGCCTCCCACATTCAAACTAATTAGACCTGTACTTCATAACTTAGTCATCTGACAATCCTAAGAACATGCCACATCAAATAATAAATATGACTTAGCTGGTATCATTAATACCTAATGACCTACCTATTTCCCTCAAACTTATTGTGGCATTAATTATGAAAACTTTGGAAAGAAAAAAGGTTGTGAGCCGCGTGTGTGTGTGCACGCATATCCTGTGGTGGGCCAGCAGGGGCACTGTTCTGATGGTTTCCTCAGCTTTACAGTTCATCTCACATGACTTTGCATAGAACACTGATTAGACTTTTTCAAGAGTATAGAATGCAATGAGCATTGACCAAATATGTGACTTGAAATTATGTGGTAAAATCATCTCAACCTAATGGGAAGATCAGAAACAACTGCAGAAAATATGCCTTACTGCCAGAGTGGAGGAAGAAAGCTGAATTTAGGGGATAATATGTAATTATAGAAAGATTATACAACTGAAAAATAAATGAGAAATATGGTATAAACCTGGAACAAAGGAAATGTGGTACCTCTGTGGCAGGCAGTGATGGGGAAACCCTCCAGGAATCACCGTGGCTGATTCCAGAAGCCCTTGTAGTAAGACCTCTGATATTTAAATGTAGCTCCCAGCGGCTGCAAACCAATCTATCAGAAATGTTAGACCTTTTTTAAAACACATTTATGGCTGGATGCCCTTCAATCGAGAACGGGGAATAGGAAGTTGCTCCATGCCTACTTATTTTGCTTACATGTGCTTCATTTGTACGAGGTGACGGCACAGAGCAGCTGTAAGCGCTACTGCTTGTCAGGGTGGATAACCAGCCAACCCCAAGTCCTCCCTCCTCTCACCATCACTTTTATGTGTTTTGCAGAAAAGCTCATAAAGCAACACACCTGCCTTCTAGAAAGCTAAGCTGTTAGTTTCTGTCATCATTAAATACCAAAATATTTGGCAGTGCTGTATCCAGAGCCTAAAAGCCTCCTTGCTTCAAATTTCTGTGTTGGGGTTTAAAAGAGAGGCAGGACACAGGACTCAGGAACTGATGTCACATACTGAAGATGAGGGTTCTCTTCATGTCAGGGTTTGCTTTGTCCCTCTTGCTTGGATTTGATTTGATGATTTCTTTGAGAGCAGAGGAAGATGATCATGGAAGTCAGCGCAGGAGGAAACTGCTGTGCACAGGAGAGCACGTGAGCCCTTCAAGCCAGGAATCCTGCAGGTTGATGCTAAAAACTTAATTGGATTCTGTTTCCACTCTGAGCAAATACAATAGCCAGGTCTCTGCACCGAGGGGAGGAACCAGCCCCCTGTGGATGAATTGAAAAGTTGGTGTACCCATCAAAACTGTGTCCCTCTAGCCTGTCACAGTGCAGGTATACACACACACACACACACACACACACACACACACACACACACACATTCATAAATACTCTGGTACTCAGAACCTCTTTTCTTTCCAAAATTTTTATTTCTAAAATAATTAGTGTTACTAAAAGTTTGATGGAAATAACTGGGACATTGGGTATTAAAGGGACCAATTTAGCCAGGCATACTGGCACATGCCAGTAGGTAGTCCCAGTACTTGAAACACCGAGACAAAAGGATCCCAGACCCTAATTCAAAATAAAAAATGAAATGGGTTGGGGATGTGTGTTGGAGGTTCAATCCCCAGTTCTCCCTCTACACAAAAGAGACTAGTTAAATGTATTGTCTGAATTTGAAGCATCCTTGGACTTATCAGATGACTAAGTTATAAAACAGAGGCCCAATTATTTTGCTCATGGAGAAGAGTACAGCTGGCATTAGCAGGAGACAGCAGGAAGACCCTGGCCTAGAGAAGAGAGGACTCCTGCGGTAGGGTGAGTCAGGGAGCAGGGAATTCTGGGAAGAGAAATGGAAAGGGATGGATGCTGTGACACGTACAAGAAAAATAGCCCTTTTCAGATGTTTTCCGAATACCCAGTTTAATGATGAAAATTAATGTGACTGTTATTGGGCAGAGATTCCTTGGTTCTTGTCCTCCAAAATGATTTCAGTCTTGAGACAGAATAAGTATAAAGGATTTGTTCAGAGATGTGGGTGGGCTGTCCTCAGAGAGGATGCCACCAAGTAGAAAGCCGAGAGTATGCCCCAAGGAGTGTGCAGTGGGCCGTTCCAGTAGAGGAAGCTGCCAGGGGCATTCTGTGTGGTGTGTTTTAATATTTGGCCTGGCCGGGCATGGTGGCGCACGCTTGTAATCCCCGCGCTTGGGAGGCAGAGACAGGAGGATCGCGCAGGTTCGAAGCCAGCCACGTGTTCTGGCTTAGGAGACCCTGTTTCCAAATAAAAATGTAAAAATAGGTCTGGGAGTGTAGCCCGGAGGTAGAAGGGCTTCCAGGAACCCCAGTACCACCAAAAAAAAAAATATTTGGCCTGGAAAATTCCTGCTTCGTGTATGATGTATCTGAGGGGTTAGTGCTGTCTCCTGCCACAGCTTCGTGTATCTGAGCTGGTTCCACCATGTTAGAAAAGTTCTCACTGGTACCTACCACATAAAGGAGGAAATCAGTGGATGGGGTTATCTGTCACCCGCGATGGAGAGACCTTTCATCACTCCGAGTGAAATGAGCCCAGGCTCCTGCCTCCCTCCACTCACCTTGCTCAGATCTGCCGAGTATCACCAGTGGTAAGGAGTAACACTAGCTTTCATCTTGTAAACCTTTGTATGTTTTAAGTGCTTTGCAAGCATTAACATGTTTAATCTACACAATCTTAGTAAGAGGAAGCAATTGTAATTGTCAGTTTGCAGGGGAGGAAACTGAAGCCCATCTAAAGTTAGGGACTGGAATCCCTGCTCTATTGAACTGTAAAGCCCATGTTATTAACTATTAGCTCTCAGTGTGAGCTCAGGACCAACAGCCTCAGTATAATCTGCACACTAGTTAAAACACAAACTTTTGAGCCCATCCCAAATGGATTGAGTCAGAGATTCTGAGAGCAGAACCCCACAGTCTGTGGCTTAAAGAGCTTTTCAGGTGAGTCTGATGCTAAACGCCGAGAGCCAGATGCTTGGTTTCTGTTTTTTTGTTTTGTTTTGTTTTTTCAAATGAATGAGCAGAGGGGGAAAGTAGAAGCTGAAATTATTGCCACCCAATGACTAGTTGAGAAAAAGTTTTACCAGGACAAGAGGAAAGGCAAGGCTGGAGAGAAAAGCTCAGACCACAAAAGCTCCCCGCGCAGTGTGAAATAAGGCCACTTGTGTGGGAGAGGAGGAATGGTTAAAGTGAACAGGGCAAAGACAGGGTCTCCAGGGTTTTAGAAGTGGAAATAGCCTGGGACACTAGGGAGATGCATTCCGGTGAAGCTGTCAAAACTGGCCATGGTGCATGTCTGGAATTCCAGTACTTGGGAGACTGATAGAGGAGGATCACAGGTTTGAAGTCAGCCTGAGCACTTAACAGGACTCTCAGCAACATAGCGAGACCCTGTTTCAAGACCAAAAATAGAAAAAGGGCTGAAGACACTGCCCTGACAGAAAATATCTCTGGGTTCTATTCCCAACAAAACACACACACACACACACACACACACACACACACACACACACACCGCCATTCTTTTTTTTTTTTTTTTTTTTTGTGGTACTGGGGTTCCTGGAAGTCCTTCTACCTCTGGGCTACAATCCCAGACCTATTTTTTATATTTTTATTTGGAAACAGGGTCTCTTACGCCAGCACAGCTGGCTTCGAACCTGTGCGATCCTTCTGTCTCCGCCTCCCAAGCACAGGGATTACAAGCGTGCGCCACCATGCCTGGCCACATAGCCATTCTTAATGGGCATGGTATTTTCTAATAACAAAGCCATGATCATCAGAAGGTAAATTCAACAAAATTTTAAAGGTAGCAAAAATCGCAAGAGAAGGCACAATACTGACAGGAAAGGAGATGGAAGGGGGCATGATCATCACTAATTCATTCCTCACTCACCATGATCCTCTGTTGATTATTGGGAAGGTAAAGAGTTGGTTGTTTCAAGTGAATTATCCTTTATAGATTAAGTCATGGTAACAACTGATGACATTTGTAAGCCATAATTGTATTTAAGGACATTTTAACTTTTCAAACAGCTTTACTGAGATATAACTGATATAAAATTACCACACATTTCTAAAGTGTCTAACTTGATGTTTTTACATGTCTACCTGTGAAGCCATTCTCATAATCCAGATAGTACACATCCCCATCACTTCCAAACATTCCTCCCCCCCAGTCCATTCCAGGCAATCTCTGATCTGCTCTCAGCACTCCTACATCATTTTGCATATCCTAAAACTTTGTATAAATGGATTTACTCAGTCTGTACTCTCTTCTGTCTGTTGTCTTTCACTCAGCATAATTACCTTGAAATTCAAGTCTGTTGTGTCCTGTATCAATAGTTCATCCTTTTAATTGCTGAATAGTAGTTCAATGCATGCCTATAACTTAGTATAATTTATCTAGTCACTTGTCAATGGGCATTTCAGATGTTTCCAGTTTTTGATGACTGCAAATAAAACTACCACAAACATTTCTACACAAGTCTTTGCATAGATATGTTCTTCTTTCTCTATTATAAATGTAGTTAGGAACTGAATACTAGATCACAGAGTTGGTATATATTTAACTTTTTTAATGCAAACTGTTTCAGAGGTACTATAGCACTTCAAATTGTTTTTGTAAAAATGTAGACTTTGCCATTTCCTTCACATCCTCTTCAGGGCTGGAGATAAGCCATTTCCCCTAATTTAGCTATTCTAGTTTAACTGTATTGTTATTTCTTTGTGGTGATAAAATACATTTTCCTAAATACTGTTGATGGTGAACTTCTCTCCATATGCTATTTTTCATCTATAAATTTGGTGAAATGTCTGTTCAAAATCATTTAATCATTTTTGAGTAATTTGTTTTCTTATTATTGAATTTGAAGAGTTTAGTATTTATTCTGGAGGAAAGTCTTTTATTAGAACATACTTTACAACTACTTCTTGCCTATCTGTGGCATTTTTTGCTTCATTCATTAAATATCTTCTGAAGAGTAGAAGTGTTTTATTATGGGTCCAATCTATCAAGTCTTTCTTTCATGAATTGTACTTTTAGTGTAACAAAAAAACCTTAATCTAACCCTAATGGTTTTAGAACCATTTACTAGGGCTTTTTTTCTTCACTCAATTGTACTTTTAACTTTATTAAAAATAACAACATTCATTTATTAATTTTAATAGAATATATTATTCAAGCATATTCAATATAGGTATATTCATGTATAATGAAGTATGCATTATTTATGTACATTCAATATATAGTCAATGTGTACTCATACATTTTATTATAAATTTGCTACTTTTTCTGAACTTTATATTCTGTTCCAATGGAGTTGTTTTAGCTATTCTACATACTTTTTTTTATATCTGAATTTTAGAATCACTTCATCAGTTTATAGCTCCCCACATACAAATAAAAGAAAGACTATTGGTGTTTTTGTTGACATTGCTTTGAATCCATATGTTCATTTTTGTAAAATATACCTCTTATTAATGAATATTGTATGTTCCTCCATTTATTTAGTACTTTAATTCATCTCAGCATTACTTTACAATTTTCATGATATAGGCCTTTTACATCTTTGATTAATTTTATCACAAAGCATTTTATTTTTAATTTTATTGTAATCAGTATGCATTTTAAAAGAATTTTTACTTTTCACAAATAGGAACAATATTGATATTTGAATATTGATCTTAGGTCCTGGAAACAAGCTACACTCATTTATTAGCTTGAGAAGATTTTATTTTATATTTATTTATATATTTATATATTATATAGTATATATTAATATATATTTATATTCTTCTCTCTTGTTTTTTTTTTTTTTGGTACTGAGTATGGAACCCAAGAACATTGTATGTCTGAGCTACACTCCCATCTCTATTTTCTCGTCTTTTTATTTTTTGAAACAGGGTCGCACTGAGTTGCAAAGGGCCTCACTAAGGAGCTAACGCTGTCTATATTTTCTTTAGTTTTGTTTTGTAGATTCCATTGAACTTTCTATTTGTTATCTATGAATGTGGTTCTATTGTTGCCTTACCAATTTACATGCATTTTAGTTCTTTTTTTTATTATATTTTGCTTTCTTGGCCATTCTATGCAATGATGAATAGAGAAGTAGAAGAGCATATCCTTGTGTTGTTCTGATCTGAGAAGAAAATAATTCAATATTTCCCAATTAAATGCGATTTTGCCCATAGGTTTTTTATAGATGCTTGTCATCAGTTAGGAAATGGGCCATTCTATTTATACTTTGATAAGAAGTTTTATCTTGTTTTGTTTTTCATCAGAAAGAAATGGTGGATTTTGTTCAAAATTTTTATATCTTTGATGTTCCAGTTGCTTTGTTTTGTTATTGAGAAGGGGTATTGAAACCTCCACCTATACTTGGATTTACCTATTTCTCTGAGTAGTTCTATTAGCTTTTGCTTTTATGTACTTTTAGTGTTAAGTGGATTAATATTTATGATGTGTTATAATGTTGTTTACAAACTGACTTTTACAATTATGAAATGACATTCTTCATGCCTTTATATTCTTTGTTTAGTAATCCACTTTGTCCCCACATGAAGATAGTATTCTCACATTCCTTTCAACTAGCAATAGTATGTTGTATATTGTGCCTGCACTCTACTTTCATCTATTTGTATTTACATATTTAAAGTCTTTTTTCTGTATATAATATATACAATCTAATAATCTCTGCCTTATAAATGAAGGATTTAACCCATTTATATTTAATGTGATTATTGATACATGATTAGATTTAAATCTATCATATTTTCTCACATTTCTCTTCTCTTTTGTGTTACTTTCTTTTTCTTCTCTCTTTCTTTTTTTCAGTACTGAAGATGGAACCCAGGGGCATTGTACCTCTGAGCTACACTCCCATCCCTATTTTGTAATCTTTTTATTTTTGGAAACAGTGTCACGCTGAGTTGCAAAGGGACTCGCTAAGTAGCTTAGGCTATCCATGAACTGCAATCTTCCAGTCTCAGCCTCCTGAATGCTGGGATTACAAGCGTGTGCCACCACGCCAGGCTTCTTTCCTATTTTTAATAAAATGAATATTTTATGGTTCTTTTTTGTCATTACTAGCTATTTAAGAGGTAATTCTTCATTTTGTTATTTTTTAGGGTTCATAGTATATAACTTTAATGTGTCATACTTATCCTTCATACAGTATTATACCACTTTATATATAATACCAGAATCTTACAGTAATATATTTAAATTTTATCATGACCTACGCAATAGTGTTGCCATATATTTTATTTTTACATATTTTTAGTTTTCTTTTAGTTTTTGTAGTATTTGTTTTACTTTTTGTTTTAATATTGTACTATCTTTTAAAAAGATTCATATAATATAAAAAGATCTATCGATGGATAAATTTCCAGTACTTTTCATTTTATTTATAAAGATCCGTATTTTCATAGATCACAGTTTTTCTTCAGTCTGAATTACACTATGGCTTTTTTGTGCTAGTGTAGTGGTAAATTCTTTAAGCTTTTTAGTATTCAAAAGACTTTAACCTTAATATTTGAAAAATACTTTTACTGGTTTATAATCTTAACTGTCAAGGTATTTGTTTTGTCTTTTCTCTCAGTATGTTGAATGTGTTGCTCCACTATCTTTTCATTTGCACTTTTTTTCTAGCAAAATATTTGCTGCCAACCTTATCTTTACTCTTCTTAATGTAAAATTCCCTCCCCATTTGCTTTTAAAAATTTCTCTTTATTCCAGTTTTTGTACAATGCATTTATCTTCACATAGTTTCCTTAGTGTTTCTTGTGCTTGTACTTATACTAAGTTTCTTGGACCTGTGCATTTATAGTTTCTATGAAATCTGAAGAGTTTTCACCCTTTATTTCTTCAAATATTTTTGTCTTTCTACCTTTGACAACCCCAATTACACATGTACCTAGCTACCTAAAATTGTCCATGGCTCATTATTCTTTCTTTTTGGAATTTTTATATCTTCTATTGTTATATTTTCAAGTGTACCTATCCTTTTTCTATAATATCCAATCTGACAATAATCGTATCCAGCAGATTCACATTGAGTTGGTTTTATCTCTTGAGATTATAATTGCTTTTAATAAATTATTACTATAGGATTTTCCCAGCCCTATGCTCTGATGTTCTTTCTCCTGAGTAAATTCCTCACATGTATGGCTTATAAATACTCCGCTGAATACCTGACAAGGACTTTTTGTAGGTTTCTGGAGTTTTCTGTCTCTGAAGAGCTCTCTCTTCACCAATAGTTTGTTCTAAAAACTCTAACTGCCTCAGTCTCTCCAAAATATCAGTTTTGTTTGCTCAACTTTGGGAGTCACCTGGGTTTCCTTACCTTGTGCTATGGCCTAGAAGCTCTCAAGACAGAAAAATGGAATAATTATAGAACTCTTCTCATACATTTTCTCTTTCTCTGGAGTCACTGTCCTTTATTGCCTGAAATTCAATATCTTGAAAATTGCTGTTTCATATATTGCATTTATTTTTCATGAATTCTAAAGGGAATATAAATCTGATCACTGTTACACTACCTTGGCCATAACTAGAAAAGCATATTTTAATATCACAACTTGTATTTTTCCAAAGACCAAGCTCTATTCAAACTCTTTGACCACATTGCTGAACAATTCATTGTTAACAAATTGAAACATGCATAACCCCTGCTAATAACCACAAATCGTAGTCATTCAATAAATACTGAGTATCTCCTATGTATTAGCCACTTACTAACTTGTGTAATTTTTCTCTATATTTTTAATACTGTAACATATTATGAGGTTTCATCTCTTTTATTATTTCACCTTTTATGTAAATTAGCGAAATTAAAAGTTAAAATGTGAAGGGCTATGCCAAATACCTACTAAATTATAAATCTAGCTTTCAAATCTAGTTTTTTTCTGATTCCAAAGGCCTTGTGCCTTCTATATCACTATGATTATTATTTACCATGAAAAATAGAATATGAGCACTTAATAAAGGACTTTCTAATTATGCTTTCCAGCAAAGGACATTAACACATCTCTAATTTACCACCTTTAAGATTTTAGCTGACTAGTAGAATTTTTAAAGAGATTTTTTTGTAGATCAGCAGGAAAATAAAATTTATATTGCAAGAACAAAAGTTATAAAATGAAAAGCCTATAAAGTGATTAACTTTATCACTCAGTTTCATGCCAAATTCTGAGAATTAGAACTTCAGTGAGAAGAAAATGGGGTCCAGAGATGCTTAACTAAAGGGAAGACTCAGAGGAAATGGTTCATTTGACAGACCACCAAATTCTAAACATGATTGCTGGCCTAAAAACAAAACCGTTAGACTTCTCAGAAGCTGTGTTACCTTGTTCGCTTTTACAGTTTCCTTCTAAAATGTTGAAAAGACATTCTTTGTAAAACTTGACATTGCCAATTTAATCTTTATTAAAGGCATCAAATAATTTTTACTTAAAATTACCCCCAAATCATATTTTTATTAAAAGCCACTTAATCTCAAAATCTTTGTTTAAACATTCAAATTAATAATCACTTAATAAATATTTTTAATGTAAACATTCATTTTAAAACTTTTTTTTTTTGATGCTAGGGATTGAACCCAGGGGCACCCTACCTCCGAGCTATACCCCAGCATTATTTTTTATTCTTTATTTTGAAACAGGGTCTCCTAAAGTTTCAGAGGGCCTCACTAAGTAGCTGAGGCTGCCTGCAAACCTGAATCCTCCTGTCTTGGCCTCCCAAGTACTGGGATTACAAGTGTGTGCTCCCACACCTGGTTTACATTTTTTAAACTTTTATATTATTGGAGTTGTCACAAAAGATCAAACAATTATATTTTATTACTAAATTGAACCAATAGGGGGAAATATATAAAGTATAATAAAATTAAAAATATTCCAAACATATTTTGTCAGTAAGTATATAAAATATATAGGAGTGACTAGGTGTCATCAATTAAATCAATGCTGTTAATTGTAGCCTTATATGAGGAGTTGGTCTGCTTTGCCTCCTCACTGAAAGCTTAACACAGGGACACTGTGTTGAAGAAGAAAGGGAAATCTATACAGCATTTAATATCTCTATTATTCACATGAAAATATCTATAAGTAAATATCACCTTGTAAGGCATGAGGAAAAAATAATAAATTTTCAAGATCTATTTCCTTTCAACTCAGCTATTTAAAATTTTTGACATGCATTGAAGCAAAATGTAATCTTTAAAGCTATTTCATTTCTGTTGAAGAAAGGAATGAGAAGGAATCTTGGCTGTACAAATGAATGTTAGTGGTATGATTGTTTTTCTCTACAGCATGCTCATTAGGAATGGACGTGGAAATGGTTTTTCTCAGGTTATCAGTACTCTTTAGGCTTCAAAAACTTAGAGCCAAGTCCATTGAAGGGAAAAGAGACTTTAATGCATTTCAATAGGGTATTATTATTAAAAGGAGAAAATTACAAAGGGTAGAATGAGATTGCATGTAAGTCCTCAGATGAACCACTAATACATGAAAAAAATTATGGTTCTAACATGGACCCAGGCATAGCTCCATTATAGAACAGATATGTTTTGGAGAGGAGAGTTGAAATACAAACTCTGTAAATAAACTATTTTCCCCAATGGCCTCTTAGATAAAACTGACAATCAGAAGAAAATTTCAAAACTGAAAGGGACCTTGGAGACCATTTATTTGAAATCCCTTACTTTTTACTCAATGACAAGAAAACTCAAAGATGGAAAATGACAGTGAGTCCTTCAAAGAACGATAGCAAAAGAGCTAGAAACAGAACCCAGGTCTGCTCACTCCCAGGGACCCACATTTTAAACTAAACAAATAACATATTTTGTGGTTTACCCCACAGGTACTTATCAGTTTGTTTTCATTTAACAGGGTTGCTTGTACATTTCTATGACAAGTATTTCATAGGCTTTAATTTGTTTTTACATGCTGCTGGTGTTGAGTGCCAGTCAAATGATTCTTAAGGTTATTTTTGATATTTGCAAGTACTTGTGCACTTACAAGTAAAAATGTGTGTTTAGAATATTAATGGCAACATTTACTAAAAAAAGAACAGGAAATCTGGCATGTTAATAGGTTTGAAAAACATGCCCATGGCCAACTTAAAAAAAAAAAAAAAAGATTAAAATTGCTTCCTGGGAGAAGAAATCCCAAAACTTAACAGAAGTTTGAAAAACAGTTGATGAAGAGAAATATAAATCAGACGCTTCCCCTAATCAGCAATAACTAGGAGGAAAGGGGCAACAGGAAGAGGTTGAGCTATAGAAAGGGCCCTATAGTGAAGCAACTAATGTGACCAATCAGAGGGTATGGAATAGGGGAGGACGGAGCCTCTTTAAAACGCAGGAGGTACATAAACAAATGTATCAAAGTTAATCACCAAAGAAGCATGGGATGGAGGGAGGGGGAGAGAATGAGATGGGGGCTGGATGAGGGCTAATTGGATGATGTGTGCTTGTATATCCTCTCAAGTCTTGTACTCCAATGTGATTGATATATGACTACAATGCACCAATTTAAAAAATAAATTAATTAATTTTTTAAAAAAGAAATAAGTTTGAAAAAAAAAGAAAAGAAAAACAGTTAATGAGAGTTCCTTTCAGTGTCCCTCTCTTCCCAGGAGTATGTTTTGTTACTGTCATTATAAACATAATCCAGAGCCCAATAAATTAAAAGTATCAGCTTTCTTATGTTTAATGCAATTTAGCAAGTTATTGACTTCCTTCACTTAGTAAGCTCTTTGATTAAATACCTACGACGTGCCAGACATTATGCCCACTTTTAGAAATACAGTAGTGAACAAGATTCAGCCCTACTTTTAAGAAAATTCCAGGCTTAATAGGTGGCCAGGCAAGCAAACAAGCAGAGAGGTAATAGTTTTCATTGAAATGTTCTGCAAGAAAATTATAGAGAAAAATTTCCCAAAAGTGCCTAAAGGGAGGAAAAAAAATAAGTGTAGCTTTTAGTCACTTTGGCTACATTGTAGAGAATTAATCACAAATAATCAGTATAGAGCAATCTACTGGCCCTTATGTTTTCCATCTGACCGGCTATTTGAGCTCATTTAAGCATAGGTGCAAAGATTAATTTTATATATTTCTAATTCAATAGTTGTTCAATAAATACCCTTTTATTATTATCCAGTTATATAGAGGATTGCTAGAATGTCATGAATTAGCCTGTCACATAAATGTTTGCATGATTTCATGATACTTAACCCTGAGAAAAGATATAAAGACCTGACAGAGTATTTAAGAAAGTAAACAGAAATATAACTTTAATATTAGAGGCCAGGACACTAAGAAGATATGGATTAAAAACCTTATTTGAAAATGGCTGTGAATTCTTGTTCTTTCTTCTCATCCCAACGCCACTTGATACTTCTTATTCTCCTCCTCTGTTCTGACAGTTCCAGTGCTTAGCTCTTTATAATTTGATACTTACAATACAAACTGGCAAAGAACAATCTAACTCCAAATGATAGCACCTGAGTCTTACTCTGTTCATTCTTAGAGCTTGAAAATACTGACTTCTGTTTCTTTAGGAAAGTCAGTAGCAAATATCTAATGCTAAAAGTTTATGTATAAAAAGTATTTGCTTCTCTAATAAGTATTCACTTCTCAAAAAATTAAGAAGCAATGATAGAACCTTTATTTGAAGACCCCCTAATGAGACAAATACATGATCATGTCATAGGCATATTAAGATTGGGTCAAAATTAGGTTCAAGGTCATGCTTTAGTAAAATACTTTCCTGATTATAAAGCATCTTTTTCCCTTACAAAAGTTTACAATGAGTTTTAAAGTTATCTCAATGATTTATCGATTTTTTTTATTGTTTTCAAAAACACCTCAGCAATCTTCTGAGCATAGGAAGATGACACTATCCAGTTTTGCTATGCTCTGAGATGCATTACATTCCTGGAAACCTGCTAGAGGAAGAAAATGGTGAAAATGCAAATCATGCTCTCCTTGAGCTCACAGGCCCCTACTCTACTTTGCATCTAATGGATCTGTAATTGTGTGCAATTTAAATAGAAGAGAGAGAGGTCGTTCATAAACCTCATAGGATATAGAAGTTGAATGAATGATTGGGATCAGTCAATCAATGGGTCAAGGCCCAAATGGATTCAGCAGTCATTTTAGGGACTACAAAATGAGTAGATTAGATTAAAGTAAAGCTGTAAAGGGTAAGTCAGTCTATAAAATAGACATATTTAGGTAGTTGCTGTACATGTATAATCTCATCTAATGTTCACAGTAGCCATTTTATATAGGAGGCTGAAGCATAGAAAATTATTTACATTGAGCCCACAGCTGGAAAGCTGTAATTCTGTGTTCATTACTATTTCCTATCCAAAGCCCATGCTCCATATATAAGAGAACCCTGACCTTCTGAAACTGGCTGATCTCACTTAGCATGCTATCTTCTAGTTTCATCCATTTTCCTGCAAATGACATAAAAGCAAACAGTTCAAGTAATAGTTAAGCAATAGTGAAGGTATCACTACCAATTTCACTAACATGTGTAGGGAGGAAGAAGGGAAGAACCAAGTGGGATGTGAAGGAAAATATATCAGATGCTGTGTACATGTATGACATTATCACATTAAACCTCCCGATGATGTATAATTGCAGTGCATTAATATAATTTTTTAAAAAGAAAAGTGAGTATATTTCAATTACATCCTGATGAATAATAATGATGACAAAGAAATAAAGATCATTATCATGTGCCTATTATGTCAAGAAATGTGCTTGACATCTTCTATGTATATATTCTTTAGGAAGGTAGAGGAAAAGCCAGACTTGATGGCACATGCCTATAATCCCAGTACTTGGGAGACTGAGACAGGTAGATCACAGGGTAGAGACCAGGCTCAAAATCTTAGTGAGACCATCAGCAGCCTAATGAGAACTTGTTTCAAAACAAAAAAATTAAAAGTTCTGGAGATGTAGCTAAGAGGTAGAATACCGCTGAGTTCGGTCGGAAGGAAGGAACAAAGGAACAAAGGAATGAAGGAACGAAGGAACGAAGGAACAAAGGAAGGAAGGAGCACAGTAAATCTGTAACAACCTCCCAGCTCTCAGTGATTTAAAGCAATAGTACTTTATTTGGTATTCATGTGAGGGCATAAATAAGTATTCCTTATTAATAGGCAGCTCCCTTCTAGACTGATATTCAAAGACTAAGGATTCTTATGTCTTGAAAGTCTACTACATTGAACTCATAGTGTCAAGTCTTTTTACTTACTGATTCCAAAGGAATAAAACATAGATGTTTGCCTATGGCAGACTTTCAATGGACCAGGTCTAGAGGGGGCCATTTCATCTTCACTCAAAATCATATGCTTGATTACAAAGGATGCAGAAAACCGATCTTACTGTATGTCCAGTTTTGAGGAGTGCATGGAACTGAGTTATCTATGTCCAGACTGATTTTAGCCCATCAGCAGCCTTTGTCTTAAGGCAGTTTTTTAGGTTGTTTTTGGTGTTATCAGGTACAGCACAATTTTGTAATAATGATTTTCTAACCAGTAACAGCATGTGTACTAAAAATGCTATGGAGGGGAAAATGTTGCTTAGAAACATTTTTCAGAATATCTCAACTATTAACTTTTTATGAAATACAATTTGGAGACTATATGTTTATACCACCCTCTTGGTAAATATTAATGTAAAAAGTACACTTTAGTTGCTAAATAGTTTTCTGATGTCCTTGAGTTTGAGAAGTGTCTTAATCCATTTTCTGTTGTGATAACAGAATACCCAAGAAAGGGTAATTTATAATGGAAAGAAGCTTATTTGGACACATGGTTCTGGAAGCTGGGAAGTTCAAGGGCATGTGTTTCATGGTGAGAGTTCAAGCAGGCACTTGTGGAAAAGCAAAGTGCAAGAGGCAGTCTCACTTGATAGCAGCCCTCTTTCATTGTAACTAATCAAGCCCCATAAGAAATTCATTAATCCCTCTGAATGACTAAATCACCTCTAAAAATTCCTACCACCTCCCAACAATGTGACACCGAAAAACAAAATTTCCAAGTGAGTTTCAGAGGGGACAAATCATACTGAAACCATACCAAAAGGAAAGTGCTAACTAAGCTTCATATTTTGGGTGGGATGAAAAAAGCAATGATCTACAGGCAGCCACATCTCTTGTCTTTCTTCTAATCTTAGTGAAATATGGTTTGGGTCAGAATGGTAACCTGTATTTATGGCAAAACTCAACAATCATCTTGGTCACATTAGACATGTCTGAATGAAATGATTAAATATAGTTTTTCCTGACACTGATACTGTGAGGGAAGATCTTCATCAACACAGACACTTCTCAAAGATGTCATGCTAGTTAGACAAATTTATCCATGAGAGATAGGAAGTTCTGTAGGTTTAAAAAGAACAGATTCCTAAATTACATCACCCTAAATTCCAGTAGTATCCTTTAAAATACAATCGGTGTTCCAACACTAAAAGAAAAAAGAGAAAGAAGAAAATGTTCTTTTGTTTTCATGGAAGGCATATTATATTACCTTCCTTGATTTATAAGAGCAGAAGACCTTTCATGGATAGATATTTACCCATCCACCTTGGTCCAAAAGAAGGGAGGCACCCTGGCATAGTGAACAGTGGTGTGATTGTGGCAGCAGAGGATGGTGGGGCAATTCCATTCGGATGTGACTTTGAGCTAGTCAGTTCAACTCTCTGAGTTTTCTCATTTGCAAAATGAAGTCAACAAGACCTGCCCTGACTGCCTCCTGGGTCTGCTATGAGCATTAAACACGTATGAAAGAATTTCATCAAATATGAATTAAAGGAAGACAAAAATCCATATTTGCAGAAAAACATTACAACATCTGAGGGGAAATACTTTCTATTATTGTATAAATAAACCACTCATTTTGTTACCTGGTTTTCTTTCTCAAAACCATTCAGGCCATTGTGGAATACAGTGTAACAGTTTTGAGCAGGTCCTATGGCAAAAGAGAGACAAGCTCTCCATTGCAACCTGCTTGACCTTGAACCAGCTCTTTATCCTCCCAGCAACTTAGACTTCCCATGTGAATCCAGGAAAAATAATATGATCCTCGTGAGGTAATTATGGGGATTAAATAAGATAACATATGTAAAATGCTTCACATAGCACCTGCCACATAATAAATGCTGGCAATTTGCTGTGTCTATTATTAGGGGAGGGTATTAAATGCTATTTATTTAGGGCTGGCTTCTTCCAGCTTCCCACTCTGCTCAGGTCTCTTTGATTACAAAATCGCAGTACCAAGCAGAACAGGAATCTTTGATATATTGTGGAAATAAAGATTTTAGGGAGAAGAAGTTGGTTTAAGTGGTCTGTTCTTTCTGGCACACAGTGGTTGTACTAACCTCTGACTTGATGCAAATTACTTATAATTATTTATAATTCTAATTACTTGATCCCAGAGTCCTTTTTTGAGTTTTACATTGCATATGTAAAGGCCAGTCTTTTGCTATTAGACTCAGATATCTTCTCAAAGTAATTATCTTTGTTATACATCAGTGGGGCATTGAGAAGAAGACATCTGATGAAAAATATTTCAGGAAGTTATAGAAATGACATTTTATCCCCAAAGAGGCCAGAAATGGCAAATTCAAACACTGGATGGGCTGAGCAAATGACATTAGTACATGAGGTGAAACTTGTATTTTTTCAACATGGACCGTCTTTGTTAACAAACTAAAACTGCAGGGGATCTTCTTTATTTTAAGCAAAAATGTGATCTCCCCATCTATTTTTCAAACCTAAGGATATCTTAGACCTTTTGTTCTCTCGCTTTAAACAGTAATGTAGGCATTGAAAAATATACCCAGGGTATAAGAAAATCAACAATAAGAATAGGTAAGTGGAACTAATATTTTGTCTGAATGCTGGACAGAGTTTATAGTGGAAATCATGATAAATGGGAGAAAGAACATATCCAAAATGGAGGAACCACTCTGCTTCTAGCAATGGCTATTATGGAAAAATATGAGGCTGATGTGAAGCCTTCCAGAAAGCCAGAAATTCAACAGAAAGCCAGAAATCTAATTCCAAGTGGAACTTCTCAGTTTTTTTAGTTTAATTTATTTTTTATTTTTATGTGGGACATATTGAAAATGGCATACATTCAGACTGTGCTTGGTGCTCTCTGCCCCGCTCTGCTTTTCTTTACCCCTCTCCCAACAATGAGTGTCCAAGTTAACCATGCTATATTAATACTTTTGCACATATTCGGATTTAACTCTTCCATTAATCAACCTCAGCCTTCTTCCTCTCCTATCCTTCCATTCTAGGTTTGCTGAGATTTCCCCTCCATTATCTGGAGCCCATCTGGTATCCCCATTGCTCCCTAGTTTGGGCATATTAGAAAAAACCTATGTCCCTTCTCTTTCTGTGCCTGGCTGATCTCACTTAACATAATGTTCTCCAGATTTTTCCATCTTCTTGCAAATGCCATGATTTTGTTCTTCTTTATAGCTGAGTAGAATTCCATTGAATGTATTTCCCATAATTTTGCAATCTATTCATCTGTTGATGCAGACCTAGGCTGGTCTCATGTTTTGGTTATTATGAATTGTGCTGCTATGCATATAGGTGTGCATATATTACTGTAGTTCTCTGATTTCAACCCCTTTGGACAAATACCCAGGAGTGGAATAGCCGGACCATATGGTAGATCTATTCCCAGTGGATCTAATCTCCACACTGATCTCCATAGTGACTGAACTAGTTTGCACTACCACCAATAGTGTAAAAGAGTTCCTCTTTCCCCACATTCTCACCAGCATTTGTTGTTATTTGACTTCTTTATGCTTGCCACTCTGATTGGGGTTAGATGGAATCTCAGTACAGTTTTGATTTGCATCTCCCTGATGGCTAATGATGTTGAAAATCTTTTCATGTATCTTTTGGCCTTTAGTGTCTCTTTTGTATCTCAGTTGCCCATTTCTTGATTGAGTTATTTGCAAAACCTCTCAGTTTTTAAGTGTTGGCTAAAAAATAAAAAGGTAAAAATGCAATACAAGTCCATGAAGAGTAACTACAATTCAAATGTGGCACTGTGGTTGTGGACAGTTACAAGAACTGTCTTTACAGAAGTAACTGATTACTAAGGAGCTAAGTGACTTGCCCACGGTGACACTGATACTGCCAAAGCCAGGAGTTGCACAGATCTCCTGATCATTCCCCAACCTAGGGAAATTAATCTGTCTTTTCACCCAAATCAGCCACAACATCGTGGATAACAGAATGAATGGAAATAGAACAGAGCAGTTAAGTATATGTGTTTTTGTTATTTCTGCCTCTCTCCTTTTTGTGTCTCATGAGATTTCTCCATTTTCTTATGTATTATCTATGACATAATTAAAAATTCCCCCATCTCCCTTTCTTATGTAATAATAATTCTCACACATGGAAGAAGCAACCTTTTGCTTGATATCTAATGTTTTTGTTGATTTAAGGAAATATAGTACACCCAATATGCAGGGTGGTTTGGTACAAAAGGCACATATAGTATCACTGAGATCAGTATTTCAATTATATATTTCAATATCAATATTATGCACATTCAAACTGTTAGCCTGCCTCGTTTTTAATACCCAGTATGACATATATAGACCACATATAAAAATTCTGGTCAAAATGCTAATTTCCATATAACATAGGGATTGCAAAAATACTTTTTGGGTTACAGATCAGAGTATCAATGCCAAATAGTAATGAAAAGGAATTTTTGGACAAAGCACATCTAATTTGCCCAGCCTCTCATGCTCTGATACACCACAGGCTTAAACTAAAAAGATTGCATGTGGTTACCTGGTGAGCTAATGCTACCCAACCCAAAGCTATCCGACAGTAGGCACTGAATAGCAAATTAGTGGGTAGTGGGGAAACAGTGATTAAACCCAAAGCTGGCCTCATTACATCCATAATTATATTTATTCAGCGCTTCAGTGCATTTGGAAGAGAAACCCTATTTTCCCCTGCCTTTCTCATACTCTCTCTCCCTCTCTTCTTTTTTCCTTTTAAGCTCTTGAAGTATTTTGATATTTCATCTACTTATTAAATAGCGTGGAAACTCAGGAGGCAAAGCTGAACTTGAAACACTTATTTTGGCAATTGGTTATGTAGCTGGAACCAAAGTGCTCTCTCCACATCCAAGGGCATTGATTGACTTCCCTGAAGAATCTAAGCCCCTTTACAACTCTAGACTCAGGGAGACCAGCTCTCCTGCTGTGAGAAAATCAAAAGTTCTGAATGGAGGGTGGAGAGGTTGCCAATGCTAATTTATCTCCCATCCCTTAAAGCTATATGAGGCCTTCAGCTAATACCAGCTCTTCAGGAGAACTGAAGCATCAAGAATGCATATAGGTGACAAGGGCCAGATCTCAATTTGTCAGAACAGACCTTCAGTATGAATAATCTACTCCACAGTGAGGCTAGGAATTGAGTTCTTACTGTTCTATAACAATGTTGGATATTTCCCCGAGCCATGAAAAGAGCCATGTTGTGCTGCCTTTTTAACCTGTCCTGTTCCTGGAAGCCATCGCTATGAATTCAGGTTGCAGGCAAACCTTGAGAATTATGCAGAAGTCTTCCTTGGTTCAACTCTAATAGGAACTTGCTTCTTTGGCACAAATCTGCGGCACAAATCTTAAGAGCTCCTCCTGCTTTATAAGAATATCTGCTTTGCCCCCATGACCTTTGGAAAGGAGCCACACCTGCTTTGTTGTATCACCATCCTTGGAACCATAACGAAAACAAAACTCACATGCAGACCACTTAGCGCTTCACAAGAGAACTCGCTTAAGCCTCACAAAACACTTATAGGTACCCGTGATCATCATTATTCCAATTTTAAAGCCAAGGACACAAATTTTTAAAACTATGAAGTGTGGTACCCAAGATCATACAACTAACAAGTGATGTTACATGATTCAAACCAGCATTGGCTGGCTCTGAAATACCTGTATTATATTAAATACACAATGAAAGTCTATATCATTCTTTGAGTCTCATTCACTGTTGAGGAATGGGGAATGGGAGATGAATTTGGATTCTGATAAATCATACTATACTAATCTGTATTAATGGAGCAACAATTTTAGGTTGTACTGTGAGGTTTTCAGCTTGAATTATCATGGTGAAGATTATAACTATCTAGCCACAAAGGAAAAAAAAAAAACAATTTGGAATATTGCAATGTGCCAACCAATTCTTTAGTTAGGGATTTGGTACCCAGAATATCAATATCTCTCTTCCTTTAACGTCCAACAATCTGTGCTCTTTTATCATTTCTATATTTTCAGACCCGCACCTATAAAGTAATTTATTCAAGTTTTACCCCTGTGTGGTATAAAACAAGCGGCAATATATTTACATTGAATTTAAATAGATCGCTGCTTCTAGTGATGATATTTAAGGTGACTTGCAGCTAATTGGAACAAAAACAACAGTAAGTGTGCTTGTCAGGTGTGAGCAGGAAAGCCATTCAGTTTACAGGCTCCAGTGCCTCCTTTCATATCTGAGGACAGGACCCTCAATTCCCACACCAGTGGCACACATTGGACTCTTTAGTAATGAGGACCCCCCAAGAGGAGCTATGGTTAAGCAGAAGGGATGGTGTGGATTTCCTAGGGCTCTCATATAAAAGTGCCACAAACTTGAGTGGCCTAAAACAACCCATATTCATTTTCTCACAGTTTTGGAGCTGGGAATCTGAAGCTAAGTTGTGGGGCAGCTGTACGGAAGAATTCTTCCTTCCTCCTGTAGCTTCTGGTGGTTTCTGGCAGTTGCTATTGTTCCTTAACTTGCAGAAGCTCCACTTCAGTCCCTGCCTCCCTCTCCATGTGGCCTCTTTCCCTGTGTGCCCGTCTTTTCTTCTGCTCTCAGAATGATACCACTCATTGGATTGGGCTCACCATGACCTCATCTTAACCAATTACCTCTACAAAGATCTTACTTCCAAAGAAAATCACATTTGGAGGTTTCAGATAGATGTGAATTTGGGGGTATACGCTATTCAACTCAATACATGGAGGGAGTCAAGTAGCCTGAATTTTTCCCCAAGTTTTGCCACTAGTTAATTGGGTGGCATGGAACATTTTACTTTTCTACTCCAGGTCTCAGCACTGTATCTTAAAATAAAAAAAACAACAACTTTGAACCCAGGTGTGGTGACACATGTTTGTATTCTCAGTAATTTTAAGTCTGAGACAGCAGGATCACTGGTTCAAGAACAGCCTCAGCAATGTAGCAAGACCTCAGAAAACTAGCATGACCCTGTTTCAAAACAAAAAAAATAAAATTGGGCTGGGGATGTAGCCCAGAAGTAGAATAACCCTGGATTTAATACCCATTACCAAAAAAAAAAAAAAAACCCACAAAACCCCCCACAAATCCTTTGAACTATATATTCTCTGAAAGAGTCCCAAACTCTAGGCATGTGTAATTCCCTTGGCTACTCCATCCTAGGTCTAACAATTTCCCCTATAAACGCAGGGGAGAAGCAGAGCTCCTAGAGCAAAACTGTGGAAGATGGTGGGCAGCTAAGTCAGGGACAGCCTGCCTTTAAGTTAAGCCCACTTGTGGGTTTGAATTTGAAATATAGCAAAAGGCAGAAATCGTGGAAGTTTTAAGGCTCAAAACTTTGACTTGTTCCTAATGTGCTTATTTTAAAGTCCTTTGAAAGGGCTTCTTGAGACGTGGTGAAAAGCAAGGCAAAGTGTTAACATGTGTGCTATACTTTTCATAATTGAATTTTGTCTTTGCAAGCTACATCTTCTCACAAATTCTTGGCATCAGGGCAGTGCTGATGTCAAACATTTCATTCCAATGAGATTTTAAGCAAAACCTTTTCACGGCTCATGTCTATTTTCATAGCATGAAAATATACCATCATAAAATTTATTAGAGGCCTCTTTGCAGTTGATATGTAAAGAACACAACATTTTTTTTTTACCTGTGGAAGTCTGTATCTTAATACAAGTTGATGGAGAAGAGGTAGTGTGCAGTGGTAAAGACACAGCCTTGATTTGATATCCAGCTCTGCCATTCATTAGTTCTGTGACCTTAGGCAAGTTACTTAACCTTTCTGAGTTCCTATTATCTCATCTGAAAAATGAGGCCAATAAAAGTACCCCCTAATATGTTGGCTACCGAGATAAATGATAATGTATGAAACTCCCTTAGCTTAATGCCTACCACACTGGAGGAAAAGGAGATTCCTACTGAAAAATGGAGGAAGAGACTGAAATTCACACTTTTGCTTCCTTCTCCTAGGAAATGCACTTTTTTCTTCCTGCTAGCACTACCTTGCACACATGGTAGTTTTTCAGAGTTCACAACTAAAACTATTTTTAGGCTCTTCTTTACTCTGGTAGATGTTTGAAGACAATAACCATGTCTTCTTTGTCCCTTCTTCTCTAGTGCCCAGCAAAGCTGATACTCCAAAATGAGTGAATAAGAAAGAAATACTAGGGAAATTTTAGTTTTATAAATAGACTTTAAAATAGAGTCTGAAACAGAATTGTGCACAGAAATAAATTATCAAAGGGACAGTAGATTAGACCTTGGCTCCTGTTACATTTATTTGATCATTTCATCTGGGATAATGCTAGACTTTCTATTTCCTTCCTTTTTTCATATAAGTGCGTATGTAGATGTGTGTGTGTGTGAACAGAAAATAGCCACAGCTATATTAAGCTATAATTATATCCTCAGAGCCCTTTTAATTGCTTATTTATCACACTATCCCATTGAGGAATGTCATAGATACCATCATTTTTTACCAAGGAGACCCTGAGCCATAGATAGGTTAAGTGGCTTAGTGAGGTGCATAAGGAGAGTCACTGCACAGTTGTGGGTGCAGCCTGCAGCCCTGGAGCCCACTATTTATTGCTTAGCACCATGGCACTGGAGATAGCGCTATTTTTTAATAGCATGTTCGTACAGGAAATCTTAGGAGAGTTTTTGGGGGTGAAAATTGATCCAAAATGGGTAGCTCTTCACTTTTAATTCTTTCTGTGCCCCGAGCAGACTGCCTTTCTCATCTGGCAGCTTCACAGACTTTCCAGAACAGAAACTTCTTCATGGGTAATCACATTTCTCTGCACCAACATGGAGAAATTATCTATTGATGAGGGTCCAGGACCTAGAACCTTGCTGCCCGCTATATCTAAGAATGTTGCCCAAGTTCTCAACTAGCTGGGCCTTTGAGATATATTCTATTTCTTTTTTCCTTTTCTGTCAGATGCAACCTCTCCTGATTGTCACTAGATCTGCCTTAAACTGCCTTTACATTGCTTTTTAACTGCTTTCTACCAGTAACATAAAGCAGAAACCAGAGCTTTGAAAGAAAAGACCAACCAGATTTGTTAATTCAGTGCTATGAATGGAACTGTCTTCCCTAAATTCATATTTGAAGTCCTTATCCCCAGTCCCTGAGAATATGATTGCATGCAGATATGGAGTGTGTAAAAGCATGATTAAGTAAAAATGAGGTCATTAGGGCAGACCCTAAACTGACTAGTGTGAAGAAAGGTTTGCACCTGGGCTATGTTTTAGGGAATGAATAAAAATCAGCTGTTCATAGAAGGGCCCTTCTATGAACAAGGAGCCATGCTTGAAAATGCAAGAGTGTTTTCAAGAGCACAGAAAATTCAGAGCACGTACAGCACAGCACATTGGCACCTCTGATGTGAGTGGACAGCCTAGGAGAGGACCTGGACAATGAGTGGAGGGCATGTCATGACACCTCATGGGCCATGATGGCTTTATTCCAAGCAACCAAGCCCTGATGTCCTGTTTAATTTAGGTAATACGCTTTTATTGGATTAGGTGGAGGAGTGAAGAAACACAGAAAACATCTCATAAGCCAAAGTCAGTCTCACAGAAAGTAGAATATTGATCAGCCCACAACTGTGTCTCTAGGTCTGTTGATGTTCTGGCTGCCTCAGGAAAACGCATCCCCTCCCAAGTGTCCTGCTCTAGGGACTTGGGGTATTTAGATTTTACTCCACTTAATCTTGAATTTGACTGTGCATACATAAAAATGTTGTCCATGCCAGCAATTATTTCCTGTTCTGTACACCTCATGGAATCTGCTTACCACAATTACTACTGCTTCATAACTTTTGCTAACCAAAGACTTCACTCAACAGACTGCACCAGAAGTCAATCTGTGATGTTGTTACTAGATATGTATCTTTTATTGCTCACATTCAAATATTCTTAAGCATAGAGAAACAAATCCAGCCAAGAAGTCACAAGGTAATAGAGAAAAACTGTTGGGCAGAATTGGGGTATCAGGCTACTTCCAGGGCTACACACTCATCAAAAGGATTCTTCCAATTCAGTCCCTACCTTTCATCCAACTGATTCCAAACACAGCAGTGGGTGACTATCATATCAACAGGTGCCCAAAGAAATAATTCTGATTGATGAGTTCAGAAGAGGGCTATGATCCGGGCATGGTGGCGCATGCTTGTAATCCCAGCATTCGGAAGGCTGAGACCAAAGGATGGTGGTTTTCAGACAGCCTCAGCCACTTAATGAGTATCTCTGTAACTTAATGAGACCGTGTTTCAAAATAAAGAATAAAAAATAGGGCAGGGGCTGTAGCTCAGAGGTCAAATTCCCCTGGGTTCCACCCTCAGACCCGCAAAAAAAATAAAAAAAAAGAAAAGAAAAGAAAGAAAGAAAGGGGCTATGATGTGGCAAGCAAATAAACTTCTATAACATTTATCTAGAAGATGTTAATAGTTAACAAACTATTTTAAAAACAAAACTATAACATAAATTTTGTTTTAAAATATTATTATGCCAGGCATGGTGGCGCACGCTTGTAATCACCACACTTGGGAAGCAGAGACAGGAGGATCACGCAGGTTCGAAGTCAGCTGCTTGCTCTGGCTTAAGAGACACTTTTTCCAAATAAAAATATAAAAATAGGTCTGGGAGTGTAGCCCAGAGGTAGAAGGGCTTCCAGGAACCCCAGTACCACCAAATATATTTATGTATTATTATAAGCAGAGTGTGTTGGCACATGCCTGAAATCCCAGTACTTGAGACAGGAATGTCCCTGGTTTGAAGATAGCCTCAGCAACTTAGCAATGCCCTGTTTCTATATAAAAAAATAAAAATAAAAATGGGTTGAGCTATACCCTCAAATCCTATTACCAAGAGAAAAAAAGATTATATCAGAAGAGAAAAGAATAATTGAAAGTGATATCATATAAAGATAGAGATACTACTTATGAAGCTATTACAGTAATTCAGCAGGAAATTCTGAGGACTAGAACAAAATCATTGACCATGGTGTTGATAAGAAAAGATTAGAATTGGAAGATCTCAAGTATGTCAGATCAAATTTGGTTGGTCAACAGATGCGATGTAAATTTCAGAAATCAGAGAAGATGAACAATCAGTAACAATACTGAGATTTCTGCCCTCATAGATTTTGGAACTATTCACTAAGACAGGAGGTACCAGAGAAAAAGGGAAAACTGTGGATAGAGTTTGGGGCATGTTGAATTGGAGGAGGCTAAGAGAAAACACACTCATCAGGGTAAGTAACATTTCTACAACTTTTCTATCTAAACCTTCCAAATCTCAGAGGCTTAACACCAGAGTTTGGTTCTTACTCAATTTGTGTTGGTGTGGGGGAGCTCTACTCCATGTAGTTATCTGGGCCTTCCATTTTTAACATGTTTCTTCAAGATCACCTTGGGAGTATCCAGAGCGAGATAAGGGCAGATACAGTGTGAAGAAGCACACCTACTCTTAACCATTAAGCCCAAAAGTGACACATCAGCTATCATCAATACTTTTTAAGATACAGCCTGAGTTGATGATGTATTTGGGAAAGGATCATCTGGATCCCAAAGGCAGGGATGTGGCCAAGCTTTAAAACACACTGAGACCTGGGCTCACTCTCCTTATGTCATCTGCCCAACTTGAATTCTTGGGCTACTTGTTAAGCATGTGACTTGCTTTTGGACTAGACACATGAAAACAGATTAAATCTCAGTGTCTTTTTTTTTTTTTGGTCCCAATTATAATTTCTAGAAAAGGCTTTTGACTTCTCCAATATAGGTCAAAGATCTAGCTTTTGACTGTTTAGTTGGTTAAATCATGTCACAAAAGCTTGACTTTTAAGAAGCTTGGCTGCTAAAAGTTACATTAAACTCTATGGATGGAGGAAGAAGAGGAGAATAAAGTCCCAGAGAAGCAGAAGCTTATGCCAGAGAAACTGGGGGTGGAAGCAGGGGTAGTCAGACAGCCAAATAAGTAACTAGTATTGGGACTAATTAAAACTGTGACAACTAAAATCTTGGAAGGATATTAAAAAAAACCAAAAGAGAGTACAAAGAAAAATGGGCCCCAGCAAGAACTCTGGGATGTCTCACTATGTAAGTGCCAGGAGGAGAAAGATGAGTGCGAAGTATACAAAAGAAGAACCTCAAGTGGGTATCACATCCAGAAGGGAAAGAGCCTCAGGAAAGAAAGAGTCCAAACACTCCATTGCCACAGAGAGGTCAAGTCAAACACAGAGAAATATAGGTCATAGAGAAAATGGGGGTAAGGAATTAGAATCAATCAGAATAGGTGATGAGCTTTAAAAAGCAAGCCCACAGCTACAAGGATGAACCTCGGAAACATTATGCTAAGTGAAAGAGCCGAACATAAAAGCCCACAGAGTGTACAATTCTATTTCTGTAAAATTTCCATAAGAGACAAATCTATAGAGATGGAAAACAGGCTAGTGGTACAGGCCCGGGGGCAGAGGGGAGTTAGAAGGACAGCTTAATGGGTGTGGGGGTTTCTTTTGGGGGGATGAAAATGTTCTACAGGAAGATAGTGCTAATGGAGGCATAAGCCTACGAATATACTAAAAGCCATTAAATTGTACACTTTAAAATGGTTAAATTGGCAAATTTTATGTTGTCTGGATTTTGCCTCAATTTTAAAAAAAGCAAGCTAGCCTATAAAGGCATGGAAAGTGATATAGCAATGGGTGAGGGAGGGATTTTCTTTTACAAAGAAAGAATTTTTATTATGTTACATGTAGAGGGAAAGGTACAAAAGGAGAGAGAAGTTAAATACGCAGAAGGAAGGAGTGGTGTGTGGCACATTGTTCCAACTGCATTGGAGTATTTTTTTTCAAATGCAGAGCATATGCACTGGGTTAAATTTGGACCAAGGGAGAAGACACCTTTTCTGCCAAGGAACAAGAGAATGAATCCTAGATCTGAAGAATTAGTAGAAAAAGAACAATGGACTAAAGAAATATCTTTGTCTTTCTCTAAGAGGATGAAGTATGTAGGCTTTGGGGTACCAATTTTACATATATGGAATGTTATGATACCTTAGGGTAAAGTTTGCTCAACTCCTTCTTTAACTGGGAAGATCAAAGAACTTGCTCCAAGTCTTGGATATCCCTTCATGCCCTGTCTCTTTATTCACTTAATTCTAAGAAACAGTATTATGTGGAAGAAAAAAAACATTGAAGCCAAATAGGAATAGGTTTAAGTCACAGTTATATTGACTTATCAGCTATATCACCTTGGTTAAGTTACTTAATTTTCTGAGCTTTACTTATACATACATAAAACAGGAAAAGTAATGTCTGGTTTTTAGTGTCTCTGGTTCCTACCTCAATAATAGGTACATCACAGAGTTTCTTCTCTTTCTCTTGCACTCCAACCTAACTTTCTGGTTCCTTCCCAATTATGGGATAGCTGAAATTTGTGGAAATATAATGAATGATAAGAAAGCCATTATTGTAGTTTTATGTGATACATGTTTATGCCAAAAATATTTAAGGGAATACGGCACAACTCAAAATACTGTAGGACCTCAAGAATGTCACAACAAAGGGGAAAAAGTCAGCCTGATGACAGCTGATCTAAGAAAATTAAACAGCAAACAAATTGAAGCGGGGAGAAGTCAAAAGCAATTTTCTGTGTGCCATGCATCTAGAAAGTATAATGTGACACAGAGTGACCGCTGAGCAGCATTAAACCCTCAAGAGCAAGAGGGCATGTGATGTCCATCCCTAAGAGACAGAGGTTGGTTTCAGGGATGCACAACACTCAATGTGATGGGGACAACAGGGAACAGGCATTCAAAGGACTCTACAGTCCACCAGCCATGACCACAAATGACTATCATAAAAGAGGTGCTGCTGTGACAAGTACCTTCCCTTGTGACATTTGTTGGCAGAGCAGATGAAGTGCTGTCGGCTTGAAACAACAATACATCAGAGACACTGGCTGAGACAATCCAGTTCACACAGGCTTTGTTATCTGTGAGGCACATAAAACAGCCAGGGCTACAACCAAAGAAGAAATGAAATATCAGTGCATGCAGAATTGAGGAAGCTTTGTGATGAGTGTGTTCATTTAGCATGTGTAAGCTGCCTTTTTTGGTAAATTAAATATTTTAACCACACCAGAGAAATCACCTTTTTCTTAATTTTGAGATGTAGGGTGTGTGTGTGTGTGTGTGTGTGTGTGTGTGTGTGTGTGTGTGTATGATGTCAGTGTTTGCTAGGTTTTGCTGCTGTGACAAAAAAACGCCACATATCAGAGACTTACAAAAATGTATGAAACTTGGACTGGAGAAGAGTCCAACTTTCTTGCTCACATTACATATCAAATATAAGTTGATTGTGGCTGTTTCTCATAACTTCATCATTCTAGGATCTCAGCTGAAGAATCAGTCCCTATCTGAGACATACATTTTTCTAAGAAGAGCAGGTAAAAGAGCAATGGTGCTATGACTCTTGCGTGTTCTGCCCATGCAAGCTGCTCATCACACCCATTCATGTTTCACTGGTAAAAACAAATCCCCTGACCAAGCCTGTGTCAGTGAGTCATGGAGGAAGAATTATCTTTTAGCGAGAAAGAAACAATAATTGAGAACAGTATTAAAATCGATCAGAACATATTCCTAGTGTGGGATACATGTGCATATATAAATATTTTAAATTTCTAAAGTAAATTAATACAGGTAGAGTTATTTTTCTAGATTAACTCTGAGAAAACTAGGCATAATGTAACAATACCCTAATACCTCAGAAGAATATCTTAGGGTAGAACATTATGGCTTCTGAGGGGCAGAGTTCAGACAACAGTAATAATTTGATGAGTATAATTTCTGTTAACCCATCTACTGTTGTGTTAGGCAGCCATCTTTTCTCAAGTGACAATACTTAACCCCAGCTATTAAAAGCTAAAGGAAATATATTGTTTCAAATAACTGAAAAAGCTAATGGTAGGTATAATTTTAGATATTTCTAGACCCAGAAGCTCAGAAATACCTGAATCATTCTGTCCCTGTGTCTTCCCACACTTTGGCACTACCTTTCTGTCCCTTTTATTCCTGTGCATTCTTTCCCCTCTCTGTCATTTTTATGGCAAAGATGGTCACCATCAGTTTTTCATTCTATCCTCTAAAAGCTACATTGAATAAAGAGTAACCTTCTAATTTCTCTGGTAAAACTTCTAAGGAGATTCTGTCTGTCCAAGTTCAGGTAAAATGTCTAACTCTGAAATCAGAAAAAAAAAAGGTATTCTGAGGTGAGGTTAAACCTTGGTCATCAGTATGGGAGTAAGAAGGGTGACTTGGACTTGATGGACAGAACAAGACTGTTGTAGAGTTGACCAACAGGTTGTTGGCCAAGAAGGCGCCATGCCAGAAACAAGTAAACAATCAAGCAAGAGAAATATTTCTAATGTCTATCTATAGGTATCCTGGGGTGAGGTTGTACCTTACCCTATTCACCACAGGTCACCTTATGTCATTTGTCTCTTTCTTTCATTCTCTGTCTCCACAAGGACCAGTCTAGTAATACCAGTTCCTAACAAGTTAATGAACAACTCGTACAGTGCAATTCTATAGCCTTATTTTAAAATTTCAAAGTTCAAAAAGAAGTCAGTGGAGACTTTGATTCTCCTTTGCTGCAGTTATTGTATTTTATGCTAAATGCACCCACCATATCCTCCTCAGTACATGATGAGACTATAGTGATTTTATTTAGCATAACATCTTCCCCACATGAGCAGGAGACACTGATTATCTAAGGCTTTCTTTCTTGCTACAATGCCTTCAATTATTTATCCAGTCCTAGGTGTAATAAAATATTATAATTTATTCTCATAGACATGAAATAAAATATTTCTCAATTATCCTTATTGAGAATTTTCTTAGCAAAGAAAGCCACTTTCCTCTGCAGAGTGAGAACAAGGCTATTGGAATTATTTAAGACAGATAAGTTTGCTAACCACACTACTCATAGCATTTTTGCAGCAAAATGAACAGTAAGACCCCACTCTGCACATCCCTGAAGAATCTCTCAGTTGAGGATCAGGAATGACTCTGGCCTTTACTGTCTTCCAAGTTACTCCTCTTTAAATGCTCATGTTTGTGACAGCCTTCCATTTTGAAGGAAAATCAGCTTATCTTTGAGTCTCTGAATCTATTCAGATCAGTGTTGTTTATCCCTTCTCCCAGAGGTTCTAAAAGTCAAATCAGAAATTAAAGTTGATCAGGTGTTGTCTGCCTCAAGACTAGAATGTACTTAAAATGCATCCTTGAAATGTTATACAACTTGGGATTTTTTATATATAGCATGAAGAACTTTTTTAAAGTTTTTAATTTGGTGTCTTGGGTTTTTTCTTTTTGTTTTTCCTTTCAAGGGCAGACTTTATGTAGAAATTTTTCTGGAAGTGTGACACATATACTGTTGCTCTCACTTGCCTTCTCACAGCTCTTGGATTTCTTTAATTAATTTTTATTGGTGCATCATAGTGATATATCTGAATGGAGTACAAGATGGTAGAGGCATACATGCACACATCACTCGTTTAGCCCTTCCCCACTTCACACCCCATTCTCTTCCCCCTTTCTCATTTTCATTTTTGACTTAGTGGTTGGTAGGTTTATGAATGTACATCATGTACATTAAGGAATGTACCTCTTCCCTCTCCCATCACTCTCAGGTCACATTATTTGCTCATCTATGGTTTCTCCTTCTTCATCTAGAGTTCCTCCTCTGACCCACTTTCTCCCTGGCTTCCACATATTAGGGAGAGCATCCAATTTTTACTTTTTGTGACTGACTAATCTCACTTAGCATAATGTTCTCCAGTTTCATCTATTTTCCTGCAAATGATGTAATTTTGTTCTTCATATGGCTGAGTAAAATTCCATTTTGTATATATCCCACAGTTTTATAATCCATTCATGTGTTAATGAACATCTTGGCTGGTTCTATAGCCTGACAAGTGTGAACTCTGTGGCTATAAACATAGTTATACATGCATTACTTTGGTAGTTTGGTTTCCATTCTTTTGGGTAGATACCCAGAAGTGGATCTTATGGTTGGTTCATTTCCATTCTTCTAAGGATCCTTCATACTGTTTTCCAAACTGGCTGCACTAATTTGCAACTCCAACAGCAATGTATTAAAGTTCCCACTTCTCTACACTCTCACTCTCACCATTGTTGTTTGCATTTTTAATAATTACCATTCTAATTGTAAATGTACATCATATGCAGTAGGGAATTTTCCTCTTTCCCCTCCCATCATTCTCAGTTAGGTCCCTTATTTGCTCATCTAAGGTCTCTCATTCTTCATCCAGAGTTCCTCCCATGACCCATGTTCTCCCTAGCTTCTGCATATTAGGGAAAGTATCTGATCTTTTATTTCTTAGGTCATTGCATTACACTGTTTTTGAACCATCTTGTAGTAAACACAGTTTTTATTTGGCGCCATCATGCTAGTTTATCAAGAACTTTCATGGACATCTATCTCAAATCTTCTTGTGGATAACTGTTTGTATAGTTTATGTTGCTTTTAACTATGTTACCTTTATCTGACTTTAAAGTTATTTGTATTACAAAATATTTTACAATGCTTTCTTCCCCTACCATCAAGTCACAGTTGCAAAAAATCAATTATAAAGGCACACAAAAATATTGTAAAGCCAAGAAAATACCACCTCTTCCCTCAGTGCCACCTTCATACCCACACAGGCCACTTTCCATTGCTGAGCCACTGTGACTCAGAGTTCCATACTGGGGATTGAATTCATGTTCTACATTTGATCTACACCCTATTTATTTTTTTTATCTTGAAACAAAGGTCTTAATAAGTTGCTGAGACTGGTCTCCAATCTTCGAACCTCCTGTCTCAGTCTCCCAAGTACTGGTATTATAGGTGTGCACCACCACACCCAGCTAACTATGATCTTCTTGATGGCAAGGATTGTGCTTTCTTATCTTTACTTCACCTGAAATGCCACAGTAACTTCTCAACAAACAATTTTTCACTTGGATGATTTCTTTTTTCTCTTCCTGGCCAAAATCATGGATGAAGGGGCTCTTTCAAGCATCAGTGTCACCCAGTCCACTGATCACCCTTTGGAAGCACTGTAAGAAAATCTCCCTGCCACTCACTCCGAGTCTAGCTGTGCAGTCTTTCACCAGACCATTTAATCTCTTTCTGTTTCAGTTTCCTCATCTGCAAAATGAGAACTGTTATACTTCCACCAATATATTCTGCTTATCTACTACACAGGGTTGTTATATCAAATAAATGATCTTTGTAAAATATTTGCTCACTTTGAAAACCCAATGGCCAGTTTTCCTAAAGACATGCAAAGTCCTAAAATATTTGCACTTTACTGTCATTTTAGGCATGAAGATATATGCTTGCAAAAATGCATGACTCCTTTCTGAACTCATGACTACCATTAAGACATGTAAATTACACAAAATAATGTTTCAGAAAAGCTAACAAGTCAGTATATATACCGATTTGAATTTCCAATCCAAGAATAGTCTTTGACTTTAGGCCTATAACATTTGTATTTGATAGTATATTGGAAAGAAAGAAAATCCTTTAAGACCCTGCCTTTCCTCATATTATTCTTCTGTGATTTGTGAATGGATATATATATATATATATATATATATATATATATATATATATACACTTTTTATCTTTAGAGGAATTCCATATCCAAACTGTACCTCCTAACTCTTTTTATTTATTTATTTATTTTTATTTTACTTTGAAATAGGATCTTCCCAAATTTCTGAGATCTCACTGAGTTTCTGAAGCTTGGTCTCAAACTTGAAATTCCCGTCTCAGCCTCTCAACTACTGGTATTATAGGCATGTGTCACTATGCCCAGCTCAGTTCATCTATTTTTTGAACTTACCAGTCTATATATTTGAAAAGTAGCAATATGATAGCTCCAACCATATGAAACATCCTCCTCCTGTTGAATTGGCTTTAAAAGTACTCAAGGTATCAGGCATCCTCTTCTGGACTATGACAGCCCTGTGTTGCCTTTTTTGTTTTGTTTTGTTTTGCTTTTTTCGGTACTGGGAATGGAACCCCGAGCTACACGCCTAGCCCTAGTTTTTAGTCTTTTTTTATTTTCGATACAGGGTCTCACTTGAGTTGTGAAGGGCCTCACTAAGTAGCTGAGGCTGTCCTCAAAGCATAATCCTCAGGTCTCCGCCTCCCAAGTGTTGGGATTACAAGTGTGAGCCACCATGCCTAACTGCTTTGTGTTATTTTACAAATACCCGTTATGCTGAGGTCTCCAGACCTGTCCATCTTCCATACCACTGGCTTTCAGAGTATTGATAGACCCTTTAATTAATTTGCTATTACTAAGACCATATTCACAGCTCTGTTTCATTCACTTTGGGGATTTGACTTTATGAGCACAGAGCAAGGATGTTTTTCTTAAATAGGGCACCCGATTTACCAAAGGAAGCAGAGATTGAAGGTAAATCTGTACACTATTGCTTAACGTGGCTGCTGACCAATTCCATCTTCAATAATTCACTGAGGCATCTTTAAACCAAAAAGCTATAATTTCACCATATATCCTAAAAATGCACTTCTCTCAGGTTGTCATCTCACCAGACAGCTGGTTATCAATGAAAACACAGTAGCGATAACATCTGAGAGTACTGGTATAATTCTCCTAGTTCAACAGGAATGAGATACATTTTTCACATATCTTAGTATGTTCATGTGTGTTTGTGTGAATGTGGCAATACTTTCACACTTTGCTACCATCTTGTAATGGTGCTACTTAGTACCAAAAGATCATATTTCTTAGATAGGGAAAAAATGGTCTTTTCAACCCTTAAGGTGAAGTGCAAATTTCTTATTAAAAAGCAAATTCTATATTTCAGAAGGTTGAATAAGCTTATACTTAAGAGTCCCAGCTGGTTAAATTTAGAGCACTGGAAGAAATCCAATCCAAGAATAGTCTTTGGCTTTAGGCCTATAACATTTGTATTTGATAGTGTATTAGAAAGAAAAAATCCTTTATTTTAAGCCCTTGCCTTTTTACATATTGTTCTTCTGTGTTCTGTGAATGGGTGTTGATAGTGGTGCTGGCCTCAAAATCATTGCTTCCCTTAAGTATTCAATTTCAATTGTGTTAATCCGGTTTAAAAGAGATTTCTATTTGCAGATGTTTATGCTGAAATTATCCTCTCCTGCTTCTCTGCATTCAACTACTCTCTTCTTGGCTTCATCCAAGTTTTGTAACCTCATCTTTGAGCCATTATCCCTCTCAAAATGTGGCAGGCTCATAAGTCTCCAGGCATTAGAACTCATGAGTACAGTATGAAACTTCCTATTCCTCACTGACTTCTGATACATCCAGCTCACACTTCGGCTCAGGATATAACCTGCTGTCTATTTCTAACCTCAGTCTCCCAGCTGCAGATTCTGAAAATCTGCTCTCTTTATTAGTATTCTTCCAAATGTGCATAAAATCACCTAGGGTGGTGATTAGCATGTCTGTTTCTGAGCCTCATTCTAGAGCTGAAGCATCAGAATCTCTGGGAGTCATGCCTGTGGGATTTGAGCTTATAACAAACACCACCCCCAAAGATTGCAGAGTTGATGAATTACAGATTTCTGGTATTAGGTCAGTTTTCTATAATGACAGTAACTTCCTAACTCCTATTAAGACTGTAGCATATATGTACTAGTTAAAGTTGTGCTAGGTGCTGTAACAGATAAAAACCCAAACCCCTATGGCTAGATCCAATAGATACATGAGGAAACATACATAAAGCAAACATGAGGTTTGCTTTAGACAATCATTTTATGACTGAACATAATCAGAAGTCCACCTGCTTCAATACTGCCTTTCAGGGTCACCCTGGGCATGAAAATCTAGGCAATCAACAGAAAAGTGGAGGGGGGAGTGGAGGATCATCTGGGAGATGCTTCTGGGTCTGGCATGAAGTGACAGCTATCACTTCTGCCCATGTTCTCATAGCAACAATGTGGGATTCCACTCAGGAGCACTGGGCAATGCAGGCTCCAGGCAGCTGCTTCCCAGCAACCACCGTACACAATGGAGTGGCGCAAAGCTCCAGTGGACCCCTGGCTTCTCTGCTACCACTTTCTGCCCGGAGGACAAAGAAGAAAAGTGGGTGGGTTCACAGTATGTCATAGAGTATCAGGGGCCTGATGTTTAAAGATCCCATGTCCACAACTTCTCACCAAGAATCCCTCAAAGTGTATCTCTAGATCTGTGTGAATTTTAATGGGGTCTTTTTTTTTTCTGACATTTCTACCTAGTTATCTTAACACACAGGTAACTTTTATTATTTTGAAATTTGAAGATGAAATATATAATTATAAAATTAGTGGGAAAAACTTTCAGTGTGTTCCTAATATTGAATAACAAGTCATACACACACACATTCATTTACGTATATATATATATATATATATATATATATATATATATTTATACATACATATGTATACATATTCATATATATATGCAACTGTCACTGAATTATTTATATGTGCATATTTGCCACAAATATAGTAACATATATTTTTTCATAAATGAAAAACCATTGCTTTATGTGGATTTAATCACTCAGGAAACAAAGAGCATATCAGCCCAAGATAAATGAATGATTATGTGGTCAAGTCAACATAAAGGTTACTTATGAATATATTACTATACCTATTGAGGATTATATCCCCCCCAATCTATTCCTGTAAGATAAAACCCAGAGAAACAATAAGAAAAGTTTGCAAAATAGCTTAAACCCTAGCAGTTACTCTGAAAAGTTTGCAAAATAGCTTGAACACTAGCAGTTACACTGAACCACTATAACAGACATATTATTCTAACAGGTTCAAAACAATTCAGAACTTCAATAGTACATTTTAAATTATCCACCTGCAGGGAGCTATAAGTCATAATTCTGAGACATGCATTGATTTACTGATAGTTTTCTCAGAAAACTTTGAGAGTCAAATGTGTATTCATTTCACCTTTACTCATTTATTTACTCAGGCACTATATTTGATTGAGGCAGTACCGAAAGTCAGGAACTCTTCAGAGTACTGGAGAGACAACAATGTAAAATAAGAAAGTAAAAATTGGGCTGGGGATGTAACGCAGTGGTAGAGCACTTACCTGGGTTTGGTACCCAGCATTGCAATAAATAAATAAATTGTAAAAAAAATTCCTTTATAATAGGGAGGAAAGGGAGGTTATAGAGAATTAAAAGGACGATTGTTGTACATAGGAGGATTGGGAAAGACCTTTCTTAACTGTAGACATCTGAGCAGAAACCTCAGCCAAGTGAAGGCATGCACCTTGTAAACATTCATGAGAAGAATAAACCAGGCAGAGGTAAGAGAAAGTTCTCCTGTGTTGATATAAGAGTGCATCTCAGATGCAAGATCTCTAACATATTCACATATACAAGAGCTCCCATACACAATTTTGAATAACTATTTCACCTAAATAGCATCATCTTTCTTGGAAAAAGCATCAACTGCATACTTTCATTTGTCTGCTCCAATAAAATGGTCAGAGAGGAATTGTGTTCAACTGAAAAGTAATAGAAACATAGAAAATAGAAGCTTAAACAAAATAGGGTATTTTCTTTTCCTCAAATAAATCAAAGTCAGGGAGCAAATATTGGAGGGCTGGCAAAATTGTGAGAAAATAAATAAAACTGCAGGTGTTTCAGATTGCCACGTTTCAAGGTAGTTTGTACAGAACAATCAATAACCCAAACAATTAAATACTGCTATTTCTTTTTCTGCAATATTTTTCATATTTGTTTTCTTCTTCTCCAGTCTCAGCTCTAGATAGTATTGCCACTGAACTTGAAATATTGGCAAGTTCTCAATAAATGTTGGCTATTATTATGTAAGTCGCTTTGTTAATGGCAATTGTAAAAGTAAGTATAAATATTCAGAGTGATAACCATTTATGGGCATTGTCTGCTGTTGGATGCCCTGTCAAAATTCTGAAATGATACCCTGTCTTTTTTCATAATTATCTAGGCTTGTCATTTTTATCCTCTTCTTTTACTTGCCATTTGTCCTCTGTTTTGTGCAGTACCAGATGATTTTTCCTATTTGCTTATTCTCAGAAGTTCTTGTGATCTGGGCATGGTGGCATATGCCTGCAATCCTAGATCTTGGCAGGCTAAGAAAGGAGTATCACAGATTCAAGGCCAGCCTTGGGAACCTAGTGAGAAACTCAACCTAGCAAGACCATATTTCAAAATAAAAAATAAGGTTAGAGGTGTAGCTCAGAGGCAGAATACCATTGGGTTTAATCCCTAGTACATTGCCCCCCTAAAAGAAGTTTTTATGAGTGCTATTTCTGCTTCATATAATAAAATTTCTTCTTCATTGCCCTGTTTTTTTCTTCCTTCCTTTCTCTTCTCTTTCATTCTCCTGTTACCAATAAAAACCCTCACCAGACTCCCAGTACCAGGTTCTAATATCTGGTATTTTCATAGCCCAATATTTCATACATTTGCATTTGGACATAATTGTGGTAGGCGTTTATTTGTATGTGTTACATAAATAAGATGGCAATCCTTGGGCAAAGTTAAGACCTGGTATCTTCTGCACTTTTGTACTTACAAGTATTGAGAAGTTTGTTGAAAACCAGCTGGCTTCATATCTAGGTGTCTAGTGCCAAACATAAAACTACCTGTAAATTATCATTAAGCAAAGCAGGATCACCAGAACCTTATCAAGAGTTTTAACCTAAATCTCTTCATGGTATGTTAAAGAGACAATATATATATATATATATATATATATATTTTTTTTTTTTGGTGGTACTGGGGTTCCTGGAAGCCCTTCTACCTCCGGACTACACTACCGGACCTATTTTTACATTTTTATTTGGAAACAGGGTCTCCTAAGCCAGCGCACGTGGCTGGCTTCGAACCTGCGCGATCCTCCTGTCTCTGCCTCCCACGCTCAGGGATTACAAGCGTGCACCACCATGCCTGGCTAAAGAGACAATATTTTGACATTATAAATTTTCAGAATATTAGAATGACGTTTTCTAAAGTTAACTACTCCTGAATTCACTTTGGGCTGATTTATGCAAAAGAGAGGAGGCATAGTAGCTAAGGCCCAAAAATATTCTCAGTGGCTAATGACAATGTTTTCGTTTTTCAAAATAAAAAGCATGAAATACTTAGGTTAAAAAAATTAGTATATAATATTAATATATTCAACTCAATACTAATGCAGTAGTAAAATATAATTGTTAATATTTTTCATAAAGAAAGGGACCCACCAAAGCAAAAGTGCCTACAGCCCATGAAAGTCATAATGTAGTCCAAGATTTATTAGGCCAATTGTTCTCAAAATTTAGAAGGCATTAGAATTTCCTGGGATGCTTTTTTATAATCTAGATCCTCAGCCATAATAGCAGCATTCTATAGGCAGGGTGAGAATAAACCTCAGGTACCTGCATTGCTAATGAGCAATTGAGGTAATTTTACTGCACACTGAATTAAAGGAAAATTAAGGAAGTAAAACCAGAAATGATGAAAAATTTTGCCTTTTTATAGCACAGTTGAGAGATGGGACAAATAAGATGTGAGTCTGTTGCTTTTGGTGGTATCTTTTGTGTCCTAACTGATGTGCACTCACCAAGTGCATATGGCCGGCGTGTAACTGTTGGCTGTATGATCAGCAGCTACCTGCCTCTTCCCTGGAACTCTCCCATTTGTGAATAGATTATTCTATGGGGAAGGAGTACAATTTGTTGACTACAAGAAAACCACTTACAATTATATAGTGGTAAAACAAGACATATCAGGCCATCCTTGAAATAAGCTATAGTTTAGTGCATCACACAAATTGCAGCTGTGTCTGAGAACAAATGGGACCAGTTGGATCAATGATTAAAATACTAACCAAAGGGCCAAATAATGCAGGTTTCTAAATGGGAAGATAGAATGGATCTTTATTGCTCATTCTGAATAGCCTTGAGTGCTTTCATTTACTCCAGAGAAGGGTCAAACCAAGATGTACAAGGCAAAGAGAAAATAGAAGATGATTTGGTTGGAATGACTGATGTTGGAATGAGCTCCCTCTGACCCATGCACTCACTAAGATGAATCAAAGTCCTAGCGGGGATAGACTGCTCTCTGCACACAAGTATGTAAGGCCCTCCTTTGACTGCTCACTTGTGATAAGGGTGCAACCACCTCCTTTTTGCAGCATATGTGTCTAATGTTTTAGGGGAGCTGAAAATGATTAAAAAGTTCAGATTGCCCAGCAAGTTAGCTCCCAGCCAAGCTGGATACACACAGGCCAGTAAATTATTCTTTAATTAAGATGAATTGAATAACCACCCAAGACTGTGTCAGGGGGCAGGGCCTGAACAAAGCCAGAAATCTTACCCCATTATAAATAGTAATATCATCCCTAGAAGAGATGGTGCCGTGTGTGTTCCACAGCACGAACTGGCACTTATTGGTGATTCTCTTCAAGTCCCGGGAGACATAATCCAGGGCTTCATGATTGCAGAGAGCCTCATAACATTCATTATTTTATCTTCACAACAAGCCTGTTGGGCAGCGTGGGGATGTGATTCCCATTTTACACAGGAGGGAACAATCAGAGGGAGATTAAGTAACTCACCCAATGTTCCAGAATGAAAGAGGATAAACAAGTCCAATTTGGAGCTGTGAATTTCTAGCACATTGTCGAGCTCATTGCCTCTCTTGCCTAAAACCTCCAAATAAATTTGGTCTGAACACTTAAAAAGATATCCTAATTACTTAAAGATGCTCTGGTGGACACGGAAGCTATTTCCTGCCCAACCCCCTCCCCACCTCATCCTCCTGGACATTATCTGTGAAATTTCTTTGCTCAAGGACAGTGTTGATTTAATTGGAAAGAGCTCTGTTCTCGTTTCCTATTTTGGCCACCACAGTTCCCCCAGCCATATGCACGGCAGCCATCTGGAAAACTGTGCTCCTAACTTTCAGGGAGCATTGCATCCGCTTGCCCCACAACTATTTACCTATTGGCACTGATCTCCCTTTGATTTTAGAAGCAGTGTGCTTTCTACTTGGTTTACTTGAGATTCTGCCTAATAACCAAAACAAACAGTGCTACATAAGCCTCTGTGGAGAATGTGCAAACAGACTGAGAGCAAAGTCCCCCAGTCCTGCTCTATAATTTGTTCCTTTTTTTGCAGTTTTTGTTTTCTATAAAGAGATGTTGAATTCAGTTTTTGTTCGTTGTATTCATGACTACAAACCTTGTTGTATTTTTTTCTTTTCTTTTTTATTCTCAGTCTAAGAAATACTCAAAGGTATAATCAGGTCCTTCCACAGTATTTAATTAGCCATAATTAAAAGACATCTATACAAAGCACAGTGTTTTCAAAGTCTTTTCTTCTGTTACATTGCTAATGAATTAAGAAATTAATTGGCATTGTGAGTTACAATAGAAAATGTCAGTGAGGAAATTTTCACTGTCTTAGAAAATTATCTTTCTTTTGTAGATCATGCTCTGTCACTGTGTTGAGCTCAATGTCATCCCCCATCATTAGAAGAAAAAGTGAAAAGAAAAAGCATGAGAATGAGAAAAAGGGAAGAACAAATAAAGAAATAAGGAATAGTCTCATAGACACATATTCTAGGAGGTATTTTTTAAAAATGACCAAATCCCCAAGTTACTATGTTTGCTTTTAGATCTTTGTATCAATACATTGAACTTATTCATCATAATGAGGTTCCAAGTGATAGGAACATACATGCATCTGGCTGTTGGTGTGTTTCCCTCTGGATCCTACCCCAGTAACCCACTTCCCCATACATGTTACTGAGATTGCTAGTGCTAATATCATATGTGCACAGAGCATTATTTGAACTCTTGGCTTCATCAAGTCTCCTTCTCTCCTTCCTTAATTCCCCTCCATTACCTTACTGGAGTCTCTTCTCTTTTATCTGAAGTCCTTTTTGCTACCCAAATTCTATCTTCCACATATGAAAGAAAACATATAACCATTATCTTTTTAACCTCCAAATCTCTTAGGGAGGGTTGGGAAGGTGGTGTTGGGGACAGGGCTAGTGGGAAGTATTCAGAAGAAAGATATACTTATTTTTATTATCTAGCAATCTGCCTTTATTGCTTAATAATATATATTGAAATATGTGATTATTCTAATTGTTATAACAAGGTCTCAGGAAGGATACTTTAATAAATAATTTAGAAAATATTATCTCATGCTTTTCTGTCTTTAGTCTTTCACAAGACTGTTTTTATAGACATAGTTAAACTTTAGATTATATATGGTGACCTTTATTTGGCAAAAAGATAATAGGGATCAATACTAATACTCTACCAAAAGTGATTGATTAAAAATTTATGTCTTTAGCATGTGAAAAGGTTTTACAAATCTGTAATACAAAAATACCAAGGCTGATGAGCAAAAGGCATGAACATAAGAAACTCATATACAAACAATACTAATAAACATAAAATAGATAAACTGTAGTAGGAATCAAAGAAATATAAATAAAATGAGATAATTATTAACTCAATATCATTACAACTCAGTGTTAAAAAGTAATACTCTGAATGATTGTTACTGGGATTACACATTGTTATATCTGTTGGGGAGAGAGTTAGCTACAAGTATGGAAAGATTTGGAAATCATATGTTCACATACTTTTACTTCTAGGAATTTGTTCTAAAGATTTGTTCAAAATGAAGGGGAGTATTAGATTATAGGTTATTTATCATAGCAAATATCATAGTGAATTGGCAATATCAAAAAAGTTAAAAATATTCTTAAAATTAAAAAAATAGTAGAGTTTAAAATACATACTTTAGTTGAATATTATGCAGCCAACAAAAATATTTCCAAAAATTATGTAATAATATAAACACATGGAATATCTTTTGAGCAACAGAATATAAAACTATATTACCAAAAAAATTAAGTCAATATCTATGTATCTAGAAGAAAAATATAAATATATTTTTAAATTATCAGAGGTTATTTCTAGGTAGTAGAAATTAGAAAATTTTATAAACTGTTCTATAAGGAAAACATGCTATTTTTTTATTACAAAGTTGATTTTATAAAACAAGGACAGGGTCAACATGTTTATTTGAAGCAACAAATACTGGAACCGAATCATAGTTTTAAAATAACATTATGCATTTTTAAAGTATATAGACTTCTGCCAAAATTAAATACATTTAAAAATATGTATAATATTTAATCTGCCATAATTAAGCATAACTGAAAATATTTATCTTTATAATGGTGTGTATCTGAAGCCTTAATGATTCAATATCCAAACCATAGATATTTTAACATTGTTAAGGAATTTACTAATAAGTTTAAGAAGACAAATGACATCTACCCAGTATAATCAAATAGAATTTAATTTCAAATTGAACTTTATTTGGAGTCCTTAATTCTGAAATTAACTTAGAAATCCACTAGAGCCATTGCAGATATAGAATGAATGATCGTAGAAATAAAGTATTTATAATCACTAGTAATCATCTCACATATATTACGCTATTTGACCTTCACATTTGTAAACAGAAAGAATGCCCTTCCACTTCCATTTAGAAACGCAGAAAGAGTTGCTAAAGCCACTTCATGGAGTTGCCAAGGGCTTCTTGGTAAATCATGGATGGAAATAATCCCCCTGGTTTCTTCTAATACTGGGTCAAAAGTCCAGAGTTTGTGCTAATGCACCATGCTGGCACCCTAAAATAACCACTGTCTTTCACATACATAATTCTATCAACAATCTTTGCTTTTAAGGTTATGTATAAGAGAAGCCTCACCTGTAACTGTTTGGTTTCTGTCCATTATTCTTGGAGTTGTAATCCTGAGCTTGAAGTGGACCCAGGTTCCCACTAGGTGGCATGGAACCTGCTTCTCTTCTGGTGAATGAGTTCAAAAGAATTTGCAGCTATTTGCTCATTCCTTTTTCTTTAACATAATTGAAGCAACGTCTTAACAGATATTATATTTGCATCATTTAAAACATCAGGTAATGTAAGGGCTTAAATCGTCACTACTCTTTTCAACTTTCAAATGATAGTCTGAGTTTTACATCTTATTCCCAAACTACAGACATTGTCTCTGGATTTCTCAGCTAGTGAGATGAAGGTCTCATCTCTCCCCCTTGCGTTCTTCCTTTCACCCTCTTCCCCTTACCTTTCCCTTTAGCATCATCAAGGTTGATAACATTTAGTCTGTCTACCAAGTTTTGTCATAGTTTGATTCTACTCTTCTCCCCCCAGTAATGGGAATTGAACCTAGTATCTTGCACATGCTAGATAAGTGCTTTTCCATGGAGCCACATCCCCAGCCCTACAGGTTGACTCTAAATGATGGAACTATAAACAGATAGTCAATAATGTAATGTTTAAAAACAACCAAATACTTAACTGCAATCATATTTTCCTTTGTCAATGACAAGTGTATGTTCATTTTATCCTGGAGTTTCTGATTTCTTTTTCCCCTTACTTTTCTTTTCCTCATAAAATTTCTTGACTTTTCTTCTAATGTTTTCACAGATTTTTTAAAATCATTTTTAATTTCTAAGCAATCTTTCAAGTTCTCCGATTTTACCTTTTATTTAATATTCTGTTCTTTTACTAATAGAAATTTTATTGATTTTTTTTCTAAAAACATACCTGGGTAATTTAGTCTGAATTTATTTTATTTTATTATACTTTTATCGATGTATTATAATAGTACATCATTGTGAGATTCAAAGTGATACAAACATGAATTCATACAGCAGTTGGTGTATTTTCCTTTGTATCACACCAGATCTCTCCCCATTCCTCCCTGTCTATGTTAGTAAGATTGGTAGTGATACCTTCACACATAGGCATAGAATTATTTGAATTGTTTTATCCCTAAATCCTCCTTTAGCTCTTCCCTTCTCCCTCCCCCAATCCCTTTCCACTGCTCTACTGGTCTCTCTCTTCATTTAACTGAAGTCCATTTTACTTCCTATTTTCTTTCTCTCCTTTACATAGGAAAGAAAACATTCCTGAGACTGATATTAGCCTAATATTCACTTAGTCTAACACTCTCTGATTCCATACATTAATCTGAATTCTATTTTGGAAGTTCTAATCATTGCTCAAAAAAGTTCTAATTTCTCAATAGTCCTCCTCC